>NC_064922.1:842086165-842731165 GCF_023897955.1 Schistocerca gregaria | reverse complement strand
TCAAAATTTACAAGGGCTCAGGTCCCCCCCCCCCCCCCCCCCTTCCCGGAAAAGTGAATTATTACTATAAATTCTTCCCACAAGTGCCCCACATCTGTATATCTACTCAACAGGTTGTAAAAGAAGGACGTCCAGTACAGATGGTGAGAAGACCGTGAGCATGCTTTCCCACAGCTGAAGTGTCTGCTGCACTTGGCACTCTGCCCTACTCCCTTTAATCAGTCACATTCGCTGGTTTTGTTCAGAGATGCTTCTCCCAACAGCTCCAGCACTGGGTGCTTTTACTGAGCTCCTACAATTGTACCATTAAATACTAACCCATGGCAGAATGCCCAAATGTGGATACCCTCTAGTCTTCCTTTGGGGGTCAACCTGGCTGTAGACCAACAGGGGCTTTAAACCAACAGGCTATATCCTTTTTGCACACTGATGTGGAATGACAGCATGCTTTGATAGGGTTTCCCATCACAGCTACTCCCATCACTGCAGACGTGTACCACAACCCTGTTTTATGGCACATCATGCACTATTTTCTCCATGGGTGGCCAAAATTTTGAAGTCCACAGATCCAGAACTCTGGGCCTGGGCTTGCCTGTACCACCATTTGTTGGTCATTTCCATATGTCCTCCTGGTTCATGCAGAGTTGGATACTCATCATGTCATCATCCCATCCATCCTGAGCTCTCATGTTTTGCAACTTCTCCACTGTGGGCAGTGGGTATGTCACGGCTGAAAGCCCTTGCACAGTAACATGTCTACTGGCCGGGACTTAACAAGGATGTTGAGGCCACGGTGCACAGCTGTTCTGCTCGTGCCCACAACCAGGCTGTTCCACCACAGTCTTTTAACCACTGGCCCATCCCACATCACCTCTGGGACTGCATTCAACTGGACTTCGCTGGCCCCATTCTGAGCTCTATGTGGTTCACTGTCGTGTACGTTTATTCTAATTGTCCACATGTGGGCAGCATCATGTACAGCACCACTGACATCACCCTCAATGCCCTCCTCCAGATACTAGTTACTGGAGGGCCTCCCCACAGCAAATGGTAAAGGTGGCAGGCACTTGTGCCACCACCAACGTGCTCACCTTGTTTCTGATGAGCTGCAGGATCACAGGTGCCAATGACCACAGTCCAGCAGAGCTCCTCCCTCACTCGTACAGGGGGAAATCCTCATGCATACTGGCTACAGTGGTTGCTACCCGTGTGCGATGCCGTTTGAAGGTGGACACAATGAAGGGCTTGGAGTATCATCACAAAAATCAACTCCATCCACACCTACTGACCGCACCACTGTCCGTGGTTCAGTCGGACCCAGAACACCCACCCTCGTCAATCCCCCAATCCTGCACTGGTACTACTTCCACTTCAGAGCACCAGCGGCGACTACCGTGAACATGGATATGGAGGTGGCCATCTCAGAGCTACCTCCACTCGGCAGCCATTGTCATTCCTGCTGTTAAACCCTAGCGCATTGCTAGATGTCCTGGATTTTGGAAGGTGTGGATCTCGATGATGTTGACTAGATGGCACTGCTCTAATCTGCAAATGCTGCAGGCCAGTTACACAGATATGCCCATTGTGTCAGCCCATCAACGATGGCGGCTGACCTTTACAGCCAGCAGCACAGCTGCTAAGTCAGTCAGTTGTGTTCCCACTGTACTACCATATTCAACAAGCTACACATTGTTCTTTTGGTCCTGAATGCTCTATGTCTTAGATTTTTGATCTAGGTTTACTTGTTGACTTGTTATTCTATCGTGCCTCTCTGTCGTCTGTCCTTTTCTTTTGTTGTTCATCCCCCTGTTTGCTCTCTGATGGTGCACTGTTGAAGTCTTTGCACATTCTCTGCAGGTTTTAGGGGCATTCCTGGTCTTGTTCAATTCTATTCACTATAGAAATGAAAAGTTATAAAAGACAGAAAATACACTCCTGGAAATGGAAAAAAGAACACATTGACACCGGTGTGTCAGACCCACCATACTTGCTCCGGACACTGCGAGAGGGCTGTACAAGCAATCATCACATGCACGGCACAGCGGACACACCAGGAACCGCGGTGTTGGCCGTCAAATGGCGCTAATGCGCAGCATTTGTGCACCGCCGCCGTCAGTGTCAGCCAGTTTGCCATGGCATACGGAGCTCCATCACAGTCTTTAACACTGGTAGCATGCCGTGACAGCGTGGACGTGAACCGTATGTGCAGTCGACGGACTTTGAGCGAGGGCGGATAGTGGGCATGCGGGAGGCCGGGTGGACGTACCGCCGAATTGCTCAACACGTGGGGCGTGAGGTCTCCACAGAACATCGATGTCGTCGCCAGTGGTCGGAGTAAGGTGCACGTGCCCGTCGACCTGGGACCGGATCGCAGCGACGCACAGATGCACGCCAAGGCAGTAGGATCCTACGCAGTGCCGTAGGGGACCACACCGCCACTTCCCAGCAAATTAGGGACACTGTTGCTCCTGAGGTATCGGCGAGGACCATTCGCAACCGTCTCCATGAAGCTGGGCTACGGTCCCGCACACCGTTAGGCAGTCTTCCGCTCACGCCCCAACATCGTGCAGCCCGCCTCCAGTGGTGTCGCGACAGGCGTGAATGGAGGGACGAATGGAGACGTGTCGTCTTCAGCGATGAGAGTCACTTCTGCCTTGGTGCCAATGATGGTCGTTTGCGTGTTTGGCGCCGTGCAGGTGAGCGCCACAATCAGGACTGCATACGACCGAGGCACACAGGGCCAACACCCGGCATCATGGTGTGGGGAGCGATCTCCTACATTGGCCGTACACCTCTGGTGATCGTCGAGGGGATACTGAATAGTGCACGGTACATCCAAACTGTCATCGAACCCATTGTTCTACCATTCCTAGACCGGCAAGGGAACTTGCTGTTCCAACAGGACAATGCACGTCCGCATGTATCCCGCACCACCCAACGTGCTATAGAAGGTGTAAGTCAACTACCCTGGCCAGCAAGATCTCCGGATCTGTCCCCCATTGAGCATGTTTGGGACTGGATGAAGCGTCGTCTCACGCGATCTGCACGTCCAGCACGAACGCTGGTCCAACTGAGGCGCCAGGAGGAAATGGCATGGCAAGCCGTTCCACAGGACTACATCCAGCATCTCTACAATCGTCTCCATGGGAGAATAGCAGCCTGCATTGCTGCGAAAGGTGGATATACACTGTACTAGTGCCGACATTGTGCATGCTCTGTTGCCTGTGTCTATGTGCCTGTGGTTGTGTCAGTGTGATCATGTGATGTATCTGACCCCAGGAATGTGTCAATAAAGTTTCCCCTTCCTGGGACAACGAATTCACAGTGTTCTTATTTCAATTTCCAGGAGTGTATGATAAGAAGATAGATGGAGGCAAACAGGAAAAAATCAAAATCAAAAAGAGACATGGATGCTGTTACAGAGATCAATGAGAGACAACCCATCTGAAAATAAAAAAGGGAGGAAGGGAGGTTGAGCAATCAAATGTGAAAGAATTGTGGGGAAGGCAACAGGCAAGGTGGATGGTAACAGTCAAGTGAGAGCTGATCAACCAATTCTCTTCTCTGTAACATTCAGAAGGGCTGTTTTTAATTTGGGGAAGGAGAGGGGAAGGAAAGGAATGGGGGAAAAAGGTAATCCAAACAACCACAATGGTGAAACCTCTACTTTGTAGCTGCTGTGTCACACGGAATATTCGGCAACAGGATGTTGAGTGTTGTTATTGTACGCATTGCTCTGTTGCCATTCGAAGACACCTTCTCGTCTTCCTCTTCAACATCAACATTAACCACCATAACCAACACCAAATAAAACAGCAACAATGACAAAAGTTTATTTTTTTAAATCTATTTTAAATTAATTTTTGGTCTTCTACCTCTACATATCATGGAAATATTTCTTAAAAGTAAGTAATGCTGTCATCAACCTAAATGATGTAATGAACAACGCAGTGCTTTGCTAGGAATGGTCCTTTTGGAGGTGATATGTTCTTGCCTTCTTCTGACCTTTGAACTGGCATACCTGGCCAGTTATTTGGGTTCTTAGAATTTAATGAGGATCCCAAACCATGAGCCAACTTGGCAGTTTTCACACACGGAAATCATTGCAAGATATGAAAGAACTGTTAGTGGCACAGAAAAAAACTTAGGTTTGATTGAGGACTGAACTCCCTGAGGTTTGAATTTGTAGCCTGGCACTTACTCACTAGCCACAAAGCCTTAATTTCTTAAATCTACAGCAATACATTCAATATAACAGTAGTTCTAAATCAAAAATTGCCACATTCACTGAAGATTTTTACAAGTGCAGCTCACAAATATGTCCACTTTTGTGCTTTTGTATTTAATACAAAATTCAACACATCTACTTACAGCTCCATTTTGTTCTGAAAAATAATTCTTGCGGAAGCGTATCTTGATCGTGGTAGAACTGCGGGACACTTCAGTTGGAAATACCTGAGTGTTTGGCTTGGGTGGAGCTGTAATACAGGAATGAATAAAAGCAAGATTCACATTTCGACCATCAAAATTTTAAAAAATTTAAATGCCATCATACAGCAGGAAATCCAGAATGGAATGTAAAAATATTATGAAAAGGATTGTTGCTCCATATAACAGAGATGCTGAGTCACAGAAAGGCACAACAAAAAGACTGACGGAAAGTACTTTCCGACAGTCTTTTTGTTGAGCCTTTCTGTGTCTCCGCGTCTTTGCTATATGGTGATAGCAACAATCCTTTTCATAATATTGTTACAAATGCAATCATAAACAGTCAAATCCGCCAATAAGACTATGTCTACTATACACCAAGGCAGAAACAGAGTCAAATTCTGTGTAATAAGAGGGAATACAAGTGCTTACATACTAATCACAAAAATTTAAACATTGTAACAAGACACGCTGATACAAATTATAATAACAAAAGATAACTGTTGTTGAGTTTTGAGCTAAAAAACCAGATTTTTTTCAGTTAGAAATGAATGAGAATGGAAATAATGTGACTGACTGATACAAGTAGTAGATAGAAGTAACCTACTTACAACCCATGAAAAATTTATTATTAATTAAGGTTTCTGTCACAAGTGCATACAATTTTTTATTGGAGACAATAGTTCATGTCATGTAGGAAGGTGGCCCAATTTTCAGTCCTCCTGTGTGTCCCTCACCATTAACTGCTTGCGGCCAATAAGATTCATTCTCTCTCTGAGCGGCTAGCCGTGAGTTACAAACTCCACTGTGAGAATCTCTCTCCTGCACGCTGCACTCTTGCCATACCTCGCGATAACACAGTTTAATTCACAGAGCGACCAAACTATTCACTCAGATGCTGATATTGTCTTCTTGTAGCAGTATAGCTGTGAAAGCATATCTGTAGACGTTTTAGTGTGACTTCCAAATGCATGTGTCAGGTGCAGGAAATGAATGTGAAGTTCCTCACAAGCAACTTTCATTAAATTGCATGCTTATGGAGTATCGTCTTAATTGTGTGACTGGGTTTATGATTTGCTGTCAGAAAGGTCACAGCATATAGTAATCGATGGAAAATCATCGCATATAACAGAAGAGATATCTGTCATTTGCAAGGAAGTGTTGTAGGCCTTCTGCTGTTCCCGATCTAATAAACAATTTAGGAGACAATTTGAGCAGCCCTCTTAGACTATTTACAGATGATGCTGTGATTTACTGTCTTATAAAGTCATCAGATGATTACAACAAATTACAAAATGATTTATACAAGATAGTTGCATGGGGAGAGAAGTGGCAGTTGACTTAAAACAATGAAAAGTCTGAAGTCATCCACATGAGTACTAAAAGGAATCTGCTAAATTTTGATTTAGAGGATGACACGCACAAACTGAAAGGCTATCGAATTCAACAAAATACTTGGATTACAATTATGAATAACTTTTAATTGCAACTATCATAGATAATGCTGTGTGGAAAGCAAACCAAAGACTGAAATTTATTTGTAGCACATTTATAAAACACAATAGGTCTACTAAAGAGACTACTTACAACATGCTTTTCTGCCCTCCTCTGGAGTATTGCTGTCTGTTGTAGGATTCACAGCACTTAGGATTGATTGAAAAAGTTCTCAGGAGGACAGCTTGTTTTGTATTATCATGAAATGGGGAGAGACTATTATGATATGATACGCAAATTTGGATGGCAATCATCATAACAAAGGCATTTCTCGTTGTGACAGAACCTTCTCATGAAATTTCAGTCATCAACTTTCTCCTCAGAGTTTGAGAATACTTTGTTGGCACCCACTTACATAAGAAGGAATTATCATTATAATAAAATAAGAGAAATTACAGCTTGCACAGAAAAATTAAAGCGTACACATTTCCCGCACTGTTCGGGAGTGGAATGGTAGAGAAATAGTTTGAAGGTTGTTCAATTAATCTTCTGCCAGGCACTTAATTGTGAATTGCAGAGTAATCATGTAGATGTAGGCACTTCACAAGCAGACGTGGAGATTTATTCCCCGCATTTAAAACTTTTTCAAATCCGAAAGTGAGACTTCTATTTTTGACATTTTGAAGACTCAAGAAGGAACTGCAGAAGCATGAGTCGACAAGAGAACTGTACAGAGAATAGTAAACAAAAGTGTAGTAGCTGTAGAAACCTTAGGAAAACTTGTTTTTGTGTCATCTGGAAAGTATCGAAGTCACAAGATACCTGTAACAAAAACAGATGATTTCGCCGACTATATTTACAGGTGCTCCGTGTTTGCAAAGTATATTAGAAAGAAATACCTGACATCACAAAGGCGTGTTACAATTGTGCCTGAGAAAACTGGCTTCAAAAGCAGTGCTTCGTCAATGCATACAATTTTAAAAGATATTGGTTTCAAAAATGTTAAGAGAGAGTTTTTCATCGAAAGAAGTGACATAAAAGCAGCTCGAACCATGTCCCTTAAACTCGAACCACGTCCCTTAAAAAGATGCATGACACAAGAAGAAGAAGTAGTTCTACAATGTATTACCTTGTGAAAAATGGGTGAATCAGAATCAGTCCACAAGTACCTGCTGGAGAATAAATGATGGTACTGGGTGTTTTAAAGTTCCAATAGGAAAAGGTTCTTGGATATTTATTCTGCATGCTGGCTCTTCCTCCAATTTGGTTCCTGAGAGTAAACTTGTATGTAGGTGTAAGAAAAATAGTAGCGACTACCTTTCAGAAGTGAACGCTGTCACTTTCAAGAAGTGGTTCACTTTCAAGAAGTGGTTCTTGCCATACCTCGCTTCAAAGTCAGTCACTGTTATTACCATGCCAGTTATCATTCAGCAGTTACAGAAAAAAGACCAAGTATGAGCACCAGTAAAGGGAATATTGAGCTCTGGCTGAAAAATAAAAATATCATGGAAAATTAAAAACCAGATTCGTGCTGAACTCTTGCATCTCGTTAATCTATAAAAATCACATGACAGAATGTACAAATTCGACTTTGTTGTATGTGAATGCTATCACGCAGTTTTGTGTTTATCCACACATCACTGTCAGTATAAAGTGACAGAATTAATTTGCACACAGGTTTCAAGCTACGAGGTGGGGGCCAAACATTCAAGATAACAAACACTGGAGTGCTTGTGCATGAAGCAATAGACAGCGTTTCTTTCATCGTGGCCACACTATGTGCTGGCATGCTAAAAGTGTTGTCACAAATACGACTTCGGCACGGAGGTGAAGACGTATAAAAGCCATGAACCTATCATCCTAAATTTACAATCGGAGGGTTCAGACATGGACTCAGATAGTAGATGGTATTAAGATGTACACTTTGAACCGAAGTAAAGTAACAATCTTTCTTGGTTTTAAAAACTCACGGTTTTCAAATGTTTTTGTCACATACAAATTGCACACACAGTAAATGACAACTTCCTAGATTTTATTGATCAGGGATATGTATCCTATGAAGTATTCAGACTATAGTGTTCAACACATTGCCCAAGGTGAAGTTGAGCTTTTTCCAGAGTGTTGTACGCTCTAATTACCCATGAAAATGTGGACAGATAAATTTGTCAAAAACTCCAATGTTTTGACAAGTAAACCCCCATCATTTTCAAGGCATGAATTGGAAAATGCCTTACAATAATTGGGAGAGTTACCTGTCATGATATCAGAGGTCTTTGATATTATCAGTCAGCACTCCACCGAGTTATTCACAGAAGATGGTTAATTGTTAGCTTGTTCAATGGGTCATAAATGCGTTCTCACAGCGTAACATCGAATGAATTACTTGCAACTCATAATGCCTATTGACACTGAAAAATATAATAACATACTGACAATTTTTACAATAGTCTTGTGCACTAATCTTTGCTATCAGTAATGCTTTTTTACGTATAGTGAAAGACATCCATATATGTGCTTTATAAACATTTTTAAAAAATTATACTGGGTACAAGCAATTGTCAAACAAATATAATGATTTCTGTTTGAGTTTGAAGTTTATTTTGTTCTGTATCACATTTTTACTTATGATGTAGTCCAAATCGCAGTAAATGACAATCATAGTGACCATTTTCAATGATGTTGTCATTAGACAATTGTCATTTTGAGAAAAATTGTACCTGACGTCTTCATATAGCTACATCAGCTGTTCTAATGTCACGCAAACAATTGCTATGGAGCAGTGGATACAACCTCAAGAAGTGAAGTAAGATTTCTCTCATGTAGTCGACCGATGGAAATTGGTTTTAAAATGTATTATTCCCTTGTAGATTTGAAGGTGTAATATGATGTGCTGATGCCAAAATAACTTGATTGTTGTCCACAGCAACACAGTTTGGCAACACGGACTTACTTTGACCACACACTGCCACCATGCAGGTGTAGACCTCATCCTCTCCATGCTTCCCTATCACTCTGCCACTATGCGCAGAAGTGCCGTCCTTCGTGTCGCAGGCTGTAATGGCGATTGCTTCTATTCATTTTTATCAATGTACTTCATTTTAACTTTATAATCTCTTGAGAGACAATACACATTAATACATAACAAACAACTGAAGGTACCTGTTGAGTGCTGTCTTTATAAACAACTAAAGATGCCTGTTGAATTTTGATTGTGCCTTTCCAATTCAAATCACATTTGTTATTCTGACCTGATGTATGAACCAATCTTTTGACTATTCAAGCTGTTGAATTTTGATTGTGCCTTTCCAATTCAAATCACATTTGTTATGCTGACCTGATGTATGAATCAATCTTTTGACTATTCAACTGGAATTACATACAATGAAACATTAGAGATGCAGGTATGTCATAACCGATGTACTAAATTGCCATAGCGTGTGCATACAGAATGTTGGAAAACTTACGTATTTTAACACAGTATATTTTATATTTTTATTAACCTTTTGGCTGCTATGGACAAGCTAATTCATCGTGCTCTGCCGCTCCTCAGGCGCTGCAGACGTGTGTAAAAGCAGCCTCTGTGTTTTCCTTATGTGCTATTGAAGTGTTTACACATCCTGTTCTGCCATCCGTCTCCCTACTGCAGACAAGTTATTTCCATACCTCGGTTAACAAGGAAGTTATGGAGCCTTTATCATACAACATATGTGCCTCTTTGTGTGCTGTCATTTGTAAAAGAACTCATTTTGATATCAGGAACTGTTTATGAAATACAATGATTGTTGTGACCATGATTCTCAATGTATATAGACAGAACTGGATGAGCGGCATGCAAACTTCCACTAGGTAAAAAAACCAATATCTTGAGGATGAAATGAGATATGTCCTGCTCTCAATTGTAAATAAAATTTCCGTATCTTATGTACTTTTCATACACAGGAATTTATGAGATAAAAGCAACAGTATGCAAAGTCTACACAATGCTTTTCTACCTCTGCAAACTGTTTAAAATTTTGTGCAATGCTTTGCTTAATTTAATACAGTACAGTAACTGTGATTAATAATGAAAAGAAATTCTACCCTTTATCGAGCAGACAGTAAGATGCGTGGGAACCAAATTTTTTTCACCGAACAGTTATCTTAAGATTAGATGGTAAGTACTTCATAGGAGCCAGAATGCCATCCCTCAGCACAGGTAGCAGCATTAGGCAAGCAGTACAGTAACAACAAAGCCAGGCTCAGCATGGTGTCCAGAGAAACACCTGTAGTGGTCAAAGGGTTAATATTGTATCTTCTGATGTAAGTAATTGAAAGAAAATGAATGCAAGCATTCGAATCTAGTCACCACTAAAAAATTATAGGAAACTCTAATGGAAACCTTAATGAGTAATAAATAAATTGAGCTGCTGGTCCTTTATGCCAATGCAATGTTGGAACTGCATTTAACTCCATGATAAATTGACGTATACCATTTTTACCCAACTGTGAGACAACCCAGAATATAAGACAACAAACTTGTTATTTTTAACATGTTCAGACTAATCAAAATTACAAGATAGTTTATTAAAAAGTATCTGCCGCAAAAAGTTAACATTATTATACCTATTCAAAACTTAATCTATTTACTGATTTTCTAGAATTTGATAACATAAGCAGGAATAAAAAAGAAATGGTTTAGATTAATTTTTATCTTCACTGGCTATTTTGCTTACTGTCTAAGCCTGTTGTACGATCCTTATCATCACTGGTATCACCACCTTCTTGCTATAAACCTACTACTATGTTTTCCTTCCTGACACTCCTCCATACTGTGTCATCATCTGAACCATCCTTAGCATTGAATGTAAAATTTTTTTAAAAATCATTTTGTAATAGATCCACATGAGAGTCTTTCTTTGGCAATTAGGATCCACTGGCCCAGAATTGATATTGAGTTTTTCTTTAACCCCCCACTCAGAGTGAGGACATGGTCTGCTTGAATAAGACACTTATTTAAAGCAGCCACAAGTGAGCTTTAAAAGGTCATTTTCGCTGCTAGAAATACTGAGGAAATGCTGCCAGGAATTATTAACAGGCCTGTGTTATTTTCTACTATCAGATCTTTAGCAAATCTAACATCATGTCATTTGCCATTCATCCCTTTTCTTGACATCTAAAGACACGTTCTGCGGGTAATTTCTCTTTTGTTTTGTTTTTTGTTTCGGTACTGTTTTCCTGCAAAGAATCACATATGGCAGAAGCTTCTTTCCATCTGCTAGAGTATCCAGCAATTCTTGTTACTCTCACATTTCTATCGTCATAACTACTTATGGTAACACTTTTAATGTTCTTCATATGGACGGTAACACCTGACAGTACATAAAGAAAAAAAAAAAAGGGGGTTTAGTGTTGTCCACATTGGCTAGTAAACAGACATGCATGATTATACAACAACAATATGTATGTAGTTTTTCCTCAAACACCACAAGAAGTCACTCAGCTAGTGCTGTTCCGTATTGTAATGTAAGATCCACTCTCTTCATCATACTCATGCACCAGCCAGCAGCCACTTTGAATTCTGCAATACAAGTAGTTGGAAAATTCCTCTTCATCTCCAGCACCTTCATTCAGATAATTTCTCAAGTAATTGGCAGACCTACACTGCACTTTCTTGCACATACTGAACAACCTGTTGCACCAATTCATGAAACCTTCCCTGCTTCAGCCCACTAAAAGTTTTGCGTGTAGAACTGGTGTCCTTTAATTTATGCCACCTACCAACATTCACATCTGTGACACCGAATTTTCTCCCTGCTAAACAGCTGTTTGTATCCTCTGCTTCATGAATTACCATTAACTACAAATTGGCATCATATTGTCTGCATGAAGCAGATGTCAACTGTGAACTTGTACAAACACATATCTCACCAGAGCTGTAACTGTATCCATTATCGACTGTTACAGTTCTTACAGCACTGATCATACAAGCAAACTGAATGGCAATGATACATTGTTTTCTCAGTTACATATAGCAAAATAGGTAGAAACTGTACCATTTTGGGTTAACACTGCAGCCAACCTTGAAAACCATCTGTGATGTACATCATTAGCAGTTTATGTTTCATTTGTTGTGCCTTATTTCAAATATTCTTTGTGAACATATTTTTGTTGGCACTAATTTCTCTCCTGTATAAATGTATACTATTGTTTAGTATTTATCCAATTTTAAGGTCATTTCAGTTCTAACTGCAAATAGATTCAGTTTCACTGCATTTTAAACACGGTAACCAAGGTACATGGTATACATTCTCATGGTTGGCAGCACAATGGAATTTACTTCCCACTCATCACTACCCTCCCCACATTTGTCCCAATGTTTTGCTAAGTTCGTGTCACTGTTCCTCCTCTTACCCTTCCGAATACTTCAAATTAAATTTATGCATGACCTCAATTGCCAAAGCGTCACATGTAAATGTATGATGAAACCTGCATTAAGCTGTAACACAAAATAAAAAATTTGATATCAACAGCAACAGTATAATCTACGAGTGTAGTCTTATAATTGGCTAAATATGGTAATTCAATTGCTACCTATTATTCCTACTTTGTCCCTGGCAGGAAGTGTAAGTGTGGGCTATAAACACACAAGACAAAATTCTTGTGATTATAGAAGTCAAAGGAGAGAGAGTTCTCAGGTTATAATCAAGTTAGAGATTGGCAATATTAAAAGAAATTGGAGTAAAATTGGTCCACAAAAATCTAAAGCTTTTCAGAAAGATCAGTTTGTTAATTTCATTAGGGATTAGATGCTTGGAAAAAGAAAAGGTAGATAAGCTTGTTTTCTAACTGAAATATTTAAATAGTTGCATAATTCTGTGGAGTGAGGGAAGGATGTACAGGTTGTTTTTTGATTATACAGGGTGTTAAAAAAAAAAAGGGTGTTGAATATAACGAGAGGTGGTAGTACTCATCAAAACAAGAAAAATAGTCCAATAAAAATGGGCCCAGAAATGCAAACTTTCTAAGACAAGTCCAATAAACATGGGTCCAAAAATGCATACTTTCTGTGATAAATACATGCTTATAGGAGGTGTTCAGCGTGGGGTCCATTCATGTCAATGCACCCCTCTGCCCTCCGGTGTAAGGAATGACGCACCCTTTGAAGTATACCTGGTTGTTGTTTGTACCTGCTGGCACACATCGAAGACGTGAGCCTGTACTACCCGCACACCACTCATTGGCGTGGTGTAGACCAATTCCTTCAAGTGTCCCCATAACCAGAAGTCTAGGGGCCCAGCAGTCCTAAAATGTCTTCATCAGATGCTCACAGATATTGTGATGAACTTGTGGTGGTGTGGCATCACAGTGTGTTGGGGCCCCATCATGCATGAACTTCACTTGTATCCATTACTGCAATGGCACAGCCTCCAGCAAGCTATGCAATACATTAATGTGGAAGTCCAGATAGCGCACACCAGTTAACCTTTGTGATAGCACGTATGGCCCTATTAATCTATTGCCACGTTCGCCTGTCCATATGCTGACTGAGAATTGGTGTTGATGGCCTCTTTCCTGAATGCTTGGGGATTTACATCTGCCCATACGTGCTGGTTGTGGAAATTCACACCACCAGCTCTTGTGAATCCTGCCTCATTGGTAAATAAAATATTGGATGTGAACAGTGGATCTGCGGCACACTTCCGCAACAGCCATCGACAGAACTGCCATCTGCCACGACAATACTGTGACCTTAGGGCCTAAACGTGCGGTAGATGATATGGTTACAGTAACTGTTCAAGTACCCTCCCAGATACTACAGTGAGGCACATCTTCTCCTGCTGCTAATTGTCGCACACTGGTCCCAGGGGTTTCTTCCACTGCAACTAACATATGCTGCTCCATACCAGGTGTGCAGACTGTGTGGGGCCTTCCACTGCCAGTCTTCCAAGGTGCAATGGTACCTACGTCCCTCAAACACTGGAAAATCTGTCAAACAGCTTATCAGCAGGCACTCTGGACTGAGGATATTTTTCAGCATAGTGGACATGGGCTCGCAAGCTATGTCCATTTGCTAAACCTAAGCAAAATATCATACCCACCATTTCACTTGTCAAGTAGTAGGCTTTCATTTCCAAGTGGTGGATGAGAGAAAATGTAAATGTATTGTACCATTGGTACAGACAAACACCACAATAACAGTAAACACAAAAGTGAACTTGTGTTTGGCAGAAGATAAAACACCATGACACATACCCAGGGTTGACAGTTCTGTACAACTGGGCACACAAACACAATGAAAACTAATGTAGCCTACAACACGACTTGAACCATGCAACTGACTGCAGAGCACCTAATGGTACATAGAGCACTGTGAGCAAGACATCATGATACCCTGCCGACGCATTTGGTGAAGCACCAAAGCAATGACTGTGCTAATATCCACAACCAAGCATCACGCAGCCCTCCCTATAAACAAGTGCTGATCTTGGGAAGTATGCATTTCTGGACCAATGCTTATTGGTCTTATTTTTATTGTTTCAACGAGTACAGTCACCTCTCAAAGTATTCAACACTTTTTTCGTAACACTCTGTATGTCCATGCTGATGAGGTATACTAGTTATATAACAACTCACCAAATATAGGCATTTTAGCTTTCCACTTTGCTTCAGGCCCATAACCGACTTTGGTTTCTGCCTGTATTTTGAAGATGTATGTCTTTCCAGGTATCAGAGTCCTTATAGTACCACTAAACTCAGTTGGTAAGAAATCTCGGCTTTGTGTATGTGTAGAAAGCTGAAAACAAAACAGAAAGAAGATGAATTATCGTCACTTAAAATAATAAAGTTTGAGTTTTTTAACAATACTCTAAAGCAAATTCCAATGCATTGCCATTTCACATGTTACTGATGCTCCAGCAAACTAACTACTGTGTTCTTCTATAGCTACCGTAAAATATACATATACATATACATATGAAAAAAATTAACACATTCGTGGAAAATTAATAACTTCTTGGGCTTAATCATCAGGATCTCTAAAAAATCAAATACATCCAATTATATAGAAATAAGAGGATATTTAAAGGCACTTATTGCTAAATTCATGTTCGTGGTGGTGGTGGTGGTGGTTAGTGTTTAACGTCCCGTCGACAACGAGGTCATTAGAGATGAAGCGCAAGCTCGGGTTAAGGAAGGATTGGGAAGGAAATCGGCCGTACCCTTTCAAAGGAACCATCCCAGCATTTGCCTGAAACGATTTAGGGAAATCACGGAAAACCTAAATCAGGAAGGCCAGAGACGGGATTGAACCACCGTCCTCCCGAATGCGAGTCCTGTGTGCTAACAACTGCGCCACCTCGCTCGGTAATTCATGTTCGAATTACAAATTCTACTCCATCAAAGATTAATGTCTTGATGATATTTAGGGGCACCTGTTAAACTGTGATGTTATAGTATTAATAAATAAAAGAACCAAATCCGCAGTTTTTGTGTACATAACAACTAGTGTGTTGCACTTTTAAATGATAAAAATAAAGCCATAGCCTGCTAATGATTTCTTTTGGATTCATATTTCTTACTCACATTACATGCAAGTTTCTGCCCCTCACTCTACCAACTATACCCATGTGAACTGGACATTAAAAAGGAGAATCAAAAAGATCTGAAAAATCAAAAATTAAAAAGAACTGAAAAATCAAAATGGGGTTCTCACCCTTGAGTGGGCACGCCATTTTTCATAACACGAGGAAAATAATAAAGGAATAGGTATGGGCACACAATTGTGAAACAACAAAGAAATGGTTCCAAACAATATTATTTGTGGTTAATCAAACAACAGAAATTCCAGGATGGAATGTAACTCTATAATATTATTATTTGTGGTTGGGCACATTATACATAGGCTTGCTCACTCGAGGGTTAAGTTTACAATAAACAGAGGAATCCATTGTAAGATGCTAATGAACATTTCAAAAAGAAACTGAAAGAGAAAGAATGTGTTACTTTTTTTCCAAAGGAACAATTGTTTTGCAAAAGAAGAAGGCCATTTAACACAACATGGTATGGTGTTACTTAATTTACAATTTTTCTCATGTATTGCAAAATTAAAATGAGTAATGGAAAATATAGAAAGTAGACTAAGACAGTGAGGTATATAAACATGTTCAAAAGTAACAATGTGCAGATTATGACTAAATAAAATTGTAGGCAGCAGTAGATTTGATTTTAAAAGCTGCTAATATAACTTGAACTTCAAACACATGGAATAACCAGAAATAACTTGATGTGGAAAGCAATGGACATAAAAGCTAACCTAAATAGTTATTCATCTACATCTAAATGACGCAATTCACTGGTAAGTGCACGGCAGAGGGTTCACTGAACCACTTTTGCACTCTCTCTCTACTGTTCCACTCTCGAACAGTGAGCGAGGAAAACAAACACTTAAGTTTTCTGAGTGAGTTCTGATTTCTCTTATTTTGTTATGATGATCATTTCTCCCTAAGTTGATAGGCATCAACAGAATATTTACACATTCAACGGAGAAAATTGGTGGTTGAAATTTTATAATAAGATATTGCCACAACAAAAAACCTTTGTTTTAATGATTGCCACTCCAACTCGAATATAACATCTATGACACACTCTCCCCTATTTCACGACAGTACAAAATGAGCTATTATTCTTTGAACTTTTTTAATGTCATCCATCAAACCTATCTGGACAGTAACAAAGTCTTGGGTTTGGTTCCCCACAACATTATCTACCTGATTGTTCCAGCTTAAGTAGTTTGTGATTATAATCCCTAGGTATTTATTTGAATTGACGCCCTTTACATTTGTGTAATTTATTGCGTAACAAAAATTTAACAGATTCCTTTTAGTACTCACATGGATGCTCTGACACTTTTCTTTACTTGGGCCAATTCTTGCTTTTTGCATTATACAGATATTTTGTCTAAATCATGTTGAAATTGGTTCTGATCTAAGTACAAAGGGTTTCATTGGCATACTTTTATGTAACTAGAGCATATCCACTTATGAATGATGGAAACATATTTCAAGACCATAGATAAAAGTGTTTTGGAGTTAAGGATAGTACGTCACATGAAAATTTTCATGCCTAACATCCCTCAGGTTAATATTTTCTTTACACTGTAATGGAGGCAATGTTGTAGTCAGCTGTCAAGGAGCCATATATGGAGTGACATTTTGGATGCTCCATGTACTGGGAAAACAATAAAGTGCTTTGCGGAGGGTGGAGGTAAGTTCTGACAGTGTCTTAATAGTATTTCTAGGGACAAATATGATCCTGAAATTAGGAAACACGTGCATTAATAATACAATGGAATGAATGCGAACTTCAAACTTCCCAGAAGCTGTAAACTAGTTGAAGCAAGTGGCTGAATTTCACAGGATGCTTAACTTTACTGCAGCATATGGTAGAATGTGAAGAGATCAGTAATTTATAAAAATCTGATTGATGTAACAGCCTGGCAATGTGAGGAAAGAGGCAAGAGAGGGTCCCAAGAGATGCACATAACTCGCATGAAAATGAAATGGGACAGAGTTAAGTAGATATTAAGAGGATGGAAAATAAAACTGGCTGTGGCCGTTTCCAAGTAATTATCCAAGCCCTGAGTGCTTTAGGGAAAACAAGGGAACCCTAAATCTAGATCACCCGATGAAGAGTTGAACATCACTCCTGCTTTAATGATTGTGTCCAAAGTCCTTTTGCAGGTCATCAAGAAAATTATCCTATATTCACACTTTAAATACATTGCTTAACTGCAAAACATTTTTCAGAGTTACATGCCATCAAACACTGCTAATCTGAGATCTAGACTTTTTTGTATAGGAAAAAACAGTACTTAGAATTTTCAACATACCTCAAGTCCATACGTTATTGTAAACTTTTTTATAACTCCATTCTGTGCATCACCTGGAAGCATCCAAGTGAAGGTAATGTAGCTTGGTTGAACTTCTGTGGGATGAAAATTTTCAACCTGAAACATTCATGTTTCTATATAGCAATGATGACTCCCTTAAGAACGTGGATACATTTATGTTTATAAAAAGCTCTACGAGAAACTACGTGCCAAAACACAGATGTATTTAATACTCGTACTGAGGTGTACAAATGTATTACTTTAGTTTGAATTACATCAACATAAGGTCAGGTGAATTACATCATCATTACACCTACAACCAATAACTCTTTCTGTAATGGTTTATTCACAAACAATACCAAAATCTTGTGCAGATGCACTACGCACAGTCTTGAGTCACATTCATAATCAGTTTTCCAATGTATTTTCTGACACAGCAAAACATGCATGCAAATTAAATTTCCTCACGAGCAGAGAGAAGTTATATGTTCCATGTTTCACTCATTATTTTATTAGCATTGTGTTAATTATCTTCTGCACTGTACTGTACTGTTATTGGGTAAGCATTTCTTTATTTTGTATTCCTTATATTCTATATACTTTGTAATTATATTTGAATTTATATTTGTAAAATGTATTTTTTTGCTTCTCCTACATCCTAGTGAATCATGCTGGATATATCTCCAGTTACAGACCTGTATCACTGTCCAATTGGTTTTCGACATTTTTAAAAAGATGTTTTAAGAAACAATGTACACCAATTACACAGATAAATGTAACCTTTCAAGTTATACTCAATCTTACTGATTGGCTTTTATAAACTGAGTAGAAAAAACAATACCCTGTGTAATGAATTATGGTTTTAAAAAGTCCCAGTAGGTTCTCGTGTTAACCTGCTAAGTATTAAATCTTAATCTTTATCATATTGAGCACTACATCTGAAAATAATTTTAATGATTAATGAAAATCACTTCAGCTGTATTATTACACATTTATTATGCAACACGTGGTTTCATTCTGAGAACACCTGCAAGTTGTCTGCAGTTAAACAAGACAAGAAATTAGGGTAAAGATACAGTATCTTAACAAATAAGGTATAAGCAACTCATATTGACAACTGTCATATGCCAAATCCTCACTGAGTTGTGCTAAAGTCATGATATAAATAAACTCCTGGAAACGGAAAAAAGAACACATTGACACCGGTGTGTCAGACCCACCATACTTGCTCCGGACACTGCGAGAGGGCTGTACAAGCAATGATCACATGCACGGTACAGCGGACACACCAGGAACCGCGGTGTTGGCTGTCGAATGGCGCTAGCTGCGCAGCATTTGTGCACCGCCGCCGTCAGTGTCAGCCAGTTTGCCGTGGCATACGGAGCTCCATGGCAGTCTTTAACACTGGTAGCATGCCGCAACAGTGTGGACGTGAACCGTATGTGCAGTTGACGGACTTTGAGCGAGGGCGTACAGTGGGCATGCGGGAGGCCGGGTGGACGTACCGCCGAATTGCTCAACACGTGGTGTGTGAGGTCTCCACAGAACATTGAAGTTGTCGCCAGTGGTCGGCGGAAGGTGCACGTGCCCGTCAACCTGGGACCGGACCGCAGCGACGCACGGATGCACGCCAAGACCGTAGGATCCTACGCAGTGCCGTAGGGGACCTCACCGCCACTTCCCAGCAAATTAGGGACACTGTTGCTCCTGCGGTATCGGCGAGGACCATTTGCAACCGTCTCCATGAAGCTGGGCTACGGTCCCGCACACCGTTAGGCCGTCTTCTGCTCACGCCCCAACATCGTGCAGCCCGCCTCCAGTGGTGTCGCGACAGGCATGAATGGAGGGACGAATGGAGACGTGTCGTCTTCAGCGATGAGAGTCACTTCTGCCTTGGTGCCAATGATGGTCGTATGCATGTTTGGCGCCGTGCAGGTGAGCGCCACAATCAGGAATGCATATGACCGAGGCACACAGGGCCAACACCCGGCATCATGGTGTGGGGAGCGATCTCCTACACTGGCCGTACACCTCTGGTGATCGTCGAGGGGACACTGAATAGTGAACGGTACATCCAAACCTTCATCGAACCCATTGTTCTACCATTCCTAGACCGGCAAGGGAACTTGCTGTTCCAACAGGACAATGCACGTCCGCATGTATCTCGTGCCACCCAACGTGCTCTAGAAGGTGTAAGTCAACTACCCTGGCCAGCAAGATCTCCGGATCTGTCACCAATTGAGCATGTTTGGGACTGGATGAAGCGTCATCTCACGCGGTCTGCACGTCCAGCACGAACGCTGGTCCAACTGACGCGCCAGGTGGAAATGGCATGGCAAGCCGTTCCACAGGACTACATCCAGCATCTCTACGATCGTCTCCACGGGAGAATAGCAGCCTGCATTGCTGCGAAAGGTGGATATACACTGTACTAGTGCCGACATTGTGCATGCTCTGTTGCCTGTGTCTATGTGCCTGTGGTTGTGTCAGTGTGATCATGTGATGTATCTGACCCCAGGAATGTGTCAATAAAGTTTCCCCTTCCTGGGACAATGAATTCACGGTGTTCTTATTTCAATTTCCAGGAGTGTAGTTTGGTTGTCATATGTCATTTTAAAGACCAAATCCAGGAACAACTGTTACAAATTTTCTGCTGTATGGTGGCAGGCATGACATGCTGCATACAGCAAACTGTCCAGACAGGGCCACTCCATAACAGAAGTAAACACGCATATTACAAAGGTAAACATGTAAACATAATACTTGGCCTCTGCCAAGTGCCATAAACAGTTGTATATGATCATAGCTGTTACAAACAATGCCAAAACTATATGTACAAAGCCAATATTAAAGAGTAAAAAATGACTACATTATTAATCACAGCAATTGAAAAATAATTGTTTTATTATAATTACAGTCTTGGGTCACAGTGTTTATTTGTAATCAGGTAATTAATTTTGGTTAGTAATCATTATCTTGAAAAATAGATATGAACAAAGGTTAGCAAGGCAATTATGAACAATAACAAGGACACAGGTGTCAGTGTTTGCATAAAACTGCATCATCATTACAGAGATATGGCCGTAAGTGAATAGGACAAAATACACTTGCAAAGTAACTATGAGAAATATACCAGGAAAAGTAATTGCGATTTCACAGAATGCTCAAAAGTTATAAATAATATAGTTACAAAACAAGCATTGTCATTGAACACATAGAAGAGTTAAAGCAACGAAACCATCAGTTTTCATCATATGTAGTTAGTAAAATTACAACTGAGCTGTGTTTACCATGCTGTAGTAATTTACAATGGAAGAGAACAAACCTGAGGATGTTCTTAGTAAGATACCAGTCATAGCACAATACATGTGTAATAAGAAAGGTGAGGTGGTTTTTATCAATCATCAATATTAGTTTTTGACTCTTAATTGCAGCATAACTCATTCAATGCAGTACCAAATGATTGTATATTTGCAGTTGCCAAGTGTTGATATTTATGAACAGATAACTAAGTGAAAAGAGACACTCATAATTTATTGATATACAGTCAACAAAACAAAACTTTTCACATGTCTTGATATGCTTGGATACCTTTAGTTGTGTACAGCTCACACTAGACAGAATGAAACACACACTGGGAATGGTGGCAGTACCACATCTAACACACTTTTATCACCACATTTGTTCCCTTCTTACTGTGATGATTTTACTTATAGAACTTTTTGATTTTCTGTGATTGTATATGGTTACTGCATACTGTTTTGCATATAAATTATAACATTTAATTTTATCTGTTAGAAAAGCTGAGATATTTCTAACCTTGAACAAACAAATAAGAGCACAACTGAACACTTACATGGAGTCGCATGGCAGCAATTGAGGATCTGTATTTTAACAGAATAAATTAAAGTTTCTGTCATTTTCATCTATTTTTTCTTTTTACATTGCATTGTTTGTTGATGTGTTGTGGGCATAACATGAATATAGCCGAGGTATGCCAAACATAATACACTGCCCCACAGACAAGTATGTGACGAACAGTCATTTATTGCTAGGGCACCTCAGCATATCAGGCCATGAGAGAGAGCATTCTCGTACTTGTCCAGTATGATTGTTTCACTCAATGAGGAGATCTAGTTCCAGCAGGACCACTCACAGGTTCATTTGAGTCGAATCATTCTGCAATGGTTTTTGCAACAGGCTGATGTCGACCAGATTGACTGGTCCATTTGAGTGCCGGACTTAAATCCCACTGAAAAGTTGTGGGACAAAATGAAGTGTCACATGAACTTATACAGGCACACATTGGCCCCAGAACTAGTATTGGATACATGGGGGAGTCTCATGGACGATCAGATATATTTCCAGAAGCTCATCCCCTCCATGTCTTGTCAGATGAGGCAGGTAATTGCGACCATTAGTGGCTGGACCTCATACTAGCCTCATCTCTGATGAGGAGAACTTTCCTCATCTCACATGATATTGCAACATTTCTATTAAATAGAAGTCTACATGAGATTACTGTTCTCTACATTTTGTTTATTGAATTTGTGCTAACAAACACTTAACACGTGTAAATTTGAAGAAAGTTTAAACAAGTCAAAGTAAATAGAAATGGCATCCTAATATGAGACAAACAGAGAAAACATGTAATATTGACCAATGTAAGCACAAGCAACTCAAAAACAATAATATTCTCTTCCATACTGCCTCTTTGTGTTTATTGTGCCAAAGAAGTACACTCAGAGCATACAAAAGCTCTTTTTAACATTAACATTCTTTGGAAGCCCAAGAATGGTATTCCATGCTCCTGGCCCATTTACCTACATTTACATGCATCAAGTGTCTTCTTCTTCAAACAGTATATCTGAATCATTGCCATCAACAAATGAATGGAAGGTTAATTACTGTGCTTTTGTCGTTTTCTTTTTCAAGAACAAAACTTTTGCTTCTGTCCCGTTGATTCCACCACAGCTTTCATCCCTCTAAATTGTTTGAAACATTCCTTGTTTGGTGATGATGTTAAGTAATTAAGACATTCAGAAAATTCTGATGTTTCTAGATCAGGTGACTCATGGTGTGGCTTGCTGATTTTGGGAGCTAGCCAGATACCAACTGGACTCATATTTACATCTACATCTACATCTACATCTACATCCATACTCCGCAAGCCACCTGACGGTGTGTGGCGGAAGGTACCCTGAGTACCTCTACTCTGTTATTTGCATCGTGTATGTCAAAATCCTGGTGTATTGTGAAGCCATTGCCTGTTATAGGGAAAGAGCCAATTTTTCAGAGGCTTTTTAAAGCATTTTATATTGTTATTGCTCTCATGTAGGCTGCTCCAAATAACGATGTAATCAATAATGAGGTTGCTATTTTATCTGTGTAATGTGCCCACCAGGTTTCTATTTTTTTTGGGGACAATACATTTTAAACAGTCCCATAAATTCCACAAAAGAGACAGTATTTTATGCACAGAATGGAGCAATAAACGGATGATCTGGACACTGTTTCCTCTAGCTTTGTCTATCACAGAAATGTGATGCAATTAATGTCACGTATTATCCCAACAGGACCACCACCAAATGTCTTCATGAAGTTCACAAAATTGTCAAACCACTTAATAAAACTGAGTCAAAATCCAGTGACTAGGATGGCAAGTTGAAGTTACTCCTAATATGAGATACTGTGTCCTAATATGCGATTTTGTTCCATATTAGGATACCTGTGTTATCGCACATTAGGAATAAGCCCTCTTGCACTTCAAAACTAGCCTCACAGTTACGCTGCTCCATTTGAAGGACAGTTCATTATATCATATGAATGAGAACTTTATGAAGAATATAATCTTATCAATATTGCTGTAACTGCTACTCAACTTCAGATATTAAAGCCCTACAAGCACATACACTCTATAAACTTGAAATTCAACACTTTTAAAACCAAGGATTATCGCCAATATCCAGTTCTCTAATGGTCTTATTGTCACTGTTCTAAGTCTCAGGTGCTGTTAGAACAAAATTCTGATTCTTTGTAACAGAGCTGAGCAATTACTTTTGTCAGAATCTAGCTTTCTCATATTAGCAAATTCTCCCGTAATAGGCACCTTTCCTCTACACTCAGAATCATTTTCAGTAATTATAATATCTTTTGAGTAAATTCAAAAAAAGCTAAATCAGAACATGTATAGTCATTTTCTCAAATTAAATTCTAACTGCAGTAAGGCAAAAAGTAGGGCAGTCCATCACCTAGTGTGTGTAGTTTCATGCCCACAGGCCACTGACATTATCAAGGTCCATTTTCCTTTACATTATGGAAAAACTAATTATACTTTACTTTGGAAAACCATATTCTACACTTGTCCCATCAACTGGAAGATCGTGAAAATCGTATCTGCTTATCCTTTACAGATCGTTACACACATCTAATAGCATTTTATTAGATATTGTCTGACAGAACTTAAACATCTTATTCAGATCCATTACAATGAATAGTTGAACTTATTTTTCCCTCCATATTTGTAAATTTACTTTGAGATCAAAATCTGAGCTCCTCTTTAAACATTTGTTCTCTCTTACTCAGTTTCATGTTAATTATTTTTTCTGTTGCATCTGCTTTCCCAATCTATCTGCCACTTCTTTATATGCATACTCTCCTTTGCAACCTAAATTGGACCTGGCTGTTTTCTAAATTGAGAGTGATAATGAATTTTGGTTTCTGAATAAAAGAGTTGAGTATGTAATTTGATAAAAAGTGTACTATTACCAATTTCAATCATGCCAAAGAATTGAATAATTATCTGAGTAGTTGTTGAGACTACTTGAAATGCAAGCTTCATAAAAGATATAATTTTGCTACATTGATCTAAAATCACTCGCTCCTCAACATTATTATTTTCTCTTACTCCTATAAAATGAAGTCCTTAAAATAGCTTTAATGAATTTTGTTTAAAATTTGGGGTATCTCTTTGATGCAGTTTTTTCCGCTCGTTATTGCAATAGCTCATTTAAAAACTACAAATAATATGCACCAGCATTGTACTCATCAATACAAGAGAAATTAACACAGAAAGGCCATTGGCACCTATCACAATAGGGACATAAAAAAGTATTGGCCAGATGGTGTAACTGAATTCTGGTTCAATGAGTAATGACCACGGACTCTGCCTATGAACTGCTCACACAATGAAACGAACACCCCATTCAGACTGTGTTTAGTGCTGCTCAAATTACTACATATTTCATGGTCACTGTTGATATCCTTTACTTCCATGTATGATATTTAATGGGTATTAATTTCCAGTGTTGTGTACAGTACATCTCACTGGTATGATAATATGTTGCTGCTGTAATGCAACACAGGCATTAATGGGGGCAAAAGTGTTGCCAAAAGTTGTGACACGATTGTATGGACTGAGAATGACTGATGTGCAATTTAGCCATTTTCCATGCGAACAGTTCTGTTTTGTTGACTGTGCATAGGTACCGTAACTGATATGGATTCTGTGTACTGACGTTCTGCTCAGAGTCGTTTTCCCCATAAACATGCTGAAATTGTGACATCAAAATGACAAAGTTTTGGAAGCAATAGCAACACCTATTCTTCAGAAACACGTCTTTACACCTTTACAAAGTAGTATCCCTCAAATTGTTTGTACACATGCACCCTCTTAAGCTGCACAATTAAGGCACCATAATACATCTTTCTGGGAAAGTTGTTTCTGAAAGTAAAGAATACAGATGCTATTTCACACTTTTGAGAAAAAAATGAACAAACCACATATAGCCAGATCAGAACTGAAATTGTCAAGTAGACAGCGAAGTGTCTGGATTCTGGGTTCCTAAAAATGGTGCATTTTGTGCTACACACGCTGGCAAATATATGTTATGTAAAGCATCTTATTCGAGCAAGCCTTGGGCTTTGAAGTCTAGGGTTATCTGAAAAACATTGGGAGAGAAAGTCTAACACATTGATCTGTAATTTCTCTCCTCCCTTCTTCCAGTGAGATTGTGATGCTGGATCATTTGGTATTCTTCTGTCCACACTGCATTCCCTCTTCACTGTTAACGAAAGATCAACATCACAGCATGTCATGACATATGATGGCCATCTAGTCTCTTGATGAAACTGTTACAGTAAAGTTTTGCAACCAGTTTCAATGCTGAATATCACTTTTGATATTACAGAACTAAACATCTCAAAAAACTGTTCACACAACACCAAATTCCAAAATACTCAGTGTAGTATCTACAAATCACAAAAATAGCTGCAATAAAGACTAATGTTAGAGTAACTGCTTTGTGACCACAGAAAGTTTCTCAGAGGACTTATTTACACTCAAATGCATTCCGAAATCCATACAAATAATTATTCAAAAACGCTCCTCTTCAAGGGCACATCAACTGAATACCATGTGAAGAACACCAATGGAGACGCCTCTTCAGATTTCAACATGCTCATATTGTCAAATTTGCAACAACATATTAAGTTAAATCTGCTATCATACATTTCTTTGAAGTTCAACCCTGGATCAGATACTTCCGAGTTAAATTTCGGCATTTCGTCTCATAATTATAACAAAATGGCTTATACTCTGTGATAAAAAGCAACCTCGGTAGTAGCCAGAAAAATTGTTTTCAATCTAAAGGCTTTTCTTGGTAATGGGTATGATTAACTTTATCAGCCATTCTTTCCACATGTTGCCTTCCACTAATCTAGAACCAATTCATGTATCAGATTACACAAAACCTACCATTTGACTTTGAATATGAACCACAGCGCATTGTCTGAGGCAACAAAAATGTTAAGCGTAAAAAAATATATATATATATATTCGAACCAAATTGGACTGAACCATGAACCAACTTTTCTGTATAGTATGCACCCACCAAGGAATGAAGGTGCAAGAGAACATGATACCCCTTTACTAACCCATACCGCTGTGCCAAAACATTGTGGTCATTAATTACGCATCTGGAAATAAACAAGTTTTACACATTAGGTTTTATTTATCTACATCTACAGCCCCTAATATCTATTTCTGATACCAATGACTTATAATTAACTCCTCTGCTTACAGTGATAATTCCAGTCATCAAGGCAGTTCCATATACTGTATTATAACCATGTGTACACAGCCATGATAGTACAAAAGGCACATCATCCTTTTCTTCTATAGCTTGCCACTTTCTGTTAAAATTCTGCACCCACAATGGTAAATGGCACTAGTTGGACATTTGTGAAATAGAACACACAATCCAAGTTTACTCACGTTTAGCTTGCATTCCATGATCTCAGTGTGTGACAGCACACCTAACCAGTACAAAGATTTTTGTGAATCATGCAATGATGAAGACTATGACAATGCAAGTAATACAACAGAAAGTGATGTAATGTTTTGGATGATGGTGAAATCGAATGTATACAACAAAATGTGCTGCAGACTGTTCAGGAGTGAAAGGCGGGAACTGGGGCCATGTAGCACGACAACTGAAAAATAGTAATTGCACTCCAAAAGTTTAAATAGATGACACAGTTCTATAACAGCTGGAACAAAATCCCACAAAATTACTGGCCTTACATGACATTTTGACAGTACTGTTTTCCATCTCCATAGTAAGAGAATGAAACTCTTAAGAAGCCAAAAAATCAACTAATGATTCAAACAGTGGTAACATTTCCTTGTTTTCTGTAATAATGGACGGACTGAAGGAGTACTTCTCTCTCTGCACTCCCTTTTGTCACAGAAAGTTAACCTTCCATTCAGGATAAGGAATCAAGAAGAAAATTAGCTGCCACTCCAGCTTTTGCTGGAACAAAACCTTTAAGACAATCAACAGCAATCTCCAATCTTTAGGCACTAACCACGTGACAGTACTTTAGTTCATCTAGTAAAATGTTATAATTCATGCAATCAAAAACCTTGGGAAGGTCACAGAAAATACAAAAAGGGTTGTTTATGTTCAGTAGTGAGATGAAAGTCCACAGCTCATGGTCTTGCAGTAGCGTTCTCGCTTCCCATGCGAGAGGTTCTGGGTTCGATTCCTGGTGGGGTCAGGGATGTTCACCTGCCCCAAGATGACTTGGTGTTATTGTGTCATCTTCATCATCATCATTCATCCCCATCATGGTTGGGGGAAGACAACGGCAAACCATATCCATTAGGAACTTGCCTAGTACTGCAGTGCGGGTCTCCCACATCGTTCCCCTACGCTCTGTCAAGAAGCATTGGACTTCATTTCCATTCCATTGAGATAAAATATGACTTTTGCTACAGAAATGTTGTAAGGGAAAGCAAAATGAGAGGCTACCGCCATATTATTCTTCATAAAGTAACTTCGTATAGATATTTATGTATTTTTCTCAATAACTTTAGTAAGGACAGTGGTGAATGAGATGGATCTGTAACTGATAATAAATTACTTTTATCTGCCTTTAAATGTGGTTAACATTGAAAAATATTTCAGTATTTCACAAAATGCCCCTTGAGTAACTGATCAACTGCAAAGCTAACTCAAGAACAAAAGTGAATGTGACAATCAAATCACGTACAGCATTTCATTATACACCTAGACAACTAGAGATTTTTGAGCAACCATCATTTCAAAAACAAAATTATAGAACAGTATGGAATATATATAAATAACTGCAGTTTTAATGGAAGTTGCGACTTGGACACAAATTTCTGCTTGTGAAATTTCAATGCAATTTTTTTCCTACAAATAAGATTATCAATGTAATAATTTTTTTTAATTATAAAATGCATACCATTCCAGGTACAGACTCTTCAGTTGTGAAGATTCCCGAAGCGGGGACAGATGGTTTTAAAAATGATGACTCTGTTCCTGACCGGACGACCACTGTGAATGTATAGTTCCAGTGGGGTTTAAGGTTTGAGATAGTAATACTGTTCAGTTTTGTTAAGTTATGAATAAGCAAGCCATCAGCATTCTGGTAGGTAACCTGCACAAGACAAGGAAAATGAAAGTGAGTAATGAACATGTTGTCACAAAAATTGTATTAGGAAGTATAACACTAACAGCAAGACACGCAAACAATTCTGATACACATTGTAAACCCAAGTGCACAAAGTTCCCATGTTTAGACTAATACATATAGATTACCTCAAAATCACTCAGTTCACCACGTGGAGGAATCCAAGTCAGAGTAATCTGCGTGTCAGTAATTTTTGTGGCATTTATTGAGGAAACAGGTTCTGGATCTGAAATGTGCATGCAATCATCAGACTATGGTTAATGACGCAAGAATGGCTGTCACATTTTTATAGCAGAATAACACACCATCAAACCAGTGGTGTTCCACAACTAATATGACAGGGGTTCACATTCATATTCAAAACTGAACAAGTATATGAAATTAAATACAAAATTACTTTTATTTTAAAATCCAAATTGGAGACCCACAGTTCCTTCAGTTCCAGAACTTTCAATGCACCTCCAGATATTACATACACTAAAACAGTTCTTTAATATAAATTTAAACTGAAGATGAAGGCTCACACATTATTAAAACATCACATGCTCTTTAAAGATATCACACTCACTGCACACCTACAGCACAGATGAGGTGCACAACTACACTTGGATCAGAATAAGAAAGTGATCGACAGCTACTTTCATAGCAACAACCAGTCTACATCTAAATCTACATACCTACTTCACAGCCACAATAAGGTGCATGGCAGAGGGCACCATATACCACTACTAGTCATTCCCTTTCCTGTTCCACTTGCAGAAAGAGCAATGGAAAAATTACTGTCTATGACACTAGGATCATTCCGCAGTCAGTTTCAAACGCTGGCTCTCTAATTTTCTCAATAGTGTTCCTCAAAAAGAACATCACCTTCCATCCAGTTATTCCCATTCGAGTTCTCAAAGAAATTCCACAATACTTTTGTGTTGTTCAAACCTACCAGTAACAAATCCAGCAGCCTGCCTCTTAACTGCTTCGATTTCTTCTTTCAATCCAACCTGATGCAGATTCTAAACTCTTGAGCAGTACTCAAGAACAGGTTGCTCTAGAGTTCTATATGAGGCCTTCCAAGAATTCTCACAATAAACTGATGTCAACCATTCGCCTTCCCTACCATAATCTTCACATGCTCGTTCCATTTCCTATCACCTTGCAATGTTATGCCCAAATATTTAAATGATGTGGCTGTGTCAGGCGTTCAGAGCATCAGTTTGATCACACCTCCTGTCCCGTGCACAGCTGCAAGATGTCATTTGCCAAGTAGCTATGATGGATGAAAATTACTGACTGTATTGTGGTTTGTTCTGACATGCTTTGTTTCTCACTGCAATATTTTTGTTTTACATAATGTGTAGCACCAAGTGTGAAATTGCTTAGGAAAGTGAAGTGACTATTATGATTCTGCAAAGTGAACTCAATTCTGCTCATTAATGAGGAGTGTGTTAACATATTTAGTGTAGAGCTGCACAGCTGCATCTACCGGAGCAATATTGTGCTTGACCATGACGACAAATCAACAACACCCCCCCTCCCCTTACATGTTCAACAAATCACTTGGTTATTGTGATCAAGATATAGGACTTGCTACTGCAATGTTTACCCATCATTGTTTCCACCATACTTGACCCACCCAAGTTTGTAAGCTCTCCTGATTGCAAATGCAAAGCTAGGTACTAGGTGAGATACAACTACATTTTGAATTGTTTCATAGAATACAATACTTTTCATTTGTGGATCATGGCATGCTCCAATATTAATGTCATAATATCAGAATTATATTATACAGCAATGAGATGTGGCATTACGTGGGAGATCATGTGCATGTGTGTATTACAAAGACAAAGCCGCCACTGTATCAAACACCAAAGTGATTCCAAAATAAACTTTAGTTCCTTATCTTCATTCCCTGTTTAGGTTTCAAATGCAGAAATCTGCTCTAAATGTGTTGGCAGTTATTTTTACTTTCACACAATAACAAACATAACAATACTACTTGTAAATGCTATGGCTTTTCTAAGTAACATTTGGGCAAGATCCCAGCATCAGCTGCTAGTTATCTACTCCTATCGTCCCTTCTGAAGAGCTCACCAACTTACCAATTATCAAATAACTCAAATATCTAACACTTCCTACAATGATCACAGCAAAGTGTTAGACAGTCAGTGTGTTACAGTAATACAGCATTCTTCTCAATGGTGTACAATACTATTACACTTTCTCTGATTCATGTCACAATCTCCAAACTAAAGTAATCTTTTTTTATCTTCAACTACGCAATATCTTTGTCATGGTGGGCAGTTACTTAAGTCAAATTTTCTTCTTCTTTTTCTTCATTTTAATCATATGAGGACAACACTGATTTGGGTCAGCTTCTTTTCTTCTGGCCTGTATCCTCGCTAAATACTACTAAATTCTCATACTTTGCAACATTCTTCACTATTCTGTCCACGATGCTTTTTCTCTGGGCCTAATTCTATCCTGTGTCTTGGAAACCTGTGACCGCCAGAACTTTTTTATTGGAAAGTCACCCTGCTGTAAATTTATGTTTCCCGTATTCCCTTTCCTTCCGGATATCTGTGTACCTCTTGGATCCAGTGTACTTTGGTTCTCTTTTTCACAATAAACTGTATTATCTGACATGTCAACCTCCCTTGATCCATTCTTCAGATGCATTCGAAGAACATGTCCTCCTTTTTCTGACGATGTCAGAGATTCTCTCCATCTCAGCCGAGAGTTCTTGTTTAGTTCACCTTCTATATTCAACACCTCCTGCTTTTGTCGCCCCAATATCAACCCAAAAATTCTCTGTTCCACAAGTTCTTGCCTCTTAAGTACTCCTGAACTTACTAGTTCAGACTTTCTACTGATTTTTTAGAAGACTTCAAGGGTGGATCACTGTCTGGTAATGTCCCAGTTTTGCACTGATCAAAAGATTCTTCTTATTGTAAATGTTTAACATTAATTTGGTTGCTAAATTCATTTTGTTTATTTGTATTAACATCCCTTATTTTTGTCATTCCAGTGTATAAACTTCCCTAGATATTTAAATCTTTTCACCTTCTGAATTTTTCCTCCTTTTGTTGTCATCCATTTAGGAGATGCCTTGATGTCTGCATATACTACGAGGGTGGTTTGAGAAGTTATCAGCACGAAATAGAAAAAAAATACTTACGTCACTTAAACTTTTATTATTTTTCAATGTAGTCTTCTTGTAGATTAATGCACTTGGTCCAATGATGTTTCAGTGCCTTGACCCCATCTCATAAATGAGTTTCCTACACGCCTGCAAAATAGTTGTCAACTCCAGCTACCAATTCTTCATTTGAAGTGAATCTTTGTCCACCAAGAAAAATTTTCAGTTTTGGGAAGAGACGGAAGGCTGATGGAGCCATATCATGTGAATAAGGTGGTTGTGGCAACAATTCATACTTTAGTTCATGTAATTTTGCCATCATGACGGCATATGTGTGCAGGCATGCAAATAATTTTTTTTATTTCTAATTCTTCAGTAAAAATGTGATATACCCATTCAGGTGACATATGGCAAGCATGAGCAATTTCTCGCACTTTAAATCAGTGATCCTCCATGACCATTTTGTGCACTTTTGCAATGATTTCTGGGGTAGTAACACAAGCTGGCCGACCATTGCGCGGATCATCGTCTAAGCTCTCCCAACCAAATTTAAATTCATTTGTCCTCTTGGCAACAGTTGAATATGAAGGACCAGGGTCTCCCCAGGGTATTCTGGAAATCGGCATGAATGTCCTTTGTTTTTACACTTTTCTTTACAAAGAATTTAATCACTGCTCGAACCTCGATTTTTTCCATCTTCGCAAATCACTACACGGGAACAACAACAGAGCCATGTGACTGCCACAGCTCTCTTCCAAAAGCACTGATGTGCCACATGTTTACAGGCAACAGTCCAATGACCTCTCATGGTGATTCCAATAACTTTTCAAACCACCCTCGTATGTCCTCTCCATTGAGATATGTTGACCTGCTTTATTTGCTTGTCTCTGTAGTTGCAAGATTTGATTAGCTGCTCATCTAATGATTTCAACAAAATCGCAATATTGTCTGCAAATGCAAGACAATCTAACTGTATTCATATTTTCTTGCACTTCAGTCATATTCCTAACACTCCTTTTATTTCTTGTCACCATTCCTTAATCACCTAATCAGCTACACAGTTAAAGAATAAAAGGGAGAGTCTATCTCCCTGTGTGACTTTGGTTTTGGTCTTTAAGGACTCTGAAACCTGTCCTCTGAGCTTCACCTGGGGTGTATACTACTTAGGGTTTGTTTGATCAGATCATTGGCTTTCATATGCAAACTCATATCCTTCAAAATATGTAACAGTGTCTGTCTCTCCACTGAATCATAATCTTTCTTGAAGTCTACAAACTTCAGCACAAAATTCTTGCTCCACTGTTTCTGATATGCAGCTACCAGTTTCAGATTCAAGATCTGTCTTGTAAATGATCTTCTCTACTGAAGCCTCCTTGGTACTTGCAAAATTATGGATTTAGTCACTTTTCAATCTGTTCTGCAAGCTTTTGAGAGTATATTGTAGGTCATTGGTATTAATGATATTCCACTGTATTTCCTAGACTCCACTACATCTCCCTTTTTGTGTACAGTGCCATCGTCCATCCTTCTGGAAGTCACTCTTCCTTCCAAATTTTATTTATAACATGTGCCATGTTTAATGAAAACTAAGTTGCCTATTTACTAAACATACTGCAGAAGCTAGACGCACTAAAAGTAACAGATGAATCACCAGCAAAGCCATAGAGATCCTGTTTTCATTCACCATGCTGTAGTCAAGAATTACTCAAACACATCTTTCGACCCTAAAATTTGTCTAAACAAAATATTTAGTTCCTCTTATCTATCCACTCTAAGCTCTTGCTTTTAAATAGCAATTTCTTATGCAACATAACATCCTATTATGAGTAGATGAACTTCTTAGTTTTATCACCACGGGAGGTACCATTTAAATCATTATGACATAAAAGCTACACTTTACATTCATTACCACCATCACTTACTTCATATGTAGCTTTCTGTCACTTGTATCACATTACAACATGTCGATTATTTTCAGATATATTCAATCCTCCTTCCTACAGTCATATTTCCTTGGACACAGAACAAAAGTGTTAATGCCTAACTTTCTATTTCAAGGATCTACTCTGGCCAATTTTTAGCTCCAGAAGATGTTTCCCCTACTGATCAATTAATAATAAGATAGCTCTTATGGCAAACAAAAAGATAGAGTTTCCCTCCCTGTCTGGCCATTCAGATTGTAAGTATCCCTATGAATCATGCTGAAGTCTGCTTCCAGTTTGTACTTTGTCCCTGTTCTTATTGACAGAGCAAGGCTTATACACATTATCAAACTGAATAAATGAACCCAGAAAGTCAACTAAACAGAAAAAAAACTGAATGTATACTTCATTGTTAAATTTTTGTTCTTTCATGAAAAATTCTAATGATAGCCGTCTGATGCTTACCAATAATACTTTGTGAGGTATCTTTAATAGGGTCATCATTGGCCTCACCTCCCTATTCAGCTCCCTTGCACTACTATCCCTACTCACAACCCCACCCTTGGCCTCCCCTCTTTCTTCCTTTTCTCACCCAGCCCACCTAACACAACCAACAACCACAGTCAAACTGCAGCAACACGATAATGTAGTTATCTGTGTATGTATAGATATGTTTCTTAGTTCTGAAGGAGGACATTCTCTGCAATTTTAGTGAGAAGTTCAAAATTTTTTATGTGCCTATGAAATGCTTAACCTCTGAATTAAACACTGAGTAGTTATGTTTAGTGTTTATTAGACATTATAAGAAACAAAGTTTAAATATATCATTAGTTTCAATCTAAGAAATTCATGAAACTTACATAGGCGGTCCTGTCGGAGTTGTGGCTGACTGAAGATACCATCTGACACAGTCCAAACAGTAATGTTGTACAGCTTTCCTGGTACAAGGCCTGTGAAGGTGACCTTTGTTTCTGTATCATTGGCTGCCTTTTCAATAGGCGGAATGCTTGGATCCGAAAGCTCAAAACGGTAGTGATCAAAATGTGAAACAGACTGAGGTGTAGGAGTGTAGCGAAGTGTCATTGAATCTGTTGCTGTGGCCTCCAGTACTGGCACAACTTCTGATTGTATTAAGGGCACTGTAAAAATAATATTGTTATTAAAATCTGCAACAAAAGACTGAAGCGAGAGTTGTCACAACTTCTGCATGATTGATTCAAATTTACTAAATGAACCTAACAGTAGAAGATATCATTCCCTAGCTGAAATCTTGAATTTCACATTGCACGTCCTGTGGATATTAATTGATTTTGTACTCTCTCCTACCATTATGAAAGGGTTGTTTCTTCCTCCTGTTCATTTCTTTTTACAGTACTCACTTACCACTGAGTGTACTTATAACGGTACATTGGCCGAAGCCAGGGGGGAGCATTGCCGCCTGCAGCATGGTTATCTTAATGTGTAGTTTACGCTTCTCCAAAAGCAGAAGACGTTCATGAAGGTAAAGGTCACTTAAATATCATTTGAAATCCTAACTGAAATTTTCTTATGTATAGACATGTCTAATAAAGGTCCTAAGTGCACCATGAAAGAAAATATATGAAATAAAATGAAGTACAGCACAGTTGTCTACAATGACTGCCTCATACAGTACTGGCAGTTAGCTAACATTTGCTGCAGCCAAAAACAAGTGAGTAACGGCCAAAGCCTTATGACATCTGCTAACTTTTACTGACTCCGGACTAAGAAGCTGACCCGCAAATGAAGTTAACACACTATACATATAGTTTTTATTGACAGTAACTCCAAAATCAAATCATAAAACTGGGCATATAAATGAAGTAATACAGTGGATCCGGAAAAAACATACAGATGGTATAAGTAATAAAAACTGTGTGGAAATAAATTGGGTGGAGAGAGAAGCCAGCTGTTTGAGCACACAAAGCTGACAGCTCAAAGTAGTAGGGAAGTAATTTAGTGAAGTGAAAGTTGAGAATGAGCAACAGAAATCTAAAGACGTGAAAAATGATAAATGGATGTCATGAACGTACATCTATAATCAATTTGAGAAAGAGAAGGCACAAAAGAAGCAGATGGTGTAGGTTGCAGGATAAATATAAGAACTGCAAGCAAATAATAAAGTATATATAAAAATGTAATGAATAAAGAAAGGGAAAAGAGACAGAATTCATGTGAAAGACGTAAGGAACAAGAGGGACAGGGTACTCCAAAACTTCAGAGGAGATAAGTTCTATAGTGATTATGTTCTAGAAAACTACACAAATATAAAGCATATTGAACTATTTACTGTAAAAAAGTTTGAGAAATATGTGACTGCCTGAACACAATATCCAGTTCTTTTTATTATGTAGAACAACTGACATAAAGGTCTGGTTACCTTTGACATGATTAATTACCTCTAACTTCCCTTGTTTTGTACTTTGTATTTTTTTTCTCTTTTTCTGAATACTTTGCTTTTTCCCCTACGCATTTACTTTGCTGCATCTTTTACAAAATATGGCAAACAATTGTATTATTTATATCATATGTTATTGGTCTTCATTCCTTGTGTAGTGCATACTAACTTCATAATCAAATATCTTGTCCTTTGACTTTTTATTGGTCCTTTAAGGAAGTTTTATGTATAATTTTCCATTATTTATCAATCCAGAAATTTTGGCCCCTGAAGATGGAGCATTTGCTCCGAAATATGTAGACTCAATAAAATGGGTGAGTGACTTTTTACCAAGAAAATACATAAAACTGAAAGAAAAATGACCAAAATATTTCCAAAAAGAAAAAGTTCAGACTTAAGAAAAAATATAATGGATATCCTCCTCATCACCGCCACCACTGCCGTCACCACCACCACAATCACCGTCTGCTTCAAGGTGTGGTCTTGTAGGGCCAATTCCAGTCCGTCCATCCATCCATCCATCCATCCATCCATCCATCCATCCACTCACACACCCTTTCCTTGGTCTTCTCAAATATCTTTTGCCCTTGGTCAGTATGCAAAACTTTGTTTTAGTAGCTGCTTAATACCCATACAAAGGCAATAATGGATTTTTTAAATTCCATGACTGGGAAAATGATAGAACAGATTTGACAGATATATTTTTTATCCACATTCAGACCTCTCCTCCCACAGTTATTTTGAGCCAGTTCTGTAAGATATATTAAATAGTATTTCTTACAACACATAACAAATGTGTATATGAAAATTGTTTTAGAACAGAAAATAGGGAAAAAATAAGCTATTCATAAATAAAAATAAGGTTGTTTCCCTGTAGTTGTGGTCACTAAGAGTTGCAGCCTTTCAACACCGACACAATATACAAGCATACGCACAGAACAAAGGAAACTTACTAATTTAATTCCAAAAATTTTAAACAGTAATAGTATTAAATAAGTAGCTACTAAAATCAAAATTTCTGATAAACACAAAACTTACTGGTTCGTTTGGAAAGAGTTGTATTATCACTCTTCATTCCATGTGAAACTGTATGAATCTGGAAGAAGTACTTCAGGCCTGGCATGAGATCACCTATGAGCATCCTCACAAGTGGTGGTTTGGAACCAAGCGGCACGCCATGAACATTCTGTTCTGTCAAATTACGTGTCTGTTCAGCAGTGCCTGGGTCATCTTCCGCACGCCATTTGATAACATAATACTCAATACGGCCCTCTGGTCGAGGCCATTCGAGAGTCACATTAGATGAGTCAACTAGGACTGCTATGGCTGTTACAGGGTTGGGTCCTAAAGCAAAAGGAAATAGTTGCTACAGGTTATCAAATTTATTCAAATGTCCTCTTTTAATGTGATATTTTGCAAATTTTTAATACTCACGGACTGTGTTGTTGACTTCTTGTGGTTTATTACTTTCTACACCGTAGCTGACAGTTGTTACCTGAATTATGTACTTCTCACCAGGTGTCATATCAGCAATTTCAGCTTCAGGTACTTGTAAAAGTGGCAGTTTAACCCAAGATGTTTCATCCTCTGTGCGATACCTGTTTACAACGTACAAACAACATTCGAGATGCATTTCAACACAAACAGTTATTATATTTTCATTTTGGTATGGAAAGTATCTTAGTACACTTTGCACTTCAAGCACTTGTGTGCAAAATCAGAAAATAAAAAAGTATGTAATATACACAGATAATATGTTTTCCTGTTTTTGATACAATTTTTGCTTTCTGAACTAAAATTTTATACATTCAGTGACAGACAAAAAACAGCAAGTAATTTAGGAGTAAAGGAGACAACGCACTGAATAGCAGAAGTGGTGAGTCATCATCAGGCAGAGATGAAAGAGAAAGAAAACTTGCTAGCTTACAGAATCAATCCTTTTTTGAGCTACAGAATGGATGGATGGGTGGCTGGACACACACACACACACACACACACACACACACACACACACACACACACTACGTACCCCTACATGTACACTAACTCGAGAAAGAATTGATCCTGAAAGCTAGCAAGTTTTACATTGTAGTTATTTAGAAAAGTAAACTAGGATGATAAGGACAGCTGAGACATAAAAGGAAAGATGAAAGATAGATGAAAAATGAAATGCTAGTGAGCAATAGACACTACATGAAAACTGAAGAAGACGCAGTAAGCACAAATAGGGTAGTCAATGAATCATCAATATACTCAGTTTGTCCTTCCCTTATAGACTGTTGAGCTAAAACATTAAGATCAGAGCCCATCTCTATATTGAACGCCACCTGATGGTAGTGTAGGCATGTTACTCTGTAAGGAATGTATATAAGTGGAACAGAGATGAATGGGGTGTCATTCTATAACAATACTGGCCTCAAATGGAGAAACACATTGACATGACTTTGACAAAGGGCAGATTGTTTTGTCTTGATGTCTGCAAACAACCATCTCAAAAACGGTGAACCTGATCAGCTGTTCGTGCGCTACTGTCATGAGCATTTATGGAAAGTAGTTGTAGGACGTGAATCCACAAGCAGATGACAAGATGTGTTAGATGTCTACCCCTCATCAAAGAACATGGGTGTCGAAGGCCTCATCAAAGAACATGGGTGTCGAAGGCTAGCTCCATAAAGCAAAAGCAGCACAGACGATGATTTGTGGCAAACCTGATGACAGAGTAAATGCTGGTGAGCCATAAGTGTTACAGCACACACACACTGTCGAATGTGATTTCTGCAGTAGATGACCTAAGTGTGTTCCCATGCTGAAGCGACAACATTGTCAATTACGATGGCAGCGGGCACAGGTTCAATGAAATTTGACTGTGGATCAACAGAATTGTGTCACCTGACCAGATTAATAATGTTTCTTGTTACACGAAGTCAAGGATTCCTGTCCAGACACATAATCATCCAGGCAAATGACTGCTTGAAAGATACACCACGCCATGGAAGTAGGCCAGTGGGGGAGAGGTGTGGGGCAGTATTTTGCTATGAGGGACATTTGCCTGGACTTCCATGAGACATGTGGCAGTAATTGAAGGCACTATGACAGATGTGAACTAGATGAACTTTATTGTGGACCACCAGCATCCCTTCATGCTTGATGTCTTCCCTGAAGGCAATGGCATCTTCCAGAAGAATAACTGTCCATGTCACAAGATCACAATCATGCGTCAGTGGTTTGAGAAGTACAACAGTGAACTCACACTGATGTCTCGCCCACCAAATTCACCAAATTTGCCTATTCTGAACTCAATGGAACACATCTGAGACACTATTGGGCGCCAGCTCTGTGCCTACAAAGCACCAACCTGTAATTTAAGGGAATTGCATAGCATGTGAGGAGGCTTCGGGTGCCACGTACTTGTAAAAATCTACCAAGGCCTTATTAAGTGCATCTCATGCACAGTCATTGTTGTAATTCATCTAAAGGTGGCGCAATACAATATCAAGCATGTGGTCATAATGTTTTGGCTGATGTAAAAATGAGCAGGAGCAGTAAACAGTGCAGAATAATTGGACAAGAACAGTCAAGACAAGAGAAGTTGGAAAATTAACAACACCCAAAAAAGGGGAAATAAGCAGACATAAATAAGGCAACTAAGGATATACAGAGTTCAAAAGGAGAAAGAGTTCAAAAGGAGAAAGATAACAACAGGATCAATTAGTGTAAACAGAGGCCAAGTGAGCATATACAAACTAAGCACATGCTGTATAGTGAGTGCCCACCTGAAAAGACAAAGAAGAATCTAAACGTTACACAAGAAACCATGCAACAGTAGCACAGCTATTAGGCAGCATAGTATAATTTAGTAGCCATCATGCTAGCAAAAAATCTAAATTGTGATTGTTAGTCAGCTAGTATATAGCACAGGTTATCCACAAAGTGGCTCTCCCTCCGATGAATTAGATATTACTACTGCATGTGACAGGGCTGGGACAAGTAGTAAAACAGAGTGTATACACCAAGTTATACGGTGGCACAATCATACTGATATGAGCCATATGTCAATCAAATGGGTTGAGATGCCATTGTAATTTCGGCAAGGATGTTGCAAAAGTTAGTAGTACGACAGAAACCTATCCTTGTTGGACTTGGGAGATTAGTTGGCTCAATGGAAATTTGTAAACATGGCAGGGAAGTTCACGGGTTCCAGTCCAGAATAGTACTATGGCATAAGACGTGCATTCCATCTCAAAATATGGTCAAGTGGGTTCGAGGCCGTCTGCAACAGCACAGGAAATTTAAAATAGAGTGTGAAGTTGGTTTAAGAATAAGGACTTGAACACATACTGATAGTTTTCAGCTGTTTGACTAGTGCAGAAGTACTGAGCAGCCTATTACTGGAATGGAAACTAACACTGATGAAGGTCACAGATTTGGAAAAGTATCAGGATACTTATCAACAAAAATGAATTTCCTAGAGGTTCAGCAACGCAACTTCACTGAAGCTACATATTGTGAAAATACTGTCATAATATAAGAATCAAACATGGAGCTGCCAGTGTCTCGACTCTAGGGAAGCTTTCTGTAACCAAGATGTGAAATTGTGGTTGCAGAGGAATCATGGTTCCCACAGTTGTGGTTCACACCTTTGTGCGTGTCATCTGCTCAACTGTGTTTTGGTCTTTGGTGAGTGTGGAACTGGTTTAGGTTACGAGGAATGAGTCAATAGGTTTATTTTTCAGCTGGGTACTGGATCAGAAAGTCTTAAGAAAAAGCAGCAGCAGATAGTCCATATGCAGGGTGAGCACTAAGTATCTAGGTTTCATTAAATGGCTATCAAGTTTTTGCGTTTGATGGAATAATACTGGAAACAGCACAAACATGCAGAACATTAAAAAAGATAATGATTTTTCGTGCCGCATAGTACCCACAGTGGGTGTGAGAGATAGTAAACTCAGCAACAACAAAGATGGCCGATCACTTTACAGTTAGAGAATAAGCACACACTGCTTCGTGTTATGAGATATGGAATTCAATCATCCTTGTGCACAGATGGCAGCATTTGGTGAAGGGAAGGAATGCCACAACTCATTCAGAGACAATAAAGAACTGTCACATGAAACTAATGACCACAGGTTCAGTAAAGGATGCAGCAAAAACAGGTCATCCATACATGTCTCGGTGATCTGAGAATAAGGCAACTGGGCATAACATGTTCAGTCGTAACCCAAGGAAATGAACATGCCAGGCAGCTCGTGAAAGCAGACTCACAAGGCACACTGTGCCTCAAGTGTTGCAAAGAGAATTAAATTTTTGAGTGTGGAAACCACATTACGTGCAGCAGTTAACACCAGAAGACCGTGATAGCATAATAAAATATGGGGAATTGATGCTGGGTTTGCACGAAGATTGGCCTCATCTGTTTCACATCATCCTCTGGAGTGACGAGATCCTATTCCATGTGGGAGATTTCGACAATCGGCACAACTGTTGTTAGTGGACAGCTCACAGTCCTGGAATTGCAATGGAAAAGATGCATTCTCGTCCAAAAGTGACCACATAGTGTGGAGTAATGTCTACAAATGTCATTGGCCCATGTCTCCTGCATAACACAATTAATGGAGAACATTACCTTCAAATGTGTCAATACTACATTTGGCCCAAGGTATCTGAATGGGAAAATACCGACAACATTATCTTCATGCAAGATGCCACACTGCCTCACTTTGCAAATGTTGTGTTGTGTGGAACTGGTTGGGTGATAAGTTTCTAAGATGTTAGCTGAGGAGATGTGGACCTCATGAATGTACTGCAAGAAGTCCACACCCGACACCCTGTGACATTTTTTTTTTTTTTTTTTTTTGGGGGGGGGGGGGGGGGCGGGGGCGGCAAAAGAGGAGGTGTGCCAGATGAAACCTCGCACATTGGATAAATTGGAAGCACAGATTCAGGAAGTTCTTATCAACATCCCACACAACGTCCTCCTGAAAGCTGTGAATTCCATTCCAGGTCGTTTGAGGAGACTGATTGACACCACAGGTGCCTACAGGGTAATTTAATGGAAAATATGCAATCGTATTTTCATATAACAGTGTACATAATGTACACTACTGGCCATTAAAATTGCTACACCACGAACATGACGTGCTACAAACGAGAAATTTAACCGACAGTAAGAAGATGCTGTGATATGCAACTGAGTAGCTTTCCAGAGCATTCACACAAAGTTGGCACTGTTGGCGACACCTACAACATGCTGACATGAGGAAAGTTTCAAACAACAGCAGTTGGCTGGTGTTGCCTGGTGAAACGTTGTTGTGATGCCTCGTGTAAAGAGGAGAAATGCGTAACATCACGTTTCTGAGTTTAATAAAGGTCGGACTGTAGCCTATTGCAATTGCGGTTTATCTTATCACGACATTGCTGCTCACGTTGGTCGACATCCAATGACTGTTAGCAGAATATGGAATCGGTGGGTTCAGGACGGTAATACAGAACGCCGTGCTGGATCCCAATGGCCTCGTATCACTAACAGTCAAGATGACTGACATCTTATCCGCATGGCTGTAACGGATCGTGCAGCCACGTCTTGATCCATGAGTCAACAGATGGGGACGTTAGGAAGACAAGAACGAACAATTTGACAACATTTGCAGCAGCGTGGACTATCAGCTCTGAGACCATGGCTGTGGTTACCCTTGACACTGCATCACAGACAGGAGTGCCTGCGATGGTGTACTCAATGACGAACCTGGGTGCACGAATCACAAAAGTCATTTTTTCGAATGAATCCAGGTTCTAGAATGAGATTTTCACTCTGCAATGGAGTGTGCGTGGATATGAAACTTCCTGGCAGATTAAAACTGTGTGCCGGACCGAGACTCGAACTCGGTACCTTTGCCTTTCACGGGCAAGTGCTCTACCAACTGAGCTACCCAAGCATGACTCATGCCCCATCCTCCTGTAAAGTTTAGAAGGTAGGAGACGAGGTACTGGCAGAAGTAAAGCTGTGAGGACGGGGCGTGAGTCGTGCTTGGGTAGCTCAGCTGGTAGAGCACTTGCCCGCGAAAGGCAAAGGTCCCAAGTTCGAGTCTCGGTCCAGCACACAGTTTTAATCTGCCAGGAAGTTTCAATACAGGTTCTGTTTACTGCATCATGATGATCGCATCCGTGTGTGGCGACATCACGATGAATGCACATTAGAAGCGTGTATCCATCATCACCATACTGGCGTATCACACATCGTGATGGAATGGGGCGCCATTGGTTACACGTCTTGGTCAGCTCTTGTTTGCATTGACAACAGTTTCAACAGTGGACGTTACACTTCAGATGTGTTACAACCTGTCGCTCTACCCTTCATTCGATCCCTGTGAAACCCTACATTTCAGTAGGATAATGCACGACAGCATGTTGCAGGTCCTGTACGGGCCTTTCTGGATACAGAAAATGTTTGACTGCTGCCCTGGCCAGCACATTCTCCAGATCTCTCACCAATTGAAAACGTCTGGTCAATGGTGGCTGTCACTACTCTTGATGAACTGTGGCATCATGTTGAAGCTGCATAGACAGCTGCACCTGTACACACCATCCGAGCTCTGTTTGACTCAATGCCCAGGCGTATCAAGGCCATTATTACGGCCAGAGGTGGTTGTTCTGGGTACTGATTTCTCAGGATCTATGCACCCAAATTGCGTGAAAATGTAATCACATGTCATTACTAGTATTATAATATATTTGTCCAATGAATACCCATTTATCTACTGCATTTCTTCTTGGTGTAGTAATTTTAATGGCCAGTTGTATCCATATACCCAGAAATTGTGAACATACTGTTTTTCTGATTGTTTATCCATTTTGAGGCATCAAGGGATCACAAATTTAGCATTGGAGGGCAGCGTGGAGGGTAAAAATCGTAGAGGGAGACCAAGAGATGAGTACACTAAGCAGATTCAGAAGGATGTAGGTTGCAGTAGGTACTGGGAGATGAAGCAGCTTGCACAGGATAGAGTAGCATGGAGAGCTGCATCAAACCAGTCTCAGGACTGATGACAACAACAACAACAACATATCCATTTATTTCAGTATGTGGATTCGCTGGTGTCATATTCTGGGTGGTGAGTATGTACATTGCAACAGATTTTTCCAGATCTATAATAAAGCTGTTATTATCGAAGTACACTGCTATATTCTTTGTAATGGCCTTCCTTAAGAGAGTTTTCAATAGTTTCTTTGGCATGTTCTGTAATTAAGATGCTGGTGTCATCTGTAAATTGTTATATTTTATTGTTGCTACTTTTAGAAATCATTTATATGTAGTAAGAATAGGATTGGACTGAAAATGAAATCATGGGGAACTCCATGTTTGATCACTTATAAATCTGACTAATGGGTAGTGACTTTCTCATTTACCTCGTGTGCTTTTTCTAAGATCTATTGTCTTTCATGGTGGTACATTTAATACAATTATATGATGCTCCCCTAATATCCTAATTCTGAACCTTACCAAGTAATTTATCACGACTTATTGTATAAAATACTTTGGTAAGTCTAGGAATACGCTCAGGGTATTTTCCTTCCTACCTAGCCTCTGTAGCATTTCATACAGAAAAAAAATGTTGCTGCTTTGGTTGAGTGATTTTTCCTAAAACCATGTTGTGATGCTACTGATATATTTATCTATTTATTCAAAACAAAGATTCCAAGACTTACCAAGCGGGAAAGCGCTGGCAGACAGGCACATGAACAAAACACACAAACACACACACAGAATTACGAGCTTTCGCAACTGGCAGTTGCTTCGTCAGGAAAGAGGGAAGGAGAGGGAAAAATGAAAGGATGTGGGTTTTAAGGGAGAGGGTAAGGAGTCATTCCAATCCCGGGAGCGGAAAGACTTCCCTTAGGGGAAAAAAAGGACAGGTGTACACTCGCACACACACACACACACACACACACACACACACACACACACACACACACACACACACACACACACATATCCATCCGCACATACACAGACACAAGCAGACATATTTAAAGGCCTATATATTTTTCCCATGTGGAAGTTTCTTTCTATTTTATTTATATCTATTTATTCAATTAGACAATCTTTTGCTTAAAAAAGTTTACCTAGAATTTTTTAAAATACAGACATTAGAGAAACATGTCTATAGTTTGTCACCTCTTCCAGGCTTCCTTTTTGTACAGTTATTGCACTTTAGCAACTTTTAAGCATGTTGGAAAGTTGCCAGTTGAGAAGGACAGGTTTACAAGGTAAGTCAGTGGTTCAGAGATTAAATCTACACTTTTTTCCCAACAAAGTCTGGTATTTTATCTATTCCTGGTGAGTGTTTTGATTTTAGATGCTTGATTTCTTGCTGTAATTTTTGAATATTAGTTATGAGAAATACTGTGTTATCTGCCTAATCGGTTCTTGATGTCATTTGAGTAGCTGACATTTTTCTCATTAAGTTTTCTGCTATATTCAGAAAATAACTGTTAAACACATTAGCTACAGCCTTCAGGTTGCTGATTAACTGTAAATTTTGACTGTACATTTTCATTCAACTGTTTTCTTACTTCCTGTTTCTTTCTTTACAATATTTCAAACAGCTTCCATTTTGAAACTTCCTGGCAGGTTAAAACTGTGTGCTGGAACCTTTCCCGTTCGCTGACAAGTGCTCTACTTGTCCGCAAAGATCCCGCAACTTTGCCATAATAAAATGTAAATTTCCTGGTATCATCGAAGACCACAATGCTACCTCTGTGTGCAGTTTTACTCAATACTGTATTTGTGTTGTTTCAACATGTAACAGCACTAAATTAGGCTGCAAGCATTAGGCCATTTATACTATTCTTACAGTGCATTTATATTGCATTAATGTAGTTATACAGGTTACACTTTGTTTCAACTCTGCATAACTCTTGTCCTCATTATGTTTGTTATAATGTTGATAAAAGTTCGTATGCTCTAATGTCCAAACAACTTCACATGTATTGTGACCCCTCCAAGGTTTCCTCAGTGTGACTGATGAATGATGTGCCCCCAGTTGTTCAGCCAAGTTGCTTCCATTTAACACACAATATTTTGACGACATATCTGGTGATTTCCTTCAGCTGCTGCTAGTTGCGCTATTACTTGCACTCATTGTCGCGAGTCCAAACAGGCTGTGCACTGAAGTCCAGGCAGAGACAACACGTAACAGCACAATTCTCAGAACTAAAGGATATGACTAAGTATGTCATCAAAATATTGTGAATAAAATATACACAACTATACTGAACACCATTATTAAAAAGTACTGTTACCTCTGAGTTGATAATTATTTAAAATTACAAGTACACCATCACAGACAAAATACTCATTTCTGTATATGTTACGTAGAATAACAATAATAATCATCATTATTTGAGAATTATTGCATACATGCAAATATTATGTACAGCAGTAATCTGTTAATTATAAAAAAAATTGTTACCTACTTGATCAAAAAATCAGAAAATAAAGTATTCTTCGGGGCATCCCAACGAACTAAAATTGAATTACTTGTTGTCCGCTCAATGGTTAAGTTCTGAGGTGGGTAGGGATCTGTAAGTTACGAAATACATACTCAATTAAAAGTTCCAGATTGTTGCAATGAATATACTAAAATGATTATATGTAGAACCATGTTGTTTATTGTTTATCCTTCTTAGACAAAGGTTTCATTCTTTAGCAGGCAGAGGAAAAATTATTTTATTTTATTGTCAATTTTGGTTTTATTTCCACAAATTTCAGTACATTTTTCCCAATTTCCATGTTACATTTTGACAACAATATTTAAAAGATAACAAATTACTAAATTTCTCAACATAAAGACATGTTATGAGGTATGACATGCATCAAATCATAGCAAACTAAACAGTGAAGATGGCACATCTGAGAACAAATCCAGAATGACAGAATGGACTCTTAAACTTTAATAAATGGTCACATGACTATCACGCAAACATCAAAGTATCCTCATTGGGAACACCCAACATGCTTGACACTGAAGCTCTGTTAATAATCACAGTGAGTGTGAAAGCCAACTTTTAATCACAGGGAAGGATTCTGAAACAATGGACATTCAGCAGAATGTGAACCAACACTTTCTTACTGATTATGACTAGTAACTAAAACTACGTCTATCACAGTTGACTTCCACCACTGGGTGATGGGTTTTTTATTGGCCTGCACAAAGTGTAACTCAGAATTTTAAACAGCAACAAGTTATCTACTGGCATCAAGTGTTTAGTTTCACACACAATATGGATGGGTTTAACAATTCCAATCAGTAAAAATTGTTGGTTATCCCAATATCAGACACTAAGCAATTTCAACAGTTTTAGCAGCAAATCATATGAAGTAATCATTATCCGATAGTGCCGATATTTGTCAACTGATGCCTTCCTTCAGAATTAGGACTTTTTACTAGACTTTTTACTATAAAATACAAAAAAAAAAAAATCACGATATTTCTTCAAAACCACCACTTCATAATTATGTTGTCAAGAGCTGCGTGTTTTGGCTAAATTATGTTACTACCTGAACAAAATTTTCACATCATAAATCATCAGGAATGCTAAAAAGTTGAGCATTACACATGTTACAAAGTAAATAAAACATATTTAATTCTTATAAAATTATTGTAGACAAAACTGTATTAATGGGCATAATTACATACTACTAAAATCTCTATAATCTACCTTACTATAGGTCAATGTCTGAAAACATTTGGTGGCATCATAAAATAATAAATTATAGGGCTACACTTCTGTATTATCTTATGTCTGCATATTACCTAGCACCTTATGATTCTACTAGCTGAAAACAAATACTACTCTAATTGTGAACTATGAACTGATGTGATTTCTATTCGAACGGATTCATTATATTCTTAACATTTTACATAAAGGGCTATTAAGGTAAGCGTCACAGGCATTGGTTAACACCATGAAGTGCTGGAAAATAAAAAAGTAAACTACTATAACTCTACTGACTTGGATATCCCAAGGGACAGATTCTGCCTTTTAACTCTTAAGCTATCTCTTATTCATGTCTATCCGTAACATTTCTTTGTAAACCATCTGAGAGTAGTGCAGTCAGTGATGACAGGAAAGGGGAAAAAATATTCTGACACACAGCACAGGAAGAGTGGCTCTTGCTAATGTTTCCATTCAAGCAGCGTGCCACTTCCTTGTTTCAAAGTTTTCACAAAGCGAGGGCATGAAGAACTACGAGAAGTTTGGAAAGTAATTCATGCCACAGATGGAGAGTCTAATGATCACGAAATGTTTCTGCTGTGACTTCTCTGTTTGCCAGTCAAATCTTGGTGACTTCCTCCTCTTCCAGGGTTTGAATCAGCTATCTATGTGCTCCCACAGAAGACTACATTAGTGACTTTGTCTGCAGGGATTGATACTGGAAAGTGAGTACTTTCATATATCATATTATGATGTATTTCCAACAGCAAAATTCATCTATAATATTGTGATGCTTTAAACATGTGTGTATGTATAGCATCCCCTCCCAAACAAATGGATCAATTTCATCCAAATTTGGCACATACTACTTGGGGAATCAGCAATATGGTGGTTAGAATCTCCTAGCTCCCAAGGGAATGGAGATACGTGTGAAAAGGGTTTTTCAACCCCTGACAGCAGATAAACCACTGACATCAGATGGGTACAGCTAAGCGATGAGAGACGGCTGTAATAGGACACCCTTCTTTGGCATTGCCATTTTTTTCCATAGAAGTAGCCGATACCCAGAATAATTTCGAATCTTCTACAGGTTAAAATTATCTCAGCTGTTTCACTAAAAGGATTTCATATGGTTTTGTAAATGATGTGTTATATTTCAGGCTGAAATGTATAAAAAGAAATTAATTTGTTACAATCTATATGTACAGCTAAAATTACTCTTCTTTTAGAAATATTCAAAATTATGAAATATCTGGAATACTTAAAATTCCAATTATTATTCACTCAATCTGATGCTTATTATTAAATTTATTTCTGGATTCATTTACAAAATAATGACATAACTTGCTGAAGATTTTTCTTTTGTTAAGAAAGTTTGTAAACTCTTTTGTTTTGAAAACTCTTTGGAATATGGTTAGTACCACGGAAAGTAGTAGTAGTAGTAGTAGTAGTAGTAGTAGTAGCAGTAGCGGGCATGCCTCTGATGGAAATGGATGTGTTTTTATATCTGGCACTAGCAATATAATTTGTGGTGTTATAGAAGTGGAAATTGTAAAGATGGTGTGACATTGTAAGAATGTGACAAAAAATAAAATTCAAGTATAAGATAGGCAAACCTCCAAGCATTATGTCAACTAGAACCCACAATGTTAAAGATATTTCAGTCTCAAGAACCTACCCGCGGAGGGAGAAGCGGTCAGAGGTCACAAAGTGGGGGAGGAGGACATAGACAGACAGACAGACAGACAGAGAGAGAGAGAGAGAGAGAGAGAGAGAGGACATGGTCAGAGAGAGAGGGGGGGGGGGGGGGAGAACATGGTCAGAGAGACAAAGAGGAGAACCTGGTCAGAACGAGGGAAGCGAGGGCGAAGAACAGGAGGGAGGGGAATGGATAAGAGGCAGGTGGAAGATGGACAGGGGTAGCGGACAGACAGAACAGGAAGGGGGGAGGGGAGGGAACAGAGACAATCATAGAGATGGAGGAGAGGAGGAAGAAATGGGCAGAAACATGAGGAGGAAGAGAGAGAGACAAAGACAGAGGGGGAGGCTGTGATCGATAGAGAAATGAAGAGGAGAGGATGGACAGAGAGGGGGAGAAGGAAATGTGAGCAATTTATGTGCTACACGTATGCACATGGGAAGCTGCAGGTAAAAGGCTATATTTCAATAAATACTTACACACAGCCTGAAAGTATTCATGTGGCTCGCTTCGTAGACCATGACTGATAGCAAATACTTTCACTTCATAGCCTGCTCCAGGGTACAGGTCCTCCAGCACAACATATGACAGAGTTGTTACTTTTGTCACGCTTTGTCCTGTTAAAAACAAAACAAACATAATTCATCAATAACAGTTGCAGGCCACTGTGTGTGAAATGCTTTACAACTACAAGAATGCTGCTTTTTATAGAATTCTCCGTTAATTGCCATCCAAACATTTCACCTGATTCTGATCAATACTGAAATGTGAATCAAGGGAACATGGTCATCATGGACTGTACTTTTTTCAAGTACACTCTTGGAAATGGAAAAAAGAACACATGGACACCGGTGTGTCAGACCCTCCATACTTGCTCCGGACACTGCGAGAGGGCTGTACAAGCAATGATCACACGCACGGTACAGCGGACACACCAGGAACCGCGGTGTTGGCCGTCGAATGGTGCTAGCTGCGCAACATTTGTGCACCGCCGCCGTCAGTGTCAGCCAGTTTGCTGTGGCATACGGAGCTCCATGGCAGTCTTTAACACTGGTAGCATGCCGCGACAGTGTGGACGTGAACCGTATGTGCAGTTGACGGACTTTCAGCGAGGGCATATAGTGGACATGCGGGAGGCCGGGTGGAGGTACCGCCGAATTGCTCAACATGTGGGGCGTGAGGTCTCCACAGTACATCGATGTTGTCGCCAGTGGTCGGCGAAAGGTGCATGTGCCCGTCGACCTGGGACCGGACCGCAACGACGCACGGATGCACGCCAAGACCGTAGGATCCTACGCAGTGCCGTAGGGGACCGCACCGCCACTTCCCAGCAAATTAGGACACTGTTGCTCCTGCGGTATCGGCGAGGACCATTCGCAACCGTCTCCATGAAGCTGGGCTACGGTCCCGCACACCGTTAGGCCGTCTTCCGCTCACGCCCCAACATCGTGCAGCCCGCCTCAGGTGGTGTCGCGACAGGCGTGAATGGAGGGACGAATGGAGACGTGTCGTCTTCAGCGATGAGAGTCGCTTCTGCCTTGGTGCCAATGATGGTCGTATGCGTGTTTGGCGCCGTGCAGGTGAGCGCCACAATCAGGACTGCATACGACCAAGGCACACAGGGCCAACACCCGGCATCATGGTGTGGGGAGCGATCTCCTACACTGGCCGTACACCTCTGGTGATCGTCGAGGGGACACTGAATAGTGAACGGTGCATCCAAACCGTCATCGAACCCATCGTTCTACCATTCCTAGACCGGCAAGGGATCTTGCTGTTCCAACAGGACAATGCACGTCCGCATGTATCCCATGCCACCCAACGTGATCTAGAAGGTGTAAGTCAACTACCCTGGCCAGCAAGATCTCCGGATCTGTCACCAATTGAGCATGTTTGGGACTGGATGAAGCATCGTCTCACGCAGTCTGCACGTCCAGCACGAACGCTGGTCCAACTGAGGTGCCAGGTGGAAATGGCATGGCAAGCCGTTCCACAGGACTACATCCAGCATCTCTACGATCGTCTCCATGGGAGAATAGCAGCCTGCATTGCTGCGAAAGGTGGATATACACTGTACTAGTGCCGACATTGTGCATGCTCTGTTGCCTGTGTCTATGTGCCTGTGGTTCTGTCAGTTTGATCATGTGATGTATCTGACCCCAGGAATGTGTCAATAAAGTTTCCCCTTCCTGGGACAATGAATTCACGGTGTTCTTATTTCAATTTCCAGGAGTGTATTTTGGCTTGTAATAACACAAAAACTTAAATAAACTTTTGAATGAGACCTTCATCAAGTAATTAATACAACAATTATATATTGCTTTTATCTACAGAGGTAACTGTCACAACTCCATTCACAGATGTATGGTCTCCCCTCTGCCAGGAACCGTACAATCAGCAACAACCTCAGTACAATGACAAATATCTGCAGTTTCTTTTGCTGTCATCAGCACAGATGCTTCATTGACTTCTGTTAGGGCATTATGTGAGCATTGATAATACCTCTCCAACTTAACAGGTTCAGGTGGAATACCCATTATAGCACAGAATATCTGGGCTGCTTTTCTACCCTTCCAAATACACCCCATGGCATAGCAAGGGGAATACACCATTTCATAAAATTTGTACGTGTTACACGAGATGTCATTGTACTTTTAGTAGTTTTGCATACTTGGCATTCCACTACGATTCTGCTAGATTGGCTTCTTCTTTTACTTGTGTCCTCACTAAACACAAGCATTTTTTCACTGTTACAGGATTTACATACAGCAGTAGACAAAAGCAATTATGAAAGCTAGCACTACTTTAATTAAAATACAACCATTATTTTCATTATTTACAATGTCAACATTCTTGTTCATCTTTGGTAAGACATTTTAAATTACATTTTTAAGCACTGCCTGGTCGACTTTTAGGCCTAACCTCTCTTTGCTGTAGTGTACTAATTTATTCACTTGTAATACCATTTCGAACATAGTTTTTGCATAGTGCAATGGAAATTGCTGAAGTATGCCTAAAACAATCATAACAACAAGGTCACAATGCAAATGTATTGGGAAAACAAGCAAATTAAAGTAAAATACTTGTATCGACAGAAAGATCAACTGCAATATATCCCTCCTTGCTGTAGAGTCTATACGTTCTTCAAAGATATTAAGGAAATGAGTTGATATGGAAAAGTCAGCACCAAAATTGAATAGTGGGACTTTTAGGCAAGGTTTTGTGTTTGACAATAGCATAACACCTAGTCCTTTAAAAAACATGCACTGCATCTGCATTGAAAAGGCAGCTAAACACAAAAATGGTGAGGTAATACACATGAAGTATACATCTTTACAATCAGGATTGATCACAGAATTTTGTTTATTTTAAGCAAAATTTTCATTTTTGAATCCTCATGATGTCCAACTTCCTTTAAATGAGAATACACAGTGCTGTGACATTTGGGGAGATTAGACAAAAGATAATGACAACTTTGAATTGGAATCCCCCTGCCCTAAAGCCAGACAGGCTGGGCTCAAAAGGATTATGGTAAGTTCCACAAGGTCACACTCTCCTTTTCAGGAAAAAAACCAAACATAAGGTTTAAAAATAAATTAATTAAATTAAAAAGATTTACAAGAACAAATGGTGAAGGATGGGCTGCCATCAGATCAAATGCACATCAGATGTGGCCTGTGGTATGCGCATCACTGGCTTCAATTGTGAGAGTCTTTTTGTTGTGCCTATCTGTGTTTCAGCATTTCTGCTACATGGTGAGCAGCAACTTTCCTTCTCATAATTGTTACATTCCATCCTGGACTGACCACTGTTTGATCCCTGGCTTCAAGGGTTGTTATTCTTTCATGTGTCCCTCTTTGTCAGTACTACTTTTCTTTGTATTTGTTTTCTACTGTCTACGTAATAGTAATTACCTTAAGTCTTCATTCATAGCCTCTCTTTGATTTGTTTAAGGTCTCTAAAATCCATCAACAAACAGTTTTTACATGCTTTCCTAGTGATGCTTGGTACAACAGCATTTTAACAGTGTGGGCCTAATAGACTGCAGTCCAATATTTCAACTGACAGGCATGCAAAAACAATCTAAATATGAGTTATCCAAACCCAAAAATAATTAAAATGTATCTTTAGTTAAAGATTTAAAACAAAGTTTGAGACTGGTTACTGGTTTTAAGTTAAATTTCCTCTGTATTGTAAATGGCCATCTAGCTAAATATATCTGTGTTTATATGCCTTTTCAAAGCAGATGCAGTGCATGTTTTTTAAAGACCTAGCTGTCATACTACTGTCAAATGACTGACAATATATATTCGCAAGAACTTTGTACAGCAATTATACATTTTCTTTCAAAATATTCTATCATAATATATTCCTGCTGTCACCAAGACAAGTAAAAACTAGGTTAATGAAACAGTAATAAGACAAAATGTATATTTAGACATTTCTGTATTGTAATAATAAAAACTTAGTTTTATTGAGGCTGCAAACAGAACCAGGAGACGTATTCTACCACAAATAGGTTCCAGTTTTTCAAAATCATTTCTTTTAACTTCTAAGACATACCTGTGTCATTCCTCTTGTATATCACTTCAAACTTGTCCTGGCGAGTCTGAACATCACATTTCCAAGTAATGTTCAAACCTTTCTCCATGGGCAGCAGGTCTTTAATGATGGGTGCGGAGGGTCCTGTCAATTTTTATTGCAAACATTGTAAATAAATGCAGCTAAATCCACAACACATTTTCAATACAAAGATCAGATGATGAAATTAGGTATTTTCAACTTGCTATATATTTACTTAGCTATCTGTTACTGATTGCGAGTATAGAAGTAAGGTCCCGGGAATATTCTATATTTTTAAATTTTAGGTAAAACTGGCTGTTTCTCTCATTTCTAACATTTAATTAGTGTCATACAGTGGCCTTGGAATGGGATGTTTAACTACTGCCTTACACATAAAACTACTAATGCAAACTGTCATGAATCACTTGTTCCAAGTCTAAAAATGGGTATTGCGTATAAAATAAAAATTGGTTTCTTATATGATACAAGTCAAAAAACATGGACATGCAACCATAAGTTTGAAGGTAAGTTACTGTTACACATCAGCTTCATGAAAAATATTTTCACTCGAAAAAGTTGTAGCTCTAAGTAAACCATAGCAAATTCTTGTACATACTTACTAGTGGCAGCATAGATGCTGGTTCCATTGCTTTCTAACTGATTAGAAACTGCTTGCACTGTGATGGAATAGTTTCGACCGGGAAGTAGAGACTCCACCACTACATGAGGTTTGTCAACATACAGCCAGTTAGTGTCCCCCTGAACAGTCTCCACCTCGTGATAACTTATCTGTGGTCACATCAGAAGGGAAAAAGAGTATGTTAGCCATGGACCAGTAGTTCACAATTTTAATTTCACATGTAAAAAAATCTGTTTACACATATTTTGAATTGGAAGTTGGAAAAACTATATCAGATGTTGCTTTAAAACATTGTAATGCAGTTATTCTGAATTAACATGTGGGGCTACTATAAATTGTTTATTCATTTCCAAAGGTCTATATTTTCCAATATGTTATATGTACAAATATGACTGATGTGTGAACAGAAGCATAAACTCCCCTGAGTTTGCATTGTGTCCACAATTTGGCGTAAGGGTGCAGTGCCTGGACAAAATGGCAACAAAGCAAGAAAAGAGTTATTCTGTGTTGGAATATGTAAAATATTTATCTATTAAAACAGCACAGCATGCATTCAGAAGGAATTACAGCATGCATTCAGAAGGAATTATGGAAAGGAACTGCCATACACAGAGAGCACTGGGCATTGTTATTGATAAATCATGAACATGGGTTGTCTCAGTAAACAAAAAGGTACCAGTTGATCATGTGTGCTAGATGGAACCATGTAGAGGGAGAGCACACTCAAGTAGCAGTTGTTCGTAGTCCATCTCATGACCAACATTCCCATCCTCCATGCTTAAATTATATTAAACACTTTTTGGTTCATGAATGTATGAAACAAGATGTCAAGGTTATTTTTACTGTGAAATGGTACATACTGTTCTGACACTTAGTTCAATTTTGCACTTTCTTGTTAATATTTAGTATTTAAAAAATGCTTGACTTAATATTTTTTATATTGTTTCCACCAGGAAATATGACGATGGGCAAAACCCAAAACATGCATTTGCAATAAATGCACCAAGAAACAGCTAGTACAAGTTTGTTTGTGACTACTCAGCTTTTCCAAAATCCAATCAATTATATCACAGGTTTTAATTACTGAATAACTCAGCCCTTTACTTACTACACTAAGGCTGAATGAAGGATATTATAAGTCATTTCCTTCTCTCTCTCTCTCTCTGTCTCTCTCTGTCTCTCTCTCTCTCTCTCTCTCTCTCTCTCTCTCTCTCTCTCTCTCTCTCTTGCTGAACTAAGGCTGGTTGTTAGTAGAACTCTTCATAACTGAGTAAATCCGCTAAGAGACTTTTGCCAGTATGCCCCATGGCTTAAAGGTATTACATATTATCCTTATAACACCTTTCTGTGACATGAATGTTTTCTTCCTCAACGACGTGGTGCCCTGAAATATGATACTACAAGACACTGGTGAACCTAGAATATCAAGTGTCATTTATAGATTTCTCCTTGCACAGTATTTCTAGCACTGTGGTCAGGCCCCATGGAGTATGGAATTTGTTGTATTGTGCTTTGAAAGAAGCAGGTGAAAAGTACACACTGTGAACATAATGCTTTACATGCCAATATACTGAACGTAAGTGATGTTACAACCAGTAGCATTACTACGAAAGATAGTACCATCAACCACATATAACTGACAATAGCCAATAGTCACTTGACATAACTGGAAACCAAAGAAAATGTTGTTAAATAACCTTACTCAGCAAACAAGATTTCTTATTTAGAAACATATATACATCAATGTTTTCTGTCAACACTGTCAGCAAGTTATGATGAGGACAGGGATCTATGAGACCTAACTGAATATGTCGTCATGTGTGAACACGTCAAAGTCACACTTGCCAAATAACCGTGGCAATGGTAAGACGCCATATTGAGGACACGACTGTTACCTTGAAAGCACTGTATATTTAGTGAATGAAGATGCAGATATGCAAATACAGTACCTTAAACAGAAGACAGATTAATTTAACAGCTGCAGAAATGGAATGATTGGATATGTCTTACAAAAACCCTCCTAAAGAATGGAATGTTGGGATATCACCTTACAAGAACACTGCTACATAGGAGCCAACTTCACTACAAGAGTTTCCTACGGAAGACTGAATGTAAGAGCAAACCATTGCACTTTCCCATTATTGCAGCTCACGTGCTTTTCATTTTAATAAAAAATGCTACTCTTTACTATCATCTCAAAAATAAAGAAAAAATGCCGATTTCACTGCAGCTTACATTATTCCAACAAATTTACTTGTAATTTTTAAATGTTAAAGCAACAGTATACCTATAAACAGTTGGTAACAAGTCATGAAAAAATGAGTTATTTTTCAAAAATAATCTCAGACGGGTAATCCACAAGTTGAGTAGGGTGGGTGGGGGGTAAGGGGATGAAGGAGATTGGGGGGGAGGGGGGGGGGGGGGGAGGGGTAATGATGGTCAATAAGAAAGTTAACTGTAATAGCCAACTGCATGGTTGTTCTCCAAAATAAGTCATCATATCACCATTCTATATAAGGAGACCTCTGACGGAAAAGCATAAGCATTGAGTAGTCGATAGGCACACACAAAAGACAGAAGCTTCCAGAGTTACTCTATCCCTCCAAGGATAACACCAAAGGCCAGCAAGTTTCTTTCTATTACGTGAATGTATCGACAGCTCAACATTTCTGCTATTTGGCGAGTGCTCTATTTTAATGCATAAGTACTTACATTCTAGAAAAATTTGTCTACACCATAATTCTTTATAGATTTTGGCACGGTAAAGTTTTCACAAATTTTTTGGACAGGCTTTACTTACTCAATTTGCTGATGATCAAGCACTTGTAAATTAAAGCTGTCTCTTCCTCTAAAAAAAAAGGTCTTAAGAACATGGTAATTTCATGTGAGAAAGTACCAAGTTTCCAATACAACTCAAAAACACTATGTGAAAGGAAGCCAACTGTCCAACCGAGTGCATTATGCATTGGTGCATATGACAAACATGAACAAGTAGGTCACAACATGACATTGATTATTCTAGTGTTGGACATCTGCTGACACATAATATACAACTGCATGAGCATTCATCACAATTGCTTCACTTTCTTTGTGGAGATATAATAATTGGCATTAAGTGGGAAACTGTTTTATACAAGACCTTAAATTGAAAAATGTTTGCAGCGATTAAAACAGAATTCAATTTCCATGGCAGGTGACACTGCTCTTCAAGAATTACCTTGTAATTATCCTGAAAACTTGAGTTATCTGGTGTCCATGTAATAGACACAAGACCAGTACTCTCATCAGTAACTGCTTGTACATCCAGGACTGGCAGAGGCTCTGCAAAAAATTATTTAAGAAAATAAATAACTACACAAATCACACACCTCAGTAACCTAATTTTAGCTCTTCTTCAACATTACCTTCAACCCTCTGGTATTAAGAACTGTGTGTTATTGTATGTGCAGTTGAACTGCAAGCCTATACTCATAATTGGCTACCTCTAAATTTAGCATGCTAGCAACATAATCAACAACAGCACTTCAGAACATTTTGAACTTTGTTACCTACATCAATATAATGAAATATATCTAAAAACAAAATTGATGTGACCTACCAAACAAAAGCGCTGGCAGGTCGATAGATACACAAACATACACACAAAATTCAAGCTTTTGCAACCAACGGTTGCTTCTTCAGGAAAGAAGGAAGGTGAGGGGAAGACGAAAGGATGTGGGTTTTAAGGCCTTTACAAATGTCTGCTTGCGTCTGTGTATGTGCAGATGGATGTGTGTGTGTGTGTGTGTGTGTGTGTGTGTGTGTGTGTGTGTGTGTGTGTACCTGTCCTTTTTTCCCCTTACGGTAAGTCTTTCTGCTACCAGGATTGGAATGACTCCTTACCCTCTCCCTTAAAACCCACATCCTTTCGTCTTTCCCTGTCCTTTCCTTTTTCCTGAAGAAGCAACCGTTGGTTGCAAAAGCTTGAATTTTGTGTGTATTTTTGTGTTTGTTTGTGTATCTACACTCCTGGAAATGGAAACAAGAACACATTGACACCGGTGTGTCAGACCCACCATACTTGCTCCGGACACTGCGAGAGGGCTGTACAAGCAATGATCACACGCACAGCACAGCGGACACACCAGGAACCGCGGTGTTGGCCGTCGAATGGCGCTAGCTGCGCAGCATTTGTGCACCACCGCCGTCAGTGTCAGCCAGTTTGCCATGGCATACGGAGCTCCATCGCAGTCTTTAACACTGGTAGCATGCCGCGACAGCGTGGACGTGAACCGTATGTGCAGTTGACGGACTTTGAGCGAGGGCATATAGTGGGCATGCGGGAAGCCGGGTGGACGTACCGCCGAATTCCTCAACATGTGGGGCGTGAGGTCTCCACAGTACATCGATGTTGTCGCCAGTGGTCGGCGGAAGGTGCACGTGCCTGTCGACCTGGGACCGGACTGCAGCGACGCACGGATGCACGCCAAGACCGTAGGATCCTACGCAGTGCCGTAGGGGACCGCACCGCCACTTCCCAGCAAATTAGGGACACTGTTGCTCCTGGGGTATCGGCGAGGACCATTCGCAACCGTCTCCATGAAGCTGGGCTACGGTCCCGCACACCATTAGGCCGTCATCCGCTCACGCCCCAACATCGTGCAGCCCGCCTCCAGTGGCGTCGCAACAGGCGTGAATGGAGGGACGAATGGAGACGTGTAGTCTTCAGTGATGAGAGTCGCTTCTGCCTTGGTGCCAATGATGGTCGTATGCATGTTTGGCGCCGTGCAGGTGAGCGCCACAATCAGGAATGCATATGACCGAGGCACACAGGGCCAACACCCGGAATCATGGTGTGGGGAGCGATCTCCTACACTGGCCGTACGCCTCTGGTGATCGTCGAGGGGACACTGAATAGTGAACGGTACATCCAAACCGTCATCGAACCCATCGTTCTACCATTCCTAGACCGGCAAGGGAACTTGCTGTTCCAACAGGACAATGCACGTCTGCATGTATCCCGTGCCACCCAACGTGCTCTAGAAGGTGTAAGTCAACTACTCTGGCCAGCAAGATCTCCGGATCTGTCCCCCATTGAGCATGTTTGGGACTGGATGAAGCATCGTCTCACGCGGTCTGCACGTCCAGCACGAACGCTGGTCCAACTGAGGCGCCAGGTGGAAATGGCATGGCAAGCCGTTCCACAGGACTACATCCAGCATCTCTACGATCGTCTCCATGGGAGAATAGCAGCCTGCATTGCTGCGAAAGGTGGATATACACTGTACTAGTGCCAACATTGTGCATGCTCTGTTGCCTGTGTCTATGTGCCTGTGGTTCTGTCAGTGTGATCATGTGATGTATCTGATCCCAGGAATGTGTCAATAAAGTTTCCCCTTCCTGGGACACTGAATTCACGGTGTTCTTATTTCAATTTCCAGGAGTGTATCAACCTGCCAGCGCTTTTGTTTAGTAAGTCACATCAACTTTGTTTTTAGATATATTTTTCCCACGTGGAATTTTCCCTCTATTATATTCAATATAATGAAAGATTGTTAAAACTTCAATTAGCAATTATTGAAGAGCTTCCTCAACATTGCGCACTTGTCATAAGAGAATTACTTTAAGACTGCATCTTTTGTCTAAAATCAATACTGTTCAAAATTAGGTAGTCCAATCCACAAGTTAGTGGCAGCATAGTCTTCTGCAGACAGCCTTCTCTTGTGTAACCAGAAACCAGAAAAATGGAATATAGACAATTTTTCATGAGTCATGGATGCTGGGACCGAAATACTGTCACATTATACCCATCAAAATCTGAAAGCAGGGTCGTCAGTGAAATACAAGACTTACCATTGGAACAATGTTTATTACAAACAGCAACATACAGCCATAACAGAACAGAACTCTGGATGTATAGTGCAGCTATTATAAAAACATAGAATATTCCTGAATATAGGTAAACTAAAATATAAGAAATTTGGAGAACCTTCCAGAAATGATAAATACTTTATAACAAATAACTGCTCATGGTTATGTTTGGACTGGTGGCCAGTCAGTGGCCTTAACTGCTACACCACATTGTATGCAGCACAGCTTGCGGCATAACTCCCTCTCCTTGAACAAAGGCAACTCGTTGTTTCAGAAGTTCTTATTGGGGCCAACTACACCATCCTTTATTGAGATCTTGTTAATGGTCCTATGAATGACAGCTCTGGTGGATCCTTGCATTCTTGTCATGTTGTCACATACTCTTCATTATGATGAGCAATGAGAGTAGACCCTTCATGGTCAGTGAGGACGTCTTCAGTTTCTTTGAACAAGAATTTCCCATCATCAATCTGCATCTCAAGACCGTAGTAGCACTTTATATAGATGACACAAGTGGTGCCCCTGCACTTTTACCTTCTTAATTGGGGGTCATAATCTTCAACTTTGTATGTGACATTAAAAATAAAGTGACAAAGAATATGATTTGGCCCAAATTAGTATTTTAGCAACTTTTCTCATAGACCCACTTTCCAAACAGGTTTAAGATCCATATAGTCTCTAGGGCTGTACCTTATTGACCAGAGCTTGATGTTACAGTGCTCTCAGTCTTTCGGCTCAGTGTCCATGGCCCATAAGTCGGCCAGCTGTTTTGCTTCTTCGGTCCTTGTGATGAAGTGTTTCACTTACCTTGAGTACAGTCTGGATGAAATGGGAGTAGTGTATCCACTGTTCTTTCGGCCTCAAGACCATGGAGCAGGGAGAACTGTGTGAAGACCACAGTCTCTTGCTTGACTCTTCTGTATACAAGTGACACAAAGGGCAGTACTGTATCCCAATCACACTGTTTGAAATCAACATACACAGATAGCACATCAGTCAATGTCTCACTGAAGTCTTTTGTGAAGCTAATAGTCTGTGAGTGGTAGGCAGTTGTTATTCTGTGGTTGATGCTGCGATTTACACTAAACCGCTATGAGATGAAGCAGACTTACAGATGTCCTGACCACACTTTCTATTATTTCCAAACTTGCCTTACGCATTTTGACATTCGGTCATTTTCAAAGGTTATAAAATACAACAGAAAACTGCTATTAAAATATATGAAAATATGTTACATTTCACCATTGTTTAGAGACATAGTATAGTAAGTAGAATATGGTTGTTTAGCTTTTCAGTGTTGTGTCAGTCACAGAAAATTCTCCAAAAGATACATTGTATCTCGTCAACATTCTTAAGCCAGAGAGAAGTGTGAACAGCTATCAAAGAACTAATTAGAAACACCTCCATAAGACAAGGAAATATCTTCCCTGCTATTTGTTCTAGAAAAAATTGGCATCTCCCTGCAAAAATCCTTAAAAGGTATGTGCATGAGTACAGAAGTCTTTTATGAATCACCAGTAGTACGACCACACACCGAGAAAATTTCTCACATCGTAACTGTGCCAAGGAGTCTGAAAGTCTGTGACTGCTCTTTTTCTCTTTTGACTGTCACAAATCAATCACCATTCACAAGATACCCCAAGATTCTTATTTCTTGGACAGTGAAGAGGCACTTTTTCTGATTCCAGCAGAGGGCTGTAGTCTGAATACAGTTCAGCACGGTTGTCGCGCAACTTCGATGTTCTTCAAATGTCTTAAAAATATGGCAAAAACCATCTAGTTAGAAAAGACATGCCATCCGTTTAAAGTATTGGAGTAAGTTGTCCACCATACGTTTGAAAGTGGCTGCAGCATTATACAGTCAAGACAGCATAACTTTAAACTTATACAGGCCATCAAGACTCATGAAAGCAGTATTTTCCTGGAACAGCATCATCAATCTCAAACTGCCAGTAGCCTTTCTGTGTGCCTATAGTTGAAAAATACTAGCTCCATTTGAGTATTATAGGGTGTCATCAATGCCCAGCAATGGGTGGACAGCTTTTTTCATGATTTTATTCAGTCATCTGTAACCGACACAGAAACATGATGTACCATCCTCCTTCATAAGATTCAGTGATGCCATCTTGAAGCATCTTCTTCTCCACTTCCTCTCAGACTATCTGTTGATCAGTTGGGCCAGATCCTATTGTTAGTTTCGTAGATGTCTGATGTGGTAATGGAGCACATGCCTGGGACGGTGGCACTAAGCTGTCCTTCCTCGACTGTTTTGGCTGTCACTATGCTTATGCCTTTTGAGACAGATTCATGATAGTTAGTGGTCTTTCACCACCTAAAATAATTATGATAATCATTGGCATGTATATTTATTTTGAGAGTGTGAGTAGCTTTTTGAAACCGGCCAAAGCTACACAGTTTATCTGAATATCTCAAATGATGAATGGAGCTCGTCTATATGATAATGGAAGGGCAACAATGTCTTCAACAACAACTCCCCAAAGAAATTTTTTTGTGTGTGCTTGTTGGAAAGGCTTCCTCAATCTGGAGATCTGATCTTTCATAGTCTATGACTGCTTGTGAAGCCTCCACCAAATCCCATACCAGAATAATATTATGAGTACATTCTGCTAAAATGACAAATTTGAAAGGCTCACCCTGTCACTGATACTTATTCTTGCCGGACATATATTGCACCAGTGACTTTCAGCACAATAACTTTCCTATCAGGGAACATAGCCTTTTTAGTTAACAATGAAAAGCATTTGAATTTACAGAAAGAAAATCCCTTGAATCAATTAGTGCCTGGACAAGTCTGCCATCAGTGGTGACATAAACGAGATTTTCTGGTATCTTCATGACTATGATTCATGTGACCTCAGTTCCACACACAGATGGTCGCCTCGCTTAGTTCTCCTGAAATTGGCAGATAAGTGAGCAGTTGGTACATTTGCAGAGCGATGGGGAACGGGTACAGTGTGTTAGGGAGCAACCTTGTACAGGATATAGAAATGGTCTTCCCCCCTCCCCGGTATCCATAATGGAAACAAACCAGTGTGTGTTGCCCTCTGTCCTCCAACTGTCTTTTCTTCTGTAGGGTGTTGTACTTGGCAGAGAAGTTGGTTGTGCCGGTGTTGGTTGGATACTGCATTCACATTTGACAGCCGAGGCATTACATAGAGTAGGCTGAGTTCATTCTTCCTGGCACATTCGACTGAAGACAGAAATTGGTACTAACGGTTGACACACTTCTTTTTCTAAATTCTGTATAACTCCTGAAGCATCAGGTCAACACTGATGGCTTCTACCTCTTGCTTACTCAGTCCGACACTTCTGGTTGCCATAAAGTACTGTATCCCTCCTCTCTTCCTACCTGGTGTAGGAGAGGGTGGTGGTCATCCACAACTGTCATTGGACTACATCTGGAATCCAGTCACACTTCTTTTGTCTCACTTTTCAGCTGCATTTTAAACTCGTAACCTTCAGCCAGTGACGCTAACTGCTACGTCACACTGTATGCACCACAGTCTGAGGCACTTAAATATGTGAAATAACAGAGGTTTCTGTAAGAACAATGCTACCAGTTTCACAAGATCATTGGTCTATCCATGTCTAAGACTGCAATTTGTATCTTAATTTCACGTCTGTCTTTTACCATGGAGCCCTTATGTAATGTGATTTCTCTTCATCACACTTTTTCAGAAATTTGACCTCATAATTACAATCTTTTTCTGATTATATTTAATTTATCAACATTCTACATTTACATGTAATTAAAGTGAAAAAGCCTGCAAGACAGAAATAATCAGTGCATGCCACAATCCTGTGGGGTTATATGGTGTGCTAGCCCTTCATTCCCCGTCAGGAAGGAGGTTTTGGTTTGGAACAGTAGGGGTTGAGTTTGAAGTGTCAAAAGTGGGCATTGCACCAGTTGACTTCTTATGGGAGCGTGAAAGCGTCCGAGACTCTACAGAATGTTCCTCTAGAATGTTTGAGAATTTTCTGAATTGTCCCATTACTCTATGTGGTGGGGATACTTTCCAGCTCGGAAAGTTATATACTAGCAGATCAAGGGAAAGTCGAAGTTATAGAAAGTGAAATAAATTTAAATGAAAGTGAATTGCTTATGGTGGTGAACAGTGTATTCAGTGAAATTTTAGGGATCTTGCCATCAGCGAATTGAAAAGAAATTAAACAGATGACAAGGAAGAAGCATGTTCAGCTTCAAAAGAAAGAAAACTTATAAAGTGAGAGAAAACAAATGAACAACAAGATGAAATAAGAGAAGTGAAACACACTGCTAAAGAAACAAGGTTACAAAATGAAGTAGAATTACAATGACTGAAAATTGAGAAAGACAATGACTGAAACCATGTAAACAATACATTAGTGTTCAACACCGCCAGTTCAGCTGTCATAAGAAATTCAGTAGAGAAACATCAGAAATGTGTCACACGAGTGAAAAAATTCAATTAGCATCCCTGGAAGTGCCTGCATTGGAATTATTTCATTATATGACAGAAGAAATTCTGGAACAGAAATATTTTCTGCAAAACTTGAAATTGTACAATGCTTGCATTCAAATGACATCATTTGGTGCTACATCCATGAGCAGTGAAGAACATCAATTCAATCCCAGGTTCTGATTCAAGAAAAAATCTATGATAGAGTGAGATCTTTGTTAGCACTGTCAAACAAATCTTATAAATTTTCCAAGTGTATTTAATTGATGTTGAACAAACAGAAGTCCAGCAATGTTGTGCAAATATAAGTGGACTAAGAGGGGGAAATCATTGAAGAACTACAGAGAGATTTTACACAAGTACAATAAATTGGGTCCCATATTCAGTAAAGCACTGAACCAAAAGGTATCCAATGAACATAAAGCTGTGATTCGAGTTGACAAAAGACCAGTTGGAGAACACAAACATTGATTCAATGCACATAAAGTCAATGAAATTACCAATGTAATTGTGAACAGTTACTATACAAGTTGTGATAGTAATTACTCAATGTAGAAAAGCACATTATGACATCTCACGGAAACACGCCATTCTTACAATGTGTTTCAACATTTGCGAATTTTTAAAATGTTCTCCATGTTCTACAAAGAAATGAACAAATGAGTGACAGAGCACTTTATTTTAAATTAGCATATTACTGAATACTCATGTTGATTTAAAATTACTTTAGAGAATTTCTGAGCATTCAAGAGTAATTCTGAATTTTACTTCTTCAAAATTTTTTTTTAAATTCATATTTGCGATGTTCTCATGTGACTTGGAATGTTCTCAGAAAACATGTGAAAATAATGACCAAGTGAAGCAGGTCTTTTTCAGCTAGTGTTAAATACAACTGATTGTACTTTCTGGCATAAGAAAGTCGTAATACTGTCACAGGAGTATCATGTAGTATCAATGCTCAGAGTAACACAAATCTTCAAATTAATATGTAGTATGAAATAACCTGAATTAAGAGGCACTATTATTTCAGTGTAAGAGAAAAAGATGACTACTCACTTAACGTGACATTTCCTGTAACTGGCCAGCTGGTGACCTTTCCAGAAACAGTTTTTATTACCACCTGGTATGTGTGACCTGGCTCCAGATTTTCCTTGAACTCCCAAACAGTTGGCTCCCCTCTATTTACAGATACAGGTGTGGGTCTTCGAAGTCCTGCTGCTATTAACACCTGGTATTTATCAAATTCACTGTGTGGAAAAAGAGAGAAAGAAATCAGCACACATGTACAACAACAACTAGAAATAGTGTTACACAACCCCCCCCCCCTCACACACACACACACAGGGATGGTAAAACACGAAGAATACACAGCACTCCAGCAGCACCTCGCATGCTGCCCTGGTCTGCTCAGTTGGCTACCGTCATGCACTGCAGGCTGGGGAGCTGGTTATTCTTCGTGCTATCCTTTTCCTTTTAATAAGTATCAGTAAAACAAATATCACACTAGACTAATTTCAGACTGCTCCATCAAACAGGCTTGTAAAATTCTGCTTCACATGAAATAATAATGAGCACGATTCATTTCAAGGCTAGCTCCATCTACACATTGCAAAGTCAAAGTAGCAAATATCTGCCAAAATACCAGGTAAACTGTGCATGACAACTCTTAGGTGAAGTTCACTGGCCAGTATAACGTGCTGGGTTCTATTAGTCAAAAATTCTTCAAATGACTCCCATATTTGTGAAGATACTATATATGATTGCATCTTCGTTAATAGCTACCAATGTAGTACAGCATTAAAAGCGTTCCTAAAGTCTAGGAAGATAGAAACCACCTGTTTGCATAAATCTGCTATTTACACAGTATTTTGAGTGATATAAGGTAATCTGTGTTTCACACTCATTCTTGCCTATTTACATATATTTCTATTAAATTACAACACAGCTGTAGCCTCCCACTAACAGTGTTCATGCAGAACAGATAAGAGTAAGCTGAAAAGTACTGCCTCTTAAATTTTTATGCAAAAACTCTTACAGCATTTTAAGTAAAACTGTAGTGTTCTGAGAATTTCCGTGTAAATTCTAGAAGCACTCAGCCTTCGACCATCTCGAACACACGATATTTTCAATATAAGAGTGAGAGAGCCTATCTACTGTATGTTGCACATCTGTGTGTGTAGGTCCGAAGTATTTTGAGAATTTCCGTATAAATTCTAGAAGCACTCAGCCTTCGAGCATCTCGAACACACGATATTTTCAATATAAGAGTGAGAGAGCCTATCTACTGTATGTTGCACGTCTGTGTGTGCAGGTCCGAAGTGTGTAATAACAAGCCTGTAGACACGGCGGTCGAACGGCACCGACAAGTGTTTGCCGGTCACGCCATGGAAGTTTAATGAAAGATCACGGCAGACTCAAGGAACTTCTGTGTTTTTCCATGCTGTTTTATAACTTTGACTATTGTAGTGAAAAAAAAGAACAACAACTGAAATATTGTTAAATGGACGCTTGTCTTGGACTTGGAGAAAATAAGACATGTATTCAGATTCAGGATGAGTATTGACTTGGTTTTTAAGCCAACTTTCTCTTATGTGTATATGAACTTTGTTTCTAACCACTGAACACGTGAGGAGACTTGCTTGACAAATTTTGTTTATGTGGAGAATGAGATCTGTAAAAGTTTTTATGTTTGAATAAACATCTTTAAGTGAAGCAAAAGAAACTGCGTATGTCTGCTTATTTTTTTATAAGTAGAAAGAGTCTTAAAATACCTGTTCCTCGCAAATATACTTCGGAGAAGAAGAGAAAAGGAGGCTGCAGAAGCAAGCTAACCAGCAAAGAAAGTCAGCTGACAATCTCAAGTAAGTCGTATCATTAAAGAAGTGGGAGTTTACACACAAACTTCGCCACTGTAAGTTGTCCAAAGCATTAGAACGTGGCGACAGTGTGAAAGGACAGAAGAAAACAGGAATTTTGAGACAAAAACAAGATAAGAAGATATCGTGTTGCCGTAGCAACTGAGCATAATCAGACAAAAAAGAATCATTCCAAGAAACTGAATTAAGCCCAAAGTATCCAATGGAGAAAATGCGTGAACGTAAAAAAGGAGAAGACATAAGAAAGTCACAACGTTAAAAACCAGAGAGAAGATTTTGAAATATTTGACTAAGAAGAGATACGCCTAGAACGGTACAACTATAAAGATCTGGTGTGGGGAGTATACAGCTCTCACACGCATTGCAGGGACGCAGACGTGGAAACCAGCCTACATCCAACGTTGCCGGCACCAGCTGCTGTTCACCGGTGCTGACCTGCCGTCACATCCGCTCACCTATGCTGTGAGACGTCTATGCCAGGTGAGCACAAAATAAAACTTTAGTACCTTAGCAAGCAGGGATACAAACCACTGAATGAACTTTGTTAGCGTAGTATGTTGCTGTTGTTGTTGTTGTTGTTGTTGTTGTTGTTGTGGTCTTCAGTCCTGCAACTGGTTTGAAGCAGCTCTCCATGCTACTCTATCCTGTGCAAGCTGCTTCATCTCCCAGTACTTACTGCAACCTACATCCTTCTGAATCTGCTTAGTGTATTCATCTCTTGGTCTCCCTCTACAATATTTACCCTCCACGCTGCCCTTCAATGCTAAATTTGTGATCCCTTGATGCCTCAGAACATGTCCTACCAACCAGTCCCTTCTTCTTGTCAAGTTGTGCCACAAACTCCTCTTCTCCCAAATTCTATTCAATACCTCCTCATTAGTTATGTGTGGATAATGAATAAAGAACCTTTAAAGAGAAAATAACAAACTCTGATATCGTAAATGTAGGCTCTTTGGATAAACAAGTTGAAGAAATTATAGAAAGAAAAGTTACCAAGGGAATAACATCCAGGAACATGTCACCCATGGCTTCTTCCGAACTTACTGATACCAGGAAGGGCATAGACGAACTCTGGAGAGAATTCAAACTTATCCAGGAACAAGTAGAAAAACGAGTAACTTCACCTAATGTGGTGCTAACCAGTGAAGTAGTTACCGATTTGCACAGGGGAGCTCATTCAGCGTTATCAAGACAATTCCCTAAATTAAATCCCAATGGAGAGGTACATCCGACACATTTTTTGAAGAGGTTTAACCAAGCTTTACAGAAAAATTTGGAAGATTCTAAAAAGACTGAATTTGCAGTGGGTTACATTCTAGGAGAAGCCTCTGAATGGGGAATAGTAAATATTGAGAACTTTTCCTCTTGGGAAGATTTTCAAGAGAAATTTAAAGAGAAGTATTGGTCTGCAAGTGCCCAGGAGAAGTTAGTATCAGATTTATGGGACCCAAAATATTACAATAATACTTGGGGTACAATGAGGAAGTATTTTGATTGGCATCTAACAGGTGCAAAGTACTTACATAAGCCAATGGAGGAAGAAGGATTAGTGCGGATTTTTACTAGACGATTAACCACATATGCGAAGAAAGATATCTTATGCAGTGGGTAGAAGATGGTAGAAGAGTTGTTGTCCTTTGTAAACACACTTGATGCTTTAAATAAGGACAGCAACACAAACTTGCACCAAAGTGAAAATCCAAACTACAAAAGGAATAGTGGCAATAATGTCAAAAAACATAAGGCAAACCTAGCAAGTGTACACCAATGCAACAGACAAAATGATAACGACAATTATAAGAAGCAGCATTCGCCTTCAAATTTATGTCCAGTAACTTCTCAGGAATCTGTACCGAGTAACAACACGACACAAAATGGAAGTGTGACATCTCGTTTCGGTAACCAGCCTGTAATTAGTAACAATGAGGAAAACGCAATGCAATCTGGGCCCAGGTCCAGTGCCCAGGTCATGGAGATAACATTAGGAGGCCTCGTTCCATATAAGTTCGTTAACTTTACCCACAAAATGCCCACAAAGGAACGGTTACTACTTTAAGAACCAAATTTAGATACCAATAAGCCCTAACCTATAATAGCAGGGACAGTGGAAACTGCAGAGGTCAACATATTTAAATATTCAGGGAGTGAGGTATCACTCATCTCCAATGCATTCTTCAATTCATTACAGACTAAACAGCACTTACCGCTATTGCCAGAAACAGGAGTTTACGTAGTCGGGATAACGGGAATGAAGAGTAAAATCGTGAGATATGAAACTCGAGTGAACTGTCAAATTGGAGATATATTATTTCAGCAAACACTATTAACAGTACAAAATATTAGTAGAGGGTAAGTAATACATAGAACTGACATACGAGACAAAGTTGACGAGTCCCAAATATCAACAGACCAACAAAAGTGAGAGTTATATAAAATTTTAATGGAGTATGAAGTAGTATTTTCTGATCGTCCAGGTAATATCAGCATTTATATTTGTAAATTTAAAATCAAAGATGACACCCCATTCTTCTGTAAACCGTATCCAATACTGGTAAGTTTGTAGGAAGCAGTTAGGGATGAAATCAATAATGTGATTGATGATAATATTAGAGAACGAAGTTCTAGCATTATTAATAATCCATTGGTCATGGCAAAGAAAGTTACAGGCAGAGTATGATTAGTATTAGATGCTCGTACACTGAATTGGCATATAGAGACGGAGAGAGACCGATCAATTAATACTGACGAATTGTTATCCAAATTTGAAAAGGCAAGATTCTTTAGCACTGTGGACCTGACTGCAGAATATAGGCAAATAAAATTACACCCAGAATCCTAAAAGTATACAGCATTTTTGTTTGATGGTAAATCATATCATTTCAATGTATTGCCATTCGGACTTTTTATCTCTGTATCCGTATTCATACGTGCATTAGATGAGACACTAGGGAGAGAATTATTGAAGGATTTGATAATATATGTAGACAATATCCTGATACTATCAGCTTCTTCGGAAGAACATTGTTTAACTTTGTGCAAAACTTGGAGCATTACGGTGAAACTGTCTAAATCGTACTTTGCATGCCAAGAACTTATGTTCTTAGGTCATATTATAGCAGTACAAGGAATTAAACTGGACCCTGAATGCATCTAAGCTATCAAAGAATGTCCACAGCCCAGAAATGTCAGACAGTTAGAAGGATTTATAGGGATGGCTGGATACTATCATCGGTACATACGAGGGCAAGAACTAAATGACCTGAGAATTTTACATTTATTAAGGAAGGGAGTGCCATGGACTTGGGATCAAGGTGCCAATGATGCGTTTGAAAACGTCAAAAGTGCACTTGTTGAATTACCCATTTTACATCATCCAGTTATGGGTGAACCACTTAAAATTGTGCAAGTGTCGGTTGGCCAGTCAGTGTGCTCCCTGCCGCCGTTGGATAAGCAGCCGCTGCAGCAAGTCGTATAACCCTAGCTTACTTATTTGTTAGATAGTTTAATTTCTTTGCGTGTTTTTGGGTACTTGCATTGTTTAATTCATATATTCCGGGCGTATTATAGTATTTGAGGGTTGTAGCATCGCGCCTTAGTACCTGAATAGTGCAAATTCGCGTAGTCGTCTGTCTTCTGTTTTTGTTGTGAACGGCCAGTGTCGGTTGGCCAGTCAGTGTGCTCCCTGCCGCCGTTGGATAAGCAGCCGCTGCAGCAAGTCGTATAACCCTAGCTTACTTATTTGTTAGATAGTTTAATTAATTTCTTTGCGTGTTTTTGGGTACTTGCATTGTTTAATTCATATATTTTGGGCTTATTATAGTATTTGACAGTTGTAGCATCGCGCTTTAGTGTTTACTTCGTAGATTCTTATTTAAATTGCGTGTGAGTTTCGTATAGGAGGTGCAATTTCGAGTTTTAGTTACTGTAATCGTAAATTCAGCAGATTGTAGCGCAGTCGTTAGGCATTTGTACATTCTTTGTACATTCTTTGTGTGTTCCGCTTGCGTTATCTAGGCACGGACTCGTGTTTCAGTAACTGTTGTTAAACATCAATTAGAATGGACAGGGACTGCGATTGCTGTGTTCGGATGAGGGCTGACTTGGCATCCCTTTGCTCACAGCTGCAATCGGCGCTGACTTCGGTCGCGCAGCTTGAGGCTGTTGCCAATGGGCACCACTGTGGGGAGCCGGACTCGGGTATCACGGGGATGTCAACCTCATCCCGTCTGTCCCCAGATCGGTCTGCCGCTGTGGTTGCCCCGGTTACTGCCCGCAGTGAGGCTGAGCCCTCGCCTGTGGTTGATTGGGAGGTCGTTCCAAGGCGTGGCAGGCAGCGAAAGGCGTCCCCGGAGGCTGATCAGAAAGCCTCCCCGGTGCGTCTGACAAACCGGTTTCAGGCACTGTCTCTGGCTGAGCCAGATGCAGCCGCCTGCCCTGTTTCAGAGGATCATTCTCAGCCTTCAAGGTCCGGGCAATCGCAGAGGGTGGGCTTACTGGTAGTTGGGAGCTCCAATGTTAGGCGCGTAATGGGGCCCCTTAGGGATATGGCGGCTAAGGAGGGGAAGAAATCCAGTGTGCACTCCGTGTGCATTCCGGGAGGAGTCATTCCTGATGTGGAAAGGGTCCTTCCGGATGCCATGAAGAGCACAGGGTGCAGCCAGCTGCAGGTGGTGGCACATGTCGGCACTAATGACGTGTGTCGCTTTGGATCTGAGGAAATTCTCTCTGGATTAAAGCGGCTATCTGATTTGGTAAAGGCTGCCGGTCTTGCTTACGAGATGAAGGCAGAGCTCACCATCTGCAGCATCGTTGACAGAACCGACTGCGGACCTTTGGTGCAGAGCCGGGTGGAGGGTCTGAATCAGAGGCTCAGACGGTTTTGCGACCATATTGGCTGCAGATTCCTTGACTTGCGCCATAGGGTGGTGGGGTTTCGGGTTCCGCTGAATAGGTCAGGAGTTCACTACACTCAGCTGGCGGCTACACGGGTAGCGGAGGCTGTGTGGCATGGACTGGGCGGTTTTTTAGGTTAGAAGGCCTCGGGAAAGTGCGGGATGGGCTGCAATGTCAAAGGGTGCTTGGCAATTACAGGACGTGCTTGGATCAAGGAACAGTCGGAATTATAGTTGTAAACTGTTGTAGTTGCGCTGGAAAAGTCCCTGAGCTTCAAGCGCTAATAGAAAGCACAGAAGCTGATATCGTTATAGGTACAGAAAGCTGGCTAAAGCCTGAAATAAGTTCTGCAGAAATTTTTACGAAGTCTCAGACGGTGTTCAGGAAAGATAGATTAGGCAGAATTGGTGGTGGAGTGTTGGTGTCTGTCAGTAGTGGTTTATCTTGTAGTGAAGTCGAAGTAGATACTCCGTGCGAATTGGTGTGGGTGGAGGTTATACTTAACAGCCGAATTAAGTTAATAATTGGCTCCTTCTACCGACCCCCAGACTCCGATGATACAGTTGCGGAACAGTTCAGAGAAAGTTTGAGTCTCGTAACAAATAAATACCCCACTCATACGGTTATAGTTGGTGGGGACTTCAACCTACCCTCGGTATGTTGGCAAAAATACTTGTTCAAAACCGGTGGTAGGCAGAAAACGTCTTCCGAGATTGTCCTAAATGCATTCTCCGAAAATTATTTAGAGCAGTTAGTCCACGAACCCACGCGAATTGTAAATGGTTGCGAAAACACACTTGACCTCTTGGCCACAAACAATCCAGAGCTGATAGAGAGCATCATGACTGATACAGGGATTAGTGATCACAAGGTCATTGTAGCTAGGCTCAATACCATTTCTTCCAAATCCATCAGAAACAAACGCAAAATAATTTTATTTAAAAAAGCGGATAAAGTGCCACTAGAAGCCTTCCTAAAAGACAATTTCCATTCCTTCCGAACTGACTATGCGAATGTAGACGAGATGTGGCTCAAATTCAAAGATATAGTAGCAACAGCAATTGAGATATTCATACCTCATAAATTGGTAAGAGATGGAACGGATCCCCCGTGGTACACAAAAAAGGTCCGAACGCTGTTGCAGAGGCAACGGAAAAAGCATGCGAAGTTCAGAAGAACGCGAAATCCTGAAGATGGGCTAAAATTTACAGACGCGCGAAATTTGGCACGTACTTCGATGCGAGATGCCTTTAATAGGTTCCACAACGAAACATTGTCTCGAAATTTGGTAGAAAATCCGAAGAAATTCTGGTCGTATGTAAAGTACACAAGCGGCAAGACGCAGTCAATACCTTCGCTGCGCAGTGCCGATGGTACTGTTATCAACGACTGTGCCGCTAAAGCGGAGTTACTGAACGCAGTTTTCCGAAATTCCTTCACCAGGGAAGACGAATGGAATATTCCAGAATTTGAAACACGAACATCTGCTAGCATGAGTTTCTTAGAAGTAGATACCTTAGGGGTTGCGAAGCAACTCAAATCGCTTGATACGGGCAAGTCTTCAGGTCCAGATTGTATACCGATTAGGTTCCTTTCAGATTACGCTGATACTATAGCTCCCTACTTAGCACTCATATACAACCGCTCGCTCACCGACAGATCTGTACCTACAGATTGGAAAATTGCGCAGGTCGCACCAGTGTTCAAGAAGGGTAGTAGGAGTAATCCATCGAACTACAGACCTATATCATTGACGTCGGTTTGCAGTAGGGTTTTGGAGCATATACTGTATTCAAACATTATGAATCACCTCGAAGAGAACGATCTATTAACACGTAATCAGCATGGCTTCAGAAAACATCGCTCTTGTGCAACGCAGCTAGCTCTTTATTCGCACGAAGTAATGGCCGCTATCGACAGGGGATCTCAAGTTGATTCCGTATTTCTAGATTTCCGGAAAGCTTTTGACACCGTTCCTCACAAGCGACTTCTAATCAAGCTGCGGAGCTATGGGGTATCGTCTCAGTTGTGCGACTGGATTCGTGATTTCCTGTCAGGAAGGTCGCAGTTCGTAGTAATAGACGGCAAATCATCGAGTAAAACTGAAGTGATATCAGGTGTTCCCCAGGGAAGCGTCCTGGGACCTCTACTGTTCCTGATCTATATAAATGACCTGGGTGACAATCTGAGCAGTTCTCTTAGGTTGTTTGCAGATGATGCTGTAATTTACCGTCTAGTAAGGTCATCCGAAGACCAGTATCAGCTGCAAAGCGATTTAGAAAAGATTGCTGTATGGTATGTCAGGTGGCAGTTGACGCTAAATAACGAAAAGTGTGAGATGATCCACATGAGTTCCAAAAGAAATCCGTTGGAATTCGATTACTCGATAAATAGTACAATCCTCAAGGCTGTCAATTCAACTAAGTACCTGGGTGTTAAAATTACGAACAACTTCAGTTGGAAGGACCACATAGATAATATTGTCGGGAAGGCGAGCCAAAGGTTGCGTTTCATTGGCAGGACACTTAGAAGATGCAACAAGTCCACTAAAGAGACAGCTTACACTACACTCGTTCGTCCTCTGTTAGAATATTGCTGCGCGGTGTGGGATCCTTACCAGGTGGGATTGACGGAGGACATCGAGAGGGTGCAAAGAAGGGCAGCTCGTTTTGTATTATCGCGTTATAGAGGAGAGAGCGTGGCAGATATGATACACGAGTTGGGATGGAAGTCATTACAGCATAGACGTTTTTCGTCGCGGCGAGAGCTTTTTACGAAATTTCAGTCACCAACTTTCTCTTCCGAATGCGAAAATATTTTGTTGAGCCCAACCTACATAGGTAGGAATGATCATCAAAATAAAATAAGAGAAATCAGAGCTCGAACAGAAAGGTTTAGGTGTTCGTTTTTCCCGCTCGCTGTTCGGGAGTGGAATAGTAGAGAGATAGTATGATTGTGGTTCGATGAACCCTCTGCCAAGCACTTAAATGTGAATTGCAGAGTAGTCATGTAGATGTAGAAATTTCGACAGATCATCTGATTACGGTACTGCTGTAGAACTTTTCCAAGGAGAGTGGGATCTGAATAATGCAGAACACCGACCGATATTTTTAGCTAGCCACAGTCTAAATAAGCATGAATTAAATTACATGGCTACCGAAAAAGAACTAATAGCGATTATGTGGAGTGTTCAAAAATTTCAAAAACTAGTATGTGGATCAGAACCCACATTTATACAGACCATCAAGCTTTATCCTTTCTAATGAGTAGTCGTTTATTGCATAGTAGATTAATGCAATGGATGCTTTTCCTGCAAGAATATGATATTAAGATACAGTACGTAAAAGGTTCCGAGAATATTGTACCTGATGCTTTGTCGCGGTTACCCATAGGAACGGAAGGATTGAAATGCATGAAAGGACCCGGTGTTATTTTTGCCATTAATTTTATATCAGCAGAATAACTGAACATCCGAGTAAAGGAAATGGCGCAAAGAATAACTGAAAATACCCATCATGATCCTTACTTCACAGAGATGTTTTCTATGTGTATCCAGAATTCATTACCTCCTAATAAAGTAGGAAAATGGAAAATTATAGGTCATAATTTGTTTTGGAGAGATAGCGTAATATCGCAATGTTGGCGAAGGTAATGGAAGACGCACTTGTGTGGTATGTTCATATAGGATATGGATACTTCCGAATAATAAAGTGTATAACCCACATGAATAAGTTTTATTATTTTAATAAGTTAGGGTATAAGATAACACCTTTGATTATAACTTGTGAAATCTGTCAGAAGGTGAAAGAGAATAATACTCATGTGAAGTACAAAATGTACCCTATTATTCCTAAGTCGTAACACGATCCCACAGCAGCAGATTTTTTTGGACCAATTTCACAAGGAAAAGATCGGGTATCATACATTTTGGTCATCATAGAGTGCTGGTGCACTCTATATGTTAAACTATATCCTATTTAAAAAAAGCAAATACACAGACAGTTCTACACTGTCTACAACAATACTTCCTAGAAACAGGTAAACCAAAATGGTTTCTTACAGACAATGACCACAGTTTGTAAGTAACAAATTTAAAGAATTCCTAGCATGGGAAGGTATTGGTCAAATGTTAATATCCAATTATAACCCATCATCAAACCTGTGTGAAAGAGTAATGAAGGAAACTTGAAAACTATGCCCTACCTAATGTCATGAAAGACATACCTTGTGGGCTACGAAAATTAAAGACTTTGAACTTATTCTAAATGAATTACCACCTTTATAGACCGGGTTGACACCTTCGTAGGAGAACCTCTGATTAAATGTTTTAACTGGTCTGGACAACCTACTGTCGATTACGAACTGAATCAGGAAATAGTTTCTAAGAATTTAATTGAAAAAGCACAACAAAGAGTAAGTAAATATAATGAAAAACCTGTTGAACCTCAGTATAAGGTTGATGACCTAGTTCTAGTAAAACAACATCTTCAAAGCTCTGCCGTGAAGAAAGAGAGACGTACATGTAAAAGATGTAAAATTGTACATATCCCCCAGGGACGTTAACATTTTGAGTTAACGGGCGGAGTGATGACTGTCAGATCCCGATTTGTTTTCGGTGTTTCTTCCAAAATAATTTTCCTGCACCGAATTCCTTTAAAATCTTAAACTATTCTGTCATCTATTCCTAAAACCTTAAATCGAATATGACAGTCAAATAAAAAACACTCCTTGCGAATCATCGTCTGACCAGTTGAACAAATAATATACCATAGTATATAGATTTTCTATTTTATAAAGAATATGTGATATAAAGGGGAGGGTTTGTATTAAGTTTGAAAGGGGTGGGTGTTGTAGATAAAAGCATGGTTTACAAGAGCAATTACACCATGGCCAACACAAAACACACACCACACCTTTCAGACAAACCTCGCAAACAAGTGTGCCTGATTCTTCACCACTTGCTGTTTCCATAGGTTGCTAAGATTTCCTTCAGGGATCTCAAGGGTAAAGGTGGGAATGTCCATTCTGTAGGAGATGATTTAACACCAAACCTCCTCCGGCGTCTCACTCAAGTACTTGAGAGGTAGGGATCATTGGGAAAGGGGGTGGGAAGGATTTCCTGTTTTTGGAGCTATCTTCTTTCTCTTCTTCGATCTTAGCAACCACATCTGTTTTTTTTTTTCTTCTTCTTCTTCTCTCTTTTTTATCTTCTTCTCATTTGAGGACCTATCTATTTTTCTCCTCTTTCCATATTCACTAACTTCTATCGCTGAAGTCCTCCTTGGTTTCTGGGGTTTCTAATAACCTAGATCTCATCTTTAGATAAGAGGCCCGAAGAATCAGACTACACAAACACACATCCCCATACACACAAGAATAACCCTATACGCGAACATTGAAATTACAGACTAGAAACCTGTTGGGATGTGAGACTATATACCTTATAAAGACTATGATGATTCTACATCGCATTTATAAACTATCATACATATACTTAAGTACATAAAAACTAGGATGATTCTACACCGAGCTGTTGTTGTTGTCGTGGTCTTCAGTCCAGAGACTGGTTTGATGCAGCTCTCCATGCTACTCTATCCTGTGCAAGCTGCTTTATCTCTCAGTACCTACTGCAACATACATCCTTCTGAATCTGTTTAGTGTATTCATCTCTTGGTCTCCCTCTATGATTTTTAACCTCCACGCTGTCCTCCAATACCAAACCAGTGATCCCTTGGTGCCTCAGAATATGCCTTACCAACAGATCCCTTCTTCTAGTCAATTTGTGCCACAAATTTCTCTCTCCAATTCTATTGAATACCTCCTCATTAGTTATGTGGTCTACCCATCTAATCTTCAGCATTCTTCTGTAGCACCACATTTCAAAAGCTTCTATTCTCTTCTTGTCTAAACTATTTTTCAACCACATTTCACTTCCATACATGGCTACACTCCATACAAATACTTTCAGAAACGACTTCCTGACACTTAAATCTATACTCGATGTTAACAAATTTCTCTTGTTCAGAGATGCTTGCCTTGTCATTGCCAGTCTACATTTTATATACTCTCTACTTTAACCAACATTAGTTATTTTGCTCCCCAAATATAAAAACTCCCTTACTACTTTAAGTGTCTCATTTCCTAATCTAATACCCTCAGCATTACCCAACTTAATTTGACTACATTCCATTATCCTCATTTTGCTTTTGTTGATGTTCATCTTCTATCCTCCTTTCAAGACACTGCCCATTCCGTTCAACTGCTCTTCCAGGTCCTTTGCTGTCTCTGACGGAATTACAATGTCATCGGCAAACCTCAAAGTTTTCATTTCTTCTCCATGGATTTTAATTCCTACTCCAAATTTTACTTTTGTTTCTTTTACTGCTTGCTCCATATACAGATTGAATAACTTCGAGGATAGGCTACAACCCCGTCTCAGACCCTTCCCAACCACTGCTTCCCTTTTATGCCCCTTGACTCTTATAACTGCCTTCTGGTTTCTGTACAAATTGTAAATAGCCTTTTGCTCCCTGTATTTTACCCCTGCCACCTACACCGAGTATACATAAGATAGAGGCATGAGCAAAGAAAAAGAATGCAAACAATAGTTGAAGTGATTGTGACTATCATTTAAGAAAAGTCGATATAATTAATACTCTGAAAATTGATGAATAGTAGGATAGTAGGACTTGAATTATAGGTAGACACAGAATCTACTAAGATTATAGAAGTTGAGAAGTAGAGGAGGACTTTGGGGATTAAATTATACATTAAGAAGTGTAGAGTAGATTTGTAGCTTTACCAGAAAATACTTAATTATAGTACACATAGAAATGTATACTACGGTAATGAACCGTGAGGCCTACTCAGAAAGGATAAGGGGGGCGTACCTGGCATTTACTAAATACACTCCTGGAAATAGAAATTAGAACACCGTGAATTCATTGTCCCAGGAAGGGGAAACTTTATTGACACATTCCTGGGGTCAGATACATCACATGATCACACTGACAGAACCACAGGCACATAGACACAGGCAACAGAGCATGCACAATGTCGGCACTAGTACAGTGTATATCCACTTTTCGCAGCAATGCAGGCTGCTATTCTCCCATGGAGACGATCGTAGAGATGCTGGATGTAGTCCTGTGGAACGGCTTGCCATGCCATTTCCACCTGGCACCTCAGTTGGACCAGCGTTCGTGCTGGACGTGCAGACTGCGTGAGATGATGCTTCATCCAGTCCCAAACATGCTCAATTGGTGACAGATCCGGAGATCTTGCTGGCCAGGGTAGTTGACTTACACCTTCTAGAGCACGTTGGGTGGCACGAGATACATGCGGACGTGCATTGTCCTGTTGGAACAGCATGTTCCCTTGCCGGTCTAGGAATGGTAGAACGATGGGTTCGATGACGGTTTGGATGTACCGTTCACAATTCAGTGTCCCCTCGACGATCACCAGAGGTGTACGGCCAGTGTAGGAGATCGCTCCCCACACCATGATGCCGGGTGTTGGCCCTGTTTGCCTCGGTCGTATGCAGTCCTGATTGTGGCGCTCACCTGCACGGCTCCAAACACACATACGACCATCATTGGCACCAAGGCAGAAGCGACTCTCATTGCTGAAGACGACACGTCTCCATTCGTCCCTCCATTCACGCCTGTCGCGACACCACTGGAGGCGGGCTGCACGATGTTGGGGCGTGAGCAGAAGACGGCCTAACGGTGTGCGGGACCGTAGCCCAGCTTCATGGAGACGGTTGCGAATGGCCCTCACCGATACCCCAGGAGCAACAGTGTCGCCTAATTTGCTGGGAAGAGGCGGTGCGGTCCCCTACGGCACTGCGTAGGATCCTACGGTCTTGGCGTGCATCCGTGCGTCGCTGTGGTCCGGTCCCAGGTTGACGGGCACGTGCACCTTCCGCCGACCACTGGCAACAACATCGATGTACTGTGGAGACCTCACGCCCCACGTGTTGAGCAATTCGGCGGTACGTCCACCCGGCCTCCCGCATGCCCACTATACGCCCTCGCTCAAAGTCCGTCAACTGCACATACGGTTCACGTCCACGCTGTCGCGGCATGCTACCAGTGTTAAAGACTGCGATGGAGCTCCGTATGCCACGGCAAACTGGCTGACACTGACGGCGGCGGTGCACAAATTCTGCGCAGCTAGCGCCATTCGACGGCCAACACCGCGGTTCCTGGTGTGTCCGCTGTGTCGTGTGTGTGATCATTGCTTGTACAACCCTCTCGCAGTGTCCGGAGCAAGTATGGTGGGTCTGACACACCGGTGTCAATGTGTTCTTTTTTCCATTTCCAGGAGTTTATAAATGACAGGCGTACCTAGGTGAAAATAGGACGACCTGTGGCCTAAAAAATAGGAAAGTTTTATAAAGGGGTGTACCTACCAGAATGGTAAGGGGAAGTGCTCTCATAAGGTCAACCCACAGGCAAGGAATAGGTACTGATCCTAGGGGAAAAGGACAATATCATGACAAAATTCACTAAATTTTGTAAGGATTATTCTGTAAAGTTTGAATTCTACGCACAACAAGAATTAATATGTTTCATGGAAGTTTATGAGTGTCTAGATAACACTTTCATTTTGCCCAGAGTTCTTCCAAACTATGAAGAATAGTAAAAACAGCATATACTAAGGAAAGGTAGTACAATAGATGGGAAAAGAAAATGTCATGAACACCTGTAGTTTTCAATTGGAGAAAGGGAGTCCTCGTAATTCCTAAATATTAGAAAAGTTGAGTAAAACCTCACACAAATGCTCATGTCTAAACAAAGTAGAGTAAGAAAACAGTAGAAAGGCTGTAAGCAGATGTGTGTACAAAGAATAGTAGATGAAATATTTAAAAAACAAAGATTCCAAGACTTACTCTGTCTTTGATCGTATACACCTTCTGGGTTACAGGACTGGAGTAAGTGGTGGTGGGAGGGTGCATGGGACAGCTTTTACACCGGGGGCGGTTACAGGGGTAGGAGCCAGAGGGTAGGGAAGGTGGTTTGGGGATTTCATAGGGATGAACCAAGAGGTTACGAAGGTTAGGTGGACGGCGAAAAGACACTCTTGGTGGAGTGGGGAGGATTTCATGAAGGATGGATCTCATTTCGGGGCAGGATTTTAGGAAGTAGTATCCCTGCTGGAGAGCCACATTCAGAGTCTGATCCAGTCCCGGGAAGTATCCTGTCACAAGTGGGGCACTTTTAGGGTTCTTCTGTGAGAGGTTCTGGGTTTGAGGGGATGAGGAAGTGGCTCTGGTTATTTGCTTCTGTACCAGATCAGGAGGGTAGTTGCGGGATGCGAAAGCTGTTTTCAGGTTGTTGGTGTAATGGTTCAGGGATTCAGGACTGGAGCAGATTCGTTTGCCACGAAGGCCTCGGCTGTAGTGAAGGGACCGTTTGATATGGAAAGGGCGACAGTTGTCATAATGGAGGTACCATTGTTTGTTGGTGGGTTTGATGTGGACGGATGTGTGAAGCTGGCCATTGGACAGATGGAGGTCAACGTCAAGGAAAGTGGCATGGGATTTGGAGTAGGACCAGGTGAATCTGATGGAACCAAAGGAGTTGAGGTTGGAGAGGAAATTCAGGAGTTGTTCTTCACTGTGAGTCCAGATCATGAAGATGTCGTCAATAAATCTGTACCAAACTTTGGGTTGGCAGGCTTGGGTAACCAAGAAGGCTTCCTCTAAGCGACCCATAAATAGGTTGGCATACGAGGGGGCCATTCTGGTACCCATGGCTGTTCCCTTTAATTGTTGGTATTTCTGGCCATCAAAAGTGAAGAAGTTGTGGGTCAGGATGAAGCTGGCTAAGGTGACGAGGAAAGAGGTTTTAGGTAGGGTGGCAGGTGATCGGCGTGAAAGGAAGTGCTCCATTGCAGCGAGGCCCTGGACGTGGGGGATATTTGTGTATAGGGAAGTGGCATCAATGGTTACAAGGATGGTTTCCGGAGGTAACAGACTGGGTAAGGATTCCAGGCATTCGAGAAAGTGGTTGGTGTCTTTGATGAAGGATGGGAGACTGCATGTAATGGGTTGCAGGTGTTGATCTACGTAGGCGGAGATACGTTCTGTAAGGGTTCCACGACCGTGGTACTTGATCGTCGGGAGTATGTGGCTGAGGGACTGCGTCAGCTTTCAGACAAGTCTACATACAAAGTTTGCCAAGGTAATCCCATTCCTGATGTCCAGGCGGAGCTTCAAGGAATCCTCAGAAACTTAGGCCCCCTACAAAACCTTTCACCTGACTCCATCAAACTCCTGACCCCACCAACACCTTGCACTCCTACCTATTACCTAAAATTCACAAACCCAAACATCCCGGCCGCCCCATTGTAGCTGGTTACCAAGCCCAAGTCTTGCTCAAGGCAAGACATATTTTACGATTTGTTTGTAATAGAGTTATGGTTGTTAAGCCAACTCTTTGTTAATGCACTTAAATCTGTTTCTAATGTGAGACGATATGAGTGACTCACAAGAAGTCTAATGTTTATGTGCGAAGTGTGAATTTTGTTCTTTATGAAGCTCAAACATACCAATAGTTGTTGAAAAGTGTTCTTCGAGTACCTAATTATTTCGCAAGTAGAGAGAGGGAGTCTTTAAGGTTCCTGTAACTAGCATCATTCTTCGGAGAAGTAGTTTATAGAGATTCCTGAAGCCGGCTATTCAGAGAAGAAGATCAGCTGTGTACACCAAGTAAGTTGACTCGTATAAGAGAAGTGGGAAGTTTGCATATACACTTTACACACTTGTAGTTGTCAAGTCGTTAGAAAACAAATGTGATTAACATTCTATATTTTTATTCTACATGTCTACATATTTATTTCTCAACCAGATCATCCTGGCAAAGAGAGACCAGTTTTTTGAGACTGTCACTGTAGAATGTTTGACTTTGTTGATGGAATAAAAGCCTCACCTCTGATTGCATCACTTAAACAAAATGAAAATGAAGTCTTTGAAGGTGTCATGTAAGTTTTAGAAACATCATGAAAATTGGATGTGGCCAAGTTGAGACTGCACGGATGACAGTTGATGACAGTGAACCCAGGGCACTGGATTGTCACAGATGTTGCAGTGCTCGTGACTGGTGTAGCACTGTCATGCTGAAGAAGAGAGGCTCCATGTGTGGACGAACTTTTCAAATTTGAAACTTTACTACAGTGTGCTGTTTCTTATGCTACAATTTGGAGCCCTCTAGGGGCAGAGGGCTGCAAATATGAAGACCTGAAGAATTAAGAAGTAGAATGTCAATAAGATATGTCTTCTTTAACAAGCTTCAAGAATTTTCACATAAAATCCCAAAGACATTACTTTTCAGAGTGCCCTCATATATTTTCTCTTGACACAGTCAAATAATTATTTTTTGGATGAATCCATATAGGAAACAAGTTATGCTTCATTTAGAAGTCAACTAAGTCTTCTCCTAAATTTCATTACTAACTATGCAGCAGAAATTATTCCTTGTTAATTCAATAGTCTCAACACATCACCCTTATTACTATCAAACAGATAAGTACCATGAAAAAAAAAAAAAATAACTGGAGAAAACAGTATTTAACTTGGTGAGTGTCTGAAGGTAGATACATGTTACATTGTTGATGGTGTGAAACTAACACACTCTTCTCTGAAAAGACTGCAGGGTAGACAAGACACAAAATTCCTCAAGCACATATAAATACACCACAAATACCTATCCCACAGAAGAAACAATGGGAAGTTCAGGCCGTAATATCAATAGTTATGAAAAGGATAGATAGCTACTCACCGTAAAGATGACACATTGGATTGCAGAGAGTTACAATAAAAAGACTATTAACCATTAAGCTTTCAACTAAGGCCTTCTTCAGAAAAGAAAGGAAAATAAACACATTCATACAAACCAGCACACTTCACGCACACACGAACGCTATATCTGGCCACTTTAGCCTTGTGCACACATGACTGACCACTCTCTGACCACTTTAGTTGGACTAAGTTCAACAGCATACTGAATAACTTCAAGGGAGGGGGTGAATGGGATGAAGTAAAATTTCAATGGTTTGGCTATATATAACAGACAAGTCAAACCTTTCTTATGTGCCTAAAGAAGCACTGATGACAACAAAAGCCTACCAACACTACAATAAAAAGTGACTGAACTGACAACATTAGAAAACAATAAAGCTGCAATTGAACCATAAAGCTGCAATTGAACCACTCCAAGTTATTCTACTATGCGAATCACATTCTACAAGAACTGTGAAGTTGATTTCTACCACATATGCAAAAAATATGATATGGAGAAAAGAACAAGAAACAATACATAAACATCAGGTGTCTAATAGTTCTAAACCTTAAACATATACAAACTTGATCACTGTTAACAAGGCAATTCATACAATGAAATGATGATAATTACTAGTTAGTACACGTAAAAAAATGTTTATAAAGTGAACTTACAGCATGTTTTAGATGAACAAATAAAAATCATGGACTAAATAAAAATATTTGTTATGTTTAGCATATATCTGTTTTATTCAGTACAATGGATTAGAGTTTCCTATCTCCCAATTATACCATTGTGCAAGTGCAGTGCCCTGCTAATACCAAACTCTACTATGTTGTGCTTATCACAATTTTTATCTCAACATGACCTTCCACATACGTTCCCTAGATCTGACTGCTCTATCACCATATTTCCCAAGGTGAATGGTAGAAATGACCTTTTCTTTCAAATACCCACCTCTAGGGTACATATTCAGCTGTAAAACATCTTCACAGAAACATGCCTTCCTAAGACTTTTCACCACAAATCTCTTTGAACCCTTCCCATATACATCTACATAAGCATTCTATACAGTACGTAAGGACTGTGTTAACATTTATAGTTAAATGGATTTACTTTGCACCCTACAGTCAGTATAAATCTCTTCTTCCCTTACTTCTCATCTCCGGCTCTTCAATAAAGGAACCCCAGAGTCTGAAGACTAATTAACCCTCGAGCAGACACATCTTCATGTGAAGTGCGCCAACCACAAATAACATTGTTTCATACCATTCCACTGTAGGTTAACAACGGCGACAGTTATAAGTTGTGTTGTCACACGCTCAAGAGAGCAGCACTAATATAAAAGAAACAGCGAGCCAGGTGAGAAAAACTTTACGATCTGTGCAAGAAAATGGCCCATACTCCGAGTTACAAGCACAATCCCTTAATGAGGCAGTTGCCTGCGAGACTATTAGTAGTTGAATAAGTGTTATGTGGGGACCTAATGCAACTGCACTGTTTGATGCTCCAAGTGGGTCGTTACTGTGTGGCAACACATGAACAGGTAATGGAATGATACAATTAAATTTTATTATATTTTATTATTATTATTTAATTAAACAGTCATTTAGCTCTTATAGTAAAAGTTTATTTTATCATTGGTTAGTTAATCTAAGATTAAACTGTTATTTTGCTCGTGCATGTTTATCTTAGTAATATAAAAACTGCTTTGTTTACACATGTATTAAATATGCCACGCACCCATTCGCGTTATGAAAATCAGCGTGCCCTGTCGAGGCTTATGTTACAATTTTTTTCTACCATTGCAGGTGTTGCTGGATTTATCTTATTCTTCTCCAAGAAATTTATTTTCTCTACCTCAGTTTGTTAGCATTCATTTATGCCTATTCCTTCTCAAAAGACAAAACATACAAGCAAATTATGTGATCAGATACATACAAATGAAAAGCAATAATAGTACCTCTTTCCTTTGGGAGGCTGCCATTCTACCCTAAATGATGTCTCTGTTATAGATGATCTATCAAATGTCAAATTTAGAGGCCTTAAGGGAACTGTTCTGTACTGTGCTGTCGTTGGTGTCGATATTTCATCTTCACTCACTGTCTGTACAGAAATATTGTATGCTCGTCCTAGAAAAAAAGTAACAGAAAACATTGTGAACCAGTAGGATAAATTTATATTCAAATCCACACGATTTAAAAAAGTCTCATTATACCTGGCACCAGTCCTTGGAAAGCTGCCTGAGCTGGCCCTGGAGGGTCACCTTCTTTTTCCACATACAAAACACTCTGCACAGCATCATCAGGGTCAATGGATACCTTCAAAAACAGCAATGCTATTATGTAATTTTTAAAACAGTTTATCAGTAAATTAATACACAAATGTACAAAATATATACACAAGCAACTGTGACAATATTCCCTGTGAACACTCTTTACTCAAGTATTCAGCACGGAAAGGTACAATGGTAAACAAAATACAAAATGGAAAAAAGACAGGTGAGTTCGTCACAACTGACCTTATAGTGTGTGAATATGCCTGGTGGGTATGGTGGCTGCCACAGGACCAGTAATGTAGTTTCATTTCTGAACCAAACAATGAATTTTCCTGGTGTGTTAGGTTCTAAAAAAAGAGGAAAATGTGTGTTACTTGTACCGTTTATATAAATTTCTCTTAAATGCACACTAGAGTTCTTTTACACTGCCAATAAAATCTCTTTAATGAAAATACGTATGTTGGATGCTCAGTGAACCTATACACATATCATGAACAAACTGTGGCAGTATCACAAATTTACGAAGCAGATGTAGGAAACAAGAGCTCAAGGAATTACTGAAGTTGCGTGTTATTAACAATAAGAACTTCCTAGAATGCTAACTCTGACTTTCCCCCACAGATTTAAAGGCAACATATCAATACAACAGTGATAAAATGTCGATCTCATAATGAAAGAAAGTAATAAAACTGCAATATAGTTAAGCTGATATGTATACATATAATGATTACTTCTTGTAACAGCAACCCAATTCAACACACACACTTTTTACTTGGTTATTCATAGCATACAAGTGACTTGGTGGTTATGTGGATAAATATTGACGACAAATGCCAAAAGTCTGATGTTCAGTTCCCCATCAGTTCTAGGGTGTTTTTCTGTTATTTGCCATCACTAGCAATGACACACAGAAGTGAAAAATGTCAAACTGCATTATGGTTTATGGATTACATCAAACTGTAGGTCCTTTAAACCTCATTGGGTAAGTTAGTTCAAAGGGCAGAGGAAGACAGGGACACATTGCATCTGATTTGATCACTACTAGAAAAGTACTGTGGTGTTGAAACCAACCTCAGGTTGGTGACAGCATTACCTTTGACATGCCATTACTACATCAAGTAACAGTAAATATACAAACTTCATGTTTTGTGAGGATGATTGACATCAGTACGTCATGATCCTCAAACCTGTGCTATAGCTATTTTTTCACAGTATGCATGACTTTGACAATTGAAGGAAACATCATGTAATAAATAGCTATGCTTCAGTGAATTAGTTTGCAAACATAGGTTTTCTGAGTTTAAGAACACACAGTCAGGTAAACTTGTCTTTAATCTTTCAACTTAGTGTTTCTCTGAGTGATGTTACAGCTGTTTTATTCACAAGCACTGTTTTCAAATAGTATCATATATACACACAATGCACTGCTGAACAAATAATCACAAAATATAAAAGCAACCCACATTTCAGTGGTTGGGATATATCGATGGTAGACAATGAGAACCTCAAACTCCATTTTGTTAAAATTTACAAGAGAAGCAAAGACAGTTTCTTAAAAAATAATATAAAGTAATACATAAAAAGTTGTTACAAGTGTAACTATACAGTAGAAGCCTAGGTATTGACAGCTTGGAGAAATCCACACACTTTCAAATCTCTCTTTCATAAGAAGTTACTGGAATTAAGATACTTTCACAGATGGATGGAGTCACAAGCTTTTCATTTCCTACCATCAAATTATGCATTATTTTACAATTAGTACACGATTTCTTTACAGTACTCATGGAAAATTAAAATTATATCTACATGACAAAATACTCGAGGCAATCACTACCTTCTCACAGAAATAAAAGTTACAGTTCCACCAGGAAATCCATGGTATTAAAACCTGTCTGGAAAACATCTTTCACAGTCAATGTTATACTTGAAAAAATGCTATCCAGAAAGGGCATCTTTGTGCAAATCATCAAACTCCTGCCCCTACCCAAGTATGATGAAAAAAGAAAGTGAAAAAATGGAAAATCTAGGAAGAATGTACACCACACACACACACACACACACACACACACACACACACACACACACACACACACACAAAGAGAAAATATTCGCCGATATCCCATACCTGAGCACCATATAAAAAAATAAAAAATAAAATAAAAATCGCCAACTTTTTAAGAAAAACAAATGTAACAGTTGCATTCTCAACCAATAATTAGTTATGAAACCTACTCATCCATAACGTAAAATCAAATACACACACACAACAACAGTGGGGTGTACAAAGTATCATGCCCCATTGTCCTGCCTACAGTATAGGGGAAATAGGGAGAAACTTCAAGACCCGTTTTCAAGAACATGTAAATGCTTTCAGGCTCAAGAATTTCGAAAAATCAGTCACTGCACAACATATGCTGGTAACGAAACATGTCGTCAACAGTCTAGAAAACAATTTGGTAATACTACTTCACGAAGCCAATGGTAAGACCCTACGTCTGTTAGAACAGCTGGAGATATACCTCCACAAAATCAAAAAACCAGAATCTATGTTAAATAAAGAAACAGATTTTGCAAGCCATAGTTATTTCAGTAATTTTAAAGACCTATTCTCAAGTTATTTCTTGCTTATGTCAATTGTTTAATAGTTATACCTTTAGCACTATGAATAAATTCATCTTTGACAACACCATGTACAAAAACATCTGTGAAGTGTTTACAAACACGTGTGTGCGAATGTACATCTTGAATGAAGTGACACATACTAAAATGATGGAGAAAAGAATGTTTGCCGGTACCAAAACTTTAAAAATGCTTTCCTTGGATGATGTAAGTTTACACTGCTCATTTTCCATTATTCTGCACATATTTTCCGTGTTCGAGTTACGAAATTCGTAACCTAACATTAAACCTTTTCATGACAGGAATATGCATTTCACCCCACTCAGAAATAAAACATGTATTAAGACAAATTACACCTGACGATGGACCCACAGGGCCCGAAATGCATCATGTAGTTAATAAAACATGAAGTTGTGACTGAAGGCGTCGTTTAATTTACACCTCCAATGTTTTTTTATTATTGTGTTTCTGGACTATATTGTACCTTTACCCACTGTGCTTGACAAAATATAGTGCTTGTACTGGTAGCTGTATTTCAGTATGCCTTCCAATACATGTAGCAGATGTTCATTGTTGCACAATTCTCAATAAATTTAACGTTATTCTCATGACTCATAAAAAGAGTCTTCTACTTTCTCTTTCCCCCAGAAGAAGGATCCAGCATATAACATTCCCAACAAGTTATATTATTGTATTCTGGCTAATATGAACGTTTCCTTAATACCTCTTTTTCCAATCATTGCACTACATATTTTGTTGTAAGATATTCATCCCTGATTAAGAGCATTAGATATAGCTGCTGTGCTGGAAAAGAGGCACTACCATCTCCGCAGAGGATGGTATATTTTGGAGTGTTGGACATTACTAAGATGCTATCAGGCAATGCACTGACCAGTGGCCTGACAGTCAACTGTACAACGGGAAGATGTCATGCCATTCATAACAATTTCCTCACTTGTACAGGAAACAGAAGCAACCACTACATGTGTACCTTTATCCATGTTGTAGTATACAGGATCATTAACACTGGCAGCAGATCACAAAGATGACAAGTTTCAGTGCACACCGATGGCTGGGAAAAAGTATGTAAAAAAACCATAGGCAGATGATGCATTCCACTTGCAACAGGCCAATTTTTCAGGCACATTGGGGAGGTATTCTTAAACAGGTGTCAGATAAGCCAGTCATCATCTTTCATTAGCAAATGATACAGAAATTACTGTCTGACAATGTGCATCTGTTTGTCTGTCCACTACGCACAAGAGATGACGTTCACATCCAGCCAGATCCCGACGCACCACCTCAATGCTTCCAAATTACATCTTAATATATTAGAGAAACACGTTAGCTTTATCAATCTCTGTGAATTGTGTGTGGCACTAAAAAGGTTTTACTTTTGGCATCTTGTGGAGTTAATGCTACATGCATAGTAAAACAATGAGGGTAAAGTGCTACATGATTAGGTAGAGGTGTCCAACGTAATTGCTCAACCATTGTGACATGTCTTGGAATCCTAATTCTGCCATCCATGATGAAATTTGTTGCTGTTATATTTACTCAAGAGAAACTGCAAAATCCAATAATGGAAACTACACTATGTAATAATGACAATATTATGAGAAGGATAGATCACAGTCTGTTTGTTGTGTGTGTCTGCAACTCAACATCTCCGCAACATGGTAGGTAGCAACCTATCCTTTTCATAATAATAAATGGGCAAGAACATTCCTGAAATTTTACATTTCAGCATACAACATGAAAAGGAGTGAATAATTGGAACTGCCACAGCATTACTAATGCTGACTAACAGTTATGGAGTGTTACTTACTTGTAGTAAAATTCCTTGAAATATATACAAGACTTTCTTTTCCTTCATAAACAGTGAGCAATTGGACTTGATACGAGCCACCAGGTGTGAGATTCTGCAAACGATAATGCAGACCAGTCTCTTCCTCTTGTAGTACAACACGGGAGGGTTCCCTCGAGTCTCCAATAGTCAAAACCTGTAGAGAAAAACATAAGTTAACAAATGATATAACATCAAAAGTAAGGTACATGCAATAAGAGTGTACAATAATAAAGTTAGCACTTTCCAATAACAATCATTATCCCAAGGAACAACTATAAGAACTGAAGAGTAAATAATTGCCATGGACAACAAATGAGAGGAAAATGTAGCTCAGAAGTGATTTCTGTGTCATGAACAGTTGTTAGTAAATATCTATGAATCCAGCCAAGATTCCTTAGATGTACGAGTATTGAAACCAAATGAAAACTGTAAAAATAATTAAATCAATGTTCAAACTATTTATACTGTGCCCAGAATGATATTTTCACTCTGCAGCGTAGTGTGTGCTGATATGAAACTTCCTGAGAGATTAAAACTGTGTGCCGGACTGAGAGTCGAACTTGGGACCTATGCCTTTCGTGGGCAAGTACTCTACCAACTAAGCTACCCAAGCACGACTCACGAGCACCTGCCCGCGAAAGGCAAAGGTCCAGAGTTCGAGTCTCGGTCCAGCACACAGTTTTAATCTGTCAGGAAGTTTCATATCAGCACACACACCTCTACAGAGTGAAAATCTCATTCTGGAAACATCCCCTAGGCTGTGGCTAAGCCATGTCTCCGCAATATCCTTTCTTCCAGGAGTGCTAGTTCTGGAAGGCTTGCAGATGAGCTTCTGTAAAGTCAGGAAGGTAGGAGACGAGGTACTGGCAGAATTGAAGCTGTGAGGACAGGTCATGAGTCATGCTTGGGTAGCTCAGTTGGTAGAGCACTTGCCCACGAAAGGCAAAGGTCCTGAGTTCGAGTCATGGTCCGGCACACAGTTTTAATCTGTCAGGAAGTTTGTTATTTATACTGTGACTTCTCTCTATATATGATTTTATATTTGAAACAAGCTGTTGGCAGTATTGTCCAAGCAAACGCTACCTACCTACCTACTTTCCACAGAGATGCCAGGGAAGGTATAAGGACAAGTTACGGGTCTTGAGTGGGTTTCATAGTGCTTAATCAGTGAGAGCACTTCGCGCCAAAAGCAAGGTGCTGGACTTGAGCACTGTTTCAGCATACAGTTTTAAGGTGTCAAAAATTTCGAAATAGTGTGCATTCTGCAGCACAATCTAAGATTCGTTCAGGGATTTCAACGGCTGTTTGACTGGCCTGATAATTTTTTAAGAGATGGAGCAATCATTCACATCTGTGCAGGCACGCAACTTCCTTTAACCACTAAACAAAATCACGAGATGCAGTTTTTAATTAATGTGTGATCCTTTTATGGGCTGATTACTTCCTCACTTGTCACAGAAACACACAAACAGAACACAAACAGAAGTGCAAATTGAAGAAAGAATAGAATTTGCACCCCTGCTAGGATTATTTTACTTATGGATACAGAAATTTAAATGAAACTTTTGAAGTATGACATGCACTCACATATCCATATATGATCACCATGAGAGCGAGCACAAAAAAATATGGTACTGGACAGTGAAGATTTATCGGCGTGGGGAAAAAAATACGTTTTATGCCCTATTAAATAGCTATATGTGCGGGGCAGAGTCTATATTACATGTGTTGACGTGACTTCAAAAAATCCTCAATAAGTTTCTAAAAATTGAGCTCAGCGAATGTCGAATACATTCTCTAAAAACATTTCTATAGTAGTAGATGATATGTTGTAATACAGTGTGTTCCTATCACATGATGTGCAGTACAGTAGTTAGCTGCTGACACTGTAAAGTAATAAGCAATAAATATCAAGGTGTGCAGTACGTAGTGCGAACACTCACATAGATTCAGATTTGTTTGGTAACTTAATTGTCCCAAACCCCATTAATAGTATTTTACAATACTGTAGAGCTTTTACAAAAGGGACAAATTCATACATTTCCAAAATATTTCTGGAAGGTGCTATAAATGTCATCTACAGGAAATGAAAATGTGTTAAAACTAGTTCTTAGTCCTGTATCACTTATTTTACATAATGTATTAATTCCATGATGTAGCAATAAATTTAGAAATGACCAGGCTTCATTCCCTATACAGATATTTAAAGGATTCATCGAACAATATTTCCCAGTATACAGAAAAAATTTAGATAGTTCAACAAAAATGAAAAATACAGAGCATATGTAGCAGACAGACTACAGAAAATGCTTAGCAATAAGAAATATTACTAAAGAAAGAGGTAGCAAAAAGTAAGAACCAGTAGAAAGCCAGAAATTATGTACATACTTGCATAAAGGAATGCATTAGGAACAAATTTTAGCTCGTAAGAAATAATAGTGAAAGAACATGCAAATGAAACATTTCAGCCAAGTAAAAAATATTAACAATAATATTACAAATTAATTCACAAATAACTGCAAGAAACTGGTATATGTGGAAGGTCATAAGTGAAATTAGAAAAGCAATTTCTATTAGGTCTTAAAATTATTCATTCATATAGAAAAATAATTTTTTTAAGAATATTACAAAACAGCCAGAAAGAAACAAACAAGGTGTGAAAATAGGAAACTGTCAACGAAGAACATAAAAATCGTTGTGTCAAATCAGAATACTTTAAATTTTAAAAGAAACAATAATGTGACATTGGATTACATGAATTATAAATATTACAATCACTGTTCTTGATAACAACAATAGAGAATAATGGTCAATAACAGAATTTTTATACTGTGTTTTTATAAATGGATTGTGCTACACATAAGGAATCAAACAGAAATTTAGTATAATTTTCTGGGATAAAGTTAATTCTGATACACAATGAGACTTAATGAAGTTGTTAGAGAACTGTATAAAACTCAAGGGTAGTGCAGGGCAGACAGATCACACCAGTGCCAAACTCACACATAGGTGAAACACTAATACAGCAAAGTTGTGCTGGCAGGAAGACAGGCAGAGAGAAAGAGAGACAGCACACATGGTTACTCGAGAACAGGCAAGAGCTATTAATAAAGATGCTGAAACAGAGAGAGAGAGAGAGAGAGAGAGAGAGAGAGAGAGAGAGAGAGAGAGAGAGAGAGAGAGAGAGAGAGGGGGGGGGGGGGGGGGGGTCTAGAACAAGTAGATCAAAGAATGTTATACTAGAAACTGCCCTCACCAAAAGAAAAATATAGGGAAAGGCAAATTAGACTGTGAGAAAAAGTGCAGCCAGTATGTGCAGGATCAGATGCAAATTGAAGAATGAAAATTCAAAACTAGCTAAAGTACAGGAGGAGATTATTATTAAATTTGAGAGAAGGTAAGAACTGGGACCATAGTAAGAATGTCTGGAGAGGTTTGGCGGGGAGTCAATCTTCAAGATTTTGACATTCAAGAATTTGACATTCAAGATTTTGACATTACTGAAGCTGGAGGTTTTATGGTTTTATTCAATATGAAAACTTTGTGGGAAGCTATTGGCCACAGCCTGCTGAAAATCCCATCAGCCGATTCAGATGAAATAGATCAAGTTAATCATGGAAAACCAAAACCAGGGTGGCCATATGGGAACTTTAGCTTCACTCCTGAAAAGAATTACAGTTATATCCCAACTGCAGCAGCAGCAGCAGCACCACCACCACCACCACCACCACCACCACCACCACAACAACAACAACCACCACCACTTGATCTTGATAATGCAGAGAGCAGAAAAAAACACAAAGAGAAGAAGAAAGGATGACATAATATGAAATGGAAAGAGAAAAAGAGGAAGGAGCTGTATTACAATAAAATTGTCCCCATCTTATATGCATACAATGGCATAAGTATATAAATTTCACTAAAAAAAAAAAAAAATTTAAAACATCAGTAAGTTTTCAACAGGTTCACTCTAGCTTTTAAATTTAAAGATATTCTTTTTTTATGCCAACAGAACTAATGACTTGTAGTCTTGATTTAAATACTTTCTGGTACTGTACCTTAATCTTATATCCCGAGGCATGGCCAACAAGTGGAGGACTCCAAGATACATCAGTCACTTTACCACTATGGACGGTTACAGAAAGATTGGTTGGTGCATCAGGTGCTGGAGAGTACACAATTTCCTTTTTTAATATAATGTGTCAGCTTGTGTGGATCAAAATCATTATTTCAGAAGTTTACAATGACATGCATTAAAAAACGTAAATTATACAGAAATAAATAATACAACTCTACAATGTTTCAGCGTGATGCAAAGCAGTGTGAAATACAGTTGGATTCCCACATTTTGAGGAAGGTAACTAACCTGTTGTGATTGAAGCTGTCCACGTCAACAGATCTTGAAAGCTGGAATTTGAGTAATACAGCCAAAAGTTGTATTTTGTGCCAGGAAGACCTTGAGAAAATTCTATAACATCTCCAATATCCTTTGAGGCAATTGTAGTATTTGGTGCTGGCTTCCCATGTGGCGGTGAGTAGTCTAAACGATAAAGCCCATCTTGACTGAGATTCCCTGGGATTTGGATTGCAAGATCCGCACAGCTTGCAAACTGTAACATAAAAGAAAGGCATTCTGTCAGGTACATAAACAAATGATTTTTTTAGACTATCTTTTGCAAGCACATAATTGGAAATCATGATAGACGTGTGTCACAAGTGAAGAGTAGGTGGCAACAAAACAAACAAACACACACACACAACAACAACAAAAATAAAAACAAAAACAACTATGTAAGCAGGTACAAAAATCTCCCATTCCCACATCCTTTCATCCCAATAGCTAAATTATCATCATGTTGTTCTGCTTCCAAATAATGGTCTGGGTGAAGCCTCATTCCAAAGTCAATGGAAAAAATGCTCTCCCCTGTGCTCTCACACTCTCAAGTATCTCTATTCCTTGGTGCATTTCAGAATGTTCACAGTGGTAGTTCTCTGAGTGTATTCGACTACATGTCATTAGGTTTTCACATTTTCCACTATATTACTTGCAACTACAAGTGATTTTCATGTGTCAACACTTCTAATCTGGTCTAGAATCTTACACCTAAAATAAAGCTTAGGAATACCATTTTTATTCTTCTTTTACCACCTTCTCTCAGAACCCACAATTCACTAACATACTGTACTGCAGGTCTTGACACTATAAAATATCTTATTCTTAGATGTTTCCCTATACAGCCTCAGACTCCTTTTTATGTACCCATTTAACGTGCTGAACTTTTGTAGTTCTCTAAACATGTGTTATCAGAGATTTTACCAAACGGCTAAAATGGCCACCATGTCCCAGGTGCAGAATGTCCACCTAACACTTTCCAGAGTCAACAATAAATTATTTTTTCAGTATTTCATATAATTATTGATCGAAATTAAAATTTTAAAATGCTGTCTTTGTCTACTCACTAAAAAGTATAATTTTACATAAAATATTTAACAATATAAGCCAAGTATTACACGATTCACTAACATGCAATGCTGTGCTCCCAATTTACATTCTCAGAAATTTCTTCTTCAAATTAAGGCCCATGTTTGATACCAGTAAATTTGTCTTGGGCAAGAATGTCCTCTTTGCTTGTGTTAGTCTGCCTTTTATGTCTGCCTCTTTGTCCCCCGTGAGTTATTTTGCTTCTGACGTAACACAATTTCTTTAAATCATCTACTTCATAATCATCAATTTTGATGTTAAGTTTCTGGCAATTTTTTGTTTCTGCTACTTCTTATTACTTTCACCTTTTTCTGGATTATTATCAATCCATATTCCGTGCCCATTAGACTGTTCATTCAATTCAACAGTTCCAGTAATTATTCTTTGCTTTTACTGAGAACAGCAATGTCTTCAGCAGATCTTATTGTTGACATCATTTCACTCTGAATCTCAATCCCACTCTTGAACCTTTCTTTTATTTCCATTATTGCTTCTTCAAAGTACAGACTGAACAGTGGGTAGTGAAAGACTACATCCTGTGTCACATCATTTTTAATAACAATACTTCATTCTTGGCTCTTCCACATATTGTATATTACCTGTCTTTCACTGTAGTTTACCCCTATTTGTGTGAGAAACATTTTACACCGAAACATATCAGCACACACACCACTCCAGAGTGAAAATTTCATTCTGGAAACATTTTAGACTGACTATCGCTATTCCTTGGGCGCCATATCCAATTAATGTGTCTTTCTTCCTTTGTTAAGTGCAAAGACAGAACAGTCTCTCAGGTGCCCGTGCCTTTAACTTTCCTAAAGCCAAAATAATCGTCGTCTAATAGATCCTCAATTTTCTTTTCCATGTTATTCTTGTCAGCAGCCTGGGTGCATGAGCTGTTACACTGATTCTGCGATAGTTTTCGTACTTTCGGCAACAAACGTCGGTGGTCAAAGTAGCCGAGCCGTCGCTGTTATCGTGGAGTCGTGATTTCTAATACAACTGAGAAGGGAGATGGCGGATTCACGTCCCGGGACTTCGCAGGTGCTGGAGAGGATCACGGCGTAGTTCCTGCCGGCCGATATACCCGTTGCTGAAAGGTCCATCCGGGAAACCGCCGCAAGGCAGTCCTTCGTCTCACCGTGAGTCAGGTAAAGTCAAGGACATCAATGCGATGCAAAACGGGGGATAGATAATACCGCGGTCACACCTGAAGAACATCTCCCGCTGCGCGGAGAAACACGTGTTTTAACACAATCCCTCGTTTTTTTGTGATATGTAACGACAACTGTTCATCTTCTGAACTTGACGCCTGCAATTCTCTTCTCTGCGAGGGTATTCTTAATTCAATTGGTCAGAATGAACATTATGGTATTTCACCCGGACGGGGGAATTAGAGCCGGTTAAAGTCGGCCGATAAAAATAAGCTAGGGCGTATGCTCAAGGCAGTGACCAGAAACAGTCTCTTAGGACGAGCAACTGGTGACGCGTTAGTGCCAGTAACAATCCTTATCACCACTCGTGATCGAGCACTCATTCAGACGCACGGCAGTAAAAAGTTGAACATGTCTTCTGCAATACGCCCATTTCTTTTAAGATACAAATCGAAGGTATTAACTTGGGAGACAGCACTGTTTCTGTATACGAGGGCACATGTTGAACGTACAGCTAGTAAACGGGAAACAAAACTCAGCACAACACAGAATGGCGCCAACAATACCAGTGTACACTGCACTATATGCTGGTTTACGGTTGGTAGCAAACCAAAACAATGAATGTCTTCCAAAGTCTTACATTCTGACGACCACTTGCGACTTCCAGCATCCAGTGTCTCCCTGGAGAGCGCGATTAGACAACCAAGATTTTCATATGGTTCCCGTAGTTTGTCAGGTATGTGTCGAACTGCTAATCCGTCTCAAATTTACCAAACTGGGGAAATCCTTTGCGGCCGGTGTGGCGAGCGGTTCTCGGCGCTTCAGTCTGCGACCGCTACAATCGCAGGTTCGAATCCTGCTTCGCGCATGGAAGTGTGTGATGTCCTTAGGTTAGTTAGGTTTAAGTAGTTCTAAGTTCCCGGGTACTGATGACCTCAGATGTTAAGTCCCATAGTGCTCAGAGCCATTTGAACTCGTTTACACCACTCACAGCAAGCTAATATCTAGCTAGAAAGGATTGACAGCTCTGTAACAGCTCGCCCTGCACATCTGGATAGAAACGACAACATTAGTAATAATAATAACGGTTAAGTGGTACTATGAGTACAGTGTGATCTCCACTATAGTGACAAAATATGGATAAGTCTTATAGCTCTGTGAATTATTAAATCGCTTCTCACAGTAGCAGTCTCTAAGCTTAGTAAAGGAGGGTGCATTAACGGTGACAGGGTATCAGACTGTGCAGCTACGACGAGCAACAATATCTGCACCAGAACACTTTTTTTTTTTCTATAGGGCGATATGTATTTCACAATTTGTTTTCCGCTTTCATGCAAGCTTCCACCTTTGAAAACATTTTGCCTTTAGTTCTTAACAATAAATCATTCTCTTTTTTATGTTCTCGATGTATTTGCTGGATGATTCAAAATTAACAGCAAATTTCGATGTGATAGTAAAACCAGTTTCTATTTCACAAAAATAGATTTTCACTTTCCAGGGCTAATAGGCGCATCACGGCGACCAACAACTCGAAACAGATTTGTTGTTGCTTCAAATACTGCAAACACAATGGCTATGCAAATTTCCACTGAGAAAACTTGGGATTAAAACCGGTGACCTGTGCACAAGCCACATCTAGAAAGGGAGTTCTTGCGATCGAACTTGCATGTTTACACTTACAATAGGAACGCGCCGAAGTACTTTGAAATGTGTTTTCGAAGCTTGTTCGTCTTCCGCCGTGACAATCGGCACTTAACTGCACGACTCTGGAAAATGAAGGTTATCTTCTGAAACGATTAGCGCTCAACACGTACCGGTAGTATGACAGAAATAATACAAGTCAATGATGACTGAACACTCGCATGTAACATTTGCACAAATTCAGACCTCACTAGGTAGCTGCCCAGTTGGGCGTCACATTCGCCTCGACCGGTGTTAATTGGTACTCTGCAAATGCAATGAAGACATTCTAAGACAACTCGGAGAATAAGGGTGTGACCGTACCTCGTGTTACCAGACAGTGAGGATGTTCGAAGAAGCAGACTGTTTTGCATCCAGAATGAAGAAAAGCGTGTGAAAGTTTCGAGAAACCGCAGGTTAAAAAAGAAATCATTCTTCATAAACAGTAGGCATCCAACCAACGTTCCTGGGGACTCGCTGTGTGTTACGTAAAACAATACTTGCTTCAAGCCGTTGGCTTTTGCTTTCGAAGCGCCCAAAGACGATAAAAAGTCCAGTTCTGTGATTCTAAAATTTCTCCAGGTTATTTCGTCAAATCCAGTTCTCTTTCAACTACGTTTTTGTTACCTATTTTTGACAGTGGCAATGTTAACTAAAACGGTACATTGACTGTTTAAGCTTCAGGGTGCTAGATGGCGCAGTCATTAGCGACCGTCCAAAAGTGATTAAAACTCATTGTCAATTAATGAAACGACAGAAAAAAATTACTGTATACAACGACAAAGAGAAAATTTGCGATACTAGCGGCTGGTTTTAAGCAGTGACGTAGTGAACATAGGCTCACACACGGGTTCTGTTGTGGGTAAGGTAGGTGGTAGACTTCGGTTAATTGGTAGAATACTGGGGAAGTGCAATCAGTCTACAGAGGAGATATAAACTACATCGAGAAAGTCTGCTAACAAAGTTTCAATAACCGGTTGTAAATGGTGACTAGTAATATACTACAACAGCCATACATATCGCTGACAAACGCATTCAAACAATCATTCTTCCTGCGCTCGATAAGTGAATGGAGCGGGAAGAAACCCTAATAATTGGTACAGCACCCTCTGCCATGCAGTTCACGGTGGTTAATAGAGTATGAAGGTAAACGTGAAAATGCGTCAAACATCGTAAACGCGCAAGGCGACTATTACATCATACCGTTTGAGATATTTTGAAACACAATAATACAGACAGTTTTGATTACGAGAATTTACTGCAAAGGAAATAAAATGTTCCAATTGCAATCACATATAAATAGGAGAAATGAACCGATTATCGCAAGAACAAGTTCTACAGCGTTAGACATCACGACGCTCAGTACGAACTAAAAAATTAATTATAGTAAAATCGTAACTAGTATTGGAAAATAAAGTTTAGCTACGTTAAGTTCAAAAGGTGACTTTCATAGCCAGTTTCAGTAGTAAGTCGAAAAGGGGTTTGGCAAAAAAAAAAAAAAAAAAAAAAAAAAAAAAAAAAAAAAAAAAAAAAAAAAAAAAAAAACGGAGTACCGCAGCTCTAAAGCTGTAGTGGAGAAGACATAGAGCACAATTTTTTTTTTAAATATTCGTACACAAATGTTAGCTAGCATGTTTGTAGCTTATGCGGAGACTGCTGCACGTACATCCAAATATATGCGTACTTATTGACAGTCCATCGACGTAGTTACATGAAGAATTGCAACTATTTATCGCAAAGGAAACGAATCGAGTATTATATATATATATATATATATATATATATATATATATATATATATATATATATAATATAATCGAGTATTTTATATATATATAATACTCGGTCATTTTTGAAACACCATATATATACACAGGGTGTTTGAAAAATGACCGGTATATTTGAAACGGCAATACAAACTAAACGAGCAGCGATAGAAATACACCGTTTGTTGCAATATGCTTGGGACAACAGTACATTTTCAGGCAGACAAACTTTCGAAATTACAGTAGTTACAATTGTCAGCAACAGATGGCGCTGCGGTCTGGGATACTACAGTACGATATTTTCCACATATCCACCATGCGTAGCAATAATATGGCGTAGTCTCTGAATGAAATTACCCGAAACCTTTGACAACGTGTCTGACGGAATGGCTTCACATGCAGATGAGATGTACTGCTTCAGCTGTACAATTGTTTCTGGATTCTGGCGGTACACCTGGTCTTTCAAGTGTCCCCCACAGAAAGAAGTCACAGGGGTTCATGTCTGGCGAATAGGGAGGCCAATCCACACCGCCTCCTGTATGTTTCGGATAGCCCAAAGCAATCACACGATCATCGAAATATTCATTCAGGAACTCAAAGACGTCGGCCGTGCGATGTGGCCGGGCACCATCTTGCATAAACCACGAGGTGTTCGCAGTGTCGTCTAAGGCAGTTTGTACCGCCACAAATTCACGAAGAATGGCCAGATAGCGTGATGCAGTAATCGTTTCGGATCTGAAAAATGGGCCAATGATTCCTTTGGAAGAAATGGCGGCCCAGACCAGTACTTTTTGAGGATGCAGGGACGATGGGACTGCAACATGGGGCTTTTCGGTTCCCCATATGCGCCAGTTCTGTTTATTGACGAAGCCGTACAGGTAAAAATAAGCTTCGTCAGTAAACCAAATGCTGCCCACATGCATATCACTGTCATCAATCCTGTGCACTATATCGTTAGCGAATGTCTCTCGTGCAGCAATGGTAGTGGCGGTGAGGGGTTGCCGCGTTTGAATTTTGTATGAATAGAGGTGTAAACTCTGGCGCATGAGACGATACATGGACGTTGACGTCATTTGGACCGCAGCTGCAACATGGCGAACGGAAACCCGGGGCCGCTGTTGGATCACCTGCTGCACTTGCTGCGCGTTGCCCTCTGTGGTTGCCGTACGCGGTCGCCCTACCTTTCCAGCACGTTCATCCGTCACGTTCCCAGTCCGTTGAAATTTTTCAAACAGATCCTTTATTGTATCCCTTTTCGGTCCTTTGGTTACATTAAACCTTCGTCGAAAACTTCGTCTTGTTGTAACAACACTGTGTTTTAGGCGGTGGAATTCCAACACCAGAAAAATCCTCTGTTCTAAGGAATAAACCATGTTGTCCACAGCACACTTGCACGTTGTGAACAGCACACGCTTACAGCAGAAAGGCGACGTACAGAATGGCGCACCCACAGACTGCGTTCTCTTCTATATCTTTCACATCACTTGCAGCGCCATCTGTTGTTGAAAATTGTAACTACTGTAATTTCGAAAGTTTGTCCGCCTGAAAATGTACTGTTGTCCCAAGCATATTGTAACAAACGGTGTATTTCTATCGCTGCTCGTTTAGTTTTTATTGCCGTTTCAAACATACCGGTCATTTTTGAAACACCCTGTATATATATCGTAAAGGGAAAGAGACTAATAACTGGACAAAGCGTTAGAATTCTCGGCGAAAAGGTAAAAGTAGTATTTTGTTTTTCGTACCCAGCAGAGATTAAATAAACAATTTCCTTCGAAACCAACGAATATATGACAATTAATGTTATAACGAAGTTGCTTTGAAAATAAGCAAGCAGCAATGACGTCACGGCGACTATTAGCATTATGTCATTGGTCAAAGCCAAAGGCTAGTATCGAAAATTCCTCTTGACGCTGGTACTCGAATAAAAACCAAAGTTAATTACATAACCTAATTTTAATGCAAATATAAGTGCAAAAAGTTTGGAGAAAGCGGTATTATATTTGTTTAATCGCAACATTTTTGAAGCTGTCTGTCGCTGGTCTTCATGCATCTAAAACAATATTCGCTTCGCCATATTACCTACGTTTGCCCTGTTGCTCAACATAACGAACCAACACGGCGAAAATGTGGCCGAGTGTTGTGGTAGAGGGCGAATTGGAAACAGCGTCGTAAGGTCAGTTATACAATACGCCACGTAATGGTTCTCAGATGATGACTCTGATATTTAAACATTGTAGGTGGCTTTAATGAGAAAGCTGAGACTAATGCGCCACATGACAAGAGCATAGCAGACTTAAGAAGCGTACTATTCTTTATTTGTTTGTCATGGTAGCCTATTTGAAACATACAACAGTATGTTATATCGCAATGCACTTCTAGAATTTGTAGTAACAGTGAAATATACGTCCCGTACATTCAGGTTACGCTTTACGTTCGCAAATTTTCTGATCAGTTAACAGAAACGAAATTTAGTTTATAGTTTTATAACTAATACTTAGTCCAGCACATCGCATCAATTGGTTTAGCATGTTGCGTTCTGTGTAACTCCAACAATACCAGTTACAGTTCGAAAATTATTTCCGTAGTAATAAGTTGTAATATTCTATGTACGCACGTAAAGCACTTTCTGCAGTCCCTATATATTGCATACATTATCCCTCTTGCGATATAATACAATAGTTACAGCGTTAAGTGATAGCTGTTGCTAAGATTTTTCCCGAACAGGCTACATGATAAGAAAACTACCAAAATGATTAATTCTGAAGAAGAAGTCGTTGTAAAACGTTTAACAACACTCTCAAAGAGTAGAAAAGTACCTGATTTCGACTCAACACAGTACGCATAACATTGTTTTCCACCGCGTCTTTCTCAACTTCTACGAGAAGTTGCTTTGTAGTACAATATATACTGAGATGGCGGATATCATGGAATAGCTATATGCACATATGGCAATGGCATCTCGTACACGACGTATAAAATGGCAGTGCATTGGCGGAGCTGTCATTTTTACTCGGGGATTAATGTGGAAAAGTTTCCGACGTGATTGTGGCTGCACTACGGGAATTAACAGACTTTGAACGCGAAATGGTAGTTGGAAGTAGACGCAAGGTACATGCCATTCTGGAAATCGTCAGGGAATTCAATATTTCGAGATCTACAGTGTCAAGAGTGCGCCGGGGACATCAAATTTCAGGCATTAGCGGACAACACAGTGGGGCACAGCCAACACTTAACGACCGAGAGCAGCGGCGTTTGCGAATGTTTGTCAGTGCTAACAGACAAGCAACACTGCATGAAATAACCGCAGAAATCAATGCGGGACGTGCGACGAACGTATCCGTTAGGACACTGCGGTGAAATTTGGCGCTAATGGGCAATGACAGCAGACGACCAAGGCGAGTGCCTTTGCTAACAGCACGACGTCGCGTGCTGCACCTCTCCTAGGCTCGTGACCATACCGGACGATAAGACTGGAAAACCGTGACCTGGGCAAATGAGTCCCGATTCAGTGGGTAAGGGTGGATGGTAGGGTTTAAGTGTGGCGCAGACACCACGTAGCCATGAACCCAAATTGTCCATAATACACTGTGCAAGCTTGTGGTGATTCCATAATGGTGTGGACTGTGTATAATGGGTCCTCTGGTCCAACTGAACCGATCATTGACTGGAAGTGGTGCTTTTTTTTCTGCTTACAAGGGAACCTCCCAATCGCACCCCCCTCAGATTTAGCTATAAGTTGGCACAGTGGATAGGCCTCGAAAAACTGAACACGGACCAATCAAGAAAACAGGAAGAAGTTGTGTGGAACTATGAAAAAAATAAGCAAAATATACAAACTGAGTACTCCCGGCGTAAGATAGGCAACATCAAGGAGTGTAGGCAGAAGGTCACCGTGGTCCCGTGGTTAGCGCGAGTAGCTGCGGAATGAGAGGTCCTTGGTTCAAGTCTTCCCTCGGACGAAAAGTTAACTTTCTTTATTTTCGCAAAGTTATGAATGGACCATTCGTTCATTGACGTCTCTGTTCACTGTAATAAGTTTAGTATCTATGTTTTGCGACCGCACCGCAAAACCGTGCAATTAGTACACGAAAGGACGTGCCTCTCCAATGGGAACCGAAAACATTTGATCGCAAGGTCATAGGTCCACCGATTCCTCCACAGGAAAACACGTATGATATATTCTATACAATGTTGGTGACGGCATGTGCGTCACATGACAGGAATATGTTGTCGACGCACCTAACTTGTACACTTACCGAATGCGTAAAAAGATTTTTCTACCTTGCCCGATTTAGGTTTTCCTGTGGATGTGAGAATCACTGCCAAAAAAGTGATGACGGACAGATAATAACTGTCTGAAAATAAAAAATTAAACTTTTCACTCGAGGGAAGACTTGAACCAAGGACCTCTCGTTTCACAGCTGCTCACGCTAACCACGGGACCACGGCGACCTTGTGCCTACACTATCCTTGATGTTGCCTATCTTACGCATGGACTACTCAGTGTGTATATTTTGCTTATTTGTTTCATAGTTCCACACAACTTCTTCCTGTTTTCGTGATTGATCTGTGTTCAGTTTTTCAAGGCCTATCCACTGTGCCAACGTGTAACTAAATCTGAGGAGGGTGCGATGGAGAGGTTCCCTTGTTAGATAATATCTGCAGCAATTCATGGACGTCATCTTCCCAAACAACGATGGAATTTTTATGGATGACTACGCACCAATGTCAATTGTCGAGCGGATGATTTGGCCACCCAAATCTTCCGACGTCAATCTCATCGAACATTTATAAGACACAATGGAGATGTCAGTTCGTGCACAAAATATTGCACCGGCAACATTTTCGCAATTACGGATTGTTAAAGAGGCAACATTGCTCAATGGGGACTTCCAACGATGTGTGGAGTCCATGCCACCGCCAGTTGCTGCACTACGCCGGGCAAAAGGAGTTCCGACACGATAACAGACCGTATCAACTTTTGTCAACTTTTTTAGAATAGAAGGCGATAGCGTGAATCTCCACATACTTCATACATTGGAGTTACATATTCAAGTATTATCCCTACCAACGTTAAACATGGTAATACCGATTATGGCTGTCAAAAAATTGCACATACTACGGCTACAGTTTCGAACAATCGTCCTTTTGAAGCGAATATCATAGAAATATGCTCATAGGCAAGAATACAGCCGTTATTCAAAAAAAAATGTTCAAATGTGTGTGAAATCTTACGGGACTTAACTGCTAAGGTCATCAGTCCCTAAGCTTACACACAACTTAACCTAAATTACCCGAAGGACAAAAACACACGACCATGCCCGAGGGACGACTCGAACCTCAGCCTCAGCCGGGACCAGCCGCACAGTCCATGATTGGAGCCGTTATTCATATGGTCCAAATGGCTCTAAGCCGAAGGGACTTAACATCTGAGGTCATCGGTCCCTAGAACTTAGAACTACTTAAACCTAACTAACCTAAGGACATCACACACATCCATGCCCGAGGCAGGATTCGAACCTGCGACCGTAGCAGCAGCGCGGTTCCAGACTGAAGCGCCTAGAACCGCTCGGCCACAGCGGCCGGCACAGCCGTTATTTCGAACTTGAAACGAGTACGAGCGCTATCCAGATCACAGAAAAGGGCAAGCATACACAGACCCGTGGTAATAAAATGTCGTATATTCTATCGTTCGCATTGTCGCACGTGACAAGTGAATTACAAACGCGGATCAATTTTCTCGAGTCTTCCATAAATGTCAAATCAGTAGTCGCGGTACTTTCTAACATTAAGAACATTCTAAAAAGCAGCACTACAAAATCTCCCCCCCCCCCCCCCCTCTCTCTCTCTCTCTCTCTCTCTCTCTCTCTCTCTCTCTCTCTCTCTCTGTGTGTGTGTGTGTGTGTGTGTGTGTGTGTGTGTGTGTGTGTGTGTGTGTGTGTGTGTGTGACCATTCGCTGCGATTGGTCTTTTACCTTTCCCACCGATTATTCTCCTCATCCCATGATCTGTATTATAATTGCTGTCTTTTCTTGTGCCGCACAGTCTTGCGACAGAACAGCTCTCATCCCGACCCTAGTGTTCTTTTATTGCGAGCTTCTGAGGAAGCCTTCATGAGTCAGTAATTAGTGCGGAGTCGCACACGGCCAGAGAAACGCGGCTGTTCCTCCCCATCGTGTTAGGCTCACGAAATTCAAAAGGACAGAGAAAGCTGACGTGCGAGAGAGCGAAGCCAAGCCCCGGCACGCCCAAAGTCGCGGAAAGTGCCGGTCCAACTTCGCTAGCGGAGCGCTAACGGTATCCAGCCAGCACCCACCCTGCCGCCTCACCTCACAAGGGCAATGACACCCGAATGAATTCACTTGTGACGCGCTCTTTCGTATTTTCTGCGAAGCTCTTCTGCATATTCCGTAGTAACGGATGGTGTGCGAAAAAAGTCTATTATGTTTAACTGTTGACTGCCAAATCCCTCCGGGACAAACGTCATTGAACGAACTAAGATTTTTTTTTCCCTTTCTTTTACTGTTTCGACTTCTTCAGTGAAACCATAGTGTAACCGGAAGATGCGAAACGCAATAAAATAACTCCCTTAATGCCCCTGTAAACTATCAAATGCGTTTGACAGAACTACTCTTATCCAGTCACGAATTTGCCAAGGAAGCTCGTACACGTTCAAACAACGTTTGTCAGTTTAACCTACTTTGCAGCAGATGCTGTAAGAAAAATGACTCGGATCTAGGAGATGGCTTAAAATGAGAGATTTGCCCATGAATATCTGCTAAAGGGCATGTTACCCTCAGAACCCGATGATTACATCAACGTTCCTCGAATGGACAATGAAAACTATTAAAACTTGAAAAGGTCCTCCTAAAAGGGCAAACGTATCTGCCAAGTTCGCTGTTATCTAACCACGGATGTGTCAAACAAGCTCGTACACGTACTAAGAAAGCTTGTCAATTTAACCTTAGTTTTGAAGCAGCAGCTTTTCCTGTATGCTCTATTTTGGCACAAGAGAGAATTGCTACAAATGCAGATAAGCATATTTAGTAGCGTGGAGGGCTGCATCAAACAACTCTTCGGACTGAAGACCACGAAACAACACAGACTCTGACACTGTGTTTAAAGAAGAAGAAGAAAGCAAGACGCTGGTTCAAGGAATGGTTTGAAATGAGAGAGAAATATGCAACTGAAAACCTGTTAATGGAAATGTTACATTCAGAACCTGATGATTACATGAACTTTCTGCGGCTGGACAGTGAAATGTTCACTAATTTGCTTAGCGTTACTTAGTCCTCACATTGAAAAAGAAAACACAAATATGCGTAAATTTATTCACTTCAACTTATTCCTCTTACAACAGTTCACTAAAATACCACAACGTAGAAACATGTAGCCCACATCGTCCATGAAAGAACGGAAGAACTTCGATTCCTTTAATTTCATTCCTCTCCCGCTTGTATATTACTATTTGCATAAAATGCTGATTTTGTTCGTAAGCTCTTCATGCTATATGCCTGGGAAAGATTACCATTTTGGTAATTGCCAGTGCTATTTCGTCAAACTTTCCGTAAATCAAAATTTCTGCCAAACACCATATATGCTTGACAAACACGTCAAACAGCACCGTACACGGTCAAATATTTGGCAAGCATAGTTAAGTTTGACAAAATGTTTGAACGTTTACGAAGACTTTTACAAGACGGTCGCTGCGTTAGATATGCGACACCAATATCCTTTTTTGCACATTTAATTAAACATATCTCACGACGTATCTGCAATTCCACTACTATTCTTGTATCTATGATTCAAGTGTTTGGGTGCCCCGACACTGATCCTAAAATCTGGGGTTCGATTCCCGGTCAGTCCTAGGATTTTTATTTGTCACTTATCACTTATCTCACCTCTGATAAAATTATTAACCTGAGAAGCGCCGAGCTACACGGTGGTTAGGAATCCCCTATCACTGTCTGGGTTAAGTCAGATCAAAGGCCTAACGAACCTGTGAAAAAATGAGCTGTACTTCGGATCTTTTCTGTTACCTCTATCAATCCTAGATGTTACGGGTCGCAGGCTGGCAAGCAATAATTATTGAAGCTCTAGCGGTAGTCGTGTTCGCAGGCAAAATTACTGATTTCAGGTCCGCCTTTTATGCAAATATATATAAACTCAAGGTCGTTTCAGCATCTTTGTGCCACCGTCAGTGGTTATTCTTTACTAAAGTATGTAACATGTAAACATACACACACACACACACACACACACACACACACACACACACACACACACACACACACAGAGAGAGAGAGAGAGAGAGAGAGAGAGAGAGAGAGAGAGAGAGAGAGAGAGAGTAAGTATTACTTGTGAGTGAAGTTCCACAATAACATGTATTTTGTTTGTGTGAGCATATGAGAATGCGGGCGAGAACGGATATTTCGAAACTCACTGTTCAGTAGTCGCGAAATATTTCCGCACAACAAAATGACTTTTATAAATAAAGTTATTTGTTAACTAGTCAACCAAACTGACAGTAATATAGTTTAATTGCAGATGGCGACCTATCAAAGCTACCAACAGACAGTAATGTAAAAAGGGTCCTACATAACCCAACAATGAAGAAAAAATTAAGGTAATAATAATAGACAAGAACTGTTTTAAGCCTAACTTCATTAAAATAATTACATCTTAATACTTGTTTCCGTTTTACAGAATTGAATAAAATGTCTACTGACGATGGCACAAATTCGATTACCGTACTGACGTCTGCCGGCTCACTCATAGTTCGCATATGGAATGTGTGTGTAAAAAAAACACACTTTCAGAGTTTCTCTTCAAAAAGCAATATGTGTCAAATCTGTACAATGTTTGGTTCTTGTACAATAAATAACGGAAAGCGTTCTCGGACTTTATGTACACCCTGTATTAGCGCCGTCCTCCGGCAGTCTCACGGTGTTACCTTTGCTTTCGTGAAACTCGAAGCCACATATTTATCAAATAAAAATAATAATAATAATAATAATAATAATAATAATAATAATAAAGAAATTAACACAACTAATCGAAATATCCATACCCAATACAACAAATATACAGAAGAAAACAGGAGAAAAAATTGAAAAATACATCCAACTGGCTGAGGAAGTCAAGGACATGTGGCATCAGGATAAAGTTGACATTATTCCGATTATACTATCAACTACAGGAGTCAAACCACACAATATCCACCAGTACATCAACGCAATACAGCTACATCCAAACTTATATATACAACTACAGAAATCTGTAATTATTGATACATGTTCAATTACCCGAAAGTTCCTAAATACAATGTAACATATACCGTACAGTTAAAAGGAAGTCACGCTTGATCAAGGTCCGCGTCACCTTCCATTTTTGACCAGACGTGGCGTCTGAGAGGGGAGAGAAATAATAATAATAATAATAATCTGAAGATGGTGTATTTGAAATCCCCGGCAGTTGTGGTACAAACCAACATTTTCTCGGTCAACAATACCTACGCGATGGACAGCTGTCAATAAATTTCAACTACGACACGCTCCTTCGTTTACTTGAATATAACTCAGCCAACTTCTATGCGTTCCTAAACTTCATACAGATTATGCAGCACACCTTTTCAGTTGGTTTTATTCACTCGACGCCGGTCATGGTACTACCTACTGGTACTATTCTACCAAAAGTGAGTATGAACGCCACGTTTAGAATTTCACATTCCGTTGAGGTCGATGTGGTCCCGGACGGAATATTTTCAGATGCACCAAGAGCCACAACGGAAATGAAACCATCGAGATGTTCACCTGAAGAGATTCATGGAAATAAGCATTCATCCACATATCACTCATCCACATCGCTTGGCCAACGGGCACGTGTTTGTTCGAGGGGAACGGGTTAGCTGTTCCAATCCATTAGGTTTAAAATCTTCCCGTACTGCTTATTCCAGCCACTTGGCTCCTTAAAACATAGAATAACACGAGAAAGTGGATTAATTTCGGCGCGAATGTGGATGGAGAAGTGAACCGATAGAGCCAATATGAGAACGGCAACATGATTCTATACTGCCAGTGAGTAGCGAATCCTCGTTATAATCACAATGGAACGCCTCTAACTGACCCGCTGGCAGCAATGTCATACGCAAACCGTTCCTGGTTTCTGTCCAAGTGCTTCGCGCGGTACTGTCCTTCGAAAGTAGAACAGCGAGAATACGCGCGCGTGAAAACTTCCAGTAGTATAGTTTCCAGCCTATCTTCACTTACGATATAATTAGAGTATTTACGCTCCATACGCGACGATGATAGATTGAAACATTTTAGTACAGAGATTTAAACTTCACAAGCATACATTGAAATTAATTCCTCCACTAAGATAACTACACCACAGAAAGCTGGTGCAGTGTGGGAACTTTATCAGAAAGAAGACACATATGAAAACATTACCACGTGAACAGTGGTATTCTTTGCTAACGGCAGTAAAAAGTAACATGTAAATACCGACAAAATGACAGACACGCCAAGGACCCATCAATTTCCAGCTACTTGTTACTTGTTTAGACAAATGGATTGCAGAAACTGCTGTGGAACTTGCTACTGCATTAAACTCAAAACAATTTTAAGTGCTGTTGTTTTACCTCTACGGCATTGTACAGAGAAGTACGAGTTACGTGCAGTTAATCGTAAATGGGGCAGTTCCCAGACTTTCATTAAGTGTCAAATTAATTCCGCTTCTATTAACATATTTATAGTACCGTGACGAAAAACAGCTTGCGTATTTTACTAGTACACTTAAGAAACCAAGATGGAATAAATCGAACGAAAACTCGCCCATGAAAATGTGCTCGCAATGAAGGCAATTTTGAGAAGTCAAACAGTGGAAGATAACGTAGATGTTGAAACGTTTTCCGTCGACGAAAACGTCTTGCCGACATGGGAACAAGATGTTTGTCAAACAAGAAATAAATTTTAGCCTGAGGTCTGGATGAATTCTACTGCACCATGTCACCATAGGTAGATGTGAAATCATTATGTAGTAACAAGCTCTGGATCCGGTCTTCTGCCATCCATTTGTTTGCCTGTAAAAAGATAGGCAGGGAAATTGTGGCGTATCTGTTTGCCTAACAGTCCTAACATATTCCGGCACAACTGTCTTAATGAATTAAGATACATGCAACTATCATTACCTGGCACGATGACTTGCACGGAGGGCCGTTTCTTAAAAACGTTGCAGCAGTTCTCGACACCTTCAACCTTTACCTCCTACGGAGATTCAGCAAGACCAAGAAAAACAATCATTTACAAAGAGCAGATTTTCATCCTATCATTCGTTTCGCCAGTTTTGTACCATTCTACAAACTATACAAGAGTAACTTTTTACACGATGGTCCACATAAGTGACGCTTTGTCTTGTAACTGCAGTTGCCAGATGGCCTGTGCGGTCGTCATCTTTCAACCATATCTTGTGGTTATCTACAAACTTCTGTGTTTCATTCACTAAATATTCTTCTTGATGTTTCAGAGTCTGCAAATGCTCGACGTGTTCATGATTAGATATCTGACATGAACCAATTAGTCGCTGGCAAACTGTTCTAAATGTACCATAAAGACTTTTCTAAAAAATTCAAATGAAACACAAACGAAGACTCCCGGACAAAGGGGAAAGGAGCTGTGAGAGGGGGGCAGCAAAGAATATTAGAGTTTAACGTCCCGCCGAGGCCGGCCGCAATGACCGTGCGATTCTAGGCGCTACAGTCTGGAACCGAGCGACCGCTACGGTCGCAGGTTCGAATCCTGCCTCGAGCATGGATGTGTGTGATGTCCTTAGGTTAGTTAGGTTTAATTAGTTCTAAGTTCTAGGCGACTGATGACCTCAGAAGTTAAGTCGCATAGTGCTCTGAGCCATTTGAACCATTTTTTCGTCCCGCCGAAGATGGGAGTACGCTCCAGCAGAGGGAGTGTGAAATGGTAGAAAAATCAAACAGTTAACCCTGGCGCTCTCTCTCGCGTGATAGGAAGGCATTGTAATCGACGCACATAGTCCTCAGGCCAATGTACACCTCAAACAGTTCTTAATGTTGTGACCGTCTCCTTTCTGCTGTAACTACTCGCTTTGCAACTTTAAACAATTCATTAATCTCATGTTTGTTTTGTATCCGGCCTCCACTTCGGTTAATTTTCCTGTTCGTCTTCCCGGTCGCCCAGCAAGGGGAATGGCTGTTATGGAATTTGTGTTAATAATTCCAAGCAATATGTGATTTCTCCCCCCCCCCATTTTTACTGCATATTGTATGTTTCATTATTTTGGAACTCTTGGTGTCTGGTCGTGATGTCCATTTTTTCGGATTTTGTTGGTCGCATTTGTCCTTTTGACACGGAACCTCTGGTTCCCGACAACATTGCGGTGAGAGTGTCCTTATTTGATAAATTTCTCCTTTTTAATTTGTTATAATTTCGAAATTTTTCCCCCATCTGATATTTCAGAAAAATACTGTGGATTAAGCAACTGTCCTGAGGTTTCTTTATTTTTCAAAATGCCAATGTAGAGTGTATGGCGGAGGGTACTTTGCACCATTGCTGGTCATTTCCCTTCCCTTTCCACTCTAAAATCTCCTTAATGCGGGAGACCGATTGAGGCAGTACGATCGAAACATTCGGTAATGAATCTGGAAGCACGCCTCTGAACTGATTTGATGTCATCGTGTATCCGTCCTGCTGGTGACTTCCCCACATACTCGAGCAGTGCTCAAGAACTGGTGGCACATGTGTTGTGTACGCGGTCTTCTTTATAGGTATGCCACATTTGCCCAGTACTCTCCCAGTAAATCGTAGAGGGCCATTCGCCTTCCCCGAAGCTGAGCTTATTTGCTCGTTCCAGTTCATATTTCGTAGCAACGTTACGCCTCGATTCTGCATCAGATGGAACAGAGTCGAGTAGCATTAATACTATATTCGAATATTTTCCTACCCATCGGCAATGACTTACTTTTACACGTATTTAAAGCTGCTAGCTGCTATCTGCCGCGCCAAATAGATATGCTAACTAAGTCACCTTGAATACGACCCTTTCCTGCACGCAATCAGGCCGGCTGCTGTGGCCGTGCGGTTCTAGGCACTTCAGTCCGGAACTGCGCTGCTGCTACGGTCGCAGGTTCGAATCCTGACTTGGGTATGGATGTGTTTGATGTCCTTAGGTTAGTTAGGTTTAAGTAGTTCTAAGTCTACGGGACTACTGACCTCAGATGTTAAGTCACATAGTGCTTAGAACTATTTGAACCATTTGTACGCAATGGCATCAGTAAAGTCTCTCATACCGCTGTACACTTTCTCAAGCATCGTAGAGAACAGCAGCGATCCCACCACACTTTCTAGGGGCACTCCCCACGTTCCTTTGGTCTCCGACGAATATTCGCTGTCCTCGCAACGTGTTTGTGCTTAAAACGGCTGAACGGTACACGGTACAAGGCCCTAGTTGCAGGCTGTCTACCGTCTTCCAGGGGCAACAAAAGTTTCGTTTTCAATATTTCAATGAATTATCGACCGAATTTAAAATTTTAAATCTACTCATTAAGTGGTATAATAAGGTTTAGCACAATAAGATAAATATAAAAGTCTGTGTAGTGTCAAAATACTTCACGACACGAACAGCATCTGCTTAAACTTGAGGTTAAACTGACATACCTTGTTGATGTACAGACTTGTTTGACAAACCTGTGGATAGAAAAGAGCGAATTCGACAAACAAGTTGGATCGTGTACGCCGTACGGTGTCCACTAAAGCTATGTTTCGCACAATCTATGCTTTCTAAATCCACTCCGCTCGTGGACTGGGAGTTGTGTTGTCCTTACGGTCGTATCGTCATTATAGACTAAATTATAAAGGAAGGTCAGCGTTGGCCGTAATATTGATGTTTTATTGATAGCAGAATCGATTTTCGATCACTTAGTGATCATCTTCAGTGCTGTACAAATTAAACTCAGACACTGGTATCAAGTTATCAATAACCAAAACTGAGAAGCGATCACAATAACTGTGATCAGTTATTGTGTGTCAGTTATTGTGATCGCTTCTCAGTTTTGGTTATTGATAACTTGATACCACTGTCTGAGTTTAATTTGTACAGCACTGAAGATGATCACTAAGTGATCGAAAATCGATTCTGCTATCAATAAAACATAAATACCACGGCCAATGCTGACCTTCTTTTTAATTTAACATATATGGTCATTGTGCACACAGCACTCCATGGAGTCGCCAATCAATGTCATTATAGACATCAAATATCATTGCTGATTTATGGATAAGAATCTCTCCAGGAAACTAGTTACATTGGAGCTTAGAATATGCAGAAGGATCGCTGCATACCAACCTTACACACATCACCTCTCTACACATATTCGTACGTAACAAAGTCACTCACTGTAGTTTCTGTCTCTCAGGAATTACTGTAGGAACGTTGATACAGCTAATACTAACGGACAGTGTTGCACATGCCACTGCTACGGTACCAGGAAGCCGGTGTGAGCTACCACGGATTTCTCAAACATTCTGCAATACAGGATGTATCAGATAATAAGTTTTTTGGTTACGAGTTAATGTTTAAGGTGTGTGAAGGAAAAAGTGGGAAAGAGTCACACAGAAATTGTAGTTCGCATCAAACTGGCTCTGCAGTCGGGTGGACGAGGTGGCTCAACAGGTCGCAGCTCCGTCATTGCCACGAGATGTCACTCTTAAAGTCCAGTTAAACGCGGAACAGTTAACATTGATGCATCCTGAGAACAGACACGCAGTCTTTATCCTTTACTGTTGTTTATCAAAGTAGTAAAGAAGGAAACACAAGGGGAGTATGGACGTGTTACTGAAATTTAAATTCAGGGGAAAGGATATCAATGATATTTGTCGGTGACAGTGCTATCCTCAGTTAAAGTAAGGAACGACTGCAGGACCTGTTTAATGGAATGATCAGTATACTTCGGGCAGAATATGGGTTAAGAGTGAACGAAGAAAAACGAAAAGTATTGAGGAGTAGCAGGAACGAATTCAGCAATACACGTATAAAAATTAGGGATCATATATAGTACATGAAGTGAAGCAACACTGCTACCTTGGAAACAAAATTCGCAAGACTACAGCATTTTGAGGAAGTTGTTGGACGGTCGGAAAACCGGAAGAGAACAGTATGAAGCGTTACAGAAGACTGCTAAAAATTAACTGGACTGATAAGATCAGATATAGAACAAAGGCGAGGAAAGGAGTATGTGGAAAACGTATTAACTGTGAGAAGGGACAGGATGTTAGGGCATGTGTTGAGGCATTACGAAATAACTTTCAGGACATTAGAGGGAACTGTAGAGGTTAGAAACTGTAGGCGACGATAGTAACTGAAATATCTGACACATAATAGGCGAAATTAACTGTAAATGCTACTCTGAGATGAATAGGTTGCCACTGGTAAGGAAATCGTGACAGATGGCATCAAAATCGATGACCGGAAAAAATCCTGGCTTATGGATGCCAAAGATATGGACAGACTTCAGCGATGTGGCTAATGAGTGCCTTGTCAGATATTTTGTAGAGTACAATGAAATGAGTTCACAGGACAAAATATTAGTCGGCTGTCGGTGGTGTAAAACTGGTGGCAAGCAGTCATGTCACCCTCATACGTCGTGTCAGGCAGGTTGTGCGTATGTGCTAGTAAACTAGTTGGCTTCAGCGCAGTAACATGGATCGTGGAGGCGTGGCAGAATGGCAGAAATAAGTTACTCATAACCACACTGAGAATGAAGTTGCCCTATTTGTTGATGCATCAACGCGGACTGCCCTGTCTAGAAGAAACGGTGCTACCACGCGCAGCCTTGTCGGCGCAACGAAAGAAGAGGCGCGGAACACGCCTGGGGGCGAGACGAACACAAAGAGTGTTTTGACTCCGTGTGGACGTCGGCTGCGATCCGTAGTGTGCCAAGGAAGGCACATGGGTAGAGTGCCGCCATCATGGATGATGAAGAAGAAGGCAAGTGGTTCTCTACAACGGTGAACGGATGTACAGTAAGTGGAGCTTTGGAACTTTTGAGGGCTTGTGACGGTTAGAACTGAGGGTTCCAGGTTTAAGTCCCACCAGAGGATGTGGTCATGTTGAAGGTCACGGTAAAACTGTTAGAAGCGTGACGGGATACTGAGAACGCCGTTGAAAAACACGACTACTGGAAAAACGCGTTTTAAGGAAGCAGAGCGTTCATTTATAAAGTTTAAATCTGATGACACTTGGCCTGTACTTTGCGGTAAATAGCTAAAGGCTTCTTATTGACGTTGAGGCTAGACAAGGATAGCACGATTAATTTGGGAGGCTGACTGGTTAAATGGGTAAATGTTAAGCACATATTTGTTTTTCCGGGTGCAGTATGGTAAAACTGGTGGAAAATTGAAAAGGAAAATGTAAAAGGCTGTGTATCGGGCTTTGAATTTGCTCACTGTGAATAAGTCTTACGATAGCACAATTTTCTAAGTTAAGTTACTGATTCATCTTGCAAAAATTGCCTGCAGCCTCAGAAACGGTCGACGCGTGGTGTATATAGGAAGAAAAGCGTAAACATTTCCAAGCAACAACTTCTGTGTTTGTTTAATGAAAGCTATCTTATTTAATCATTTTTCCTCAAATTATGGTCTGTAAGTTTAAAGTTTTTGTAAATTTAAAAGGTTGAAAATGTTGAGTAGCTAAGGTGATAAAAGACGTTATTAGTAACTTTTTTTATATTAATGCTTGTCAATTGTGGAAGATTTAATATCTGTATCTGTTGAAAACTTTGAACGTCATTAATGCCTGATGGTAAAAGAAGCCAAATACTGGATATATAACTCGACAGTTATCACTATTAACATTATGAGCAAGACTGGTCAAGTGTTACCCTTTAACTAATTTTGTTAAATTTTCTGAAATTAAGTCTATGATCTTTTTAAAAGAATATTATCATCAATTACCTTAGTTGCGTACGATTTGAGTGTTGCGCCGACGTTGATCTGTGTGTCAATGACGTTGTAAAATTTCTGTTTGGCTTTAAGTATACCACTAGTTCGCTCCACATCCTATAATTCCGTCCGTCCGTCTTTCTCTCTCTCTCTCACTCCCCCACCCCTCCCTCCCCCCTCCCTCCCTCCCTCCGAGGAACGGGTACTAGTAACAGGTACCGTTCAGTTCAAGTCCTGTGGCCTCGCTGGAATAACAGGAGAAATGTACACTCTTAACACCTGACGAATTCTCTGCAGCAAGTTACTAAAATAGCAAGCGCTTCCCTCATTTGTTAAAGTAGTTACATGAACCAAAGTGACCATAACTGAGGTGAATACACCATTAATTTATTTATCTAATAAACGTGAACATGAACTTTAATTGACCGTAATGCGATTTTTATTTAATCGTCCGATTAGGTAATTTCGATTACGCATCATTGTCTAGCATATTTGTAACAACTATACTTCATGTAATTTTCAAATCACTGTTAATTACAATTTTGCTATGACGCATAGTCGAAATTAGCCAATCCCAAGATTAAATAAACATCACATTACATCCTACTGCCGATCATGTTTACGTTTGTTAAACATATGGAGGCTATGGATCCCCATAAATACAAAATTTATTTATAAGCTTGAAAGTTGGATGTCTATGAATATGCTATGTGCCTCAAATTTACCCCATGAACCATGGACCTTGCCGTTGGCGGGGAGGCTTGCGTGCCTCAGCGATACAGATGGCCGTACCGTAGGTGCAACCACAACGGAGGGGTATCTGTTGAGAGGCCAGACAAACGTGTGGTTCCTGAAGAGGGGCAGCAGCCTTTTCAGTAGTTGCAGGGGCAACAGTCTGGATGATTGACTGATCTGGCCTTGCAACATTAACCAAAACGGCCTTGCTGTGCTGGTACTGCGAACGGCTGAAAGCAAGGGGAAACTACAGCCGTAATTTTTCCCGAGGACATGCAGCTTTACTGTATGATTAAATGATGATGGCATCCTCTTGGGTAAAATATTCCGGAGGTAAAATAGTCCCCCATTCGGATCTCCGGGCGGGGACTACTCAGGAGGATGTCGTTATCAGGAGAAAGAAAACTGGCGTTCTACGGATCGGAGCGTGGAATGTCAGATCCCTTAATCGGGCAGGTAGGTTAGAAAATTTAAAAAGGGAAATGGATAGGTTAAAGTTAGATATAGTGGGAATTAGTGAAGTCCGGTGGCAGGAGGAACAAGACTTCTGGTCAGGTGACTACAGGGTTATAAACACAAAATCAAATAGGGGTAATGCAGGAGTAGGTTTAATTATGAATAGGAAAATAGGAATGCGGGTAAGCTACTACAAACAGCATAGTGAACGCATTATTGTGGCCAAGATAGATACGAAGCCCACACCTACTACAGTAGTACAAGTTTATATGCCAACTAGCTCTGCAGATGATGAAGAAATTGAAGAACTGTATGATGAAATAAAAGAAATTATTCAGATAGTGAAGGGAGACGAAAATTTAATAGTAATGGGTGACTGGAATTCGAGTGTAGGAAAAGGGAGAGAAGGAAACATAGTAGGTGAATATGGATTGGGGCTAAGAAATGAAAGAGGAAGCCGCCTAGTAGAATTTTGCACAGAGCACAACTTGATCATAGCTAACACTTGGTTTAAGAATCATGAAAGAAGGTTGTATACGTGGAAGAACCCTGGAGATACTAAAAGGTATCAGATAGATTATATAATGGTAAGACAGAGATTTAGGAACCAGGTTTTAAGTTGTAAGACATTTCCAGGGGCAGATGTGGACTCTGACCACAATCTATTGGTTATGACCTGTAGATTAAAACTGAAGAAACTGCAAAAATGTGAGAAATTAAAGAGATGGGACCTGGATAAACTGAAAGAACCAGAGGTTGTACAGAGTTTCAGAGAGAGCATAAGGGAACAATTGACAGGAATAGGGGAAAGAAATACAGTAGAAGAAGAATGGGTAGCTCTGAGGGATGTAGTAGTGAAGGCAGCAGAGGATAAAGTAGGTACAAAGACGAGGGCTGCTAGAAATCCTTGGGTAACAGAAGAAATATTGAATTTAATTGATGAAAGGAGAAAATATAAAAATGCAGTAAATGAAGCAGGCAAAAAGGAATACAAACGTCTCAAAAATGAGATCGACAGGAAGTGCAAAATGGCTAAACAGGGATGGCTAGAGGACAAATGTAAGGATGTAGAAGCTTATCTCACTAGGGGTAAGATAGATACTGCCTACAGGAAAATTAAAGAGACCTTTGGAGAGAAGAGAACCACGTGTATGAATATCAAGAGCTCAGATGGCAGCCCAGTTCTAAGCAAAGAAGGGAAGGCAGAAAGGTGGAAGGAGTATATAGAAGGTTTATACAAGGGCGATGTACTTGAGGACAATATTATGGAAATAGAAGAGGATGTAGATGAAGACGAAATGGGAGATACAATACTGCGTGAAGAGTTTGACAGAGCACTGAAAGACCTGAGTCGAAACAAGGCCCCCGGAGTAGACAACATTCCATTAGAACTACTGACGGCCTTGGGAGAGCCAGTCATGACAAAACTCTACCAGCTGGTGAGCAAGATGTATGAGACAGGCGAAATACCCTCAGACTTCAAGAAGAATATAATAATTCCAATCCCAAAGAAAGCAGGTGCTGACAGATGTGAAAATTACCGAACTATCAGTTTAATAAGCCACGGCTGCAAAATACTAACGCGAATTCTTTACAGACGAATGGAAAAACTGGTAGATGCAGACCTCGGGGAGGATCAGTTTGGATTCCGTCGAAATGTTGGAACACGTGAGGCAATACTGACCTTACGACTTATCTTAGAAGAAAGATTAAGAAAAGGCAAACCTACGTTTCTAGCATTTGTAGACTTAGAGAAGGCTTTTGACAATGTTGACTGGAATACTCTTTTTCAAATTCTAAAGGTGGCAGGGGTAAAATACAGGGAGCGAAAGGCTATTTATAATTTGTACAGAAACCAGATGGCAGTAATAAGAGTCGAGGGGCATGAAAGGGAAGCAGTGGTTGGGAAATGAGTGAGACAGGGTTGTAGCCTATCCCCAATGTTATTCAATCTGTATATTGAGCAAGCAGTAAAGGAAACAAAAGAAAAATTTGGAGTAGGTATTAAAATTCATGGAGACGAAGTAAAAACTTTGAGGTTCGCCGATGACATTGTAATTCTGTCAGAGACGGCAAAGGACTTGGAAGAGCAGTTGAACGGAATGGACAGTGTCTTGAAAGGAGGATATAAGATGAACATTAACAAAAGCAAAACGAGGATAATGGAATGTAGTCAAATTAAATCGGGTGATGCTGAGGGAATTAGATTAGGAAATGAGACACTTAAAGTAGTAAAGGAGTTTTGCTATTTAGGAAGTAAAATAACTGATGATGGTCGAAGTAGAGAGGATATAAAATGTAGACTGGCAATGGCAAGGAAAGCGTTTCTGAAGAAGAGAAATTTGTTAACATCAAATATAGATTTATGTATCAGGAAGTCGTTTCTGAAAGTATTTGTTTGGAGTGTAGCCATGTATGGAAGTGAAACATGGACGATAACTAGTTTGGACAAGAAGAGAATAGAAGCTTTCGAAATGTGGTGCTACAGAAGAATACTGAAGATAAGGTGGATAGATCACGTAACTAATAAGGAGGAATTGAATAGGATTGGGGAGAAGAGAAGTTTGTGGCACAACTTGACTAGAAGAAGGGATCGGTTGGTAGGACATGTTTTGAGGCATCAAGGGATCACAAATTTAGCATTGGAGGGCAGCGTGGAGGGTAAAAATCGTAGAGGGAGACCGAGAGATCAGTACACTAAGCAGATTCAGAAGGATGTAGGTTGCAGTAGGTACTGGGAGATGAAGCAGCTTGCACAGGATAGAGTAGCATGGAGAGCTGCATCAAACCAGTCTCAGGACTGAAGACAACAACAACAATACACATACTATGAATCTGAGTTGTTATTATCGCGAGCATTTGTCGAGGTGAGGGTCGGAAGTGGTCGGACGTAGGGTGCGGCGGAGAAAAGCCGCGCGACATGAGGTCATGATCGTGCTAGTAGCGCCGGAGGTGACTTTTGTATTAATTGAGGCTTTTTCGGCAATTTGCCTTTTCGCAGTGCATAGTTGTAGTTGCTTGGGCACTGGAAGAATTTTGTCAGATTTATGGATGCATACACAAAGAGTAATACTCGTATCTTTGTTGGGGCCAGCGTTTATTAACTATAGACATTGTGGAATAATTAAAAGTTTGTGTAAAGTCTGTCAGCATTTAAATCAACAATTTTCTGAACATAGTACATTAAAAGTTTTTATTGGTTTCTTTCATTTTCCTTTACATCATTTAATGTTAGTTGACCAAACCCCTTCTGATCAGTCAATTTCTATGTATAAAAGTGTGGCAGTAATTGTTGCAATTAGTCCATGCATTGCGCTCAGCGTGGATCGCAGTATTGCTTTTTGAAACATTTTAGCATGTTGCTGATCACGCAGTTGCAGCGGCAATACGAAATAAGTTGTCTGTTTCGTGTAGGAGCATTGCAGAACAGTTGTTAGGAGACGTAAAACTCTCAGTCAGATGGCTGAGAAGTGATTTCTTTATAATTCGCGGGAGGAGTAATTAATTTTTCTGTTCCTATTTCTGTTTCCTTTTTTTGTTCTGAGTCAGAGTTCTAGTATTGTGTGTGACGCAAAGTGACACATACATTTCCATACGTCTTTAAAAATAATTTACCCAAAAGAGCTTCAAACTCATCAGGAATCACTAAAACCCCATCTGAATCTTCGTTTAAACTGAATGTCATTAGCGACTACATAGTGCTGTCGCAAGGCCACACCATTTCTCCTTTACCTCTCTCAATATAGGATTCTTATTTGCTCACGAACGACATGCTTCCGTGAAGCAGTTACATAGTTCTCAGAAGTTACGTTTCTTAAGTATAGCGGGGTAAAAATCATACTCCCTCTAGTTTCCTTCCGAACAGTGCACCAAAAGGGACGGGTGACGAACGTTGCGTCCTGACAATATCAGTCGGTGTCTCAAATCGGAGATGAATTGCTACTGCCCATTGAATGCAGGTCGATCTCAACCAGTTAATGGGAGAATACTGCGGAGCTGCACGTATTCAGCGGAGTAAACAACACAAAAGCTAGAGACTAGCGGACTGGAGAGGTGTACTGTGGTCCGAGGTGTTGCGATTTTGCCTAGTTGCAAATGATACGTGGCATCTGGTGCGTCAACGGCCCAGTGTGGCGTTTAACCCTCTGCGTGTGTAGTCCTAGCCGCAGGTGGTTCTGTAATGTTTTTAGGGGTCTTTTTTCGCACCACGACTTGACCCACTCATTTAGTTTACCATGAAAATGAATAAAGTTTATTTACAGAACGAATTTTCACTCTAGAGTCGTGTCAACGTGGTTTTCACCCTGCCAGGAAGTATCATGAAATATTTTTAATTCGTAGTGAACTGATGTTGCCTTTCTTCGACATCCTCATGACGAATATGCTGCTAGAACTCCTTTCTTCTGAAATCGGCCATGTTCCAGAACTGCACGTACACAGTTCTCGTCTGGCTAACACCAAAACGCACTTCGAGAGGTCCGCCACTGGGACTGTCGGTATTTTTAGAAATATCGGGAATCCGATATAACGATATGTAAAAACGTGACATTATAGGCACTCTATACAGCGAGAATAACTATCGATATATCGATGGAAAAAATATGGACGTACCGGACTATAAAAATGTCGGCTGCACATTGTACACATACTGCCGGTTTTAGAACCGTATATCTGGGGTATCTGTTGAGAGGCCAGACAGACGTGTGGTTCCTGAAGAGAGGCAGCAGCCTTTTCAGTAGTTGCAAGGGCAACAGTCTGGATGATTGACTGATCTGGCCTTGTAATAATAACCAAAACAGCCTTGCTGTGCTGGTACTGCGAACGGCTGAAAGCAAGGGGAAACTACGGCCGTAATTTTTCCCGAGGGCATGTAGCTTTACTGTATGGATAAATGATGATGGCGTCCTCTTGGGCAAAATATTCCGGAGGTAAAATAGTCCCCCACTCGGATCTCCGGGCGGGGACTACTCAAGAGGATGTCGTTATCAGGAGAAAGAAAACTGGAGTTCTACGGGTCGGAGCGTGGAATGTCAGATCCCTTAATCGGGCAAGTAGGTTAGACAATTTAAAAAGGGAAATGGATAGGTTAAAGTTAGATATACTGGGAATTAGTGAAGTTCGGTGGCAGGAGGAACAAGACTTCTGGTCAGGTGAATACAGGGTTATAAACACAAAATCAAATAGGGGTAATGCAGGAGTAGGTTTAATAATGAATAGGAAAATAGGAGTGCGGGTCAGCTACTACAAGCAGCATAGTGAACGCATTATTGTGGCCAAGATAGATACGAAGCCCACACCTACTACAGTAGTACAAGTGTATATGCCAACTAGCTCTGCAGATGACGAAGAAATTGAAGAAATGTATGATCAAATAAAAGAAATTATTCAGATAGTGAAGGGTGACGAAAATTTAATAGTCATGGGTGACTGGAATTCGGTAGTAGGAAAAGAGAGAGAAGGAAACGTAGTAGGTGAATATGGACTGGAGCAAAGAAATGAAAGAGGAAGCCGCCTGGTAGAATTTTGCACATAGCACAACTTAATCATAGGTAACACTTGGTTCAAGACTCATAAAAGAAGGCTGTATACATGGAAGAAGCCTGGAGATACTGACAGGTTTCAGATAGATTATATAATGGTACGACAGAGATTTAGGAACCAGGTTTTAAATTGTAAGACATTTCCAGAGGCAGATGTGGACTCTGACCACAATCTGTTGGTTATGACCTGTAGATTAAAACTGAAGAAACTGCAAAAAGGTGGGAATTTAAGGAGATGGGACCTGGATAAACTAAAAGAACCAGAGGTTGTACGGAGTTTCAAGGAGAGCATAAGGGAGCAATTGACAGGAATGGGGAAAGAAATACAATAGAAGAAGAATGGGTAGCTTTGAGGGATGAAGTAGTGAAGGCAGCAGAGGATCAAGTAGATAAAAAGACGAGGGCTAGTAGAAATCCTTGGGTAACAGAAGAAATATTTAATTTAATTGATGAAAGGAGAAAATACAAAAATTCAGTAAATGAAGCAGGCAAAAAGGAATACAAACGTATCAAAAATGACATCGACAGGAAGTGCAAAATGGCTAAGCAGGGATGGCTAGAGGACAAATGTACGGATGTAGAGGCTTATCTCACTATGGGTAAGATAGATACTGCCTACAAGAAAATTAAAGAGACCTTTGGAGAAAAGAGGACCACTTGTATGAATATTAAGAGCTCAGATGGAAACCCAGTTCTAACCAAAGAAGGGAAAGCAGAAAGGTGGAAGGAGTATATAGAGGGTCTATACAAGGGCGATGTACTTGAGGAGAATATTATGGAAATGGAAGAGGATGTAGATGAAGATGAAATGGGAGATACGACACTGCGTAAAGAGTTTGACAGAGCACTGAAAGACCTTAGTTGAAACAAGGCCCCTGGAGGAGACAACATTCCATTGGAACTACTGACGACCTTGGGAGAGCCAATCCTGACAAAACTCTACCATCTGGTGAGCAAGATTTATGAGACAGGCGAAATTCCCTCAGACTTCAAGAAGAATATAATAATTCCAATCCCAAAGAAAAAAGGTGTTGACAGATGTGAAAATTACCGAACTATCAGTTTAATAAGTCACAGCTGCAAAATACTAACGCGAGTTCTTTACAGAGGAATGGAAAAACTAGTAGAAGCCGACCTCGGGGAAGATCAGTTTGGATTCCGTAGAAATGTTGGAACACGTGAGGCAATACTGACCCTACGACTTATCTTAGAAGCTAGATTAAGGAAGGGCAAACCTACGTTTCTAGCATTTGTAGACTTAGCTAAAGCTTTTGACAATGTTGACTGGAATACTCTCTTTCAAATTCTGAAGGTGGCAGGGGTAAAATACAGGGAGTGAAAGGCTATTTACAATTTGTACAGAAACCAGATGGCAGTTATAAGAGTCGAGGGACGTGAAAGGGAAGCAGTGGTGGGGAGTGAGACAGGGCTGTAGTCTATCCCCGATGTTATTCAATCTGTATATTGAGCAAGCAGTAAAGGAAACAAAAGAAAAATTCGGAGCAGGTATTAAAGTCCATGGAGAAGAAATAAAAACTTTGAGGTTCGCCGATGACATCGTAATTCTATCAGAGACAGCAAAGGACTTGGAAGAGCAGTTGAACGGAATGGATAGTGTCTTGAAAGGAGGATATAAGATGACCATCAGCCAAAGCAAAACGAGGATAATGGAATGTAGTCGAATTAAGTCGGATGATGCTGAAGGAATTAGATTAGGAAGTGAGACACTTAAAGTAGTAAAGGAGTTTTGCTATTTGGGGAGCAAAATAACTGATGATGGTCGAAGTAGAGAGGATATAAAATGTAGACTGGCAATGGCCAGGAAAGCGTTTCTGAAGAAGAGAAAGTTGTTAACATGGAGTATAGATTTAAGTGTCAGGAAGGCATTTCTGAAAGTATTTGTATGGAGTGTAGCCATGTATGGAAGTGAATCATGGACGATAAATAGTTTGGACAAGAAGAGAATAGAGGCTTTTGAAATGTGGCGCTAGAGAAGAATGCTGAAGATTAGATGGGTAGATCACATAACTAATGAGGAAGTGTTGAATAGGATTGAGGAGAAGAGAAGTTGGTGGCACAACTTGGCTAGAAGAAGGGATCGGTTGGTAGGACATGTTCTGACGCATCAAGGGATCACCAATTTGGTATTGGAGGGCTGCGTGGAGGGTAAAAATCGTAGAGGGAGACCAAGAGATGAATACACTAAGCAGATTCAGAAGGATGTAGGTTGCAGTAGGTACTAGGACATGAAGAAGCTTGCACAGGATAGAGTAACATGGAGAGCTGCATCAAACCAGTTTCAGGACTGAAGACCACAACAACAACATTTAAGCACTGATTTAGTTTAGCTATTCTGTACAACAAGCTAGCAGTCTGTCTATCCCCCTTACAGCAAGACTTTAAAGTAAAACTAGACACGCTCGCGCATGGAGATAACCACTTTGCTAACAATGGTAACAGCATGTAAGTGGCACAATGAAATGTGTCCGGTGGGTCCGTCGTTCGGTTTCGTCACATATCGGATTTGTCCAGAACACTTCATGTCGACTCCGTTTTTTTCATTCCTGCAAACGCCAGCGACCTAGCAGCTGTGGTGTCATAACTGCATGACAAAGCTAGACGTTGCAGTTTTCAATGGAAGCACCGTGCGCCCCCTACGTCAGCATTTCCTCTCACAGGTCTCCTTCCACTGCAAACCACCAATCTTGTTGTTATTTAGATTTCTATAATTTTCAGCAACTGTTTTTGAAGAATGCCATTGTGCTGAACAGCGCTCTAGTTGCGCTAAAAATTGTTTTTCAACGCAACTGCTATCCTATTTCTTCACATCGGGAATCTTGGGTGTTCCATTCACGCAGCCACCTCCCACTGCAATCGGCTACTTTTGTGTCACCTATACTTGCTTCACGAAAAGACAAAGACTGGACGTGATGAAAGCTCAAAAAGTAGCAATACTCCTTCACGCAGTGAAAGTTAAATTATGTTCTACTACAATTTCAAAACAAAACTTCAAATATTTACCGAAAATTGAGAAATAAAAAATAATATAAAATAAAAATATCGGCACTCGTTATTGCCACTTCGGTATCGATGTATCACAAATAGAAATATTGCCGACATGTACTGATGTTTTCTTTTGAAAAAATATCGATATATCGATATTTTATCAACAGCCCTACCCGCCACATCACCCTGACTGAATACTAGAGACGGTGTTACATAGTGTTAAAGTTTCTTGGAGTGACTAGTTTTTCGTCTAATGTGCTTAGATATAATTGACTGAAATGAATTGATGGTAATACGCAAATGTGTATGGGTTTATTGGCTACAGCCAGTCACAACGGTGGGAAGGAGTATCAGTCAGCCACAGGTGAGAAGTTTTTAAGACGCCAGAACGGCGACCACAGGGAGGGAAGCCGCAGCCACGAGACGTGGCTTTGCACTCAGCTCCGGAGTGTCTACGGGATGCGCGGGGAAGGAAGGACCCCCTCGCCTTTCTTGAAGGGCACTCCGAGACGTTCGTTACCAGGTAGCGAGGGCGCACGCCGCCTTGCGCCTTTGTGCAGCTGAGGTAACAGATCCAGTGTGGAATGTAACAGTATTTCTCCTGCCTAGAAAACGCTTGTGACACTGCCCTCTCTTCACAAGTCTAATGACAAGTTCTTTGAACTACCTGCATATTTGAAATATTTCCTTTGTGTACCATTCGAATTTCCCTTCATTGCCAACATATACCAATTATTTGAATTCATATACCTGTTGTGTTGGAAGGGGGGAGGGGGGACTAGTGCGCCTTCATGCACGCATCACATACGCAACGTTTCACCATAATAAAATGCAAATGGTCAACTTCGTTTTATTGGGAGAATACTAGGAAAGTGCAGCTCATCTATATAGGAGACAGCAGATACAACGCTAGTGCGACCCATCATTGAATACTGCTCGAGTGCTTAGGATCTCCACCAGGATGGATTAAACGAGGACATCGAAGAAGCAATTCAGAGGGGTTCTGCTAGATTTGTTACCAGCAGGTTCGAGCACCATGTGAATATGACGGAAAGGCTTCGACAATTCAAATGGTAATCTCTGGAGAGATAATGACGTCTTTTCCAGGAAAACTATTCAGAAAATTTAGACAACTAGCATATGCGACTCACTGCAAACGATTCTTCTGCCGCCAACGTATATTTCCGCTATTTAACTATTTCCTATGTTTCGGAACAATTTATATCGTAATCGTGTATTTGTACGTGGTTTTCTTGTTGGTTATGTGGTGGATTAAGTACACATAGTCTGAAAATGCATCATGCTCCAATAATAAAATGCTTAGCCAAGCTAGGAGACATCTGATCAATGTGTATTGCCCTTCTTACGATCTGAATTACGTACAGTGAAACTGGCGGCCATAATGGGATATATACTGAAGCGCAAAAGAAACTGGTATAGGCGTGCGTACGTCAATACAGAGATATGTAAACAAGCAGAATACGGCGCCGCGGTCGGCAACACCTATATAAGACAACAAGTGTCTGGCGCAGTTGTTACATCGGTCACTAGTGCTACAATGGCAGATTATCGAGATTTAAGTGAGTTTGAGCGTGGTGTCATTAGTCAACGCGCGAGCGATGGGACAAAGCATCTCCGGGGTAGCGATGATGTGGGGATTTTCCCGTACGATCATTTCACGGGTGTACCGTGAATATCAGGAATCCGGTAAAACATCAAATCTCCAACATCGCTGCGGCCGGAAAAAGACCCTACAAGAACCCACGACGACTGAAGAGAATCGTTCAACGTGGCAGAAGCGCAACCCTTCTGCAAATGGCTGCATATTTCAATGCTGGGCTATCAACGAAAGTCAGCGTGCGAAACATTCAGCGAAAGATAATTGATATGGGCTTTCGGAGCCGAAGGCCCACTCGCGTACCCGACTGCACGACACAAAGCTTTCTCCTGAGCCTGTCAGCACTGACATTGGATTGTTGATGACTGGAAATAAGTTGCCTGCTCGGACGAGTCTCGCTTCAAATTGTATCTAGCGGATGGACGTGTACGACAACCTCACGAATCCATGGACCCTGCATGTCAGCAATGGACTGTTGTACCGTGAATATCAGGAATCCGGTAAAACATCAAATCTCCAACATCGCTGCGGCCGGAAAAAGACCCTACAAGAATCCACGACGACTGAAGAGAATCGTTCAACGTGGCAGAAGCGCAACCCTTCTGCAAATGGCTGCATATTTCAATGCTGGGCTATCAACGAAAGTCAGCGTGCGAAACATTCAGCGAAAGATAATTGATATGGGCTTTCGGAGCCGAAGGCCCACTCGTGTACCCGACTGCACGACACAAAGCTTTCTCCTGAGCCTGTCAGCACTGACGTTGGATTGTTGATGACTGGAAATAAGTTGCCTGCTCGGACAAGTCTCGCTTCAAATTGTACCGAGCGGATGGACATGTACGAGTATGGAGACAACCTCACGAATCCATGGGCCTTGCATGTCAGCGATGGACTGTTCAAGCTGGTGGAGGCTCTGTAAGGGTGTGGGGCGTGAGCAGTTGAAGTCATATGGGACCCCTGATAGTCTAGAAACGACTCTGGCAGGTGACACGTACGTAAGCATCCTGTCTGATCGCCTGCATCAATCCATGCTCATTGAGCATTCCGAGGGACCTTGTTAATTCCAGCAGGAAATGCGACACCCCACACGTCCGAATTGCAACATAGTATGTCCTGGAACACTCTTCTGATTTTAAACATTTCCGCTGGCCACCAAACTCTCCAGACTTAACATTTATTGAGCATATCTGCAATGCCTTGCAACGTGCTGTTCAAAAGAGATCTCCACGTCGTCGTATTGATACGGATTTATGGACAACCCTGAAGGATTCATGGTGTCGATGCCCTCTAGCATTACAGCAGACGTTCGTGGAGTCCTAGCCCCATCGTGTTGCGGCACTTCTGCGTGCTCGCTGGGACCCTATACGATATTAGCAGGTGTACCATTTTCTTCCGGAGGCTCCCGGAGTAGACAACATTCCATTGGAACTACTGACGGCCTTGGAAGAGCCACACCTGACAAAACTCTACCATCTGGTAACACGATGTATGAAACAGGCGAAATTCCCTCAGACTTCAAGAAGAATATAATAATTCCAATCCCAAAGAAAGCAGGTGTTGACAGATGTGAAAATTACCTAACAATCAGTTTAATAAGCCACAGCTGCAAAATACTAACACGAATTCTTTACAGACGAATGGAAACACTAGTAGAAGCCGACCTCGAGGAAGATCAGTTTGGATTCCGTAGAAACACTGGAACACGTGAGGCAACACTGACCCTACGACTTATCTTAGAAGAAAGATTAAGGAAAGGCAAACCTACGTTTCTAGCATTTGTAGACTTAGAGAAAGCTTTTGACAATGTTGACTGGAATACTCTCTTTCAAATTCTAAAGGTGGCAGGGGTAAAATACAGAGAGCGAAAGGCTATTTACAATTTATACAGAAAACAGATGGCAGTTATAAGAGTCGAGGGGTATGAAAGGGAAGCAGTGGTCGGGAAGGGAGTAAGACAGGGTTGTAGCCTCTCCCCGATGTTATTCAATCTGTATATTGAGCAAGCAGTAAAGGAAACAAAAGAAAAATTCGGAGTAGGTATTAAAATCCACGGAGAAGAAATAAAAACTTTGAGATTCGCCGATGACATTGTAATTCTGCAGAGACAGCAAAGGACTTGGAAGACCAGTTGAATGGAATGGACAGTGTCTTGAAAGGAGGATATACAATGAACATCAACAAAAGCAAAACGAGGATAATGGAATGTGGTCGAATTAAGTCGGGTGATGCTGAGGGAATTAGATTAGGAAATGAGACACTTAAAGTAGTAAAGGAGTTTTGCTATTTGGGGAGCAAAATAACGGATGATGGTCGAAGTAGAAAGGATATAAAATGTAGACTGGCGATGGCAAGGAAAGCGTTTCTGAAGAAGAGAAATTTGTTAACATCGAGTATAGATTTAAGTGTCAGGAAGTCGTTTCTGAAAGTATTTGTATGGAGTGTAGCCATGTATGGAAGTGAAACATGGACGATAAATAGTTTAGACAAGAAGAGAATAGAAGCTTTCGAAATGTGGTGCTACAGAAGAATGCTGAAGATTAGATGGGTAGATCACATAACTAATGAGGAGGTGTTGAATAGGATTGTGGAGAAGAGAAGTTTGGCACAACTTGACCAGAAGAAGGGATCGGTTGGTAGGACATGTTCTGAGGCATCAAGGGATCACCAATTTGGTATTGGAGGGCTGCGTGGAGGGTAAAAATCGTAGAGGGAGACCAAGAGATGAATACACTAAGCAGATTCAGAAGGATGTAGGTTGCAGTAGGTACTGGGAGATGAAGAAGCTAGCACAGGATAGAGTAGCATGGAGTGCTGCATCAAACCAGTCTCAGGACTGAAGACCGCAACAACAACACAACCATTTTCTTTGGCTCGTTAGTGAACAAAGTTAATATGCGTTGCTCGTAAAGTATTCACAGTTCTGGTATGTTTTTTGTGTCTGCAAATATTTTTATTTACGGTGGTTACAATAAACACTACATTTTTTGTATGCCATAATGACTAATAGCAAAAGTGAAAGTAGATTATCAGTATCTACAGTGAGACGTTTCTCCCTACATGTTCGGTTTTAGTATGCGCATACATGCAGAAACCCTTTCTCCCTGTTCAAAAGGAGTCACACAGAGGCTCTGACAGAAATTGTGCGAGGTCTCCGCCTCGAGAAAAACTTATCCTTGACCAGCACTAAGTTGCTGTCGGTGAATATGTTACAGAACGATTTTGCGGTAAACAACTAGTTTGGGAGAAACTGTGAAGAGAACACCCATATCTATAACAAATCGTTGCTAAATGAGAAGGGGAAAGAACAGCAACACATAGTTGCTCAGCGCGTCTCGGACTTCATTGCTAGTAAGCAGCGAATGACAAAGTTCAGGGAGAACGCGCTCTGGGTGTAGCCTAGCCGCAGGCGCAGCGCGGTGGACCCGAGCGCTCTGAAGCACTGTCACCAGACCAGAAACCGCTGCCAGGCAGCAGTGGTACTCAGGTCGCTCACCCCGCATCTCGACTTTTCGAAGGATAACGAATAGGTGGGAACAGCCTAAACTTCAGCTTTTGCTGCAGTTTTGGAGAACATGGTCGTCTTTTGAATGAAATACGCGTAAACAGTGTTCTGAAAAATTTACTTTAACTTTTAGCCCTCTTTCAGCTTAAGAACCAACTTCAGCTGTCATATAAGTCCGGATGATTCCCCTTCTATCATTTCCATATACATGTAATAGTAGTGCAACACCTCTAATTGCCGGCTGGTGTGGCCGAGCGGTTCTAGGCGCTTCAGTCTGGAACTGCGTGACCGCTACGTCGCACGTTCGAATTCTGCCTCGGGCATGGATGTGTGTGATGTCTTTAGGTTAGTTAGGTTCAAGCAGTTCTAAGTTCTTGGAGACTGATGACCTCAGACGTTAAGTCTCATAGTGCTCAGAGCCATTTGAACCATACCTCTAATGCTTTGCAAATTGGAAAGTGGTTACAGGTGTGGCGACATATAAGAGTTTCCATAGTCAAATCTGAGTCAGAACGTAACATAAAAACAGATAATAAGCCATAAGTAAACATATTTTTATGTTTTTGGGTGGGTTTCAGACATACAAAACTTTTTAAATGCAGATCATTGACGCCTTCGACTGTTCTACATTAAAAAAGTAAGTTTACTTGAAAATGGGCTAAGGTCGAAAATGCAATCGTGTATTTAACAAATACAAAATTTTTCAAGCTAAGTCGACAATGACGCCCTTGGAGTATAATTTGTTGCAAACATTTCCATGTTTATTCGATTTCAGTTTCAAATCTGACTTCTGAATTGGAAACAGTTTGTCACTGTCACTTTCCTTCCAATTATTCACGTTTGTTATTACCACGATTGACATTATCTCACAATCATTCATATTGTTTTATTACTAGTATTTTGTTAGCGTGCCTCTTCATTGTACTATATACTTTTTTACTAGGAGAAGGGTGAGTTGTTCAGTCCAGCAATTCCGTGTACGTCGTATTATGCAGTCTCTGTCCATAAAATCCTTTATCTATTCACGTCAAACGAAGAACTATGGCAGCTTATTGCTTCAGCAATTACGCCATGATGCTGAAGAGCCACTTTGACGCTCAAAATCTATAAACGAAGATAGTATCAAAGTTAAAAACTGGGTGTGCATCTGCTACGGTCCCCAGCGTGTGAACGGAAAACTGTCAAACATACGCAACAGACCACAACTGTTTACAAACTTGACTGCGATTCTCCGGTGCTCACTGTACATGTAGCGCAGTTACTTCCAACGGAACGCAGCTACACAGCGAACGAAGATGCTTCGCGGGCGGGCTGGAGGTACTCACCTGTGGCCGCGCCGGATGGGGTCGGACGGAGTCGGACACACTCACTGGCAGCAACAAAGACTCGGATGACGCACCGCGCGCCCCTGCAGAGCGCCTGTCCCAGCAGCGGCTGCAAGAAGCGCGCAGAGCTGAAACCCCAGCCGCTGCTGCAGCCTGGCGGCGGTGCGCGCCGAGGTCACGGAGGACAGCGGTTCGAGGCCCGGTGACGTCAGCCGGCAAACCTGCTCCTTCGCGGAACGACAGCGCGCTGTCCGCACGGCTTTACCTTCTCTCGTTTCCGTGTGCGCGCCACGAGGCAATATAACAGCACCACAGTTTCTACGTCGGGCATCTGTTAGTTATCCACTAAAATCGGCACGACGCGTTTTAAGAACATCGAGTTTGTTTTCTTCGTGTGGTTACAGAATGTTTTCCACTGCGTTCATGTGGTGCTGGTGTACTTATTCATGGTGTTGTTACTGCGAACTTCCCACGTATTGGTTTCGTGCAGCTCTTTACATCTACATCTGTGCATACTCCGCAGCCAACGTACGGTGCATGGCGGAGGATACTTCGTATCACTACTAGTCATTTCCTTTCCTGCTCCACTCATGAGCAGAGAGAAGGAAAAACGACTATCTATATGCCTCCACACTAACCGTAATTGTTGTTCTTTTCGTCGTCCGTACGCAAAATGTACATTGGCGGCAGCAGAATTGTTCTGCAGTCAACTTCAAATGCCGGTTCTCTTAAAATTCTCAGTGACGTTTCCCTAGAAATCATCGCCTTCCCAGGTATTCCCACTTGGATTCACGAAGCATCTTCACAAAACTTACGTATTAATCGAACCTACCGGTAACAGATCTGGCAGCCGCCACTGAATTGCTTCGATGTCTTCCTTTAATCCGGGTTGTCGGGGATCGCACACACACACGTGCACTACTCAAGAATGGGTGACTATCGTTCCGTAGGCAATCCACACGAGCTACTGTTTCCTCAAATTCTCCAAATAAACCGACCCTACTCATCTTACTAATTTACATTTTTCTACACTGAGAGCTAGTTGCCATTTACCACACCAACAAGAAATTTTGTCTAAGTCGTCTTGTATACTGCTACAGTCACTCAGCCTAGGTAGCTTCCCGTACACCACAGCATCATCAGCAAACGACTAAAGATTGGTTGATTCTGGGGGCGGGACCAAACAGCAACGTTATCAGTCCCATCGGGTTAGGGAAGGATGGGGAAGGAAATCAGCCCTGCCCTTTCACAGGAACCACCCCCGCATTTACCTGAAGTAATTTCGGGAAATCATGGCAAACCTGAATCACGATAGCCGGACGCGGGTTTGAACCGTCGTCCTCCCGAATGCGAATCCAGTTCGCTGACCACTGCGCTACCTCGCTCGGTGGCCTCAGATTATTGCTCACCGTGTCCGCCAGGTCATTTATGTACATCCTTGTCTGAGACTGACACTCGAGCCGGCCGCTATAGCCGAGCGGTTCTAGGCGCTACGGTCGCAGGTTCGAATCCTGCCTCGGGTATGGATGTGTGATGTCCTTAGCTCAGTTAGGTTTAAGTGGTTCTAAGTTCTAGGGGACTGATGACCTCAGATGTTAAGTCCCATAGTGCTCACAAGGGAACCTCCCCATCGCTCCCCCCTCACATTTAGTTATAAGTTGGCACAGTGGACAGGACTTGAAAAACTGAACACAGATCAATCGAGAAAAAAGGAAGAAGTTGTGTGTAACTATGAAAAAACGAAGCAAAATATACAAACTGAGTAGTCCATGCGTAAGATAGGCAACATCAAAAATAGTGGTACCTCAGGAGCGCCGTGGTCGCGTCGTTAGCGTGAGCAGCTGCGGAACGAAAGGTCCTTGGTTCAAGTCTTCCCTCGAGTGAAAAGTTTAATTTTTTGTTTTCGGACAATTATCAAAGTTCAGGCACTCACACATAATCAACTTCGCTCCCCAAAATTCCAGGACATGTTCTGATTTGCTTGGACATATGCAGGATTTGAAATCGTTAAAAACATATGTTTTGACAGAGCACAGGGAAAACTGTGCGGCTGTGAAACTGTTGCATTCATTTGTTGCAGTTTATGTTACAAACTCTTATGTTTTCATCACTTTTTAGGAAGTGATTATCACATCCACAAGAAAACCTAAAACGGGCAAGGTAGAAGAATCTTTTTACCCATTCGCCAAGTGTACAAGTTAGGTAGGTCGACAACATATTCCTGTCATGTGACGCACATGTCGTCACCAGTGTCGTATATAATATATCAGACGTGTTTTCCTGTGGAGGAATCGGTTGACCTATGACCTTGCGGCCAAATGTTTTCGTTCCCACTGGAGAGGCACGTCCTTCCGTCTACTAATCGCACGGTTTTGGGGTGCGGTCGCAAAACACAGACACTAAACTTATTACAGTGAACAGAGACGTCAATGGACGAACGGACAGATCATAACTTTGCGAAAATAAAGATGTATAACTTTTCACTCGAGGGAAGATTTGAACCAAGGGCCTCTCGTTCCGCAGCTGCTCACGCTAACCACGGGACCACGGCGCTCCTGAGGTCACACTATCCTTGATGTTGCCTATTTTGCGCATGGACTACTCAGTTTGTATATTTTGCTTATTTATTTCATAGCTCCGCACAACATCTTCCTGTTTTCTCGATTGATCTGTGTTCATTTTTTCAAGGCCTATCCACTGTGCCAACTTACTTGTATTTTACCTTTTTACCTCTGCTGCAATGCTTGTCAAACATAGACTAAACAATAAGACCATAGCATTCTCGGGGGGGGGGGAGAGACCCTATTCTATTCAAAATAGATATAGATATGATATTAGGTTTAAATTTCTTGATTTTCACATCCCATACAGACGTACCTGAGAGTGGAAGATTACGGCATTGAGGGCGTGTCTTGCACTGGCCATAATCGTACGTCATCGTATCGATAATAATACGAACCGATGTAAATATAGTGAAAATGAAACAATTTCAGAAAAGAAATCAAGACAGATTTGTGGCTGAAACAACGTTGAAAAAACGAAAATCAAATAGTTTCAGTGGATGGTTCCGAGTATATGTAATGGCTTGGCAGAGTAAGTAGTCAGAGCAGGCAAAATTCTGCGAAAAATTGATAGTGGAACAAGGTGGGTGTCGTTAACTGCCGGCCGCGGTGGTCTCGCGGTTCTAGGCGCGCAGTCCGGAACCGTGTGACTGCTACGGTCGCAGGTTCGAATCCTGCCTCGGGCATGGATGTGTGTGATGTCCTTAGGTTAGTTAGGTTTAAGTAGTTCTAAGTTCTAGGGGACTAATGACCACAGCAGTTGAGTCCCATAGTGCTCAGAGCCATTTGAACCATTTGTCGTTAACTTCTCTTCCGAAACTAGAACGTTATGTGGTTCGTTTTTCTTAAATAGTCTAGCTTGTTTCCTAAAACAAACATAAAACTAGTTCAAGAAAAGAATTTCCCCCGCCAGTCCAAAGAGTTTCGCACTTGGATTGATAAAAAATAGAGAAACGTTATGATGGTACTTTACTTCTTCATGTGTTCCACATAGTCTCCTGCCATGTGAGACGACGCACAGGACGCTTATACAACCATGTAGAACTGTTCGGTAAGTCCCTCTTTGGGTTGTCGTTCAACTGCCGGCCGCTGTGGCCGAGCATCTCTAGGCGCCTCAGTCCGGGACCGCGCTGCTATTAACGGTTGCAGGTTCGAATCCTACCTCGGGCATAGATGTGTGTTATGTCGCTAGGTTTAAGTAGTTCTAAGTCTAGGGGACTGGTGACCTCAGATGTTAAGTCCCACAGTGCTCAGAGCTATTTGAACCATTTGTCGTTCAACTCGCGCGTCACTTTGGCTTAAATATCAATTATATCACCAAAGCATTCACCATATGAATTTCTGCACTGTGTCCTTTTGTGGTGGATCCGCATGGATAACACCAAGTCTCGTCACCCGTGTTGATTTTTCCAGGAAAGTGTCCGTGTTTTCCATGTCAACGACGTCGAGGCAGACGTCTACCCGTCGTCGTGTTCTGTTTGGGGATCGAGGTGTGCGGAACAAGCTTGCAGACACTTCTCTCATCTTCAAAACATTCTGGAGAACGTATTAAACATTCGATTTAGAGATGTTGCTCCATTACGATTTGTAACAGACGCACGTCCACTACTTAACTCTACCAACTCACCACTGGCCGAATGCACACCTGTTGTTTACAGCTGTTGTTAGTTCAAGTTCCCACCGCTGTTGCTGCGCTGGCGTCGCTTATACGCCAGCAATAAAATCGATCTCGCACATTTTGGACGGACCGTATTACTGTGCCATTCAGGTGCAATTGTGTTCCAGAAGGGCGGGAAAATATGTCAGCTGGAAGTCTTCGTGTTTTCTAGTCGGCCACAGTACCTCCATGAGAGCTGCTAAATGTTAGTGGCAACTTCTCGGAATCCCCGCGTTAGGGAAGTCGACGGCGGAACTGTCATTCGTTAAAATAGCAGCATTTTATCTTAGTTCCTCAAAAGAAAGGAGGAAGGGCTTTCAGTGGGGATATTTCACAAAAGCTGATTCCGTTGATACTGTCTGAGGTTACTGCCAACGCACTGCACAAAAAAAGAAAAAAAATATCACTTCGTTGGGGCATCGTAGCGAGTTTCACTTCGTTTGTTGTAACGCAGACAATGAATACTTGCCTTTGAACACACTGAAGGTAACTAAAATTGTTTATAAAACTTTCGGCGTTGTTAGGCAGTGAAACGATCCTCGCCCATCTCACCCCCTCTATCAACAAAAGAAGAGTCCAACAAAGAATCGGAAACAATTATTATGCATGTCCAAATAAAATTACAGGTAATGTAACCACAAAATGCCATTTGTTTGTTTGTTAACAACGCGACGCCAATCTGAGCTGCAATAAGGTATCCTTACTTAACGCAAAGCATGGATGCTTTTCTTGTGTTCCCAATACAACACCAGCTACACCATGTGAATTGCAACTCTAGTTAGACATGGCTAACCCGTTATTTTCTGCTTATCTGTGTCCGCCGTCTTGCATTATTTTGAAAATGACAGTGTCTGCCTCGACTGTTATTCTTCTTCTAAATAAGATTGTGATTTCGTCTGCTGTTTGATTCTTAAGTAACAGCTCACTATGAATTCCTTCTATGCGTAATTATTCTCCTTTAAAAGGGTACATCGTCTTCGTCTCAGTCGTTTCTACATGTTTCAAAGGTGTAAGAGAACAGGATTTCCAGTTATCTAAAGCACTTCATATAACCATTCCTATGGAATCCCTCTTATTTAACACAATACGTACCTTGTGCCCTGTCAAAGGTCATTTCCGGTGTACGCACAGTGATATAAGAGCGTGGAATGACATACACGCTGCGAATTATTATATGAAGTGCTACGTCCTTTTATATACATGATAAGGAAAGCTGTTTTCTTATGCATATGAAATATACAAATGTGATCGATTCGACGTAGATGCCCTCTTCAAGGCAATGAATATGCACTGACGCACGTCATAGCCAGTGATTACTTAAGAACGACACAACACCCGCTGCCTCCATCGTTAATAAATAAATATTTATTAACGGTCAAGGCGGAAAACGGCGTGTTCTCCGAAATACTGCTCGCCTACTTTACTTATCCTAGCAAATTTTAATCGGTGACATGTTACACGCTATACTGCCGCGTGATGTCTGATGGGGTGCCGTCCAGTTTCAGTAACCTCTGAACATTCAAGACGCGACAGCCAAAATAGGCGAGTGTACTTCACGGCACCATATCGTCACCCCGGCCATTTCGCCCAGCATTAACTTCTGCAACATACGCAAACAATTGGCGACCACCCAATCCTTATGTACGCAGTACAAGCGAGACGCGCAGGACGCTGCTGTCTACCGCCAAACTGCATACCTCTGAAGAGAGCACTGCGGCTATCCGAGGCGTGCAGTTCAGTATCACTGTCCAGCGTGCACCGACTACGTAGTAACACCAGTTGTCTCTGGAAACTGAAAAGTAACGGTCAACGAAGTGTCCAGATGGAACTATGGGTAGGCTGAGGGGAAGTTTCGTACGAATACATAGTGTGCATAAGCAGCGATCTTGGAATACCGCAACAATGTGGAAGATTTTGCGACGGCAGTTACAGTACAAATCGTACCATCAGAACGGCTCTTACAAAACTTAAAGGCGGAAGACTGTGGCTGGCAAGTTCAATTATGCATCAGAATGCAGGAAGCTGTTGCGGATGAACGTTTCGTTTCCAAGCTGATAAGAAATTGTGGCGCATATCACAGATGACGCTGTACGTGCTTTTTTTTCCTTGTGTGAGAAGACTGTCACATCTCGTACCTTGATGTGTTGCAGTTATGGTTATTTACGAAAATTTCATCTTCCAATAAGGCGGGGAATCCCCTCACTGGAGCATCTTTGTTCGCCGCTACAAAAACGACGAACTTCCGCATCGCTAAATTAGTGGTGAAGATGATGTGGCTGTGTTCCCTTCCCCCCCCCCCCCCCCCCTCCTCCCCTCCTCCCCCAGATCGCCTAACCTAACGCACTGCGACTTTTTCCTTTGGCTTTACGTTAAGGATCGTGTTTACGCAACCCTACAACCAGGAACACTGGAACAGCTCTGAGAACGCATCAATGCTGCTGTGGTGACCACTGACACGATGTAACTACGTCAGGTGTGAAACGAACTTGCCCCACCGCTTGGGCGTGTGACCAGAGAGGCACTAACAGAACATCACTATAGCGGAAACTGCACACTTGCTTAATTTTGCAGTTCTATTCATGCATCAATACAGTTAGTACATACAATGCTTCGAAAAATATACGTAACACAATGACGGGAAAAAAATCTAAAACCAAAGAATTGTACGATAAAAACGAAAGTTGGTAGGCGTGTTTCTGCATCTGAAAGATGATGCCTACTTAAACTTGGCGCCAATCGCCTAAGTGTGGCAGCTTGCTTTAACTACACTCTGTATCGGTCACGAGCGTTAGTAACCTTTGATACTGGAATTGTGGTGAATCGATGATAGCCCAGAATGTCTTTAACGTCTTAAAGGAGGCCATTATCAAAAAAAAAAAAAAAAAAAACCGCCACGCAAACAGAGCAAAATGGTTCAAATGGCTCTGAGCACTATGGGACTTAACATCTGAGGTCATCAGTCCCCTAGAACTTAGAACTACTTAAACCTAACTAACCTAAGGACATCACACACAGCCATGCCCGAGGCAGGATTCGAACCTGCGACCGTAGCAGTCGCGCAGTTCCAGACTGAAGCGCCTAGAACCACTCGGCCACAGCGGCCGGCCAAACAGAGCACTGTGCATTGGTGTCGACTATGTAGGAACACCAGTTGTCTCTGGAAACAGAAAAGTAACGGTCGACGAAGTCTCCAGATGGAACTATGGAGAAGATGAGGGGAAGTTTCGTAGGCAGTCCAAAAAAATATTCCGTCTACAGAAGCAGCGATCTTGGAATACCGCAACAAACAATGTGGAAGATTTTGCGACGGCAGTTACATTTCAAACCGTACCGTCAGAAGACAGCTCTTCCAACACTTAAAAACGGAAGACTGTGGCTGGCAGGTTCAATTTTGCATCAGAATGCAGGACGCCATTATCAGCACCTCACTGAGTTTGAACGAAGTTGTTTAATAGGGCTCCGAGAAGCTGGATGTTCCTTCTGCGATATTGCAGAAAGACGTGGCACGAATGCAGCCACTGTACTTGATTGCCGGCAGCGGTGCTCACAAGAAGGTAAGGTCGCAGACCAGGCTACGGACGGCCACGTGCACTACCGAGAGAGAAAACCACCGTGTTCAGCGTATGGCTCTGGCGCATCGTACTGCATCTGCAGCAGCAATCTGAGCAGCACTTGGCACCACAGTGACGCAACGAACTGTCACAGATCGCTTACTTCAAGGGCAGGTGCGAGCCAGACGCACTGCGGCATGCAATCCACTTACCCCAAACCACCGCCATCTAAAATTTCAGTGGTGTCAAGCGAGAGCTCATTGGAGGGCAAGGTAGAGGTCTGTTGTGCTTTCTAATGAAAGCTGGTTCTACTTCGGTTCCCGTGATGGCCGTGTGTTAACAGGTAGCCATTTGAGGACCTGTCACCAACCTGTCTACGTCTTATACAAACTGAACCTACACCTGCAGTTATGGTCTGGGGTGTGATTTCGTATGACAGCAGGAGCACTCTTGTAGTTATCCTACGCACCCTTACTGTAAATTTGTATGTCAACCTTGTGATTCAACCTGTTTCTGCCATTCATGAACAGTTTTCCAGGGCGTGTTTTCAAGCAGGACAACATCATCCCACAAATCATAGTTGTAACCCAATATGCTCTATAAGTGTGGACAGGTTGCCTTGCCCTGCTCGATCACCAGATCTGTCGACAGTCGAGCAGATATGGAACATCATCGGACGACAACTCCAGCGTCATCCACGAACAGCATTAACCGTCCCTGCATTGACCGAAGAAGTGCATCAGGCACGGCATCTACAGAATTCAATGTATGCACGTCTGCATGCTTGCATTCAATACTCCGGCGGTTACACAGGTCATTAATGTACCAGCATTTCACATTTGCGATGGCTTATCTCGCGCTTACATTATTCTGTCACCTTGCAATTTTAATCACTCAAATATGTTATACACACAAATGTATTTGCGAAATTTCATTACTCTACACTAATTATTTTACAGTCAGGTTGCAAATTACAGCAAAAGCTTTTTCCAATAAAGCTTCTGCTGTCATTTGCGAACTAGAGCGTTTTCTTACTAAAAATACAGTGAAGCTAGGAATATACTGCAACCTCCACTTAGTGCTCTCATAGGGATCGTGAGGAAAGATTATGTTAATTACAGCACACACAGACGCATTCAAAGAGTCATTCTTACCACGCTCCATTCGTGAATGGGATAGGAAGTACCTAAACAACTGGTACGATGGGACGCGCATTTTCCCATGCACAGTATAGATGGAGATGTATAGATATACACTGAAGCGCAAAAGAAAGTGGTATATGCATGCGTATTCAAATACAGATATATGTAAACAGGCAGAATACAGCGCTCCGCTTGATAACCCCCATATACGACAGTGTCTGGTGCAGATGTTACATCGGTTATTGCTGCTACAATGGCAGGTTATCAATAGTTGAGTGAATTTGAACGTGATGTCAGTGCACTAGCGATGGGACACAGCATCTCCGAGGTAGCGATGAAATGGGAATTTTCCCGTAATACCATTTCACGAGTGTACCGTGAATATCAGGAATCCGGTAAAACACCAAATCTCCGCCGTCGCTGCGGCCGGAAAAAAATCCTGCAAGAACGGGACCATAGTCGCTGGAGAAGAGAATCGTTCAACGTCCTTAAGTGCAACCCTGCCGCAAATTGCTGCAGATTTCAATGCTGGGCCATCAAGAAGTGTCGGATCGCGAAAAATTCAACGAAACATCAACGATATGGGCTTTTTCAACTGAAGACCCACTTGTGTACCCTTGATGACTGCATGACACAAAGCTTTACGCCTCGCCTGAGCCTGTCAGCGCCGACATTGGACTGTTGATGACTAGAAACATGTTGCCTGGTCGGACGAGACTCGTTTTAAATTGTATCGAGCGGATGGACGTGTACCAGTATGGAGACAACCTCATGAATCCATGGACCCTGTATGACAGCAGGGCACTGTTCAAGCTGGTTAGGCTCTGTAATGGTGTGGGGCGTGTGCAGTTCCAGTGATATGGGACCCTCTGATACGTCTAGATACGACCCTGACAGGTGACACGTAAGTAAACATCCTGTCTGATCACCTGCATCCACTCACGTCATTTGTTTATTCCGACGGACGGGCAATTCCAGCACGACAATGCGACGCCCCACACGTCCCGAGTTTCTACAGAGTGGCTCCAGAAACAGTCCTTTGGCTTTAAACACGTCCGCTGGCCACCACACTTCCCAGACATGAACATTACTGAGTACATCTTGGATGTCTTGCAATGTGCTGTTGAGATCTCCACCCTCTGGTACTCTTACGGATTTATGGACAGCTCTGAAGGATTCATGGTGTCAGTTCCCTTCAGCACTACTTCAGACATTAGTCGAGTCCATGTCACGTCGTGCTGCCGCACTTCCGCGTGCTCGCGGGGGCCCTACACAATATTAGGCAGGTGTACCAATTTTTTTGGCTCTTCAGTGTATATCACTAAGGTTGTGCACCGTAGCCATGAAGTGGGAAATGGGGGATCTATGCTTTCGGTGATGCTACGTGGACAGACAAGTTTCTGGTGATTACAAATCAGTACTATGTTTTGAATCAGCAGGACACAAAATCGAAAATACTGTAATGTACAGCACACGTAAAGAGAACAGTTTCCTGTCGAAGATGAACCGCACAAATTTCGTAGTTTCAGAAAACAGAAGAGCAACAGGCCCAAGATGTAAAGACAGTGGAAGAAACCCATCACACTGCCAGAAATTCATTCAACGGTTTTGCAGAGGAAAAGCGAAAGCCACTGTCGATGCTCCATGAGTAAAGACGATCGAGACACCGCTGGAGACGCCGCTCAATGAGACAGCTCCACGAATAACTGCAATAGTGCACAAAATCGTCAACAAAAAGGGAGCCGGAGATGCCCGGAGAGAGATGGGCCATTATAGTGATAATGGCGATAGCAAAGAGGACGACACTCAGAACGGAACCCTGAGGCACACAGTTTCCCCGGATAAACGTGTCTGACAAGGCAGACTCCACACGTACGTTGAAAACTCGGTCTTTTAAAAAAGTCCTGAAGGAAACGGTGCAGGCGGCCATGGATGCCCCACGTATAGAGAGTACGGAGGATACCAGTCCTCCAGCTAGTGTCGTAGGCTTTCTGCAAATCTAAAAACACTGCCACAGTCTGGGATTTCCGCAGAAAACCGTTCATGACATCGATGGATAAAGCGACGAGGTCGTCAACTGCAGAACGGCGCGCTCGAAATCCACACTGTGCAGTCGTTAGTAAATTGCGAGACTCGAGCCACCATACCAGCCGGGCATGAATCATACATTCATAACCTTGCAAACACAGTTGGTGAGAGAAATGGGGCGATACCTAGAAGGAAGGTGTTTGTCCTTACCGGGCTTAGGTATGAGTATGACAGTGGCTTCGCACAAGAGTGTGGGAAACGTGCCCTCTGCCCAGATGCCATTGTACGCACGAAGGAGAAGGTGCTTGCCCATAACACAAAGGTGCTGCTACATCTGAATGTGAACACTGTCCGGCCCTGGGGCGGAGGATCGGGATGAAGTGAGAGCATGATCTAGCTCCGTCATAGTAATAGCGGCATGGTAGCACTCACGATTCTGTGAGGAGAAGGGTATCGCCCAAGCCTCCTCCACTCATTTCCGATGGATGAAGGCAGGGTGATAGAGGGTGGAGCTCGAAACCTCCGCAAATTAGCGGCCCAAGGTGCTGGAGATAGTAATAGGGTCCACTACGACATCATTTGCTACTTTCAGGTAGGAAATTGGGGAACGGACCTTAGCCCCAGACGGCCGACGGAGGTTAACACACATGACGGAAGAGGTAACGGAACTGAAATCCAGCTAGCTTTATTGCGTTCCCGAAGAACGCGACGACACTGCGCACGCAACTGTTAATAACGAATGAAGTTCACCATCGTAGGACGACGGTTAAAAACTGCTCCTAGGCATGCTTCAGTTCACCTAGTGACCAGGACACGGCGCGGTGAAGATGAAGTGCGAGGAATGTTACGTTAAGCTGCGGTAAGGATAAAGTTTGTAAGGTATTCGACTTGGTCACCACAGCTGAGGAAATGTTTACCGTCGAAGGTCGCCAGGGAGCAGAAAAACCTCCAGTCGACCTTAGAAAGCTGCCTTCTGGGTCTCCATTCGTCCCTCCATTCACGCCTGTCGCGACACCACTGGAGGCGGGCTGCACGATGTTGGGGCGTGAGCGGAAGACGGCGTAACGGTGTGCGGGACCGTAGCCCAGCTTCATGGAGACGGTTGCCAATGGTCCTCGCCGATTACCCAGGAGCAACAGTGTCCCTAATTTGCTGGGAAGTGGCGGTGCAGTCCCCTACGGCACTGCGTAGGATCCAACGGTCTTGGCGTGCATCCGTGCGTCGCTGCGGTCCGGTCCCAGGTCGACGGGCACGTGCACCTTCCGCCGACCACTGGCGACAACATCGATGTACTGTGGAGACCTCACGCCCCACGTGTTGAGCAATTCGGCGGTACGTCCACCCGGCCTCCCGCATGCCCACTATACGCCCTCGCTCAAAGTCCGTCAACTGCACATACGGTTCACGTCCACGCTGTCGCGGCATGCTACCAGTGTTAAAGACTGCGATGGAGCTCCGTATGCCACGGCAAACTGGCTGACACTGACGGCGGCGGTGCACAAATGCTGCGCAGCTAGCGCCATTCGACGGCCAACACCGCGGTTCCTGGTGTGTCCGCTGTGCCGTGCGTGTGATCATTGCTTGTACAGCCCTCTCGCAGTGTCCGGAGCAAGTATGGTGGGTCTGACACACCGGTGTCAATGTGTTCTTTTTTCCATTTCCAGAAGTGTATTTTCTGCAGTTTTATGTGGTGTTGGTATCCTGCTTGTCTCCGCATAAAAAACTGCAACTTAATCAGTTTTAGTCTGCTTACTGTATTCAGGTCTTTGTATCGCTCTACATTTTAACCCCCCCCCCCCCCCCACTCACATTCCTCCATCACTAAATTGAGCATTATTCCATTATTCGCTGCCTCATGGTGTGTATTACCAACCAATACCTTCTTTAAGTCAAGTTGTGCTATAAATTTATTTTATCACCAATTCGATCCAGTACCACCTGATTTGTTACTCGGTCTACCAACATAAGCTTTGGTGTTCTGCAGTGCGGTCTGGCATCTTCATTAATCGGTTAACTAGCGGAATAGTCTTCTGTAGCACCACGTTTCAAAAGCTTGTAATCTTTTCTTCTCTGAGCTTCTCACTGCCCACGTTTTAATTTCGTACAAGACAAAAACAGCAGATGGTTATAATTAAACTGACGGTGTTCCGAGTTGGGGTTGGGTCGTTTGGGGGAAGAGACCAAACTGCGAGGTCATCGGTCTCATCGGATTAGGGAAAGAAGTCGGCCGTGCCCTTTCAAAGGAACCATCCCGGCATTTGCCTGGAGTGATTTAGGGGAATCACGGAAAACCTGAATCAGGATGGCCGGAGGCGGGATTGAACCGTCGTCCTCCCGAATGCGAGTCTAGTGTGCTAACCACTGCGCCACCTCGCTCGGTAACGGTGTTCCGAGTGCTGGAGTTCGGACTGTCATCGTAGGACTCGAAGTATGCTGAAAAGATAATAGCACCACTTTGTGTCACCAGGTAAAAATTTGCCGCTGTAAGTAATCAATGTTGTTTGGATACAGGAAAACGGTAAAACCGGCGAAACACGTGGTAATTGTGGTTCTGAATCTTTATTAGGATGTGGTAACAAGTTGCAACATACGTCCAATATTGTCTTCCGAATAAGCAACATGTATCCGTAATACGGATACATGTTGTTATTTTGCTGTCCAAATAGCGAAACTCCTCTACTACTAATCTTGCTATCTAATTACCTCGGCATCGCCTCATTTAATTATCCTTTATCTATTTATTTTGGTCGATATTCACTTTATAACCTCTTTTCAAGACACTATCCATCTCGTTCAAGTGTTCTCTGTGGTGTTTTGCAGTCTCTGACAATTACAATGTAATCGGCAAACTGCAAAATTTTTGTTTCTTTTCCCTGCATTTTCATTCTCTTTCCAAATTTTTTATTGGTTACTTTTACTACTTCCTCAATCTTTATACCGAATAACATTTGGGAGAGATACAACTCTGTCTTATTCCCAGCGTAAGTACTGCTCCGGTTCATGCCCTTCGACTCTTTTTTTCCACTGAAGTGCCAAAGAAACGGGTATACGCATGTGTATTCAAATACAGATACATATAAACAGGCAGAATACGGCGCTGCGGTCGACAACGCCTATATAAGATAACAAGTGTTCTCAGATCGGTTACTGCTGCTACAATTGCAGTTTACAAATTCAAATCGGAGCACGAGCGATGGGTCACAGCATCTCCGAGGTGGCTATGAAATGGGGATTTTCCCGCACGACCTATTCACGAGTGTACCGTGAATATCAGGAATCTGCTAAAACATCAAATCTCCGACATCGCTGCGGCCAGGAAAAGATCCTGCAAGAGCGGTACCAACTACGAGTGAACAGAATCGTTCAACGGCACAGAAGTGCAACCCTTCTGCAAATTCCTGTAGATTTCAGTGCTAGACCATTCAACGACACGGCACCGATATGGGCTTTCGGAGCCGAATGCCCGCTCGTGTACCCTTGATGACTGCACGACACTGATTTACGCCTCGCCTGGGTCCGTCAGCACCGACATTGGACCCTTGATGACTGGACACATATTGCCTGATCGGACGAGTCTCGTTTCAAATTATATCGAGCGGATGGACGCGTACCGGTACGGAGACAACCTCGTGAATGCATGGACCCTGTATGTGATCACGGGGCTGTTCAAGCTGGTGTAGGCTCTGTAATGACGTATGGCGTGTGCAGTTGCAGTGATATGGGACCCCTAATACGTCTAGACACGATTCTTACAGGTGACACGTATGTAAGCATCCTGTCTGATCACCTGCTTCCATTCATGTCCATTGTGCATTCCGACGACCTTGGACAATTGCAGCACGACAATGCGACATCCTACATGTCCAGAATTGCTACAGAGTGGCTCCAGGAACACTCTTCTGGCTTTAAACACTTCCGCTGGCCACCAAATTCCAGACATGAATATTATTGATCATATCTCGGTCGTAGTCTTACGGGTTTATGGACAGCCGTGCAGCATCATGGTGTCAGTTCCATACAGCACTACTTGAGACATGCCGGCCGGTGTGACCATGCGGTTCTAGGCGCTTCAGTGTGGAAACGAGCGACCGCTACGGTCGCAGGTTCGAATCCTGCCTCCGGCATGGATGTGTGTGATGTCTTTAGGTTAGTTAGGTTTAAGTAGTTCTAGTTCTAGGGGACTGATAACCTCAGATGTTAAGTCCCATAGTGCTCAGAGCCATTTGACCCATTTTTTTGAACTTGAGACATGAGTCGAGTCCACGTCACGTCGTGTTGCGGCAGTTCAGAGTGCTCGCGGGGTCCTACACAATATTACCAGTTTCTTTGGCTATTCAGTGTAAATGCAGTCTGGTTTCTGTGTAAGTTGTAGATAACCTGGCGCTCCCGATATTTTGCCCTTTTATCTTCTCTATTTCAATGATTGATTTCCAGTCAACATTGTCAATAGCTGCCTGTAAAGCTACGAAAACTATAAACATAGTTTTGCGGTTGTTTTTTTTCAGTTTATCTCCTAAGACGCGTCGTACGGTCGCTATGGCCTCGCGTGTTCCTACGTTTCACCGGAACTGAAACTGATATTGCCCGAGATCTGCTTCCACCTGCTTTCTATTCTTCTGTAAATATAGCGCGGCAGTATTTGTCATTAATTAGTAGTTAAACTGACAGTTCGGTAATATCTCACCAGATGCCTTATTTGAAAGCGGTACTAATGAATCAGCAGAAACAACAATACATTCTCAACCGTCGCCGTTTTGGTGCGTTATTTCGGGATTGTCGCTGACAAAACTTTCCGAAAGTGGCGCGACTTTCTTGTTCTCCTTTGCTTGGGTGAGGGCGTTGTAGCGCAGCGCAGAGCTCGTGAGTGAGGAAAGGTACAGTATGGTGCGTTACAGAGGAGCGGGCTGAGGGTATCTGGGAGGTCGTAGCGCTTTTGGCCGGGTGCGCCCGCACCGCCAGAACCGGTTCCACGGAGGCGTGGACGCAGCTCTCCACCACCGGCCACAAGCATTCCCCGACGCCATATGGCGTCCACTGACGACGATGCCGCTACAGCAAGTCCAGTGCAGCCGAGGCCAATTTCCCGGGCGTGTCCGAACACCGCGACTACCGCTATGAGCTGGGGTATACTAAGTAACCATCCTATTACTCCTGTAAGTTAACTCATTTAAGGTGGTTTTACGTGCGCCGTATTTTACATCGATATTTGCCCGGAATAGAGTTATGCCGTCGGCACACGGGACGAGTTGCTAACGTTGACGTGGTGCTCAACGACTTTCGTGACGTCATTTCCTGCTGTTTCTCGCTGAGAAGCCATTTCGTCACGTGAAACACAAAATACGTGACACGTAATGTAGAACCAATGGGAAGCAAGAACGCTCCCTAAGTCACAAGCAGAACAACAACCACAAGCATGATAAATGTCTCTGGAACAGTCATATTGGTGGTTAATGAATTCCGTATGTAGTTATTTCCTGTTACAACTTGTGTGTAATAAGAATGTTTCAATTTGGCGTAGTTGGTTGAGGCACTGTGATAAAGAAACAGCAGTAGATTGGACACGGTTTGGTGTTTCGCTGTATACTTTTTTTTCGCCTTCGCGTCTTCCGAAATATTGTCGGAGTTTCATATGAAATTAATAGAAATAAATTCTGTACTACTTGATGTCACGTAAATATGAGTGCGCTCTCTGTGAAGAAGTGTGTGTGTGTGTGTGTGTGTGTGTGTGTGATTTGGTGAACTTTTATAAGCTGATGTCTTCCCTGAGTGAACATGTATCTTCATTTCTATCTTCTTACACATTCATGGACATTAAAATTTTTATTTATGTATAACAGAGAAAGAACAGCACGACTAGCACACGGCCAGGAAAGGAAATGCTCGTTGTAATAGAGCTAAGGTAGGAATTCTACGCTCATCCATTTTTGTGAAAAAACTGTATGGATTGCTAGCCGTCGCTGGAGAGCGCAAAATCCAAGTCAACCAGCTCGTGCCGTGTGTCGGCGACACTGTGTCTCGCGACGTGGGATATCACGTCTGAGTGCAAGTCAACGTTAGCTGCCTCGTCCAACGTGCCGACTTTACCGTCATCACTGTTGCAATGTAACTACAAAACACGGCAATGTTAGAGTAGTGCCGCTGTCCTTGCCGCAAACGCTTCGCTCTTTCCGTTGATTCCTACTTCTCTCACCGGCAGCGCTGCATTCGAGTGTCTGAGCGACAGCAACATCGTTTAGCTTTTTTTCCGAAGTTAGAGCGCGTATATATAGTCAACAGTTTTGTAGTTGTTTGTTGTCGTGAGGTGAATGTGTACAGCTATGAAGAAGTGGGCGAACGAGGGATCTAGAATGTTATAAATGCGCTTCATATATGACCACAGCTATGCGGCGAAAGTGATGTATACAAAAATCTCAAGCTGAATAAGGGCAGTTGGCAAGCTGTTGCCAATGAGCTTGGAATCACGCTTCATGAATCATGCAAAAAAACTCCGAAGTCTTCGAATGCAAAGAAAAAAAGTTAAACAGGAAGGGTGGAAGTGCAAGTGATTCTTCATCGACATGGTTTGTATTTAATGCTCTGAGCTTCATACTGAAACAGGTACAATATTTCTGGCTTGACAGCCGTCATATTCAGCTACAAGAAGTCCTTACATGAGCAGCTGAGAAGGCAGCAGTGGGAAGATGATGCACTGTGGCGTGAGGTACCGATGACAGATGGTTTGATCGGTACGGATATCGAGAGAACGACCGCCTAATTGTGGTCCTTCTCCGCGATTGGCTGCTGCATTCGAAATGTGCGCGCCAAAATAATTTTCTTTTATTAATATTACACAAAATAAACAGCATATTTACTTGCGTTTCAAATGAAAGCATCTCTCAATAGAAATGAAAGCATCTCTCAATAGCGCGTGATCGTTCCATTATTTCATAAGAAGTAATGACCAGCAGAATAACAAACAATTGCTAAACAAAAAGGCAGACGAAGCACTTCGATCTTCGGATCGCGCCTAACGTGGATGGCGGGAGACGAGGTTCGGCTGTAAGATCAGAGCTGGTTCGGCCGTGTCGGAGGACAGACATGTTGTCCGGCGCGTTCGATGTCGGTTAAGACTTTATTAGCAATGTATGATTATTTGGACATGTAGTTGAGAACAGTGTGATAGTAATTACGGAAATACACATTTCGTTAATTTGTTGAAAAATGAAAATTATTTGTGTCTTTAAAGTGGAATGTAATTGTGCAGTTCCTTGTGTTCTGCTAATAAAAAGCTAGTGGCACCCGTATAAACAAACTAATTGGAAATTTAATTATTTCTAAACTATTTGTTCCTCGCTAAGTGTTTATTACAGCCTCAAGACAACGGATACACGACCTAAGTGCTGTTTTCTGCACAGGGGACAACAACTACAGAAGATTGCAGGTTGGTGAACATTTGTTAGAACTTATGCGTTCCACTCGGGGCAGTGGAAGCAAATAAGCACCTCGCGTGTACTGGAATCTTATCACAAATGAGATCGGTGACACGTTATCTGCAATAACACAAGAGAGGTAAAAAGGAGAGAATTTTTCGAGAGAGAGTTTATAATGCACTCGTGTAGACATCACCCTCTCTCCCCCTCTCTTCTTTTTCAACTTGCCATACAACAACTGAATTTTGTTGTTTATATTTATAACTTGCGTTTCCGTATGCTGATGAACAAATCGTTCATTCTTTCTTCCAAAGCACTAATTACTTTTGGTACCGGGAGGCTTATTAATGAGTAGCGAACTTTAAGGAAGTACACTGAACTTCTGTACGAATTACCAATAGCTAAAAACTGAAGGCTGATCTCAGTCGGGTTGTTAACTGGCATACACTAATATTTGATTCGGTTTTAGCGGTTCTCGAACCAATTGTTTGTAAATCGTGTTTCGACATTCTGGAGAAAGTGTGTATCCAGCATCAGTTTACGAGTTAAATTCTCTGAAGCACTCCGCTTACTTCCAAAAGAACTCTTACACAATGACCGATTTCTCTTACTCTGTCTAACTCGATTCCTTTGTGAAGTACAAGCAGTACAGCCGCACTCACTACCAGCAGCTCGCGTTCGTTCACTTTGTGACAATAGTGTGGCCCCATGCAAACACATCTCGCCCGGAAACATTCCGCCGCGCAGCAATAGCCGACAGTGTTGTTGTACATGTGGCTGCAATTTGTGTGGCCGCAGTCTTGAAGGACGCCAGTGTCAGGATATATTGTCGGCAATACGTAATTTTTAGAGCCCTTGTAAACGTACCTTAAGGAGTAACGGTCCAACTCAGTTCTGTCACCACCGCAAATCATTAGCCTTAAAAACCGATTCCAGGTACTTCAAGATCTACGTTCGATGTTGAAACGCAATGGTTTAAATTCAAGGATTCTGTGAGTACGTGTGCTGAAGAGGAAACTGGACGTCGGAGAGGATCACAGACAAAGCGATGAGTTCAATACCGGTTTTGGCGTCTGGTACATGAAATACAGATGGTAAATCAACAGTGTGAACAAAGTAAAGTGCAAGGAAAACTTCAAGTAGCAAGAGAAAAATATGCCGATTTACACCACTCAGTCAAAATCATTTGTAGAGTCGACAGAAAAGGAGATAGGCGTAAAATGCTTTCACTCGAAATAACAGCAGGACATTATACAGCATGGCTTGAAAATTTACTAGAGCATGAAGTTTTTGAAACGGCCCCATAAAGAATAAAAAAAATAGCACACTTTTGCTCGCGAAAGTTGAACATGCCATCGATGAATTCAGTCCTTCAAAGAAATCTCAAAACGTTAAATCAAACCAACTCACTCAATGTTTACAGCTTCGAAAATGAGCAGAAAATACAGGAAATAATGAAAACCAAGATTGACGGTCTGGTGCCTTGTCTTTCCACACTAGCACCCCTCCGATTGTCATCCTTACAGCACAGCGATACGTCGACGATATTCTACGTCCCGTTTTCTTTTCCATTCATGGCAAGCCATCTTGGCCTTACATTTCAACAAGATAATGCCCGCCCGCACACGGCGAGAGTTTCCACTGCTTTTCTTCGTGCTTGCCAAACCACACTTCGGCCAGAGAGGTTGACGGATCTGTCTCAAATTCAGAACTTTTGGAGCATTATGAACAAGGCCTTCCAACCAGCTCGGCATTTTGACGATCTAACGCGTCAGTTGGACAGAATTTGGCACGACATCCCTCAGGAGGACATCTAACAACTCTATCAATCAATGCTAAGCCGAATAACTACTTGCATAAGGGCCAGAGGTGGGCAAACACGTTATCGACTTGCTCAGTTTGTGAAGCTCTTTCTTTTCAATATATCGGCCATTGTCTTCTGAAATTGTGAGGTACCTGTACTGACAAGCAAATGATTACATCTACAGACTTCCGTCCCACTCGGATAATTTCTTCGTGTTGCGTTGTTGTTTTTCTCAGAGTGTGAATACTGCAATGTGTATTTTTACGTTAATAATTTGATGTTATCACTTCCATTTCACAAAGAACTTACGTGTGAAATCTTTATTTCTTATTTCTATGAAATACTTCGCAGTTTCGACGCAGAAAAAATGCATATCAGAGAATGACAAGAAAAAAGTTCATGACAACACAAAACGTAGAGTTTATTAGTGATCACGCGCCTGAAATTTCTGGCACCAACAAACACACTTCACGCTAAGTGCGCAATAGTTAAGCCTGTCTGTGCTAACAATTTATCCTCGACAAGGAAACCGGTATCGCGGGGATTACCCGTGCTGTTTAGCCTTGAGGTGCTCGCAATTCTGTGAACAGCTTGTTTCTCAAAGGACTGACGTATCCATTGATTAAGCACTTTCAGTACTACGGGCGTCGGTTCTAGGAAATTCACTTTCACCACTCCTTTTCTCTGCTAAGCTGCAACAAATATCCGTAAGAAGGACATTGCGAGTAGATTAAATGAGTATCAAAGAAGGTAAACTGTCGAAAGCCACAGTTACGTAAATGCCGCATATACGTCGTCAATAACGAATTAAATAAACTTATAAACTTACATGAGACGCCTACAAACCCTTCATAAATACACAGTAATTCACAGATTTGTGTTAAAAAGATAGGAAACGTAATGACATCATCGTCGAGTCAAATGCTTTTCGAAAATGGAAATGTGCTACGTGGATACGAAAGAACACTCCGTCCCCCCCCCCCCCCCCTGTCAAATATAGAGCAAAACAAGGAAACTAGATCCAGAATTTCTTCGTCTTGTTTGCATTTCGGGAAAGAGCAGAGATTAGTCTCTGGATAAAGATTATAAAGCTTTTTTTTCCTAATAAGACCTTTAGGTCCTAGCTGATAAAAGCAACAGTATAACACGCAATTTTAAAATTATGTGAAGTGCTGGGCCAGTAAGCTGGGAGTGGATGTCTTGGTCGATGTTTTTTGTGAAATGGTCAAATGGCTCTGAGTACTATGGGACGTAACATCTGCGGTCATCAGTCCCCTAGAACTTAGAACTACTTAAACCTAACTAACCTAAGGACATCACACACATCCATGCCGGAGGCAGGATTCGAACCTGCGAGCGTTGGAGTCGCGCGGTTCCGGACTGAAGCGCCTAGAACCGCTCGGCCACCGCGGCCGGCTGTAAAATGGTCAGTCATCCACATATGACAGGCAGTTACAGCATTTTTATTCAACTGATTGTCGACCCATTAAGCAACATCTCACGTCAAGATGAGTTCAGATCCGTTTTATTCAGCGACGAAGACGCCACCGAGTTTGCACAGTAATTTTTCTGATACCGGCCATTTTTATAGCAAGGAGCATATTGTCTCACTTTCAAGAAAAAATTTTATAGACTGCAGTGACTCAGCTTTTAGATACACTAAACTCGCAACTAATTAACTACCCACCGCGGAAACAATTGCCTGTACATTTCAATTGCCAGTTTAGTGTACCACAAGGACGTTTTCCCGAATGATTGATGAATTTTAATACACGACAAGGTAAAGGTAACTGATAAATAAATAGTATCAGTGACAAAACAACTATTTGTGTTGGCAAAGCCACACGTCCTGAAGGAAACTGTTAATAAATTGCAGTAGTTTAAATATTGCCAATGTATTTCTGGGGAATTGTCAATGTAATTCTGTAAATGTCCAATAGCGAGTGCTGTAAAGCACCACCACCATCATCATGATCGTGGTCATCATAATGAGGTGTCTTGAAGGGGCCAAGCGGTTCTAGGCGCTACAGTCTGGAACCGTGCGACCGCTACGGTCGCAGGTTCGAATCCTGCCTCGGGCATGGATGTGTGTGATGTCCTTCGGTTAGTTAGGTTTAAGTAGCTCTAAGTTATAGGGGACTGATGACCTCAGATGTTAAGTCCCATAGTGCTCAGGGCCAAGTATCTCTCGCATACGTTTGGGGCGGTTCCGAGTCGCAGGAAATCGTGAGCGAGCGCAAGACTGGCCAGGAGTAACCGTTCCACGGCCGGGCCGATGACTGGTTTTACCTGCACGACATTAAACAATATCAACAAGAGAATCGTCTGCCACAGAAGTTGCAGTGTGCCTCGTACTGGAGGTTCAAAGCAGGTAGTGCCAGACGGCCGACTGTGCGTGTGCGGCAAAGTGTTTAGTTTGGATTCGACAAATTCGAGACTGAACCATCTACGAGGTGACGGAATGAACTTCCACGAATGAATCCAATAGCACAGAATTTTCACCACAAAGCTGGCCATCATGAAATGAAAAATAAATATTTCCCAACTCGCTGTTTACGACACTAACAATTTACATTTCCAATAGTTGTGAAATTGCCTGTGTAGAGTAGGTAGTCAACTGTGTAGAGAAATTTGGTTTATCTCAGCTGCCACCGACTGCGAAAGGCCCGGACCAGAGAAATAGGGGGAACTTTCCCTGCTCATGCTGACTAGATTTGTTCCAAATCTTCGCGCTTTACCTGAAGAGTATCTGTCCGCATCGGGCATCGGTGTTAAGACGTGCTCAAGTCGACAGGAACGGCTTCAATCTGTATGCAGTTCGTAACAGTATGCGTCATTGCAGGTGCGACTAATTTCAACTTCTCCTACAGTGCGTGGTAAAATGCTTATGCCAAGAATGGGTTTAAAATTAATGCTGAAAGGATATCAGTGGTAAGATTCGCTCATCACAGTGCTATCCTCAGTCAAAGCGATGAATAATTACAGGACCTGTTGAATGGAATGAACCAACTAATAAATACAGAATATGAGTCGATATAATCCGAAGGCAGACGAAAGTGATAAGGAGTATCAGAAATGAGACTAGCGATAAAATACACGTCATAATTGTGTATTCCTCGCTAACAGAGATGTATAAGGCTGGGCCGAAAGTGACTTTGAAAGTATTCAACTAATAGCTTTGTTGTGACACAGACCTGGAAATGAATCCTTGGTTGAAAATAATGTTCCCTGCCCGCAGAACATCGGTCTTCCGGTAGAGGTCATTCAAATTACAACAATGCAGGCGTCACTTAATGAAAATAGGGCATGTGATCGTGTTATTTTGCTTGTGGTTCCGGCGAATTCTACGGCACGTGATCTTTTTCTGCTCTGGATACCAACGTGATACTTCTGTAAAGCAGATTCACAAGTGAAGATCATCATCTTAGCGTTTGGGTACATGGAAAGGAACGAATGGGTGAAACATAGTAAAATTTGGGAAAATCTTGTTTTAAGCGGTTCAAGAAAGAAGCCCCAAAGGAGACAAATCTTAGGAAGCTGGAAAGAAAGGCCTTTGGAGCTGGCTCTGCGACAGATGTTCGATGCAAGGAAGACCCAAAAAACGTGACAACGATATTGAAGTCATTAAACACTTAACTGCATCATTGCTTCTTTTAACAGCAAAATCGAGAGAGAAATGGTCGGCTCAGGTGAACATTCCCACAACCTCCATTCGTTGTTGCATGAAGTAAGAAGATTACTGTTCACTTCAACCTGGCAGCACCAACGAATTAAGTGATCATGATATGAATACGTGACGTTATTCGTGCATACAGTTACTTGCAGCTTTTCTAACGTTAGCGGCTTGCCCTAAGGTTATGGTGACAGATGAATGTGCTATGTATCTTAGGTCCCGTCTCGGAATGTTTGTATCTGGACCAAAGACAAGCCTGAGAATATTCACTACAGAAATGCTGCTCCGGCAAGCAGGTGCACATGGCAGCGAACCCAACTCTGCGCCGAGAACAATGATCAGCACATAGAGTGAGTTTGAAATTTGCAAGAAGTGTGTAAGAACATAAGTTTATGTGATATTCAAGTCTCGCATGTATATTTTTCTGTTAGATACAATTCCTGATTGAGCTGTGGACTCATTCCATATTAGCGTTTGCCTTTGATATTGCTTCTCGTTAGCCGCGCGGGATTAGCCGAGCGGTCTAAGGCGCTGCAGTCAGGGACTGTGCGGCTGGTCCCGGCGGAGGTTCGAGTCCTTCCTCGGGCATGGGTGTGTGTGTTTGTCCTTAGGATAATTTAGGTTAAGTAGTGTGTAAGCTTAGGGACTGATGACCTTGGCAGTTAAGTCACATAAGTTTTCACACACATTCGAACTTTTTTTTTTTTTTTTTTTTTTTTTTTTTTTTTTTTGCTTCTCGTTAGGAGACATTTTCGATCGTGACTTCCGGCGCATCATGTACTAGTATGAAACAAACCTCGCAATGTGAGAGAAATATCTGAGAATGCATCAATGGAGCATAGCATTGAACAGAAATTAATCACGAACTGTGTGAAAAAACTCAATATGTTACTCTCAATGGAATGAATTCGACGTATGTAATCGTAAATGCTCGAGTATCCCAATGGAGTTTCCAAAAATGGTTTAAATGGCTCTGAGCACTATGGGAACAACGTCGGAAGTTCTATGAGGCGTTTCACGTACGATACTGTTGTTTATATGACGATTGGAATGTCGGAAGACTAACGCAATGCAAAATGTCCTGCACTGTATCAGTGACTGGCGCAGGGCCTGGACCATGAACATAAATAAATGTAAATTATCGGCCGTAGACAGGCGAAGAGATTCATTACTCTTCGATTACGCTACGGCCGAAAAATCATTGCAAACAGCAAGAACCGCAAAATACCTAAAAGATACTGGGCGGAGCAGCGTAAGGTGGAATGACGATATAAGCATTAGAAGTGCAGTTGCCACGCTGAGATTCGTTGGAAGGATCTTTAAGGAAATTAAATTCATCCGCGAAAGAACTGTCTTACAACATACTTGTTCGACTTATTCTTGAGTACCGTTCATCAATGAGAAGATCCAACAAAGAGCGCCTCTTGTCGTCATGTGGTCATTTAGACAGCGTGACACAGACGCTGAACAAACTGTAGTGGCAGACACTACAGGAGATAAGTGGGTTGAAAGAAGAGTCGGGCAACATAATACTTCCTCCCACGCATGTCTACCGAAATGGCCACGGACGGAAAAAAATCAGTACTCATAAGGAAATATACCGAAGATCTTTCTTCCCACGCACCATTCGCGAACGGAACAGAGAAGATGAAAATGATAGTATTGCCAGAAGTAACCTCCAGATTGCAGGATGTAGATGTAAACGTACGTCATGCATCGTATTGCGAGTAATACTGCAGTTAAAACAGGAGACAAAAATAGTGACTAGCATCCCACTTTCCCTTCGCTCTTTTGCAGAGTTTATCCACATATTTTCTGCTCTCGGCCAAATGTGCCTCTGCTAGCGCGCTTCCCCAGCGATCGCACATCCCGGAAAGCTGCGCGCTCGTCCGCACGCCATTCAACCAAGGCCGGCATCGGCGGTGTCCTTCGCTCAGTGAATGGGCTGCCGGACGTCCAAACAGCCGTTTCAGTCCGGCGACGAGTTTAAATGGAGGCTGCGCCTGCGGTAATGGCCCACACGGCACTGTATAGTACTACGCCAGCGGAAGCGACATCCGAGCGCTACCAGAAAATTCCCCCCGTCCCGCAAGGGCGCCCCTGATGGGATCTGCGCGCGCCAGAGTCAACACCTCCCTTCCTCTTCGCCAAGGCGCTCAGATAGAATCTGCAGGTTTTCTGCCGCTGCCCAGATTTCATCTCGTTCTGCCACAGGCGGGACGCACAATTACGGCGGCCCTGCTGCAGGGGTCTGCCAGCCGCGACAAGAGTTGCGCTGGCGACACTGAAAATTTGAAGGAAATCAACCAAGGACTGGTTTAGAAAAAAAAGAAAAAAGCCTGATGATTTTATTTTTTTTCCAGAATATTACACAACATCAATACATTTTTGAATCGATGAAACCAGTCCTTACAGCGACGATGCCACTCTTCCGACGCACTTCAGAAATTAGATTTTTATATCTTACTACTGCTTCATCTGATAACGAAAGTGATTCCAACAATTTTATCTTTAATTTTTGTAAAAAAAAAAAAAAAATCACAGGCTGTTAGTCAGGGATTTATGGTTGAGGGTCCATGCTGTTGACCTTTAGGGCGTCCAGATACACAGCTGTTAATTTTGAAGTATGCGTCGACGTGTTGTCGTGATGTGAAATTATCGTTCCTTCTCGGCATTTCTCACGATTTTTTTTCCAAAAATTTGCGGTAAGCAGACATTTGTCATGTCAGTCGCAACTAGTGGTACGCCTGTCTTCTAATGATTTAATAACAATATGGCCCGTTTTAAGAAAAAAACAAAAAAACAGCAAGCATCTTCTTACGCAGTTTAGGTTCCTTTTCTAAAGACAAATTGAGAAGACTGACTTATCTTTACAGCATAATAACAATAAGCCCCAACAGTCATCACCAGTAACGGTATTCAGAACCAAATTTGAAGTCCCACTTTTCAATTTTTCCTGAGTCTTTCCTCGCCGATCAACGCTTTTGTGATGTGGAGTTAGTTTACGTCGAAATTGTCCACAACGAAGTGTTGTCACGTTTAACTGTTGATGTAAACTGTTTCGGATTTGAGTCATACCAATGCCCCATCTCGCTCGAATAAATTCAAAAGATTGTCATTTTTTTCTGTTTTCCGTTGTTCCTTAGTTGCTTCAAAATTCATGGAGGTATGTTCCGTCTATGCAACTAATTGAAGTTTATTTGTTTACTGTCATACACGTTTGCTTCTTTTATTTGTGAAGCATCTTCTGTCGCCTGTAATACATGTTTCCTATTGTACATATAATAAATGTATTATTTGGTAGCTGCAAGATGTTATTATGTTACATTTTGTGATGGTTCTCTCCTGTTTTTCAGTATAGAATCAAGTTTTGTACCACAAATTTCGTGATGTGAAATTATCGTTCGGTGTTACGATTTCCGGCGCTGTTAGCCCATGCGTGTGGTTTTGCAGATGTGTTCATTAGTCTCCATGCTCAAGTAGGCCCATTTCCGGCGTTCTTTCACCTACATTTATTTCAATACAAAATGTAAAGTGCAAGTGATGTAAGCGATGTGCTGAAGCAAATGTGGGTGGAAGAATGCCGGAATTTGGCCATCTGGAGCATGAAGACTAATGAATACATCTGCAAAACCACACGCGTGGGCTAACAGCGCCGGATATCCTAACACCGAACGATAGTTCCACATCACAAAATTTGTGCTACAAAAGTTGATTGTAACCCGAAAAACATGAGGAAAGAAACACAAAATGCAACATAATAACATGTTGTAACTACCACACATTAGATTTATTATATGTATAAAATGCAACATGTATTACAGGCCACTGAAGATGTTTCACATATAAAAGAAGCGAAACGCGTATGGCAATAAACAAACTGCTTTCAATTAGTTGCGTAGACGGAGCTTACCTCCATGAAATTCGTAATCTCTATTCGTCGATCTTATTCAAGCACTGCTCGACACTGTTTTGGTGAGGATGACAAACGACAGTTGAAGAGGCACAGCTGTTTTTTTTCTGCTAGTAATATTACGTAGTAGAAGACTGAAGTTTCAGCTGAACGTCTTGAAAGAACATAGTTTGCTTGTAGACTGTATAGTATGAATGAAAAGATCGCAAGACCCTGCGCACAATTAACAGCATCATGGCCGCTTCGGCGACCAGCAGCAAATTCCTTTTACTCTCCTGCGGTACGCAGCTTAGTAACCTTCGACTACCTGCCGGTCAGCCCCTACACCTGAGAACAGTGAACGGCAGGTGCAAATCTGACTCGGAGAAAGTTGCCTCCGTCCGCCGTATCGAATGCCTGTGGCCACTTTCCTGCGACTCTGGCGTGCTGATGGAAGCAGGAAACGACAAAGGCTCGGCACTCAAAGACTCTCGTTAAAAAGAAAAGAAGAACTTGCCTTCAGTTATCAGCACATTTTGTATCTGTATAATGATTTCCCTAAATCGCTCCAGGCAAATGCCGGTATGGTTCCTTTGAAAAGGCACGGCTGACTTCCTTCCCCACCCTTCCTTAATCCGATGAGACCGATGACCTCGCTGTCTGGTCTCCTTCCCCAAACAACCCAACCCCCCTGTATCTGTATACTTATTCTGAGAGATTCCTGCTTCGTTCGGGATCATACCCAATGTGTGAGCTGCCCATAAACTTAAGAGAGTCTTCTGTCAGGCAGCAGTCAATCAATGTCGGTAGCGTAGTGTCTTTATAGCCTTACCCTCACCACGTCCCCACACAGCGTCGTGAACTAGCTCCGAAAAATCGTGTTAACGCTTTATGCAGCACTGGTAAATATACATAGCACTGGCTTACCAATGCGTGATTGTTTCTCTCCTGATTCATTGGTATAAATATTTTTCACCCATACCTAAAATACCTTAAATATACATAATAAATTGAGAAGGATTGTTATTGCTATTCCCTAAGAGTACATACATGTATTTCGTTGCTTTCCTAAAATAAATAAATAAAACTTTTGCCGCTTAAAGGGTTGTAGCGTCTGGAGAGAAGCTCCGTTAGCCACCGGCAAGCAGTAGAAACCAGCAATTACCGCCCATAGGAAACCACGTGAGGCTGTATCGCCGATGGAGATCCTGTGCTTCCACAACAAGCGGTCGTTACTCCTTTTTTTTGTCTGCCTACAATTTATTTGGCAACATCTTAATTTTCCGCGCCCGGTTACCATCTCTATTGCGAACATCTGTGCTTGCATGATCCACAATCGTCTATCTTACTCTAACCTTAATTTCTCGGGACTGACATTTGCTTCAGCAGAAAACGGTTTTTATGTCCAACACCTTATGAGGAGTCAATTCCACACTAAGTGTTTCTAATACTTCATAGTGATTTCACACGAGATAGCGCTACACACAATTTCTATTAATTGTAACAGTAACATTAATTACTTTTGAATACATTGAGGAAGTGAACAGTGATCAATGTGTTGCAAATATTTTGCTTATTTTTTCATAGTTCCACACAACTTTTTCCAGTTTTCTCTCGAGTGATCTGTGTTCAGTTTTTCAAGGCCTATCCACTGTGCCAACTCATAACTAAATCTGAGGGGGGTGCGATGGGAAGGTTCCCTTGTAAGGGGCATGAGTCAGGCAAGTGCCCTACGCTTTTACCATCTCAATAGGTACAATACCTGTCGCATCTCTCTCCATCAAGAGCTGCTTGGAAACATAATTATGAGAATCGCGCTAGCTTCTGTACATGAGCATTAAGAAAGGATACTCCGACAGGATACTCCAGACATATCACGTATCTTGTTTAGTGATGAAGTCTCATTTATCAACCGTGTCCAGATAAACCGCCGAAACATGCAGTACTGGTCTGTTAACAATCACCGTTGGCTTCGTCACATGGAACGTCAGCTTTAATGGAGTTCAAAGTGTGGTATTGGATAATGAACCATTACCTCATAGGCCAGTGTTTGATGGGCGGAACACTGAACGCTCGCAATTATCGCAGCCTCCTTACAGATCATCTTTTACGGATGCTACAAGATGTTCCTCTGCAGACTAGGAGGAACCTGTGGTACCAACATGATGGCTGTCCAGCCCATTGTGCGCGAAGTACTAACGCATGTCTTCACGAATTGTTTCTAAATCGTTGTATTGGACACAGAGGAGGTGTACCTTGGCCGCCCGATCCCCCGAATTTGACACCTGTAGACATTTTTCCGTGGCGAAAGTTGAAAGACGCTATCTACAAGGACATACGAACTACACCTTATGACGTATTACTGCAACCTGCTTGGACATCTCCGGTGAAACGCTACCACCTGTGCAGCAGTCGTTCCACACCAGATTGGAGCACAACCCCACTGACACTCTAATTTATCCTACTTCTAGTTTGTTAAAGTCGAAAGGCACTGTTCCATTTAAAAAGTGTATGTTGGTACAAAAAATACACTAAGTATTTTACAATGTGCTGATTGGCTAAGAATACAAATACCTGACTACCAATTTGAAAACAGCAAATTAACAATACTTTCCATTTCCGCAACATTTGCGGCCGCCCAAGTTTTGGGTGATTTACCTTGTACAATTTACCTTGTACAATTTTTTCAAATTAGGCAGCGGGTTGCTCCTGCATAAGTTGCATCTGAATGTTGATTGTTTCTGACAGCATCCTGATATTCATAATGTAAGCAGGAGAAACGTGTACCAGCGGCAGAATCGTAGGCTATTGAGACTGAGGTTTACACTTAAGCGTTACTGCTGCTCGAGCTGGCCGGGACCCCAGTATTGTGAAAGCGAATGTGGAATCGAAGGGTTCAGGAGTGTCATACTCAACGCCCATGTAGCATCTCAACGGTCCCAAGCGATTAGCGCGGGAGAAGGACATGGTATTCGTTTGGCCGTGCAGGATTGTACATCCATATCGCGTAAATTGACCCAGAAAGCGAGTTTATTTGTAGGGTAAGTGCCCATATGGGCAGTGCGACGGCATCTGGAGCACAGCGGGGGAGTGTCACCACGACAACTACTGTTGCGCTTGCCTTGACGCGGCTGGGGCACCGATGGTTCTGCGCTCAACTGCATCACTGTACACGTGAGTTGCAACAAGTCGTCTTTTCGGACAAGCCCGGTTCTATATACAGCATCACAATGGACGTATCCTTGTGTGGAGCTTCCCGGCGTATGAACGTCGCCACATTACATTTGTCATCGTCATATGAGCCCAGCACCTTTATGGTATGGGATGCCACTGGGTTACCAACACTATTTCCTCTGATTGATATAGTTGTTGGATGTCCTCCTGCGGGATATCGTGCCAAATTCTGTCCAACTGACGTTAGATCGACAAAATGTCGAGCTGGTTGGAGGGCCTAGCCCATAATGCTGCAAATTGGGATAGATCCGCCGACTTTATTGGCGTGGTTCATCAAGCAGAAGACGAACAGTAGAAACTCCCGCTGTGTGCGGGCGGGCATTATCTTGCTGAAAAATAATCCCATGATGGCTTGCGAACAAAACGGGATGTAGAATATCGTCTAAGTACTGCTGTGCCAGTTAGTTTGTTATGAAGCGAGGCTCATCACTGAAGGCAATCCTACTCCAGTCAAAGAGATTCTAGACCGAAAGGTGTGTCGTCACCCACCATACGTCCCGACAACCGGGAGTGGAAGTTTGGGATGCGATTTCTATTCGTATCAGGGCCCCTTTTGTTGCCATCCGCGGCACCCTTACAGCTGAATGATACGTCGACGATACTCTTTTTGTTGCCCTTAATTGTAATCTTCCCTGGCTTTACATTTCAGCAATATAATGCCCGTCCGCACACGGCGACAGTTTCTTCTGCTTGTCTTCGTGCTTGCCAAAGTTCACCTTGGCCAGCAAGGTTGCCAGATCTCTCCCTAGTTGATAACGTTTGGAGTATTATTGGCAGGATCCTCCAATCAGCTCGGGACTGAGACAATTTAACGCACCATTTGGAAAGATTATGACACGATATCCCTCAGTGGACGACCAACAACTCTCTCAATCAATGCCAAGTCGCATAACTGGCTGCACAATGACCAGAGGTGGACCAACGCATTACTGACTTGCTCAATTTGTAAAGCCCCTTCTCTTGAATAAATCATCCAGTTTTCATGAAATTGTAATCAATCGTTTAAGTACATGTAGATCACGTACCATTCGGATAATTCCTTCGTGGTGAGTTTTCTTTTTTTTTTCGTCTTCGAGTGTATCACTGAAAGAGCATGTGTATTTCAAGCTCCGTTCGACTAGATGTCCAGCTGGGTTTGGCCCATTATTGCTGGCAGCTCTGTTTACTACCTTTCATACCCTGCGTACAACCAAATCACTCAGAAATTTAACCACGCATTCTTCCAAATATACTCTATACGGACAATATATACAATTTCGTTGACTGCCACCCTGCCCAGGGTTGCAGCTGTAATGGCCAGCAGTGTAGTAGCCTACAGACTGAGTTCTGAGGGCAGACAAGAGTTAGCAGGGCGGACAGCGCCTCGCCGCACCGCGCCTCAAACTGTGTCGCTTTCTCGTCGTAATTGATTAACGGCGGAGGAGCGGGGGGCCTCCTCGCTGGCGAAACTCCCTGCCCTGCGCTATTCCGCACTCCACAGCATCTGCGCGAACTGCGGGGAACGGGGCCACACCGGCACCAAACTGTGAACGCCAAACACTACAGTTTGACCAGTAAATGGAGGAAGGTGAGACTGTAAAACTTGTCCATCATCCGAGTCACTTACGAGAGAGCAGTAGCTCAGCTGGACTACGTATTTACACAATCATCAGTTCGACGCGACTTTGGCAAAACTGTGGGAAACCTTCATCAGGATAGCTGAGACCCTCGAATACCTGTTACTCCCAATACAAATTCCGATACATCGACTGACTCTCGTGGAAAGGATCCACTTAATGATTTGGATGTTTTTTTTGTTTTCGGTGATTTGGAGATATGTCTACACTGCTTCCTGATTTACTGGCTAACTAGCTACGTAATCAACCCTGAAGACCATACGATGCTGGCCGACCATTGTATCACCCTCTGTTAAGGGCATCATTTGAATTCGGTATGGAGAGACGTGGGTTAGCACTGTGCTCTTACAGCTGCTGTCAGCTTCCCAGACCTTAATCTGCTACTCAATGAAGCAGCTCTTCTACTAGCCTTACAAAGTTGAGTGCACTTCATCCATTCCTCCCACATAGGATAATAGTTCCTCCCAATACCATGACTCAAACCCAAGTCCACCACACTGCACTCAAAGCAATGTGACCGCTTAGAGACATTTTGATGTGTTGTAAGAGTGATGGTTTGTCCAGTATAATAATACTTTCGCATGCTTCAAAGGTCTGGTGCAAGTCTTTCAGTCAGACATGATTTGGCGACTGCGTGTTACTAACCTACTGGGGAAAGGGGACCTACAACTTAACGTCGAGTCCGAACCACGTTTCGTTGCTGGCTAATATTCACAGCACAGAGAGGTGAAACTGGGTTAAAGGCAGACTCAAATATACCGCGGCCATGTCAGGCGGATTATCCAGTGACAAGAGGGCATTCCACCAGTCAACTGAATAGTTTGATGAGGCCCGCCACGTATTCCTCACTTGTAACAAACTCTCCACCTGCACAACACGTCTTCAATTTAATTTTTGTTGCATGTATTCCAGTCCCTGTCTTCATGTACAGTTTTTATCCCTCTACACCGTCTATGATACCATGGAGGTTATGCCCTGATGTCTCGACCGATTCCTATCATCCTGACCCTTCTTGTCAATGTTTTCCGTATGTTCCTTTTTCATTCGATTATCTGTAAAAATTTCTCCTCCTTTATATTGCCAGTTTACCCCATTTTCAACATGCATAGTTTCTTATGTATTATTTTGCTTCCAAAGTAACATAATTCCTCTACTTCGTGGTCACCAATTTCGATGTTAAATTTCATGTCCTATAATTTTTCTTCGCTTTCAGTGATGACATCAATGCCTTCAGTGAATCTTATCGCTGATATCCTTTCACATCGAATTTTAATCTCACACCTGAATCTTTCGTTGTTTCCGTCATTGCTTCTCTAATGTATAGATTAAACAGTGGTGAACACAAGGCTATATCCCTGCTGTTTCACACACCCTTTTTAATCCGAGCACTCCTTTCTTGGTGTTTTACTATCTTCAGGATTTCCGAAAGTCTGATGTTTTGTCTATTGTCTCATAGTTCCTACACACCAACTTGAGGAGTGGCCGTGCGGGTCTAGGCGCTACAGTCTGGAGCCGGGCGACCGATACGGTCGCAGGTTTGAATCCTGCCTCGGGCATGGATGTGTGTGATGTCCTTAGGTTAGTTAGGTTTAATTAGTTCTAAGTTCTAGGCGACTGATGACCTCAGAAGTTAAGTCGCGTAGTGCTCCGAGCCATTTGAACACCAACTTGGATAGTAGTTTTAAGGCTACTTCCCCCAAATGATTTTCGAAATTCCAATGGAACGTTCTATGTATCTTCTGCCTTATTTGATCTGCTGTCTCCCGAACTGACTATAATACTAGATCCTCTATCTCTCGCGTATCAACTCCAATTCTTTCTTCTATCACGTCATCATACAGGTTTCTATATCGTGCGTTTACAAAAATGGTTCAAATGGCTTTGAGCACTATGGGACTTAACTTCTGAGGTCATCAACCCCCTAGAACTTAGAACTACTTAAACCTAACTAACCTACGGACATCACACACATCCATGCTCGTTGCAGGATTCGAACCTGCGACCGTAGCGGTAGCGCGGTTCCAGACTGTAGCGCCTACAACCGCTCGGCCACTCCGGCCGGCGCCTATTTACAGTTTTACTTCTTTTAATGGTAGTCGTGCCAGGCGGTTATGGCAAAGGAGCACAAGCGCTGGCTGCTCATAATCGCACATACACATAATCCAGCATATCATTGCTTTCCTCTAACACCTCACATCACCTGGCAAAGTCATATACAAGCGTATCTACAGCTTGACGTGGAATTCAAATCTGGATTTAACGTGGATTTCCCCATACATACAGAGCATAATCATATGTGAAAAGTGTGCTAGGTTCTAGGGAAAATCTTGGGACTTGCAGATCTCCGATCTGTTTATAAACCTGGTCCCACACTCAGTCACACAGCTACACGTTTTTTAACCTCCATATTCGTTCTCCTGTGGGTAAATGCGCACACAGGAATTTGGTTTACGTTCGTATCGTCGCATCTTGTGATTTTCATCTGTTACTTAAAGGAGTGCCATGTCCGAATGTTAAATGAGAGAGTTTGCTACAGAGACTTATTTATCAGAGTACCTCCCACTGTGCTCACTGCATCCTTGCTACCTTCGAAACCACAGGTTTTTTTTCAGTTGGTTTTTCTCACGTGAATAAATCCATTATCTGTTACTAGCAGATCTTCATTATACGCATTCCTTCAGATAATCGTCATCATGTAAGGAGAGTCAGCACAGGTCATACTCTTCTACAAGAAGGCTGGCAGAACTAATCCACGGAACTACTGCCCAGTGTTTTAGACATCAACCTGCTGTAGAATCTTGGAACATTTTCTGAGCTGAAACATAGTGAGGTACCTCGAACTGAATGCCCTCTTCCATGCGAAACCGAAATCGCGCTTTTCTCACATGACATCCTGAAAGCCATGGATCATGGAAGTCACAGTATTTCTCGACTTTCGAAAAGCATTTGAAAAAAATACCACACACACACACACTTTTTATGGCACCCACAATAGTACAGAAGATCAATGGAAATTTGTGAGTGAACTGAAGATTTCTTGGCAAGGAGGGCACATTAAATATTGGAAAGAGCGTCGTCGACAGAGATAGAAGTTCTCTCAAGCTCGCCCCAGGAAGGTGTGTTTCTACCGTTGCTATTCATGTCTTACATTAAAGATCTTGCAGGCAATAGCAATAGTAACCTCAGGCTTTTGGCGGATGATGCAGTTATCTGTACTGAAGTACTGTGTGAAAAAAGCTGCAAAAATATTGTCACATCTTTATATGACTTCTGAGCGGTGAAAAGATTGGCAACTTGCCTTAAGTATTCACAAAAGTAAAATTGTGTACTCACAACAGCAGTTTCCTATGACTATAATATCAACATGTACCAATTGGAATCAATCAACCCACGTGAATACCAGGGTGCAACCACATAGGGAGATATGAAATCGAATGATCACATAAGCTCAATGCTAGATAAATCAGGTGGTACCCTTAGATACACTGATGGGATAATGGGGAAATGGAATCAATCTACAATGAAGATTGATAAGAAAACATTCGTGCGACCCAACGGAGTAGTTAGTCTTAAGTATGCAGAAAAATAGTAACTGAAGACACTCGTGTAAAAAAATGGTCAGCATTTGGCACTTTTATAGTATATATTTACAATTATAGTACTCTTTCTGAGTGAAATTGTAAATCTGACTCGTGTACGTCATAAGGAAAGGTCGCAGTTGTGACCCGCGGGGCATGCTAATAGCTAAACTGTTCAGCAACGGTAGTAACAGAGATCTGCGCTCAACATACCGGAAAAACACTTTTGTGGGAGCTACTGACGTATCTTTTAATATGACATCGGTAGCGCAACTACGGGCTCTAAAACATGGGAGAAGTTCCTCTTATTCCTTAAGTGGATGTCAGCCCTCGAGAAAAATCATATAGCAAAATTGCCCGCCATCCAGCACTCTTTCATTACATAAATCGCTCGAGCATTGCAGATTCTCCCAAGAAAAGTAGAAGTGCAAAGATGCAGCGTGTCACTGTTACTTACGCGTGAGGAGTAACCGCGAAAAAATAACCAAAAGAATTAAATATACGTAGCGGCTTCAGAATTTCAGGCAGTGTACTTCACTGTTTATTTGAACCACGTAATGTCGTTATAAGTAATAAGTTACATATGGCTGTTTATTCGGAGGGCGACCTGTGAGTTAGTGTAAGTTCTTTTCCGTCCATTCAGAGGGCGCCAAGATATCGACGAGTACTGGCAGAACAAAGACAGCTATCTCAACTGTCTTCACAGCAGCAATGACATCATACGTCGAAACGAGTCGCTACTGCGATAACAATGGTATGGGTCCTTGCCTCCAGTCGGCCGACACACTACTAGCTTTCACGATGATAAACGACAATATTATATTCCTTACAGCACTTCTAAAGATTAAGTTATCGATCTCGAAACAACCTTGGCACCATGTGGGCCCGCTAAGCAATGCCTACCGCCCTTGCCGCCGCAGCACATGCACATGACCGAAAAATACAATCGAGCGTTTTAAGAAGTGCAGAACCACCGCTCCGCTGCTTTTCTGTATTTCGTAGTGAAGATTAGAATGATTTCTTAAGCCAGTGTAGCTTTGAATGGGGAATCGACCGAGTGTTGCACGGAGCAGTATGGTGATCCACCTGGTAATGGAAAAGCAATTATCTTTGGGATAAACAGGGTAAATTTTGCTGTTTTCTGTAGCTAAGTACCAATAATGTTTTTATGCGGGTAATGGAGCACGATGTTGGGGTAGAGGTATTGATCATAAGTTGATAGCGAGGTAAATTGCATCTAGAAAGGGTTTGGAGATATTTCGAGTATAGTTGTGGAATTGGTAACAGTAGCAATCATTATCTGGAATTCATAGCTGATTTTAGGCATTAACCTGTCTATTGAGAACGGTGACTGTTTTTGCAGTTGCTACTATAAGTGTGTATGATTTAAATGCTACAATTAACTGTACGCGTTTGTAGAGCGAAATGGTTATTACCATAAATCATTACGCACAGTTCTAGACGTCGCAGGACATGGGTAATTTTGGAACCCCCACACACCAACTTTTGCTTATTGACACCACATTTTTCCGTAGATGTTTTTGGAACCGCACAAAAGTAAGGAACAGCATTAATTGTCACTTAATGAATACATTAATGCAGTGTCTGTATTCAACAAGGTCTGTAAAGTCCGATGCATGCTCCCTTTTAATATGCATGCAGACGACGGACTACTGACGATTTACAGCCGTATTAAATCATGAAATGTATTCGCAAACTGTCTCAAAGAGTCTCTCCTCGCCAGGGTAACTGATGGAGCAGTGGTGAGACTATCAGCGACGAGAGCAAATAACACAAAAGAACTTCGCTCCAAGATGACAGGCTCGTGCCGAAATTGGTCACGCTGATGAACTTGGCAACACATACATGGTGGCACGCCCGTGACCAGAAGATAAAGTGCGCTTTAACGCCCGAGGGAGCACGTGCGCACTGACAAGGCTTGGACAGTGTTGGTGCGGTATGGTGTGGTGTCGTGTGGTGTCCCAAGGTCAGAAACGCTGCTGATACACTTCTGGGCGTCGTCTGACGCTGACCAACCACCGGCAGAAACGTACGAGCGGCTCTGCATTCTGCACTTGCTATAACGCGATGTTGTCGCCGCTGAGAAAACTTACTATATAGTTTAACTTTTAAACCTTTCGATTATTCTTTTGTTGTTATGACAGCAACAGAACATATTTTATTTAGTTTCTGGGAAGAAATATCCTAACGTCGACTAAAGCACAAGTACCGGCGACTGACAGAGCACTGAAAGACCTGAGTCGAAACAAGGCCCCGGGAGTAGACAACATTCCATTAGAACTACTGACAGCCTTGGGAGAGCCAGTCCTGATAAAACTCTACCATCTGGTGAGCAAGATGTATGAGACAGGCGAAATTCCCTCAAACTTCAAGAAGAATATAATAATTCCAATCCCAAAGAAAGCAGGTGTTGACAGATGTGAAAATTACCGAACTATCAGTTTAATAAGTCACGGCTGCAAAATACTAACGCGAATTCTTTACAGACGAATGGAAAAACTAGTAGAAGCCGACCTCGGGGAAGATCAGTTTGGATTCCGTAGAAATATTGGAACACATGAGGCAATACTGACCCTACGACTTATCTTAGAAAATCGATTAAGGAAAGGCAAACCTACGTTTCTAGCATTTGTAGACTTAGAGAAAGCTTTTGATAATGTTGACTGGAATACTCTCTTTCAGATTCTAAAGGTGGTGGGGGGTAAAATACAGGGAGCGAAAGGCTATTTACAATTTGTACAGAAACCAAATGGCAGATATAAGAGTTGAGGAGCATGAAAGGGAAGCAGTGGTTGGGAAGGGAGTGAGACAGAGTTGTAGCCTCTCCCCGATGTTATTCAATCTGTATATTGAGCAATCAGTGAAGGAAACAAAAAAAAATTTGCTTTGGTATTAAAATCCACGGAGAAGAAATAAAAACTTTGAGCTTCGTCGATGACATTGTAATTCTGTCAGGGACAGCAAAGGACTTAGAAGAGCAGTTGAATGGAATGGACAGTGTCTTGAAAGGAGGATATAAGATGAACATCAACAAAAGCAAAACAAGGAGTCGAATTAAGTCGAGTGATGCTGAGGGAATTAGATTAGGAAATGAGACACTTAAAGTAGTAAAGGAGTTTTGCTATTTGGGGAGCAAAATAACTGATGATGGTCGAAGTAGAGAGGATATAAAATGTAGACTGGCAATGGCAAGGAAAGCGTTTCTGAAGAAGAGTAATTTGTTAACATCGAGCATAGATTTAAGTGTCAGGAAGTCGTTTCTGAAAGTATTTGTATGGAGTGTAGACATGTATGGAAGTGAAACATGGACGATAAATAGTTTGGACAAGAAGAGAATAGAAGCTTTTGAAATGTGGTGCTACAGCAGAATGCTGAAGATTAGATGGATAGATCACATAACTAATGAGGAAGTATTAAATAGAATTGGGGAGAAGAGGAGTTTGTGGCACAAATTGACAAGAAGAAGGGACCGGTTGGTAGGACATGTTCTGAGGCATCAGGGAATCACCAATTTAGCATTAGAGGGCAGCGTGGAGGGTGAAAATCGTATAGGGAGACCAAGAAATGAATACGCTAAGCAGATTCAGAGGGATGTAGGTTGCAGTAGGTACTGGGAGATGAAGACGCTTGCACAAGATAGAGTAGCATGGAGAGCTGCATCAAACCAGTCTCTGGACTGAAGACCGCAACAACAACAACAACAACAACATCTGAAGTAATGACCAAGCGAAGATTAACCTTTTTTGGACATCTCTACCGAATGGATTGAAATAGACTTACAAAACAAATACTCCTATATTTCTGGAAGAAGAAATCGACAATAGCATGGATTACAGAAGTAAGAAAAGATCTTGAAAGAAACAACATCAAAGAATCAGAAATAGCAGAAAGAAACCGTTTTAAAAACAAAATACTAAATTTGGAAAGCTTTCAAAGCAGAAGAAATAAAAAATCGGGAACAACATGGACAGAAGAAAGGAAGAGACTTCATGGGGAGAAAATGAGGGAATACTGGAAAAATAGGAAACAACATCAAAGGAAGAAGAGGAACTGAAGTTGTTAACGTGATCCTAGTTGGTCAATACGATTGTAAAACAAAACAAAAAATACAGTCGGATGAAAATCATCACCGGGCCCGCTTCAAGACTTTTCAATTCATTACTGTCTTTAGTTAGGCGTACTTATGTTTTATAATTTGTTCTGTCTTCCTTTCATTGCGTCGTCGTTTCTGTGTTTCCTGATTTCTTAGAATCCAGTAAAAACTTCTTTCGTTCAGCATTCAAACAGTCCTGGTTCCCGTCTCGCGCACTTCCTTTCATGACTATCACAGTCACTATTACGTTTTCCACTGCAATTTCTTCCCTCACAAGGCCGCCCACACTTGGGGGCAAGTTCACCCTCTAGCACTCAAGGACAGAAAAAAAAATACTGTGAAGTCAGGTGTTTTTCTTTCAAGAAAATGATTTAGAATTCAGTATTACGAAGGTTTTTAACAGGGTCGGAAATTGAACTTTTTTACAGCTACTTACAAGTCGCCATTCATCTTCATCTCCAGGTCGACGCCCCCCCCCCCCCCCCCCCACCACCACCACCACTCTAAGTATCGGATGGTCGCCGCCATTGTTCCCTGTCACATCTGTTTTTATGTCTCTCCTAGTAATTCTCTACAAGCATCTCCACACTGATGGCTGAGCAACACTCATTTTTTCAAAGGTTTTAGCACTGGAAGTCATCATTTTCCAACCCAAACGTTTACTTGTAACAACCACCTCTTGCTTCAGTACAACTGAGCTTAGTCTTGGAAACTATAGTACATCAAAAGCACTCCAGCACACTTTGTTTCTTTACGTCACTATGCAGCCTTCAACTGCCTCAGACTCGAAAACACGTCAACTATTTATATGAATTTGCTTTTAATTTGTACATGAATTCTGTTCAAAGCACGGCACGCACATCATTAGAAAAATTGTTTCTCACACATATGCTCTCATTACATACAATGAACAAAAGTTGTATAAACTAAAGTGTGCTGCTTGTTTTTTTTTCCGAGAAAACAGAAAAGTGGTATTTATGTATTATCGGCTTATGTTTAGAACACCGCTACGGAATCTGAATAATCCTAAAGTTTGTAATCCTAAACTACGCGAGGAAGTGTTCTTACCTCTATATACTGGGTGATCAAAAAGTCAATATAAATTTGAAAACCGAATAAATCACGGAATAATGTAGATAGAGAGGTACAAATTGACACACATGCTTGGAATAACATGGGGTTTTATTAGAACAAAAATACAAAGTTCACAAAATGTCCGACAGATGGCGCTGGACAGCAAAACGTCAGTGACTGCGCATGACAACCGTGTATAAAAGGAGCTGTAATGTGTGTGTGTGTGTGTGTGTGTGTGTGTGTGTGTGTGAGAGAGAGAGAGAGAGAGAGAGAGAGAGAGAGAGAGAGAGAGAGAATCAAGGCGCATCCCCATCTGGAGGTGCGTGCGGTTCGCCGCATTCATAACTCCTCCGGCCCCACCCGCCTTATGCGGGTCTTTTCCGAGCACGCCCCCTTCATCGACCGTCTCCTGAAGGAGGGTGCCCTTCTCTTTCACTGCCGCTACCCAGTTGACCCTTCCCGTTCCGCTACTCAATCCCTCCACTGCCAGAGGTGCTTGCGGTGCCGCGAGGCCCCCACCTGCCCGCACTGTAGGCAAGCCCACTTTCTCAGGCTGTGCCCCATCTCCAGTCCCCCCCCCCCCCCCCCTCCTGTAATACCTGTAACCTCCCTCACCCCACTTACTCCCAGAAATGTGAAGCCCGACCCCCTCCTACCACTCCTGAGCTCACCGTTCCTGTCCGCCCTCGGGACGTCCCCACCTCTCCCGGCAATTCCCTTTGTCCACCCTCTACCGCTGAGGACATCATCAGATTCCTCATCATTTTCAGCGCCCCCACACCCTCCAACAGGTATCCCTTGCCGCCCGTTCCGTTTTCCACTTGAAAATGTACGCCACCTACTCCAACCACCAGGCCCATTTCACCTTCTCCCGCCTCGACACCCTGGTCTAAATCCCTGTCATGGCGCGACAGCACCATATCCTTTTCAACAACATCCGCTCCCTTCCCGCCAACAAGAACCTCTTCCTGCACACCCTTGCCACCCACCGTGTGGAAGCCTTCCTCCTCAATGAAACCTTCCTCCAACCCCACCACACCGTCCACACTTCGCCATACCTTCTTCACCGTTCTGATAATCCCCTCCCGATTGCGCGTGGCGGAGTTGCCATTGGTCACCACCGCCAGATCCCTGTTCGGCTCCAACCTCTCCTTCCCGACCCCACCGAACACCTGATCCTTAGTCTCTTCTTCCCCGGCCTTACCATTACCTGTGCCACCATCTATGTCCGCCCTAACGCCCCTATTCCCTTCGACTTCCTCTCCCACGTTGACCGTACCTTCTCCTCCTACGTGATCCCAGCACACCCGTCCCGAATCCAACTCCACTCCCGATGTTGTCCTTTCCTCCGCCAATCTCCTTGGCCACATAACGGTGGATGTCCTGGAGCCTATTGGTAGCGACCATCTCCCTGTCCTCCTCACCGTTTCAGACGGTCGTCGCCCCCACCCCGACCCTCGTAATGACGCTCCCCCTAAGTATGTCCATGACTATTCCCGTGCCAACTGGAATGCCTACCGGGATACCCTCTCCACCCAGGTCGATAGCCACCCCTTCACCTACCGTCACCCTGACGATGTAACCCATGCCGCCACATTTCTCCAGCAGACCTTGTCTGAGGCCATGGAGGTCCACATCCCTACTGTCGCTATCCACCCCCACCGTCCTACCTTACCCCCACGGCCGTCCTCCTTCTCCTCCGTGAATCCCACCTTCTCTACCGTGCCTTCCTCCACAAGCGTGACCCGGACACACTACGACGCCACCGGCAACTCCAACGACACATTCGTAATTTGCTCGCACCCAAGAAACGCCGGGACTGGTGACAGATATGCACCCATTTAAATGCTACCCTCCCTATCAACTCATCCAAGTTCTGGTCCGCCTTCCTTACAGGAACTAAACCCTCCCCCTACTATCCTCTTCTCCATGATGATCACCCCTTCCCTGACACCCTTAGTAAGGCCAATCACTTTGCCTCCTACCTGTCTGATGTCTTTTCCATCCCCGATGATCCCCAGTTCGATTACTCCCTCTTCCTGGATGTCCGCGATCGAACTGACGCCTCTATCCCTCCCCTCACACCTGGTTTCCAGTACTTGGACAACATTACACACACGGAACTCAGTGCCCCAATCACTACACAGGATCTCATTGCTACACTCCGCACAAAACACAACACCGCTCCTGGTCACGATCGTGTCACCTATCATCACCTTCGTGAAGCTCCTGCCTCTTTCCTCTCCACCTTGGCCAGGCTCTACAATGTAGTCCTGTCCACCGGTTACTACCCCGACCTCTGGAAAACCTCCCATATCCTGATTTTCCTTAAACCTGGCAAACCGCCGTCTGCCGTCTCTTCCTACCGTCCTATCAGCCTTACCTCGGTCTTCAGCAAGGTCCTGGAATCTATCCTCTCCCGCCGCATCCACCAGCATCTCCGCCAGCACCACCTCCTTCCGGTTTCCCAGTGTGGCTTTCGGCCGTCCTTCTCTTCCGACGACCTTCTCCTTCACCTCACTCATCTCCTATCCGACCAACTTAATTCCCGACACTTCACTATCTTCTTCTCCCTGGACCTCGAACGAGCTTATGACCGCGTATGGCATTCCGGTCACCTCTCCAAGCTCCAAACCTTCGCCCTTCCCATTAACTACGTCCGTCTGATCGGCTCCTTTCTCTCCCACCGTCCTCCCTACGTCACCATCCACAACACGGATTCCTACACCTTTTTTCCCTCCGCCGGTGTGCCCCAAGGCTCCGTCCTCTCCCCCCTTCTGTACCTTTTGTATACGGCGGACATGCCGCCGCCGTCACCCCCCATCCACTTTCTCCAGTTTGCCTATGACACCGCCTTCCTTGCCCTTGCCCCCACCCTGTAGCGCTCCCAACACCATCTCCAATCCCATCTAGACCGGTCCACCACTTGGTGCAACCAGTGGTTGCTCAAGGTCAACCCCTCCAAAACCCAGACGATCATTGTAGGCAAAACCACCCCTTCCTTCCTCCTCCTTGATTTCTATCTCACTGTCTATGGCCGTCCTATAGCCCTCACTCCCACCCTCAAGTACCTTGGCGTCACCCTCGACCGTCGCCTCTCCTGGACCCCCGATCTCCGAACAATCCAAGCACAACAATCCAGGCACACTCCCGACTCTGTCTCCTCAAGCTCCTTTCGGGCCGTGCGTGGGGTCTGGACCCCTCCACCATCCTCCACACCTATTAATCCCTCATCCTCCCTATCCTCTGCTACGCCCATCCGGCCTGTATCTCCCCCCCCCCCCCCCAACCTTTTATAAATCCCTTCAAATTCTTGAACGCCATGCTCTCTGCCTCACCTATCGCATCCGTCTCCCCTCCCCCATCGCGGATACTGTACGATCTCATTCCTTTCCCCCACCTCCTCCTTTTCGTTGAAAGGATACAGATCCTGTACACCTCCCGCAAACTCGACCCTCCTCACCCGCTTGTCTCGCCCATCCTCTCCCACCCCCGCCCGCTGCCGCGCCTGTATTCCCATGTCCCACCCGGTCTCCATCTCTCCACCCTCCTTACCATCTCCCAAGGTGGCTTCCGACAGCTCCCCCTCCCTGATGATGTCCTCCCCCCTCCATCTACCCCTCCTATCAACTTTGATCCTCCCCGCCCCCACTTCCTGTGGCCTCTCCTCTTGGCACCATCCCTCCCTTCTCTTTCCTTTTCCCCCGTCCCCTTCCTCCACCCCTCTTCCCCAGGCTCCCCCCTTCTCCCCTCCCCCTGTCTCCCCTGCCCATGGCATCGTTTCTCTCCTCTCCTTCTCCCTCTCCCACCCCTCCCCCCTCCTCCTCTCTTGGCAGGTCCCCGGACTCGTACACGGTTAGTGAACATTCGCGCGTCCGAGGTCAACGCCTCGTGTTTCTGTGTGTGCCGTCGTTTGTGCTTAACTGGTTCAGTGTTATTCGTTTTGTGCACCTACGTTCACGTGTGACAACTTTCGTCTATGTATGTGTCCGGTGCCTGAACAACTTTTATCTTGGACTCTACGCCCGTGAACGGCTCCATATATTTTAAAAAGTGTTTGTCTCCGTTTATATGTCCACCATCTATTCATCTCACATTGTCATCATTTCTGTCTTGTATGTTTCTCTGCGGCCGAAGAGCGGCGTAGTATGCTGCTGCAGGTCTGCCTGAAAAAAAGGTTTAAAATAACAATAAAGGGAAAAAAATAGAGAAAGAATCAGATGCGCCAGCGTTTCAAAAGATGGCGGAAGATGACGATTAGTTGAGTAACGTGTTGTGGACCTACGAAGCTCGTTTCACGCTCCGAGGGTCTGTCAACGCCCACAACTGCAGAATTTGGGCTACCGTGGTTTATTAAATTTTCCAATTTAAACTGACTTTTTGATCACCCGGTATTACAAGTTCTGGATACCAAGGGTGTCTCTCACACCGCGTATACCATTAATCCCAATCGATCTACCCATTCATTTTAAGCGAATTCAATTCCCAATCAAGGTTTCGTACAAGGTGTAACAACAATAAACAAGGCTCAACGTTAGAGAGACGGGGGAAGGAAAAGATGTACGAAGGGAGGGCGGAGGATATGGAGAGAGGGCGGAGGAGGTGATAAAGAGAGGGGGAACGGAGGAGGAGGAGGAGATTGACAGAGACAGCAAGGGGGGGAGGTAAAGGGGAGGGCGAGTTCATGATGCATATCCAATTTTCATACATATTTAGCATTTGCGAAGCGTTGCCGGGTTCACCAGTACTGCACATCACCGTCAATGGTTTTGGTAATGGCGTCAATTCGGCGGAGAGGAGAGTCCAGAAATTTCTTCAGGTATCCCGTGTACAGCTGAAGCCACTCACTGACGACTGAACCCCGTAGAGCTACCTGATTGCAGAGATGGTGAGTGATACCTTTCGCTGGCTGTCTAAAACATTCCCCAGGATATTCTATTGAATTAAGATCCCAAGCTTTAGTTGGTGATGTTTGGTTTGGTTCGTGGCGCGCTCTAATGCGCTGTCATCAGCGCCCGTACAAAGTCCCAACTTTTACACAGTCCATTGTTTAACTCAGTCCAGTCCAGCAGTTGTCACGAATGAAGACGACAATGACTACACAAACACCCAGTCCCCAGGCAGAGAAAATCCCCAATCCGGCCGGGAATCGAACCCGGCACCCCGTGATCCAGACGCAGCAACACTAGCCACTGGACCACGAACTGTGGACGCAAGCTTTAGTAAGCCAGTGGAGGTGCGGTATTGTGGCTGAGTGTTCGTCAAGACAGGATCAAGCACGTAAGCGTGCAGCCCTGTGAAAACGGTTGCCACCATTTTGGAAGCGGGCTACACAAGAAACTCACCATGAAGATGTACAAGAAAAGTCAACATTTAATCGCCGAGGGTGTTGAAATAAACCTCCCGCGCAGCAAATAGTCTGCTGCTGCTGCTCAACCACCTTAGTGGCCCGTGGCATGCATGGTTCTGCTATCGCCTTCATTTTAACTGTGGGCTTCCCCTCTTAGGGTGCTATTTGCTTACAACTAGTAGTGAATGATGGCGAGTCGCTCTAAGGCTGTTACCTCCAAAAAAAGTTCAAATGGCTCTGAGCACTATGGGACTTAACATCTATGGTCATCAGTCCCCTAGAACATAGAACTACTTAAACCTAACTTACCTAAGGACGTCAAACAACACCCAGTCGGCTGTTACCTGTCCGCTATCATTTGTTGAAAATAATTTCTATTCGCCTGAGGATGCATCTTCAATTGCCACGAAACCGATCGTGATTTTCAATTAAAAGTATTTCACAGGCAGTGCAGTTCATGTCATTCAAAATCCTGATTTAGTAATGGTTGCTGTAGCACTGACGAATATATTCTCCAGTACAGTAACACAGGCTAAATGGTTAGCTGTTTCTCAAGAACAGTTACTACATATTTTGTTGTAACCAAGTCGATAACAGTCTTTAAAAATATGGATTGCAGACAGCCGGTAATTACAATAATTAATCGGTTGTATATTTGTTTAATGTACCGTTATGTTAAACCATTAAATACTGTTAGCTCCTTCAAATGGTTCAAATGGCTCTGAGCACTATGGGACTTAACATCTATGGTCATCAGTCCCCTAGAACTTAGAACTACTTAAACCTAAGGACATCACGCAACACCCAGCCATCACGAGGCAGAGAAAATCCCTGACCCCGCCGGGAATCGAACCCGGGAACCCGGGTGTGGGAAGCGAGAACGCTACCGCACGACCACGAGATGCGGGCTGTTAGCTCCTTCCTCTGCCTAATTAAAACCTAATCGGTTTTATGCGTTACACGATAATTATAGTGAATATTTTCTATATAACGGATGGAAGACTGTTGTTAAGGAGAATCATTACAGCACTGAAACTTCCCGGCAAATGAGAACCATTCGTTGGGCCGGAAGTTGGGGCTCGGGCCACTGGCGTACCTCAAGTACATTAGGAAATATGGATGGGGAAAACGAGGAGTCTCGGGAAGTCTGCTACCTATATAGGAGTACGGAGGAAACAGGAGCTAAACAGGGACGAGGTCCCCAAGCCAGCTAGCGCCCTCAGGTGGAAACACACGTTCTGCACCGCAGCTGTCGTAACATCCTTGTCCGCGGCCGGTGAATCAACGGTAATGGCTCCGAAACATTCGTTTTCCCTGTTTCTCAACAGCAGCGGCCGCCGCCGCCACTTTCTACTTCGTTATTCAGAAGCCGAAACACCTTCCAGCTGTGACGTCCTATGCTCGCGCGGTCTCGCCCAGTCCCCTACTAGCGATCGTATCCGTATCCGTCTTGCCGCCGCGGTCAAGGATGGCGCGCTCACAAAGGTTACAGGCTCACGAACTGCGCATCTCGGCAACCGTGGCAGGCCCTGTAATCTGCGCCAGAAGTACAGCATGGGGCAACAAAATCTCAAAAACAGGGGCAATTTCAAAAAAATACGAATTCCTCGTATCCTGGAAACGGACCTTTGTATTTTCTTAACGTAATCTCCTTCAGACATTATGCGCATCCGCATCCTGTTAATACCGAAGGATGCAGAATCGAAAACACGGTTTTTTCCAAGGACCGTTGAAAAACTCTTCCCGGAATGCCCACTGACAGATTCTTCCGATTTGTGAATTAACAGAAACCAGGCGCCTACCTTAGACTTCTAGTCTACAGCACGTTTTACTCTAACTTTTGGTCAAGATGCAGTACTCGCGTTGGGCGCGAGGTAAGGAAGTCTGCATGTAACCCACATGCCAGTCACTTCGCGAGTGAATCGGCAGCGTTAAAGTAAAACGAGTAAACGGTTTCCACCGACTCAAGACCTTTATCACACATTCGTGTAGGTTCTTTAGTTCCAGTTTTTGCCGCAAGATCGCACCACATTCCGCTTGCAGTGTCACTTTCGATGCTTTGAAGATATGACTCAGCAGAATGGCGATGAATGCCTCTAAATGTAGGGTGTACTTCATGCACAATAATTTTGTACGAGAACTGAAATACCTCCAGAATAAAATTTCCACTCTGCACCCGAGTGTGTGCTGATATGAAACATCCGGGCAGGTTAAACCTGTGTGCCGGACCGAGACTCGGAACTCGAGACCTTTGCCTTTCGCGGGAATTGCTCTACCGAGAGCTATCCGAGCACGACTCACGACCCGTCCTCACAGCTTCAATTCTGCCAGTACAGCGTCTCCTATGTCCCAAACTTCACAGAAGCTCTTCTGTGAGCTTTGAAGAAGTACCACTCTGGAAGAAAAGATAATGCGGAGACATTGCTAAGCCACAACCTGGGGATGTTTGCACAATGAAATTTTCACTCTGCAGCGGAGTGTGCGCTGATATGAATCTTCGTGAAAATTCTATTCTGGATACATCACCCAGGCTACTGCTAAGCCATGTCTCCACAACATCCCTTCTTCCAGGAGTGGTAGTTCTAAAGGTTCGCAGGGGAGCTTCTGCGAAGTGTGGAACGTTGGAGACTAGGTGCTGGCGGAAGTGCAGCTGTGAGGACGGGTCGTGAGTCGTGCTTCGGTAGCTTAGATGGTAGAGCACTTTCCCGCGAAAGGCAAAGGTCCCCAGTTACAGTATCGCTCCGTCAGTCAGTTTCAATCTGCAAGGAAGTTTGATATTAGTGGACTACATGTTTGCGTGTACTTAAAAACAACTGCTGTTTTAAAATTTCATGAACAAAAATTGTAATATGTGTTGCAAAATACGTTTTCTCCTACTGGTTAAGACCTGAATAACACGTACGTGTACCTTAAATATTTTAGGAAAAATTAAAAATTATACCACGTAATTTTGGAGCGTAACTATGTGTAATAACAGTAAAACAGATCACTAAGACATTCTTTACTTATTTGATTACAAGCACTGAATAGGATAGAGTTTTCCGACTGTGCCACAGACTGCAGAACTATTACTTCATGCTCCGCATAGCAGATGGGGAAAGAGGGCCCTTTCGTAATCCTTTCAGCCGGTGCAGTTGCAGCATTAGTGTTGTTTTGATAACAGAGACTCACCAGTAATATCCTGCTCTTTTTGTCCAAGCTCATGTTGACATGGCAACAAGTGCACTGCGACTGGTCAGTTGTGAGAGACTATGAATCACGACGACTGATCACGGCACCTGGTGGCAAAGTTGGAACTGGACGGTGACGCTATGACTCATGGAACTCATATCCTCTGGACATTAGTGCTCCCAAGTTTGAGACTCTTACAGTAATTAGTTTCCGTGTTATAACGAGTAAAATAGGGAAAGTTTAATTATAACCACCCGGTAGTTGCGACGAGTGTTACGAAATTCTTTTATTCTCCTCCCGGAAATCCAACTTATTAGTTCGAGTGGTACTGCACATCTTACGCAATACGGACTGCGTTCTTGGTTAACACACCAATACCTCTCTTGAGCCAGCATTTCCTCATTAAACACCGAGCCAGGTGGCGCAGTGGTTAGCACACTGGACTCGCATTCGGGAGGACGACGGTTCAGTCCCGTCTCCAGCCATCCTGATTTAGGTTTTCCGTGATTTCCCTAAATCGTTTCAGGCAAATGCCGGGATGGTTCCTTTGAAAAGGGCACGGGCGATTTCCTTTCCCATCCTTCCCTACCCGGAGCTTGCGCTCCGTCTCTAATGACCTCGTTGTCGACGAGACGTTAAACACTAACCACCACCACCTCATTAAACAAAAGGGAATTAGAATGCGAGGAATACGTGTCACTTCAAAATTTAACAGTGTGTTCCTCGCAGCCTTCTCTGCGAAAGTTTCAAATGATACAGGTCGCATTAAAGGCGCAGTCCCACTTCCGTCGGAAATTGCACAACACGGAGGCGTCACCTCGTGTTACGGGAGAGCACATCCAGGTGTTTCGCAGTTAGATATGTGTAGCAAAGAGGAAATGAGGCGACCACGCGGTCGGTGACTGCCACAGTGACAGCGGCTGTTAATTTTTCTGCGTGACAGCAGTGCCTCGGCGCGCCCGCCCGTGTTACGCAAGTCAACCGCCAGCGGAAAGCACTGCGCTTTGCAGACGCCAAAAGGTAAACACCGACAACAGGTGGCAGCCCCAGCCGACTCGCCACTGGCAATGCGGTCAATCACTGCAAGTTGCGCTGTTTGTCTCTCTGATGCCTATACTGAGGAAACCACCAGCCACTCAGACAATGACGTCTACATCTACATAGCTACTCTGAAGATCACACTTAAGTGCCTCGCAAAGGGTTCGTCGAATCACCTTCTCTATTATGCCACTCTCGAACAGCGCGCGGGAAGAAACGAACACCTAAATCCTTCCGCGCGAATTCTGGTTTCCCTTATTCTATTACGATGGCCGTTTCTCTCTATATAGGTCGGCGTCAACAATATTTTCGCAATCGGAAGAGAAAGTTGGTGACTGAAATTTCGTGACTAGGTCCCGCCACAGAGACAAACGCCTTTGAGTGATTTATACGCCACTTCCTGTATCATGTCAGTGACACTATCTCCCCTATTCCTCGAATATGCAAAACTGCTGCCCTTCTTTGAACTTTCTCAATGTACTTCGTCAATTCTAGAGGGTAAGGATCCCGCACCGTGCAGCAGTACTCCAAAAGAGAAGGGACAAGAGTAGTGTAGGCAGTCCCTCTAGCAGATCCGTTGCATCTTCTAAGTGTTCTGCCGTTAAAACGCAGTCTTTGGTTCGCCTTCCCCACAACATTTTCTGTGTGTTCTTTCCAATTTAAGTTGTTCGTAATTCCTAGGTATTTAGTTGAATTTACCGCCTTCAGACTCCATTGATGTATCGTGTAACCGAAGTGTAACAGATTCCTTTAAGCGCTCACATGGATGGCTTCACACTTTCCATTACTTAGGGTTAATTGCCAATTTTAGCACCATACGGAGATGATAGATAAGCTCCAGTGGAAGACCTGCAGGAGAGACGCTCAGTAGCTCGGTACGGGCTTTTGTTAAAGTTTCGAGAACATACCTTCACCGAAGAGTCAAGCAGTATATTGCTCCCTCCTACGTATAACTCGCGAATAGACCATGAGGATAAAATCAGAGAGATTAGAGCCCACACAGAAGTATACCGACAATCCTTCTTTCCACGAACAATACGAGGCTGGAATAGAAGGGAGAACCGATAGAGGTACTCAAGGTACCCTCCGCCACACACCGTCAGGTGGCTTGCGGAGTATGGATGTAGATGTAGATACAGATGTGTTATCTAAAGTCATTTTGCAATTAGTTTTGACCTTCTGATGACATTGCTAGACGATAAACGACTGCATCATCTGCAAACGACCTAAGATGGCAGCTCATATTGTTTCCTAAATCGTTAATATTGATAAGGAACAGCACAGGGCCTGTAACACCAACTTGGGGAACGCCAAAAAACACATCTCGATGACTTGCCATAAATTAATATAACTGTGACCCCTCTGACAGTAAACCACGAATCCAGTCGCATAACTGAGACGATATTCCATAAGCACGCAATTCGTTTACAAGCCGCTTGTAAGGTACAGTGTGGAAAGCCTTCTGGAAATCTGGGAGTACAGTATCAATTTAAAAATCCCCTGTCGATAGTGGTATACTGTGACGTATATCATGTGAGTTCCTCACTAATTATTTTCCTAATTCAGCATTTACAAATAACAGGTATTTATGTAATACCCTGCTTCCGACATGAAACGCTCCCTTTTCACTCCTAAACCTTTTCCGACCGGTGTTTCCGAAATGATTTTAATCTTCTTGCTGCTCTCCTGTCGTTCTGATCGCGGCTGTTGTTTCGGTACATTATTTGTGACGTTATGATTACTACATTGACTTTCTCCCAAAGATTATACAATTACGAAAGAGAATTTTATGTCGAGCGATACGTCAATGCATGTTGATATTCCTGCTACAATCGGAAACGTCGTTTAATTGGTGTCAGAAAACGCTGCACGAGGAAAATCGTGCTTGGCGTTCGTGAAGCAACAGCAAGCCGTGCCGAGTTGTGGAGGCACAAAATGTCTTGGTAGGAGTACTCCAGCACTGTGCAGACACTAATGAATAAATTCCAGGATCTATCACTGCCGTACCTGTGACCGACGATGTGCAGGCTACGTCACACGGTGATGGCGAATTATTGAAGTAGTCAACTTCCATAGCTTTACAAATTAAGTGCGCGTTGGCCCACTTCTTGCGCATACATGTCGCGATAGAATCAAAGCATCCCTTATGGTCTGTGATGCACGCCAGGATTGAGACGGGAAGTTGCGCTTGAAATAATTGTTTTTCATATTGCTGGGCCAAAACTCCATGATAAAATCAAGAATCTTGTGAGATATAAGTTTTAATGTCTTAAATGTCTTTGAAAAACTGAATCGTGAAAGATGGCCTTAGTAATGCTTCATTGCGCCAAACAATATTTAAGCTAACAAGAACTGCTGTGTCCAAACTACGTCGACTTGTGCAAACACCTCGCCTCGAGTTCTTGGCCAAATGCCACGCTAAGTGCCACTAACAGAGATGTTTTCCATCTCGTAAAAATACCTATTTGAAGCGTGCACCAAAAAGATTTGCCAGTGTAGTCTGTTATGCCGAAACTAATACACAGAACTCAAGAGAAAAGGATGAGCAAATGAAAGTGGGTATGTAGTGTAAATTGTGTGTGTCTGCCACTGTACAACCCCCTAGAAAAGAACTGCAGTTATTAGATTATGTTTTACTTCACCCTTTAGCAGTCTGCACATGTTATATTAAACACATTAATTACATAATTTCTTCACGAGAAGTCAGGTATTAAACCAGTTGACACGTCATCCAATATAAACTAATGGCAGAAATATATTCTTTGTATAACGCACTACACTGCACTTGACACAGAAGTACAGTTAGCAGATCTGTGAAAATAACCTGAAATATTCTAGCAAGAATATTCTGTCTCTAACAGCTTTGCAGCACACTGCAGAGATTAATTAAAAGGCCATTCCACTAACTTAAACAGATTCGTTGCGGAGAAGGAAAACGCAGGTCAAGCAATGAAGTTACAGGAACCGTCGATGTTCGGTGTCACATTTTAAGCTGATACAACGAAAGTGATACAACGGCCTATCAAAGTGAATCGTCATACATGGCTGGCTATTGGTAGGATACGACTGGGTCAGTCACTACACGAGGTGTCAAGAGCGATTACAATGTTCCGAAGTGTAATTTAACTGGAATGGGCTTGTTTCGAAACAGAAGGATGTATACGTATTTAAAAAAAAAAAAAAAAAAATCAAGATTGTCCGCGAACGAGTACAGAGAGTGAGGGTCGTTACCTCATTCCTGAGTCCCGTTAGAACAGGAGACAGATCGCTGCTCGACTACATCGAACCTCGCAAAAAGAAACAGGATGCCGAGTACCTGCCCAAGGTGACCTAGATCGTCTTCGTGAACGAGGCCTCTATATACGTAGGCTCACGCCGCGTCTACTGGTTAGGAACTCGTCACCATAGTGACATTTGGCAGAGGAGCGTCGCAAACGGAAGCAAACTCCAAGCAGTCCTGTTTAGTATTCTGGCGAGTGACAAATTACACATAAGCGTAACAGCGACCGGTTTATATAAGGAGAGTGATCGCTAAGTGCGCGTTGGGAGGTCCCAGCTGAAACGTCGGGCCACACATATAGTGGACTTGCACTGGCACCAGAGCTCTTCGGAGTCGTGACGATGTCTGTGAACACAAAACTCGGCGGTGTTCACTCTCAAAGTCGACTACGAACTTGGATGACGAGTATACGATGACAGTAAATACGGTAAAATTAATGCACAGGCACCCTCGTCGACGCCTCCTCAAACATGTGGAGAAATATGGCCAACAATAGTGGACTAGTACGTGGACAGTGCATTCCATTCCGGAACCTGGCTCTACATTCACTTTTAAGGATCCAACTGGGTACTAGTCGATACTTTCAGTCCTGCTGGGCGCTGGAAAAAGGTGATCTTCTTCAGGACGTCCAACCCTTTAATACTTAATCGAAATAATTTCTGGGGACTGTGTTCGATTTGATAGTGGGTGGTCTCAGGCTTGACATCCGAGACACTACTCAACGCTGACAGACTGAACACTTTTTGAGCAGGATACGTACCGCTTCTAAGTGCAGTTCAGGACGAACGAAATCTCTCTGAAAAAGAAATATGGAATTTGAAATTTCGGCACATTTGCGAGCAACATCCCAATGTCATGGTGGGAGACTGGCTGATTTAAGGAGCTCCACGGTTCTCTGATATCTATCAGGCAAAAAGGAGTTCGTCCAATGTTTTGTTCGGTCACATGCTGTGCCAACCGAAGATCGTTCAGTATTTATGAGCAACAACGTTCGTCACCTCGAGGTCCAATTGTTCCATAGCATGCAACAAGGTGAATACTTTCAAATACCGTTGCCCTTGTACACTGCTACATTTCTCTTATTGTACATGTCTGGGATTTATTTGGAAGAAGTATCTCATACACGCTTGTCATGACAGCATACCGTACTTGGGAGTAGTAACTACAGCAGATTCGTTCATTTCTGGCCAGTGGCACCTGTGCAAACAACTTAAGCTACTCTTGCTATTGAGCCGCATAGACATGAATTACAGAGAATTTCTTTTCTCGGCATGTTCCAGTTCACAGCTCTGTATGTGAAAGTATGTCCTACTACAATAATATCACAGTGGGCCTAAAATATCACCTCACTCATTCACTCACTCACTGTTTTGACCTATTAAAATGATACAGGATTTGCACACGGAAATAACCAATTGGAAAAATGATCTCAACAAAATTTTATAATTTAGAAGTGGTGGTGTTACCTCTAGTCCGATGAATTTTTCATGCAGTTCTCAAAAGCTACTATCTGCACAACATTCTTCACATATGCGTAACTATTGCAGCCTAAATCATTTTGCAAGTGTGTACTGAACACAAGATTTTGTCTCTCTCTTGAATCACCCCCCCCCCCCTCCCAACCTTTCCTTCAGTACCAAACTAAAGACTTCCTGATGCCTCAGGCTGTGTCCTGTTCTCAACCAATATCCTCCTTTGGTGGTGCCGGAGATTTTCAGTCCAACTCGATACAGTACCTCCTCATTAGTTATTGGTCTTTCTGTTTGTCGTACATATTTCACTTCCGTACATTTTCGTAAAAAAAGGATATTATTCGTTGAATGGATATTGATAAAGCAGATCACATAGCAAAGCACATTTTTTTTAACTGCAGTCAGGACAGTCACTTTCTACTAAACACCATATTCTACATTATCTTGGCACTTCAAACAGAGTCTTTTCAACAAGCGGAAGTAGTTCGAAGCATCTCTCTCCTAAACGCGTCATACAGTACACTATGTTGACACGAACAGGTATGAATGGACTGCTGTCCTCCAGGTTATTAAACTGCAAACAGCAGATAACGGAAGCCTGTATAGCTTTTTTGGGGTCGCATTTCATGTTCTTACTCGTTATTCCCTCTACTTCCCGAGTAGGCACGCAGCTTTTCACAACTGCACGAAATCCGCAACTGAATCATTATACACATTCAAAACAAATTTTTTAGTATCGCTTGCATACATGAACTGAATTAATTCGATTCATTTCTTCTTCTACCTCATGCTGTGAACCATACAATACTGCGTCACGTTGTGCAGCCGTTAAGAAAGTGGACTTGTATTCCAGCAGAGTGATATCCAACCTCGCAATCCGTTTCAAATTTCCAGAATTTCGTCAAATAATCGCAACCGAATGACAATATGATTTTTCTCGCCTTGACTCCTTCCATTAACGTCGAAAAGAAAGACCTCGATATGAAAACAATTAATGCTAATGTATATATGCTGGCCACTGGTTAGTTACCACATGTCAATTCCCTCCCAGCAGATATTAATCATTTCTCGTAAAATTTATTAGGTCTTTTGGGAACAACAAAAGGGCTAAAAGCGAAGCCTGACAGTACTCCATGTTACATACACGGACTCACTGAGTGCATGCTCCACGTCAGAGTGCAGCAATCCTTTGCTTTCTATCGCAGAAACAACTGATGCCAGTAGTAAAACTTCTCCCTCTGAGGTTCTAATTGCTTCACGCTAACACTTTCACATTCCCAACGAACGACCTAGGATTTTTTATATTTTATTCATCATTCTTGCGCTTAGTCGATACTACCGAGAGCTTTACACTGTATTACGTTACTGACCCATTACATCATAATGCGATGAGCGAAATGTTTTATTAGATCCTATATGTGATCACAATATCCAAACTTTCACTAACCGACAGTTCAGTAATTAAATGGTTGCCTTACCTGTATACTGTCTTTCTTTCTTTTTGAGCGTCAATAAGGAGCAACTCTGGAAGCAATAAATGGTGGAGCTCAACCTTGGAATTGACGAAGACCGAACATCAAATCGGCAATAGTCATTTCAAAGCAGAGCACTCCGATACCTGTCTTATGTAATTTCGTAAAAGTGAGGAAAAAACTTATTTGAACGGACGGAGGTGGATTATAACGCAGCGTTCGTCCTTCAAGTTCTACTAGCTTGTTTGCACCAATGAAGCCAAGAAACAAATTTCCCAAAAACTAAATGATTTTTACTGTTCAAAAGTTTTGAGGTAACACTTGATTCTTCTCTGACGTCCAAAAAAAACCTCAATCAGATTTCGAGGTGCATGTCGTTAACACGAGGTGGCTCTCTACTCGTAAGTGGCAGGTTAATATCTTAGAAATGACATAAATTTAACGACCCTGATCATCAAATGGAAGAAACGTAGCAGCATTCATTTCTTAACCATCCCGTGAATTTCCAAGTTCCCACACTTGTCACCTACACAGTACAGGCACTCTTTTGTACATTCCGATAAGAGATTGTAGGAAGGCAATGATAAACCACGTCCATAAGGGAAACAATTCCTGTACTGCGCCAGCGATCAGGAGCGTTGTGTGTTCCACACGATCTCTATTACAAATTTACAAAACGTAGATAGCTTTTATGTACGGGTAAAACAAACCCATTTTAGGTCTGTCGATCACGAACCCTCAGCAGGCGTCCTCATAATAAAAGAGATACGAATCGAGCTGTTCGCCGCAAGCGGAGATAACTAAGCGAGGCCCACGGACGATGACAAATGTCGCTCTGTCGCTGGGCGGCTGTCCTAAATGCAGGAAGGCGGGCCTCACATCAGTGGACGGACGTCTGCCACGTCACTGTCTGGTTGGCGCCTGGCACCGTCTAGCGCCGGATGTCCGGCTCACACACACACACACACACACACACACACACACACACACACACACACACAGAGAGAGAGAGAGAGAGAGAGAGAGAGAGAGAGAGAGAGAGAGAGAGAGGGGGGGGGGGTAAAAACACTGCCCTATATCATCAGTGGTCTTTACGAGTGTCACAATTTCTGTTCCTGACGTTAATCTTCACATCCCCCCACAAAGCTCAGGTGATACCACCTCTAACGCCTTCTCTGATAGTGGCCATAGACGTCTGCTAAGGGAGGGGCATCTCGACAATCCAGACTTGTTATTCATTATAAAATTCTCATGCAGTTCCATAATGGCTGTCTACGATTACACTAAATCGCATATTTACCACTGCTGAGGACGACAGGAGATACTAGTTGGCATGTCCGGTTGAGCATAACAGTCATGAGAAGACGTCGATCGCCTCAGTTCAATCCCAGGCTGTTAAAAGTCGATTGTACCGCCAAATTTAAGAGTAGTTTCGGGAGCTTTCTCTTATGAATCTATCGCCACAACATTAAGGCTGACTGGGGTGCATTCTATCCTAGTCCAAAGCAGACTTTTTTTTTTCTTCTCAAATTTTTGGCTGTATTTTCACTTTCGACAATAGCTGATAACCACCCTCACTATGTTGGTTACAAAACATGTAAAGTGGGTAAAAGACACTAAACAGGCAGAACGTCGTACCCCGAAGTAATTATCCGAATGGGACGTAAATCGGTAGATGTGATTTACATGTAGGGACAAATAAATGACTACAATTTCAGAAAAGCTGGATGATTTATTTAAGAGAAAGAGCTTCACAAAGTGAGCAACTGCATAACACGCTGGGACACCTCTGGCAAGCAGTTATCGGGTTGGCGTTGATTGACTGAATTGCTGGATGTCCTCCTAAAAGAGGTTTGATGTGCCATGTCACGGATTGCGCGATCGCTCCCGCCGGGAGCTTCGAACCCTCCCTCGGACGCGCGCGCGTTTGTGTATGTTTGTGTGTGTGTGTGTGTGTGTGTGTGTGTGTGTGTTGTTGGTTTTGTTGTTTTTAGCATAGGTTAGTTTGAGTAGTCTGTAAGTCTAAGGACCGATGACCTCAGCAATTGGTCCCTTAGGAATTCACACACATTTGAACAACGTTTTTTTCTGACCAATTGGCGCGTTAGATCGCCAAAAGCCCGAGCTGGTCCGAGCCCTGAACATAATGCTCCCAACGTTCTCATTTGGGGAGCTATCAGGCGATCTTGCCAGCCAAGCTAGGGTTTGGTAAACAGGAAGGCAAGAAGAAGAAAGTCTTGCCGTGTGCAGGCGGCAATTGTCTTGGTGAAATGTAAGCCCAGAATGGCGTAGAATATCGACGACGTACCGTTATGCTGTAAGGGTGGCGCGGATAAGAACCAAAGGGGTGCTACTATGAAACGAAATGCCACCACGAGCACCACTCCTCGTTGTCGGGCCGTATGGCGAGCGCATCAGTTTGGTGCCCCATTGTTGTCGGGGGCGTCTACAGACAAGTCTTCGTTGGTCATCAGCAGTTAATGCTAAGCCGGCCGTTGTAGCCGAGCGGTTCTAGGCTCTTCAATCTGGAACCGCGCGATCGCTACGGTCGCAGGTTCGAACCCTGCCTCGGGCATGGATGTGTGTGGTGTCCTTAGGTTAGTTAGGTTTAAGTAGTTCTAAGTTCTAGAGGACTGATGACCTCAGATGTTAAGTCCCATAGTGCCCAGAGCCATTAGTTAATGCGAAACGGGGCTAAACACTGAAGATAATTCTACTCCAGTCGATAAGGTTGCAGGTCGAAAACATGTCTGAGATGTCCCGGAGAAGTAGTGGGATACCAATCTGTCTCGTCCGAGAGTTTGAGGCGCCATTTATATTCATAGCAAGACCAATTTGGTTGTCAATCGCAATACCTTCAAGCATAACGGTACGTCGTCGATATCGTACGCCACCCTGAACTTATATATGAGCAAGATAATGTTCGTACGCAGAGTTCCTACTGCTTCCTTTCATGCTTACCAAATATTACTTTGGCCAGGAAGGTCGCTGGATCTGCCCCCAATTGTGGAACGTTTCCAGCATTATGGGCAATGCTCCAACCAGTTCAGGATTTTGATGTCTAGTGCGTCAACTGCGCAGAATCTGGCACGACATCCCTCAGGAGGTCATCCAACAACTCTATCCGACAATACCAATCCGAATAACTGCCTGCATAAGGACCAGATGTGAACCAACGCGTGATTCCATTCCTGAAGCTCATTCTCGTGAGTAATTGACACACCTCTGAAGCTGTAATCATTTGTTTGCCTGTACATGTACATCACATCTACCTATTTCCGTCCCATTCATGTAGTTACTTCACGGTGCGTGGATTTTTTTTTCTTCTTGTAATGTACTATTTGTTTGGAACTTAATGTGCCGCAGGCACAAACAATATTATTAGGATATTAAGATTTGTTATGTGTAAATATCCGCCGTTGAAATATTGGAAACGTAAATAATTTATTATTGCACCATTAATACTGTGTGAGGCTGCCAGGGAAAAAAATTAAATGCCGCGTGGCTAGAGCCTCCCGTCGGGTAGACCTGTCGCCCTGTGCAAGTCTTTTGAGTTGACGCCACTTCGGCGAATAATGATTCAAATGGCTCTGAGCATTATGGGACTTAACGTCTGAGGTCATCAGTCCCCTAGAACTTAGAACTACTTAAACCTAACTAACCTAAGGACACAACAGACATCCATGCCAGAGGCAGGATTCGAACCTGCGACCGTAGCGATCGCGCGGTTCCAGACTGAAGAGCCTAGAACCGCTCGGCCACAGAGGCCGGCCCACTTCGGCGACTTACGTGTCGAAGCTGTCAAGGGGAAACATATACCCCCATATGAGGTGCGACAATAATGTGATTTTTTTCCCTCCCTAGAGTGGCAACCCTGTAGCCTGTTACTGCAGACAGTCTCCATCTGTGATCTTGATATTTCCCCAACACAGAAGCAAGTGTCGTGCACCTACAATTTTTCAACCAAAGAGTAGCAGCCTGAAGATTTGCTTGTCGTCACAACTATGGAATCTCAAAATACTGCGCGGCAGCGCGCCATCTATCTGTGAAATTGGCCTGAATGCCACAGGGGCAGCAGGAGTTTAGAAGCGAGATTTTATCAAATGCACAAGTGTTTCGTTGCCACACTGCCACAGAAGGGCGACGAAATGGATTGTAGTAATTATAGAGGGATATCGCTATTACCAGTATGTTCCAAAATTTTCTCGAATATTCTGCTAAGCAGGCTTACACCATATGCAGATGAAATTGTGGGGGATTACCAAGCTGGCTTTCGGAGGAACAGATCAACTATAGACGAAATATTCACTCTGCGTCATATTTTGGAAAAGAAATGGGAATACAATGAACCAGTTCATACATTTTTACAAAAGCATATGATTCAGTATTGCAATCAAAATTGTACAGAATTCTTTTGGAACTTGGAATAGCAAAGAAGTATGTTAGACTAATAGAAGCCAGTTTGAAAAACACGAAAGGTAGAGTATGCGTGGGGAAATTGGAGTCAGAGAACTTGTAATAAAGAACGGACTTAAGCAGGAAGATGCCCTGTTTAATTTAGTCCTAGAATATATTGTACAAATGGCAGCAGATAATTCAGAGGGTGTGGAGTTAAATGTAAATATTAAGATATTAGGGTATGCAGATGATCAAAACATCATTAGCGATAGGAAAGAATCTGTAACAGCAAATGCGAATGGGTTAATCAAGGTTAGTGAAGATGTAGGCCTAAGGATAAGTGAAGACAAAACTAAATACCTGGTTACTACTAGAATGCCAACAACAGTAGATCAGGAAATGTTAAGAGTTGGAGACATTCAGTTTGAAAAAGTGAAGACATTTAAGTATCTAGGCGTGGACATCATTTCGAGAAATGAGACTGAATCCGAACTGAAGAATAGATTACGGGCGGAAAATGTGAGCTATTTCTCACTGAGTAGATTACTTTCATTACGGATATTGTCTAGGAATTTAAAGATTAGAATATACGAAACTATTATTCTACCAGTTATGCTGTATGGGTGCGAGACTTGGTCTCTTACTGTGCAAAACGATAAGCCGTTTCGAGTATTTGAAAACAAAATTTTGAGGAAAATTTCCGGAGCAAATAGAGATTACATTAGCGGAGAGTGGCGAAAACTGCCTAACGAAGAGGTTCACGAACTCTATTCAATCTCTGACATAATCAGTATTATTAAATCACGTAGGCTGCGATGGGCGGGTCACGTAGCTGGAATGGATGAGGGCAGGACAGCGCGCAGAGTACTGGTAGGGCACTTACCAGAAAAGTACTTGAGCTCGAACAAACACAAATACACCAAAATCGTCTGACAAATACTGTAAAGGTCTCTTATTGCACCAGTTATACTCCCGCATCTGCAAAACTCTGCAGTCGTCCGTTAGAGGACTCTGCGTATGGCATGCCGCATTGCACACTGACCTGCCGGTACGCCAGTCAGGACCAATAGGGACGGTTCAGTGTGCCTCTGAAGTTGCATTTTGTGACATTATTTGTGTTTTGAAGCGTCAGATGGCTCGGCGATTGGTAATCAATCCTGCTAATGTATTGCGATTGGTTGAGATGAAGTTACGAAGAACCCTTCTTCGTGAAGATGGTATTGGTGTAGAAGACGAATCATTCGCATGTTTTCTGGTATCTATTATAGTGTAGAAATATGAGCATAAGTTAGAAACAGATACTGTTGTAACACTAACACATAATGATGATGATAGTGATGATAATGACGAACAACTGATTGCAAACGGTTGTGCTACGGCAAGTGCGGGATGAGGCGATGAAGCAGTGACAGTGAATACCAACCGTCTCCCAATGAGGAGGTTAAAGTTGCAAGTATCAGCACGGCGATTGATGACAACACACTGGAGAACATGTACGATGATTATTACGTTAGAGGTTTCGACACATACGACAAGATTCTGTAAAGATACCCTAAACTGAAGTCTAAAAGCAATATTAAAAACATACTGGATTACGTGGCAAAGAAAAGAGAAGGAAATACAGTTTTCAAAGGAAATCGTACACTGTTGTTCAAGACCATGAAGGAGCGTGTAATGGCGAAATTCGCTGAAGCGCGAGAATGCGGTTCCGCCGTTCATTATTGGCATTTACAACAATGGGCATTGGACGTAGCCAGAAATCTCGGGTGTACAAACTTTACAGCTTCACTAGCGTTTATTATTAATTTGAAAAAGGAGTTTAGGATAACATCACGCCGTATCACTATGCTCTAAGCATGAAAAGATAAGGTTGACGAAGAAGAGCTGATTGAAAGAGCTCAAACAGTTGTTGCTGACGTCAATGAGCATCTCACGAGAGAAAACATCGACATTAGTTCTGTATGGAACTGTGATCAGAGTCAGTTCAACTATGAACTTTCTTGTGACAGAACATTATCCATGAAAGGGGAGAGAAACACTGTCGCGATGTTGCAATCAGTTAACTGCGCAACACATAGTTACACGATCGATGTTGCTATATCAATGGACGGACGCTTGGCAGACAAACTCTATATTTGCTTCCAAGAATCCAGTGGAAAGTTTGGACCACGCGTGTCAATGGAAACAGAAATGCGGTGCCCTCCAAATGTCGTCGTCGATGCAAGTGTGAGTGGAAAGATGACGAAACAAAATCTGAAGACTTTTTTTCTGTCAGTTTTGAATCTACATTTGTCGAGAAAGTCATTAGTACTTTGTGACTTCTGGTCTGGACATAATGATGAACGAGTACTACCGGAAGCATCTGGCGGAAAACATGTAGATTTAAAAATCATTCCGCCTAAAACTACAAAATATGCACAACCTCTGGATGTGTATTTCCTCAGGCAACATAAAATATATGCAAAAAGAATAACCGACTTCATTAAACTACGTTCCAGTAATAAGCAGCCGAAATTGCACGACAGATTCTTTATCATGAATATGCATTCTGTCATTTAAAATCAGTTATCTGCGGGAGTATACAGACCAATGCTTCGTTACGCGTGGCAGAACGCTGGCTACGATATTGGTGAACCAGTGAACAACTTCAAAAGTGGTTTTGACGTGGCGCTCAACACTGATATTATAGAATGTGCAAATACGCCATGCGATCAACTTACATTTCTTCACTGTGCGTTTTGCAGTCATTCGTATTGCTCGGAGCATTTTATTGACATTCCGCATTTACATTTATAGTTAAGATTTCTGCATTGCGTATGGCGTCCACAATTACATCTACAGTGATAATTAGAGCATGACTGCAGAGTTTTGCAGAAAAACGACATCCACCAGCACATTCAGAGGTACATAATGGTCCTGTAACCAAACGTTCATACAGATCTGTTCGTTCGATCCCAAGTACTTTCCTGGGGTCCTGTAGGGAGACCGCGGCGTAGATGGGAGGACAATGTGAAGGCTGATTTGAGGAGCCTAGGTATTGACGGTGAATGGAAGGAAATAGCCCAAGACAGGGACAGATGGCGGAAATACGTTGCTGCGGTAATGGACTCTCGAGTCCGGTTTGTCCAGTGAGTGTGTGAGTGAGTTTCGTTGCCAAAGAATGTTTTCTAAAGGCAGAACCAATATCGAAGATGAACACTGCAATGGACGAGCACCGACAGCACGAATAGATGACAGAACAGCCAGGGAGCGCCAGCTTGCGCGAGCTGTGGCTTCTCCGTTTCTGGAGCATAAACACGGCGGTGCCGCCACCCTGGCGAGGTGTTCAGTCCGCTTTGGCGGGCAGTCTTAAGAGGGGTAGGACGTCAAACGGGCAGACTTGGAGCACGAGAGGCACCACAGGACATTTTAATTTCTACTGTCTATACTTTTACAAATAAATTCATAAAACTTTGTCAACATGACCAGGAAGGATTCAGGATTCACACTCATAGCAGTGGAAGTGCAAAAACATAACAACATTAATTTTTTTTAGATATGAAATTTTATCATTTTTTTCACTTACTGTTGGCTGCATTTGTTGCTATAGGTACATTTTTCTTCAAAAGTAAGAGAGATTCTGTGATGAATTTTGCACAGCATACAAACCATACTTACAGGTGAAACTTCCTGGCAGATTAAAACTGTGTGCCGGACCGAGACTCGAACTCGGGACCTTTGCCTTTCGCGGGCAAGTGCTCTACCAACTGAGCTACCCAAGCCCGACTCACGCCCCGTCCTCACAGCTTTACTTCTGCCAGTACCTCGTCTCCTACCTTCCAAACTTTACAGAAGCTCTCCTGCGAACCTTGCAGAACTAGCACTCCTGAAAGAAAGGATATTGCGGAGACATGGCTGAGCCATTCTGCATACTTACAGGTGTATTAATCTCTAGAATTTTCCAAATCTATTAAAAACTGTGGTACAAAATTGAGATAATTAACTATAAAATTTGATTTTTTTCCTGAACATAAAGTGTAAAACGTAACAGCTCATTCATTTTTTTCATAAATTAAATAGATTCTAGAGTTTCAGACACCTATAAGTATGGTTTGTATGCTGTGCAAAATTCATCGAACAGTGTGTCTTACTTATGAAGAAAAGTGTACCTACAGCAACAAATGCAGCCAACAGTAAGTGAAAAACTGATGAAATTTCATGTTGTTGTTGTGGTTTTCAGTCCTGAGACTGGTTTGATGCAGCTCTCCATGCTACTCTATCCTGTGCAAGCTTCTTCATCTCCCAGTACCTACTGCAACCTACGTCCTTCTGAATCTGCTTACTGTATTCATCTCTTGGTCTCCCTCTACGATTTTTACCCTCCACGGTGCCCTTCAATACTAAATTGGTGATCCCTTGATGACTCAGAATATGTCCTACCAACCGATCCCTTCTTCTAGTCAAGTTGTGCCACAAACTTCTCTTCTCCCCAATCCTATTCAATACTTCCTCATTAGTTATGTGATCTACCCATCTAATCTTCAGCATTCTTCTGTAGCACCACATTTCGAAAGCTTCTATTCTCTTCTTGTCCAAACTATTTATCGTTCATGATTCACTTCCATACATGGCTACACTCCATACAAATACTTTCAGAAATGACATCCTGACACTTACATCTTTACTCGATGTTAACAAACTTCTCTTTTTCAGAAACGCTTTTCTTGCCATTGCTAGTCTACATTTTATATCCTCTCTACTTCGACCATCATCAGTTATTTTGCTCCCCAAATAGCAAAACTCCTTTACTACTTCAAGTGTCTCACTTCCTAATCTAATTCCCTCAGCATCACCCGACTTAATTCTACTACATTCCATTATCCTCGTTTTGCTTTTGTTGATGTTCATTTTATATCCTCCTTTCAAGACACTATCCATTCCGTTCAACTGCTCTTCCAAGTCCTTTGCTGTCTCTGACAGAATTACGATGTCATCGGCGAACCTCAAAGTTTTTATTTCTTCTACATGGATTTTAATACCTACTCCGAATTTTTCTTTTGTTTCCTTTACTGCTTGCTCAATATACAGATTGAATAACATCGGGGAGAGACTACAACTCTGTCTCACTCCCTTCCCAACCACTGCTTCCCTTTCATGCTCCTCAACTCTTATATCTGCCATTTGGTTTCTGTACAAATTGTAAATAGCCTTTCGCTCCCTGTATTTTACCCCCCACCACCTTTAGAATCTGAAAGAGAGTATTCCAGTCAACATTATCAAAAGCTTTCTCTAAGTCTACAAATGCTAGAAACGTAGGTTTGCCTTTCCTTAATTGATTTTCTAAGATAAGTCGTAGGGTCAGTATTGCCTCATGTGTTCCAATATTTCTACGGAATCCAAACTGATCTTCCCCGAGGTCGGCTTCTACTAGTTTTTCCATTCGTCTGTAAAGAATTCGCGTTAGTATTTTGCAGCCGTGACTTATTAAACTGATAGTTCGGTAATTTTCACATTTGTCAACACCTGCTTTCTTTGGGATTGGAATTATTATATTCTTCTTGAAGTCTGAGGGAATTTCGCCTGTCTCATACATCTTGCTCACCAGATGGTAGAGTTTTATCAGGACTGGCTCTCCCAAGGCTGTCAGTAGTTCTAATGGAATGTTGTCTACTCCCGGGGCCTTGTTTCGACTCAGGTCTTTCAGTGCTCTGTCAGTCGCCGGTACTTGTGCTTTAGTCGACGTTAGGATATTTCTTCCCACAAACTAAATAAAGTATGTTCTGTTGCTGTCATAACAACAAAAGAATAATCGAAAGGTTTAAAAGTTAAACTATATAGTACAGATTGAATAACATCGGGGAGAGACTACAACCCTGTCTCACTCAATTCCCAACCACAGCTTCCCTTTCATGCCCCTCGACTCTTTTATTATGTAAAAAAAATATTTTGTTATGTTTTTGCTACGAGTGTGAATCCTGAATACTTCCTGGTCATGCTGACAAAGTTTTATGAATTTACTTGTAAAAGTATAAACAGTGGAAATTAAAATGTCCTGTGGTGCCTCTCCTGCTCCAAGTCTGCCCGTTTGACGTCCTACCCCCCGTAAGACACGCCTCAGAGTGTGCGAGGCGAGGCTCCTGTGTCGGCGCGGCGTGCAGGATGCGGCCGGAGGAAGCGCGAGCGGCACGTGGCGACGGCGCCTGGACGCCCGCCAAGCGCCGACCAGACAGACGCCGGTCTCTGCCTGCCTGGCCGCTGGTCGCAGGATACGGAGAGCAGTCCGTCACTGGGCGACCGCTACCCGCGTAGGCTCCGCCACAGATTCCCGTATGGAGGACATAGTCATAGACATCCCTGGGGTTGTGAAGCAGCTAAATGGGTTGAAAACAAATGGCCAGGTCCTGATGGGATTCTAATTCGGTTTTACAGAGAGTACTCTACTGAATTGGCTCCTTACTTAGCTTGCATTTATCGCGAATCTCTTGCCCAACGTAAAGTCTCGAGCGACTGGAAAAAAAAGCGCAGGTGACGCCTGTATACAGGGTGTTACAAAAAGGTACGGCCAAACTTTCAGGAAACATTCCTCACACACAAAGAAAGAAAATATGTCATGTGGACACGTGTCCGGAAACGCTTACTTTCCATGTTAGAGCTCATTTTATTACTTCTCTTCAAAGCACATTAATCATGGAATGGAAACACACAGCAACAGGACGTACCAGCGTGACATCAAACACTTTGTAACAGGAGATGTTCAAAATGTCCTCCGTTAGCGAGGATACGTGCATCCACCCTCCGTCGCATGGAATCCCTGATGCGCTGATGCAGCCCTGGAGAGTGGCGTATTGTATCACAGCCGTCCACAATACGAGCACGAAGAGTCTCTACATTTGGTACCGGGGTTCTGTAGACAAGAGCTTTCAAATGCCCCGGTAAATGAAAGTCAAGAGGGTTGAGATCACGAGAGCGTGGAGGCCATGGAATTGGTACGCCTCTACCAGTCCATCGGTCACCGAATCTGTTGTTGAGAAACGTACGAACACTTCGACTGAAATGTGCAGGAGCTCCATCGTGCATGAACCACATGTTGTGTCGTACTTGTAAAGGCACATGTTCTAGCAGCACAGGTATAGTATCCCGTATGAAATCATGGAGGTGAATCGAGGAAGTACAGTACATACTGACGAAACTAAAATGAGCTCTAACATGGAAAGTAAGTGTTTCCGGACACATGTCCATATAACATCTTTTCTTTATTTGTGTGTGAGGAATGTTTCCTGAAAGTTTGGCCGTACCTTTTTGTAACCCCCTGTATAAGAAGGGTAGAAGGACAGATCCTCAAAATTACAGACCAATAGCCTTAACATCGGTTTGTTGCAGGAGTCTCGAACATATTCTCAGTTCGAAATACTCAATTTCCTTGAGACAGAGAAGTTGCTGTCCACGCATCAGCACGGCTTTAGAAAGCATCGCTCCTGCGAAACGCACCTCGCCCTTTTTTCACATGATATCTTGCGAACCATGGATCAAGGATATCAGACGGATGCCATATTCCTTGACTTCCGCAAAGCGTTTGACTCGGTGCCCAACTGCAGACTCCTAACTAAGGTACGAGAATATGGGATTGGTTCCGAATATGTGAGTGGCTCGAACACTTCTTAAGTAATAGAATCCATTACGTTGTCCTCGATGGTGAGTGTTCATCGGAGGTGAGGGTATCATCTGGTGTGCCCCAGGGACGTGTGTTAGGGCCGCTGTTGTTTTCTACCTACATAAATGATCTTTTGGATATGGTAGATAGCAATGTGCGGCTGTTTGCTGATGATGTTGTGGTGTACGGGAAGGTGACGTCGTTGAGTGACTGTAGGACACAAGATGTCTTGGACAGGATTTGTGATTGGTGTAAAGAATGGCAGCTAACTCTAAATATAGAGAAATGTAAATTAATGCAGACGAATAGGAAAATGAATCCCTTAATGTTTGAATACTCCATTAGTAGTGTAGCGCTTGACACAGTCACGTCGATTAAATATTTGGGCGTAACATTGCACAGCGATATGAAGTGGGAAAAGCATGTAATGTCAGTTGTAGGGAAGGAGGATAGTCGTCTTCGGTTCATTGGTAGAATTTTGGGAAGATATGGTTCATCTGTAAAGGAGACCGCTTATAAAACACTAATACGACCTATTCTTGAGTACTGCTCGAGCGTTTGGGATCCCTATCAGGTCGGATTGAGGGAGGACATAGAAGCAATTCAGAGGCGGGTTGCTAGATTTGTTACTGGTAGGTTTGATCATCACGCGAGTGTTACGGAAATGCTTCAGGAACTCGGGTGGGAGCCTCTAGAGGAAAGGAGGTGTTCTTTTCGTGAATCGCTACTGAGGAAATTTAGAGAACCAGCATTTGAGGCTGACTGCAGTCCTATTTAATAAGCAATTGTTTACGTACCTAGCTATTACAGACATATTATGATACTTGTCCGCGCAAGGATGTTTTATGTAAATTTACGTTTATGTTGCATTTTACCCATAGAGGACGCAGTTGTTTTTACAGGTATTGCCCTGGCTTGGAAGAAGGGACAGAGGCCTATTAATGGAGAAATTGAGGCCAAAAGATCCGAAGGAATTTAGGAACTTCGCTAGAGTGGACTTGGCTTGTTTTGACAAGTTGATGTCGATGATACGGGAAGGAATTCGCTCAAGTGACACAGTACTGCGGATGGCAATTTCGCCTAGTCGGAAGTAAAATTTTAAACAATTTCTTTATTCATTTTATGAGTGGCCTCTCTCGCTGACTATTGCCAATTCCTCCTTCCCAGCTTGTTAAAATAAAGCAAAAACACTACCTCCTCCTAAAATAGGGAAAACAAAGAAATACCAGAACAACAGTTCCAGACCATGGTTCCTCACCTGAGGCTGATACATTACGCTTCTACACCATCCCTGGAATTTTGTATCATCAAGAAATGACACCGTACGTCAGGAGGCAGCGTAGGTCACGCCGCGGAAATCAAACTAAATTTGTCGCGCATTTGTAAATGACAGCACTTTGCGACTTCCAACAAACCTTAAATATAATTTCGAACCTTCACTGAGCTTTTTGTCGCTTATAGCCCCACAAAATAGGGAAAGGAAGTAGTTTTGGTTATGACTTTTTGATTAGTCTGTGGATGAAGAATCGAAGAGGGGACAAGCCTGGGGCAGAGTACTGCTACATAACAGACAAGTAAATTCAATATCAAGGAAAGCTCACGACGCGAAAAGCCGAACAAAGTAGACGCAAACAGTACCAGCACGTCAAATGTTGGTTTTATGTGATCCTTTGAGCACATATAATTAATTCGTAGCAGAGTATGAATCGTTCAGCAGTTAAATGGCAGCTTGGAAGCGCCAAAGAATGACTGTTTCTCACAACCATTAAGAACTGGCACCAAACGAGGCATTTTTTTTTTTTATGACGATGACATTTCGAAGAACCAAACTGCTGGCCATCAGACCCTTCGATAGCGGAGTGCTCTCGTCATTTGTCGGTGATATGAAGGGGAAAAAAAAGCAACGGCCCTTTACCGTGCCAGGACATTTGATATGATGGCGAAATGCTGAAGTAGGTCCAACGAGCTGGGTGATGATCTGCTTTCTGACGAGCAGTGGCTGATGGTCTGTTTAGGAATATCTGCACAATGAAGGAAGTAGAGGGGTGGAGGAGGAAAGGACGGAAGGGCGCTAGCTGGGTCCGTTAGCCCCCGGCGGCATGTTTACAAGCTGCTTGTTATTCCCAATATCGTAGAAGTATTTGAGTGCTACATCTGGAAAACTATGCAATTTCAGTTCCTTCCTGGTGTTCGTTAAAATGCCGCAGTCCACAAATGGGCCACTTTAAGGGAACACCACGTTCACATCGGCCTGGACCCGTTAGTTTTCTTACCATAAAGTAATGCAACCTGCGAGAGACGTGATCGCTACGTCAGTTGTAATCATTGTATGAGGAATCATTTTAAATTAGTGCTTGGTGACCGTGTTAGATAAGGTAGTATATAGATTACAGTGCAAGCAGCACAGAAAGCCAGAAATACCTGCACAAAAAGCAAGAAATAACTGCTCGAATACAGAAAATACAATATATCTTCAGAAAAAAAGACAAGAGATAAATATGGCAACATTAAACGGGGATTTAAGTACTCGATAACGGACACTCCTGTAACAACAACTTTCTTCCTCCTCCGCCTCCTTCCTCTTAACCTGTTACCGTCTCGTCCAGAAGTTTTCCTGCCATTTTTTCACTGATCGATCTAGCGATCTTACACCGTTGGGGCGGTAGTGTAGCATGGGTTTTTGGATCCTCTTTCAGCTCATTCGTTGTTTTGGTAGTTCTGTACATAGTCTAGTGTGTGATGCCGTTTGGTACAGCAAGTTGTTCATCTCAAGAATTTCATTTCACAGGCTCTTAGTCTTTTCGCGTCTTTTTTCTTTATTGTCTCGGCTTCATTACCGCCGCGCGCAGGGACCATGAACGTAAGATACGAGAAATCAGGGCTGACGCGGAGGCGTATAGACAGTCGTTTTCCCCTCGCTATATTTGTGTGAGTGGAACTGAAGGGGAAATGACACGTAGTGGTACAGGGTACCCTCTGCCACGTACCTAGCGGTCGCTTGAGGAGTATCGATGTAGATGTAGGCAGCACAGGTCTTCCTAAGGTCTTATAAACGCGTATTCTGGTGTGCTTCTGGACTAGGGAAGAGTTCATTACATTATTAATGAAACCCATGGTTTTGGAAACATGGTGGCTTTTTCAGCTGTTTCTTCCAGAAGGGATAGCCTATAGCATAAATATATGAATGAGTTCACCCTTTAAAGAATTTTATTTTTCAAACAGCTCTTATGTTTACTGGGTTTTTTCCGCAGAACGTCACAGTTTTTGTTTTTTTCGGTGGTGATATTCATGCTGTATTTCTCACACATTGTCTGTAAATTGTCTACGGAATGCTGCCAGTCATCTTCTGAAGAACTAAATCGTCTCCAAAAAGGAAAACACCTAGCTTTTTGTTTATGCTGATTTGAATGAAGACATGTGGCATTTATTTCCATTCTTCGTTGATTTCATTCATATAAAAAAAAAGAGTGGCAAAAAGCTTCGTCCCTGTCGTACTTCTGCATGGATTATGCCCTACTCTGATAATTTCTCCTCTTCCTTGACACAGATTAAATCTGTTCAAGAAATTTGGTAAATATTTTGGTTCGTTGCTGGGGAACACGATCATCTGCCAGAATCTGTAACAACTTGTTCCTATCGACTGGACCTAGCAGGGTGCCCTCCCAAAACGAGGAAAAAACCCATCTGTCCCTTCGCTCTTCTCCTGTTTCTTTTTTCTTGGAAGTTAGGATGATTCTGGGAAAATGCGGAATGTAGTAGAGGCAAGGAATGGGCCACACTCTTTCGATGCAGCCATTCCGGCATGCATTTAGATAAGGACGTAAAGTTCCTGATATTGGTACTATGTTACAAGTCAATACTCGTATAAACGATATTATTCATCATCATCGGATATGCGGATAAGTAGGAAAAACAAACCAGTTAGGTTCGGATACAGCATTAGTAGTGTCCTGCTTGACACAGCCAAGCGTAACGTTGCAAAGCGATATGAAATGGAACGAACACATGAGGATTGTAGTAGGAAATTAGAATAGTCGTCTTCGGTTCATTGGGAGAATTCTAGCGAAGTGCGATTCATCTGTACACGAGGCAGCATATGAGTATGGGACGCTAGTGCAGCCTATTCTTCAGTACTGTTTGAGTGTTTGGGATCCGGACCAGGTTGGACTGAAGGAAGACATCGAAGCAGTTCATAGAGGAATGGGAATCCCTGAGGGGAGGCGACATCCTTTTCGAGGAGCACTATTGAGAAAATTTAGAAAACCGCTATTTGTAACTGACAGCAGAATGATTCTGTTGCTTCCAACAAACATGGCGCCTAAGGACGACGAATATAAGACACGATAAATTAGGGCTCGCATGGAGGCTTAGAAACTGTCGTTTTTACCGTTTTTGTGTTTGGTAGTGGTACAGTGAAGAAAGTGACGAGTAATGGTACAGTGTACCCTACACCACGCGCGCCGTTGAACTGGAGTGCAGGCTATGTACACACGTAGATCGTATACAATAATGTAGCTTAATGGTCGCCATGGTGCGGCTGTTGTTGTGATGTGCATCAAAAATGATAATGAGTGTCAGACTGTATGCGTTGGACTCCTTGGAACTAATCAGCCTGAAGTTTGACGAAGAGACCACCAATCTTTTCAGACATGTTCTGACATGAACTTACTTCTTATTTGGCGGTGAGTACTACGATCAGACAGAAGGAGTAGCCGTGGGGAGTCCACTCTCACCCGTTCTCGCAAATATGTACTTGGAACATTTCGAGGAGGAAGCTCTTGAATCAGCACATCTAAAACCCACCTGTTTCTTTAGATATGTGGATGATACCTTCGTTATCTGGCCACATGGAAGAGATAAACTGGCAGACTTCCTCACACATCTCAACTCCAGACACGAGAATATGAAGTTCACCATGGAGATCGAAATGGATGTGCTGCTCCCTTTCCTAGATCTTCTGATTAGAAGACGAGCTGACGGCACTTTGGGCCACAGCGTGTATAGGAAGAAGACGCAAACCTATTTGTACCTACATGCGGATAGCTGCCACCGCCCGGCACAAAAAAATGGCGTACTCAAAACTCTAGTACACAGATCTCACGCCATCTCCGACAGGGACAGTCTCCAACAAGAATTGGACCATCTGAAGACCGTGTTTCGGAGGAACGGTTACAAGGAAGGGCAAATTCGGAAGGCTCTACATCCCACACCTGCAGCACCGGCGGAAACTGAGGATGAACCTCATGAGGCGGCGGCCTTGGCTATTATCCTGAAAAATTGGACGCATTTTACGTAAACACCAAGTAAAAACCATCTTCCATTCTTCAAGCAATACCAAGACCCTTCTTGGTAGTGTCAAGGACAACCTTGGTCTACGTAAATCGGGGGTTTACCAGATACCTTGCCAATGCGGTAGTGTATACATAGGGCAGACCATTCGTACCATTGAGGACCGATGCCGAGAACATCAACGGCACACTAGACTGCAACAGCCCAGTAAGTCGGCAATTACTGAGCATTGCCTGTCGGAACTCCACAGCATGGATTATGACCAAACCCAAGTCCTGACACGGACTTCGAAATACTGGGGCTGTGTCATCAAAGAGGCCATCGAGGTCACAGTAAGGGAGCCACAACTAAATCGTGCCGGCGGTTACATCCTTAGCAAGGCGTGGGAACCCGCGATCGCCCGGATTAAGAAGAAAAAGGATGTATCCCATAGTGTACCGACTTCGGGGGAGGAGGGAAGAATAACGAGAGCGGTGGCAGCAGTCCCTCCTGGACGAGAAGACCTAGGACGCAGCGCCCAGACAGCGGGAAAACGGACGCTGTACCTGGACCGCGTGCGGTGCGCGGACAGCACCGACTCATAGGAAGCGCCTGAGAGAGGAACGGGAGGAGGGATTTATCTATATATACATGGCGCCGGCCCACCGCCGGTCAGTTCATCAGCGCACCTGATGATGGCAACGTGCTCGATTGCCGAAATATTGTGCCCTATGCACACTCATACCAGGCTGTTTCTTTCGTCTCATGGCTCCTGTTAGTTCACTTTCGACGAAGGAATCTCTGCTCGCCGTCGACGATCGATCAGGTTACCCTCGACTCCGGCATCAGAGCTTTACGGCGACTGATTAATCTCGTCCGCGCGACTGATGAGCCAAAGCAACGCCTGGTGGCAGCGGATTACAGTAGTTTCGTACGAACGCTCGGCTTCGGAAACGGGCACTGAGCGCAACTCTCACAAATCCTCCCAAGCAAGCACTGCTGGTGTACGCACTCTCTTCTTTCGCGTCAACAAAAACCTCGGGTGAAAGCAATACCACACAAAGGGGTTGTTCAGTGACGCACAATGCTCCGCAGCATCCTCTCCTCAAAGCAGCAAAAAAGCCGGCCGATGGCTGCCGAGCGGCGTGCTCCGTGTGGGGGACGGGACTGCGCACGCTACCACCGTCCCGGCACGCTCTCCTCCTCTAAACAGAGCCGCGACGCGACAGCGAAACGCTGCACGCCCACCGCGTCACTCACTCGTCGGTAATATTTACGTGTGCGACACGTGTCCCGCGGTTCCGAAAATATTTTAGAAATCGCCATACAAAATAGGGAAAGGAAAAGCAGTAAAAGCGACTAGTGCGACTGTAAAAACGAAGAAAAAGTTTCATAAAGTTGCATAAATCGTCGATAAGATAATGCATATTCTATGGCGGACAAGACTTTTCCTCGTCGTCTGTCTGTCTTTCTCCTGTTCTCGGAATGCACGACTGCACTCCTCCGTGTGCGATCTAGTCTCTTATCTCGTTCTTGTTGCTGTTGCGTAAGGTATACGAGGAAGACAAAAGAACACTTTGAAGGAGTGTGTGGAGTTCGTCGAACTACTCGGTCTCTTTTATACAATACGTAGTACTTGGTCGATAGTTTGATTCACGGAGGAGCTTATGGACACACTGAGAAACCTTGACGCTTGAAGGCAGACACAAATATCTCGCGGGAACCTTGCCGGACCACCATTCCCGGGAGAAAGGATATAGCGGAGACACGGCTTAGCTACGGTCTCAGTCTGGGGGATTGTTTCCAGAACGAATTTTTTTCACTCTGCAGCGGAGTGCGCGCTGATGTGAAACTTCCTGGCAGATAAAAAGTGGGTGCCGAGCCGGGATTTGAACTCGGGACCTACGTCTTTCGCGAGCAAGTGCCCTACCAACTGAGCTTTACGGAAGCATCACTTACGACCCGTCCTCACAGTTTTATATCCGCCAGTACCCCATTTCCCAGCTTCCAAATTTCACTGGGGTTCTCATGAATAATTTGCAAGACTAGTACTCACAGAAGAAAGAGCAACTCGGTCGGGAGAGCACTTGCCCACGAAAGGCAAAGATCCTGGGTTCGCGACCCGGTGCGGCACGCAAAGCTGCCAGGAAGTTACAAGATCAGACTAATTACAGCAATCACAGAGGCACTTAAGCAGTTATTCTTCTCGCGCTCCATACGCGACTGGTACAGAAAGAAACCGAAACACATCCTACAAAGAACTCTGCACCGTGCAGTTCACAGTGGTTTGCAGACTATTATGTGGATGCACCCTTTAACAGTATCGACAGTATTGGGGAGCAAGGGGACTACTCGCGGTGAATGGATGCAACGATGTTTATACGCTGAACCGCCAAAGAAACTGGTATAGGCATGTGTATTCACATACAGAGATACGTAAACAGGCAGAATACAGCGCTGAGGTCGGGAACCCTATACAAGACATGTGCCTGGCGCAGTTAGGTCGGTTACTGCTGCTACAACGGCAGGTTATCAAGGTTAAAGTGAATCTGAACGTGGTGTTGTAGTCGGCGCACGAGTGTTGGGACACCATCTGCGAGGTAGCGATGAAGTGGGGATTTCCCCGTACGACCATGTGAATATCAGGAATCCGGTAAAACATCAAATCTCCGACATCGCTGCGACCGGAAAAAGACCCTGCAAGAAAGGGACCAACGACGACTGAAGAAGGAAATCGTTCGATGTGACAGAAGTGCAACAACCCTTCCGCAAACTGCTGCAGATTTCAATGTTGGCCCGTTAACAAGTGTCAGCGTGGCCACGAAACAAAGCTTTACGCCTCGCCTGAGCCTGTCAGCACTGACATTGGACTGTTGATGACTGGAAACATGTTGCCTGGTCTCGTTTCAAAATGTATAGAGCGCATGGAGACAACCTCATGAATCCATGGACCTTGCCTGTTCAAGCTGGTGGAGGCTCTGTAATGGTGTGGGGCCCGTGCAGTTGAAGTGATATGGTACCCCTGACAAGTCTACATACGACTCTGAAAGGTGACACGTACATAAGCATCCTGTCCGATGACCTGCATCCATTCATGTCCATTGTGCTTTCCGACGGACTTGGACAATTCCAGAAGGACAAAAAAAATGGTTCAAATGGCTCTGAGCACTATGGAACTTAACATCTATGGCCATCAGTCCCGTAGAACTTAGAACTACTTAAACCTAACTAACCTAAGGACATCACACAACACCCAGTCATCACGAGGCAGAGAAAATCCCTGACCCCACCGGGAATCGAACCCGGGAACCCAGGCGTGGGAAGCGAGAAGGCTACCGCACGACCACGAGCTGTGGACTCCAGCAGGACAATGCGACACCACACACAGCTATAATTGCTACAGAGTGGGTCCAGGAACACGTCCACTGGCCACTAAACTCCCCAGACACGAACATTACTGAGCATATCTGGGATGCCATGGTACGTGCTGTTTATAAGAGGTCTCCAGTCCCTCATACTCTTACGGATTTGTGGACAGCCCTGCAGGAGTCATGGTGTCAGTTCCCTCCAGCACTACTTCAGACATTAGTCGAGTCCATGCCACGTCGTGTTGCGGCAATTCTGCGTGTTCGTGGGGGCGTTACACGATATTAGGCAGGTGTACCAGTTTCTTTGGCTCTGCAGTGTATATAGAAAAGTGCAGAAGCACATTTTAGATGCATGACTTGACACATCCTTTTTTCTGTTCTATATTAACCGTTAGTGTGAATCTGAACGATCAGCTCTGAATCTAACTACTATCGGAACTTTCACTTCGCGCGTCAGCGCTGCTGTCGTTGCAACACTCAAAGCTTTTCATTTGTGTTTATTCTTTTATTCATTTTTTCCGGACACAGATCGATGTATAAAAAGAAACCACTTAATAAACACCCTGTACGTCTAATGGGACTGTCGAACCAATGTCGTTCAGCGATCCATTATGGATACACTACCACGGAGTTATCACGTATTGAAGTATTGTTTTCCACTTACTTTCGGATCACTCGCCAACTTTTATCCCTTTTTAGGCACCGAAACTTAGCAGCAGAAACAATACCATAGAATGCTTATCATAATTGTTTTTTATCAGCATACCCTCTCAATAAACTAAGCTAAGAAATTTCTTGTCTTTCCTATCATTAAACTTGGGATATATTTTGAGGTGATGACCAATTTAGTACTGAAGGGAAGCGTGGGGGGATTAAAACCGTGGAGGGAGACCAAGGCATGAATACACTCAACAGATCCAGAAGGACGTAGGTTGCAGTAGTTACTCGGAGATGAAGAGGCTTGCACAGGATAGAGTAGCATGGAGAGCTGCATCAAACCAGTCTCTTTGGACTGAAGACCACAACAACAAACACAGATTTTGAGGAATGAAAAAAAAAAATATCAGTCTTGTGCTAGTTGGTTTGAGTTTAAATTTAATTAAACATTGTAACGGTTACTGCAGTTGAAATTCATTTCTGAGTTTTCGGAAGTTGCTTTACTAATTTTTATTCGTTTTAATAATCTACACGAGATACATCGAAACTCCTTGCACGAAGATTCCAACAGGCAAACTGATGTAGCCTGCGCAACTTTGGAAGATCCCGACTGAACATCTAGCTGCTGAATTTTTCTTTTCCGTTTCAAATTCAAACTCCTTATAAATAACGAAAAGCCCTGCATATACAACGTGATTCATCCCTACATTTCCAGTACTGACGGAGAATTACGCTTCATCTACTGTACATAAAAGATTAGAGTTTTTGCCTTGTTCAAGTCTACAGAACCTTCAAAATACGAGAAAATTTGGTGAAGGGTAATTAGCTACCGCAGTGAAAACGACGAATGGCGAAAGAGACGAATTTTTTTTTTTTCATTACGAGCGCAATGAGTCTGCAACCATTATGCAACCACAGGCCGCAGCGGCACTTGTCTCCAGTGCAATTTGCGTCTTTGCAGTCATGGTTATTCTCGGTAAGCGCAGTCGCTATTACAAAAACCGTTTTACGTAAGAAAGCTTAGGATTCACCTTTTTTGTTGTGTCATGCTAAGTCCCCCTCTGCTGTTAAAATCTGTTCTTAGTGCTACCCGTTATTTTATAAATAATTGCGGTTGAAGGAGGCTAAAGATTTTTCAAACAAATGGGGTCACACGAACTGTCTAGGGTTAACTTACATACAAAAATATTACGATCCCTACTTCCATTTTCATTATTACACTCCTGAAAGTATCGCTGTACATAAAATTTACATTGCTCTTGACACCATAGCTTGAAGTTTTTTCGCTTTAATTCTACAACTGGAAGAAATATTAGCAATTACACACACACACACACACACACACACACACACACACAAACGGTGATTCACAGCTGCCCCTATCTTTGGGTTTTATACAACACGTAACACCTTCAAATACCCCGGCCAGTGTGGCCGAGCGGTTCTCGGCGCTTGTCTGGAACCGCGCGACCGCTACGGTCGCAGTTTCGAATCCTGCCTCGGGCATGGATGTGTGTGATGTCCTTAGCTTAGTTAGGTTTAATTAGTTCTAAGTTCTAGGAGACTGATGGCCTCAGAAGTTAAGTCCCATAGTGCTCAGAGCCATTTGAACCATCTAGGGGCTGGAGTTTTGCGAATTATTCAAGAAAACGCACGAAAGTGACCTTAAAACGCGTTTTTCTTGGTTAACTCTATAACCATGGCCGCCAGCGAAAACGTATCGCTGTAGAAATTTGACTACATTAAATTTCCGACAAGAAAGGCCTGTTCACTTTTTCCTGTGGGACTAATAGCTTGCGCATAGTGAGCGAGAGAATATGCATGTGGTACCTGAAGAAGTTGTGGGTTGCAAAAAAAGTACGAGACAGCAGAACCACACCGTATATATCACACATCCCCCGATTCAGTAAGTTGTCGAACATTCATGTATAAACAGCTTTTTTTTTTAAAAAAAAAAAAAAAAAAAAAGGTTTTCACGTATCTCGATATTTAGGACATCATATCTCCTGAACTGTGTGTCGTACAGTGACATATTGCAGATACATTTAGTCGTATTTATGGATATTGTCTGTAAAATGCATTGGGAATATAGTTCGTAGCAAAGATGTAATGAATTTATTGTCGTGCCTGATGTAGAAAGTGTACTGCGCAAACAGCGAAACTGTAGCAATTGGCAAACGTTTTTCCTTTCTTTTTTTTGAGGGGACTGTCAGCGACAAAAAATTTAGAAAACGTTTGAAATCATTTCTTGAGTTTGTTGGGAGACACCAAGCGTTCTCATTCCCAAATACTGGATAAATATAGTCTGGGTAACTTGCGCGCCCTGAGTTATGCTGCTTCAAAACTGTACACAGTTTCTAAGTTTTAATACGTGCCTTATAGTGTTAAAGGGTTAACGTATGATTTTAAGATTATAGCTCTCAATGAGAAGATGAAGACAGCATTTTAAATTTTCAATAGTCATGGGGGTATGCTACGGACTCGAATTAATAACGCAGGGAGATATGCAACCAGAAACTGCGATCTTGTGAGCGTGTTAGCCGTGTGTTGATGTACTACACGCACTCCACAAGACGCTGTGCAGTGCGAGGCACTGCGTACCGATGTTAGCGATTTACTGTCTGTTCCATTACTGTGTCGGTTGCCTATACGTCCTGGTATAATCTCTCTCCTCTCATTCTCACAAAAACTGTGCGACGTGTTTGCTGTATTGCAGCGAGCAGAAACACAGTCTCACTCGAATACCGGTTCTCTAAGTTTACCCAACAGGATTTTACGAGAACTACGTCGCGTTTCTTCCCAAGACTCCGTTTAAGTTCCCTGAACGTATCTGGAACACTTCCTTTCGGCCTAAATAGACCTCTGAATTCATTCGATGTACGACGTCATGCTCACTTGATACATACACTAGAATGTTGGAACAGTAGTCCAGAAATGATCGCACTGTCATTTTGCATACCATTTCTTTTACTGATGCCCTTCACCTTCTCAGACCCCTTACAAACAGCCTAAGTTTCACATCAATCTGTAATCATACTGATTTTAAGTGTTCGTCCCCTTCCTTACAGCTTCTAAGTATCATCCCCACACACTTAAAGTGCCGTGGTCTAAGATTTTCACAACGAATCTCGTAATGAGACATTACCGTAACCCCCCCCCCCCCCCTCTCTCTCTCTCTCTCTCTCTCTCTCTCTCTCTCTCTCTCTCTCTCTCTGAAGCGTGATCTTATATTTACAACCACTCATTACATCAAGTGGAAATTTTGCGCAACTTTTGATCGTCGTAAACAACGGCATTGTCCGTGAACAATCTGTTGACGCTATCCTTTGCTTTTTAGTTACAAATGAAAGTAGGAAGTTCACGCACTTTGCCCACGCACCAAGCTCGAAGCAGTGGACACGCGTACATCTGACAGAGCCGCCCATGATCTACGTGAGAAAATTTCCAGTGACTGCAAGGACGAAGTCAAATGAATGGAATTTCTATAACAGATTGCAAAGGTTTGCTGCAGATCTTGCACCGCGTCTTGTAAACAGTCATTAACCGGTTATTTAAACTTCTCCCGCGCCTAAAGACAGGACGGTAACCGACGACAGCGTTTTGAAGGGAAAAGGAAGACTGAAAGATAGAAAACGCAGGTGGGGGTCTGGATCTGCATGTGTGTTACAGCTATTCTACAGTTTTCTTTTTTTTCCACGCTTGATAAATTTCGATGAACAGTGTGTCACATCTTAATGTAGCTGAAATACGTAATTTTCATAAAACAGTGTCGGAAATGCTTCAGCGACCAAATCAATTCCAATGTTTCTGAGCTCACAATATCTAACGAAACCTAGATTTACCATTGTGATTCAGAGAACAAATACAGCCTTCAGGACTTCCAAATGTAGAGGTGACATTATTTGGCAAAAGTTACCAAGTTGTAAGCAAACGAACTTATTACCCAGTAAAATCGCTTTCCCACAAAACTTTTGGCGAATAATTGGCTCGAAACACAGTGAAGTTCGTCGTGAAAATCCTTCAGTACACATAGCGTAGTTTTCTAGCATTTCACAAAAGAGAACGATTTGCAGACGCCAAACAAGGTTTTTCACTTGTAGTGGCACAAATAAATTCCACGCTGTACAAACATCTTAATCCCTCGAATGTTGGTGGCATTACCACTGGAGTACTGATATTTAAAATAAAAGAGAAAGAAACAGTAAATCGATGATTTTTGTGTATTATCAAATCTGACGCTTGATTCTTATGGTGAAGCAGTGCTTAATTTCTAAAATTGTAGGTGCCGGAACGCACCTCTTCAAACATACAACCCCCCCCCCCCCTTCCTCTTCCAAATAAAAATCACAAGCTTTGATTTTTGAAAACTTATGATAAAACTTCAAATGATTAATCATTTTCTACAACATACTGTTCAGAAATCCAGATTTTTACAACACAATTTCTTGTAATAAAAAAATAAAACCATAAGATTTAATATGAATGACATGTACTGCCTGTCGGTCTCGTAAACTGACATACGGCCGGGAGGGCGGTGTGCTGGCCACATGCCCCTCCATATCCGCATCCAGTGACGCCTGTGGTTTGAGGACGACACGGCGGCCGGTCGGTATCGTTGGACCTTCGAAGGCCTGTTCGGACGGAGTTTAGTTTAGGTACTACTTGAAGCACTGTGACTATGCTCCCTAGTTTTGCTTGATACAACATAATAATAGCGTTCCAAAAGATACTACTATTTCTTAGCATTTCTCCTGTTCTGTATATTTCTTGTGCAATATATCCCTGAGAGGTATCGCAACGCGGTCCTGGCCGAAATTAAACCCTAGGTGAAGAGGGAAGAAGAGGGAGAGCGTAGCATGTGTGTTGTGTAATGTTTGACTACGCCAGCGCACATCTAAACAAATACGTTCTAAATTTCCTGAGCGGCATTCATACGAATAAAAACATATAAAAAGAAGTTGGACGATCCAACGTACTCACCCAGACCTGGATGAACGCATCGCTTTAAAGCTCTCTGGCAACTTAGCGCTGAGCCACAGCTTCAAAGCTCACCTCGACATCTCTTCCTGATTCTACGAAAACACACAACTACGCGCAGCTGCGTCACTGTGGTGCTTAGAAATCCGGCAGACTTCTTTTTAAGATCCCCAGCTAATCTACCGCACAGCGCAATGGACTCGTATTACTGCTGGAGACACCTTCAAACTGTGACGGAGCAAATCCGCCGTTTACTGTAGAAGCGCTGACAACGGATATTCCAGTAACACCGTTCCTTTTCCAATTCCGCGATTCCCCTGGACAACAACATAACCCTGCAGCAGATGCGATCCGAAAGAGTGAATATTGAGACAGATAACCTCTGAGGAAGATTTTTGGACTTAAGCAGCAAGGTACCTAAAAGCTTAATGAAGCTGCTCGAACTGACTTAGTCAGCCAGTTACATAGGGGAGCTTAACGTCCGTAACGTGGACTCCAAAACCATGGCGGAGGTTCACATTTTTCACATTAAAAAACATAGCCACAGTGGGAAAAAAATATAAAAAAGAGGGTAAATGACTAAGAAATTCTCGGATCATGTGAGGACTGAACCTGGAGCTTTGGATTTCTAATCTGACATTTAGTCACCAAGACAGCCCTGCATGAGGAAACAAAATTTGGATGAAGAGAACAGCACATATTTAATGGCAATGGCGCAGACATCGTGAGACCACAGATGTTTGGAATTTTAATTACATATTCAGAGAATGCGCAACAACGCAAAAGACCATTTAAGACAGGTAAACCAAAATTGGACAAGATTAGCTGGCTAGAAGAATTTGCGCGAGATGCACAAGAAATAAACAGAATAGAAGAATTGATAATAAACCGTAGTATCTTTTGGAACGCTAATGGCGAAGTAAGAATCACAAAAAACCTAGAAAGAAAATAGGCACGAAATGGTCTGAAAGACAAAGGAAACAGCAAAGAAAAATGGTGAAAGGAGACTGTGAGGATAAGAGAAGCTGAAAAATTTAAACGCACTTTTCAAATGGACAGAAAGGGTTATTGTTATTATATGAACTCAGCTTTAACAATTCTGCCGCTAAGAACCAGCCCTTTTCAAGACCTTTGTTGTTGTTGCTGCTGACCTCTGTTCGAATACTGGTTTGATGCATATCAGCATCCAATTCTGTCCTGCCGCAGGCTTCATCATCTCCGAATAACTACTGCAACCTACTTCCACACAGTCGACTCTTTGTCTCCCTCTACAATGCCCCCCCCCCCACCTACCACTCCCACACACCCATATTTCTTTCCATTAGCAAATAAACTGTTCCTTAATGACATAAGATTTGTCACATAAACCCATTTCTCTTAATCACTCAAATCGTGCTCGACAGATAATTTATCTTCAGCTCTGTTCGGTGCCTCTATATTGGTTATTGTATATACTCATCTTATCGTCAGTATTCTTCTGTAAAATCCCGTTTCCGAAGCTTCTATTCTCTTCCTATCTGTTTATCGGCCACGATTCACTTCCGTATAAGGCTACACTCCAAACTAATAGCTTCAGGAAAGACATTCCAACATTAATATTTTAATCCAGTGTTAAAATATTTCTCTTGGAAATGTCAGTCAGCATTTTATAAGCGCACGCCAACAGTCCCTCAGTTCAGAAAGAAAATGGATCAGTCGCGTTTTGAGCCAGTAGCCTGTTAAGATGAAGAGCACTTTTTATCGCTATTTAGTGCAATGTTAGGGGTCTGTGATATCGGCGCGGGATCCTTCACCCTACTATCCACCCTTGCAATCAAATTTCTGTGATTAGTCGGTCTTTCAAGAGGATAATAGAAGAACACGCCGCACCCACCCGTGAACACCTTGCTACAGTAGGTGAGAATCAACCGAGCGAAAGGCCCTGCGATATTTATTCTATGGAGGTGAACCGGACTGAACAGGCTTGGGACCAGTTGAAATTTGCAGTGCGTCACTGCTGGAACTCTTCTCACACAGTGTGTGACCTCGGGAGTCGGAGATGAGAACAAGCTTCAGAAGCAACATCTGGAACACGTTGTGGACAGAAAGGAAAGGAGGATTTAAGTGTGTTACAAGGTTCGGGGGCGGAAAAATGTTCAGTTTCACCCTTCAACAAATTTTATATCCACAGATGTGCACTTTCGAACAGGAATTCTTTCATTACCCGCTCCCGTACAACCAAAGCTTACAGACGTTGTTGACACGAAGGGGCATACAAAAGTTCCCGAAATACACTAATAAAAATTATTGCGTCTTGTCTAAATTTTATGCTGCACCATCGTCTTCAAAATAGCAGCATCGGGATCGAATACGCTGATCCCAACATTTCCGTTGCTTTTGAAATGCATCTTGGAAGTCTTTCATTGTTTCTTTGTTAGTGTGTTCGCTGGAGTCTCCCCACTATTTGAAATCTCTGCTTCTTAAAAACTTTACTTTCATTGGGTGTGTGTGTGAAAGAAGTTAACATGTAGAGAAGTCTGGTGAGTGCTTCGGTTGCGAAACAACTGTCATCATCTTTTTAGTTAAAATATTTTCCTGAATAATGTAGGCGGTATGCTGTCGAGTACTGTCTTGATGGAGTGCACGGTCGTTCGTGCGCAACTTCCGTCAATGTTTCCTCCTCACAGCCTCCCTGAAACGTCTTGGAGCACCGCCGTAGAAGTCTTTATTGACCTTCTGACCAGGAGGCATGAACCTTTTATGAAGAATCTCTTCAAAATGTATATATGGCATGTATGTATGGTCGTAATGTTACTCCTGACCTGCAAAGTGGCGACTGGTCACGCCTGTAAACTTAAGTTCGGTCACCAGTGGCAATCTTCAAATGTTTCGAAGGAGTCGTCGTTCAGACTTCCCGGAATCCTTCTTATGTTCAATTCTTGTGACAGAAAATATCTTCACATGTTCCGTAACTTGTACACAAAGTGCTGCAGATGCCTTGGATGGTCTGTCTACGATCCTGCGGGACCAAATCCCTCACTTACTGAGTATTCTCTGGTGTGATCCTAGTTCAAGTGCGGCTCAAACCATCATCATCAGTCGAGAGTCACCAGTATTTGAAACAGCGATATCAGCAGTACAGCTGTTGTCCCAAGTTCAAAACAAGACTTTCGACGAACACGCTGCACGTTTAGGTCAGCCATCGCAAAGACGCAAATTTATGGGGACACTGCAACAGAAATAGGCTCACTAGCAGCCAACTAAACTACTCAGTTCGCAGCCACTTGCCACTCTGATTCCAGAATTGTAATAAAATGAAAAGCCTACGGCCGTCCCTTACGATCTTCTTCATGCGGCATCTTCAGGCTGTAGCTAATGCTGAAGAGGTTATCACTATCCATATACGTATACGCTGCATCAGTGGCCAACATAGCTGGATTACGCAGGCTATCTGTAACAGTGGTGTGAGCACTCCAACCAAGGAGTGCCGACATCACTGTTACAGATAGCCTGGGTGTTCCAGTTACGTTGGCCACTAATGCAGCGTATATATGGATCCTGATAACCCCTCCAACATCACCTACAGCCTGAAGGTGGTGCACTGAAACGCTGAAACTGGTAGATACACAATAAAGATCAGAACGACGGCTGTATGTGTTTCATTTTCTTACAACAGTGAACGGCCGTGGTTCCCAAGACCTGCAGCCAAAAGGATGGACATACAAAAAACTGATTCAAGAAGGATGTTTGTGGAGGCGCCTAGAGGTATCTCCGAGTACTCTAAACCATTTGCGAGCAAAATTCAAATTATGGGAGCTTTTGGACGCTACGTCGTATGCAGGTGGTGCAGGGCTGCTTCTGCATAGGCCGGTATTACACTGTCATATTTCTTTGTCAATCCTGATATATCAAATATTTATGTCAAAGACATCTGATGATGTAATAGGGAACTTTGCAAAATCTCGCCTGTCGTCAAATAAATATGATCATATTTAAGGCCTCGCTGTAGATTTGATCATAAAAGTTGCTTGTCTTCTGCTCACTGCAATGTGAAATGTTACCACTTGGAGCGCTGGCATCGCTGCAGGGTTCTGTCACCGATAGTGTGTAAACATGGTTGCGAAGTTTAATTCGTGCGTGCCATGAACTACAAAATTAATAGAAATGTATGAAGTTGATGAGGCGCTTTACAACGTGAGGCACCCTGAGTACAAAAATAGATTAAGAAGACTGGAAAGCCACAAAAAAAAAAGCGGAGGTCATTAGCCGAGAGATACGGCTCGGGTGTACGGCTGGCAAAATAAAAAAAGAAAATTACTAGTCTCCGTTCAAGCTACTCTCGCGAGAAAGCAAAAGTATATATAATATATTTTTGTACTCAGTATGCCTCATATTGTAAAGCGCCTCATCAGGTTCATACATTACAATTAATTTTGTAGTTGTGGGACAAAAAATGTAATTATTACTTTGATCTACAATAAAAATAGTTCTTAATGCACATAAAGTGTATTTGACATTTATTTACTCTCAGATATTGGTCCTTTATTGCTTCACACGTTTCAGGTATTATTTTAGTTAATGTTCACTGTGGTATTCGAGTGCTATGTTGTAAGCTAGAGCAACTCTGACCTGTAGCAAGAAATCGGCGTGTTACAGTGAGCCTGTCTTCTGTAGATATGGCAGTTCTTAAATGAGTATTGTGCTTTGTGATATGACGAGACACTTCTCTGAACAAATACTGAAATATACTGAAATGTATGCTCGTCCATTCTTACGTAATTTATATATGACCTGATGTCCTCCACTAGAAGTTCAAGTAACAAATTTTGATGAATGCTTTTATCGTCTCACAGTAAAAACCACGGCTTCGCCTAGATATGCCCCCTCCCCCCTCCAGCTTCTCTTACAAATGCGCACACAGTCCAATTGGCAATTGTGGTACACGCAACTGCTGCGCATAGTAAGTTGTTATTGTCAGCCATCTTTGACAAAAAATACGATGACAGTGTAATCCCCTTTTTAGCACCACGTCATGTACCTATTTTAAACAAATTTGACGGATCCATATCTTTGATCAAATCTTTGTCAAGGAAATGTGATAGCGTAATATTGGCTATAGTTTACACGGAAACACGCAGGCTGTTCTGGTGTGGACGCCTCCCTTACACCCCCGTCGCTGGCCCGGCAGCAGCCTGGAGCTGCAGCCGCGCCGCTGTATTTTTAAACGAGCAGACGCGCACACACGACCGCTTTCTTCGCGGCGCGCCTTCGCTTCTCGGAAAGCCTTGGCCGCCCGTCGCCTCGAGACCGGCTCCGCCGCCGACACGTCACGCCGAGTTCCATTCACACGGTTTTCCACGAAACACTGCTCTTCCAGGGACACGGCGCGGGACCACCGCTTCACACCTAGCGGATCAAGACGTCTTCTCCTCTAGGGAAAAAGCACATTCCATACGAGTCGGCGAGTGCCTGTTCCCGTTTCTGCGACGCAGATAACGCCCGGTAAGGGACAGTAAAACAGGACATTACTTTAGTGCACCACATCGTTGGAAACTATTCTTTTTTCAGCTGTTCACAACTCATACTGTAAACCCACCGTCATATGGGCTGGGTTTTTAACATACTATAGTAATCATTTTCGTATGCAAGACAGTACAGTACATTCGTTTACACATTTACAGCTACAGTACTGGCCATTAAAATTGCTACACCACGAAGATGAAATGCTACAGACGCGAAATTTAACCGACAGGAAGAAGATGCTGTGATATGCAAATGATTAGCTTTTCAGAGCATTCACACAAGGTTGGCGCCGGTGGCAACACCTACAACGTGCTGACATGAGGAAAGTTTCCAACCGATTTTTCATACACGAACAGCAGTTGACCGGCGTTTCCTGGCGGAACGTTGTTGTGATGCCTCGTGTAAGGAGGAGAAATGCGTACCATCACGTGTCCGACTTTGATAAAGGTCGGATAGTAACCTATCGCGATTGCGGTCTATCGTATCGCGACATTGCTGCTCGCGTTGGTCGACATCCAATGACTGTTAGCAGAATATGGAATCGGTGGGTTCAGGATGGCAATACGGAACGCCGGGTTGGATCACAACGGCCTCGTATCACTAGCCGTCGAGATGACAGGCACCTTATCCGCATGGCTGAAACGGATCGCGCAGCCACCTCTCGATCCCTGAGTCAACAAATGGGAACGATTGCAATACAACAACCATCTTCACGAACAGTTCGACGATGTTTGCAGCAGCATGGCCTATCACCTCGGAGACCATGGCTGCGGTTACCATTGACGCAGCATCACAGACAGGAGCACCTGCGATGGTGTATTCAACGACAAACCTGGGTGCAAAACGTCATTTTTTCGGATGAATCCAGGTACTGTTTACAGCATCATGATGGTCGCATCCGTGTTTGGTAACATCGCGGTGAACGCACATTGGAAGCGTGTATCCGTCATCGCCATACTGGCGTATCACCTGGCGTAATGGTATGAGGTGCCATTGGTTACACGTCTCGGTCACCTCTTGTTCGCACTGACGGCACTTTGATCAGTGGACGTTACATTTCAGATGTGTTACGACCCGTGGCTCTATCCTTCATTCGATCCCTGCGAAACCTTACAGTTCAGCAGAATAATGCACGACCGCATTTTGCGGGTCCTGTACCGGCCTTTCTGGATACAGAAAATGTTCGACTGCTGTCCTGGCCAGCACATTCTCCAGATCTCTCAAGAGTTGAAAACGTCTGGTCAATGGTGGCCGAGCAATTGGCTCGGCACAATACGCCAGTCACTACTCTTGATGACCTGTGGTATCGTGTTGAAGCTGTATGGGCAGCTGTACCTGTACACGCCATCCAAGCTCTGTTTGACTGAATGCCCAGGCGTATCAAGGCCGTTATGACGGCCAGAGGTGGTTGTTCTGGGTACAGATTTCTCAGGTTCTATGCAAACAAATTGCGTGGAAATGTAGTATAATATATTTGTCCAATGAATACCCGTTTATCATCTGCATTCCTTCTTGATGTAGCAATTTTAATGGCCAGTAGTGTACATCCATACTCCGCAAGTCACCGTACGGTGCATGGCGGAGTGTAACCTGTACCACTATCATGTTCCATCACATATACAGTGAGGGAAAAACGACTGCCTCAATGCCTCCGTACGAACCCCAATTTCTCGTATCTTGTCTTCATGGTCCTTACCCGCAATGTATGTTGGCGGTAGTAGAATCGTTCGGCAGCCAACTTCGAATGACGGTTCTCTAAATTTTCTCAATAGTGTTTCTCGAAAAGAACGTCGCCTTCCCTCCCTCAAGATATTCCTATTTGAGTTCCCGACGCATCTCTGTAACACGTGTTGTTCGAACCTACCGGTAACAAATCTAGTAGCCCGCCTCTGAATTGCTTCGATGTTTTCCTTCAATCTGACATGGTCCGGATACCAACACTCGATCAGTACTCAAGAAATGGTCGCACCAGTGTCCTGGGGGTGAACCACTCTTCCTTCAAATCCTCCCAATAAGCCGAAGTCGATCTTTTGCCTTCCTAACCACAGTTCTCAAAGGATCCTTCCATTGCATATCGATTTGCAACGTCATGCCTAGGTATTTAAACGACTTGACTGCGTCAAACATGACACTAGTAATACCGTATTGGAGTATTACAGGTTTGTTCTTCCTACTCATCCGCATTAACTTACATTTTTCCACATTTAGGGCTAACTGCCATTCATCACACAACTGGAAATATTGTCTCAGACGTATCTTCCTACAGTCACTCAACTTCCGATACCTGACAACAATAACGGTCGAGTCACGTTCATCTGGGAACTCCTGATGATACCCTAAATGAACACTCCCCGTCGAGGACAACATATTGCGTTCTATTATTTAAGAAGTCTTCGAGCCACTCAAATATCTGTGAACTTATTCCATATGCACGTACGTTCGTTAACGACCTGCAATGAGGCGCCGTGTCAAAAGCTTGCCGAAAATTTGGAAATATCAAATCTGCCTGTTGCCCTTCATCCATAGCTTGCAGTATACAGTATAACGGGGAAAAAAGGCCAAGCTGAGTTTTGCACGACCGATGCTTTCTAAAACCATGCTGATTAGTCGACATAAGCTTCTCAATCGCAAGAAAGTTTATTATATTCGAACTGAGAATATATTGACGTATTCCGCAGAAAACAGAAATTAGGGATATTGGTCTGTAATTTTGCGGGTCCGTTCTTTTACCCTTCTTATATACTGAAGTAACTTGGGCCTTTTTTTCAGTCGATTGGGGCACTGTGCTGTGCGAGATATTCACGACAAATGCAAGGTAGGTAAGGGGCCAATTCCGTACAGCACCCTTTGTAAAACCGAACTGGCATTGCAGCCGGACCTACTAATTTATTTGCTTTCAACTGCTTTAGGTGTTTCCCTACGCCAGGTGTGCTTATTAGTATGTCGTCCATAGGGGAGTCTGTCAAATGTTTCAAATGGCTCTGAGCACTATGGGACTTAACATCTGACGTCATCAGTCCCCTAGAACTTAGAACTACTTAAACCTAACCAACCTAAGGACATCACACACATCCATGCCCGAGGCAGGATTCGAACCTACGACCGTAGTAGCAAGGCGTTTCTGGACTGAAGTGGCTAGAACCGCTCGGCCACGAAGGCCGGCAGGAGTATGTCCGATGATCAAAAATCAAATGGCTCTGAGTACTATGGGACTCAACTGCTGTGGTCATCAGTCCCCTAGAACTTAGAACTACTTAAACCTAACTAACCTAAGGACATCACATACATCCGTGCCCGAGGCAGGATTCGAACCTGCGACCGTAGCAGTCGCACGGTTCCGGACTGCGCGCCTCGAACCGCGAGACCACCGCGGCCGGCGATGATCAAATAACGGTATGTTTGTGCGATTCTGCTGCGATAACGAACACTTGAACGCAAAACTTAAAACTTCGGCTTGCGTTGTGCTATTTTCAGCTGCCACACCAGGCTAGTCAGGTAAGGTCTGGATATAAGCCTCAGACCCGCTTAGCGGTTTTACATACTAGCAAAATTTTCTCGGGTTCTCTGGCAGATCTTTTGCTAAGGTATGACGGTGGTAGCTGTTGTATGCTTCGCGCATAGATCTTTTCACAGGTTCACGAATGTCTACTAACCTGCGCTTGTCGTCACTTATGCGTTCCCCTTTGAACTGACAGTGTAACAGCCTCTGCTTCCTCTGCACCCGCCGAATTATTTTTACAACATATTTTCAAGATTTTCAGAAAGACTTCTACAAATCATATGGATTCTGGTGCAATTCCGCCGTCTTGATTCCTTGGACATTTACTGAAAATGGGTCACCAGCATGGAAGCTGCTGGAAGTTTCGGGCAGGCAAAGGGATGTTGTTCATCTTGAAGTTTTTGTTTCTTCACAGTTCTGCTCGGCAGGCGGAAGGTGGTGATGCAATAGCTTCCGGTGTTCGGAGAAAACCCTTTCCTGGGTCACTCTAGGACGATGTGCTTGACTTCCAGATATGAGCAGTCTGGGGTAATTTTTCTCAACCTCTGCCGCTTATCTCCGTCCAACATTCTCGAATGCTACGCCTATAAGAATGTCGAGTCTGGTTCGGAGCTGTTACGAAAGTTGAGTTCTATACTCACTCCGTATTCGACGGGCGGTTACCATACTGACGTAAGATATCCTACAACAATAGGGAGAACTTGCTCCTAAAACCCAGCAATGAAAAGCTTCTAGTGCTATAGCATAGTTCGACCAGACACAGAAAGAACCGAGAGTATAGCACAGTTGTTGTGTTGTCGTCTTCAGTCCTGAGACTGGTTTGATGCAGCTCTCCATGCTACTCTATCCTGTGCAAGCTGCTTCATCTCCCAGTACCTAATGCAACCTACATCCTTCTGAATCTGCTTAGTGTACTCATCTCTCGGTCTCCCTCTACGATTTTTACCCTCCACGCTGCCCTCCAATGCTAAATTTGTGATCCCTTGATGACTCAAAACATGTCCTATCAACCGATCCCTTCTTCTAGTCAAGTTGTGCCACAAACTTCTCTTCTACCCAATCCTATTCAATACCTCCTCATTAGTTACGTGATCTATCCACCTTATCTTCAGTATTCTTCTGTAGCACCACATTTCGAAAGCTTCTATTCTCTTCTTGTCCAAACTAGTTATCGTCCATGTTTCACTTCCATACATGGCTACACTCCAAACAAATACTTTCAGAAACGACTTCCTGATACATAAATCTATATTCGATGTTAACAAATTTCTCTTCTTCAGAAACGCTTTCCTTGCCATTGCCAGTCTACATTTTATATCCTCTCTACTTCGACCATTATCAGTTATTTTACTTCCTAAATAGCAAAACTCCTTTCCTAATCTAATTCCCTCAGCATCACCCGATTTAATTTGACTACATTCCATTATCCTCGTTTTGTTTTTGTTGATGTTCATCTTATATCCTCCTTTCAAGACACTGTCCATTCCGTTCAACTGCTCTTCCAAGTCCTTTGCCGTCTCTGACAGAATTACAATGTCATCGGCGAACCTCAATGTTTTTACTTCTTCTCCATGAATTTTAATACCTACTCCAAATTTTTCTTTTGTTTCCTTTACAGCTTGCTCAATATACAGATTGGATAACATCGGGGAGAGGCTACAACCCTGTCTCACTCCTTTCCCAACCACTGCTTCCCGTTCATGCCCCTCGACTCTTATGACTGCCATCTGGTTTCTGTACAAATTGTAAATAGTATTTCGCTCCCTGTATTTTACCCCTGCCACCTTTAGAATCTGAAAAAGAGTATTCCAGTCAACATTGTCAAAAGCTTTCTCTAAGTCTACAAATGCTAGAAACGTAGGTTTGCCTTTTCTTAATCTTTCTTCTGAGATAAGTCGTAGGGTAAGTATTGCCTCACGTGTTCCAATATTTCTACGAAATCCAAACTGATCCTCCCCAAGGTCCGCATCTACCAGTTTTCCCATTCGTCTGTAAAGAATTCGCGTTAGTATTTTGCAGCTGTGACTTATTAAACTGATAGTTCGGTAATTTTCACATCTGTCAGCACCTGCTTTCTTTGGGATTGGAATTATTATATTCTTCTTGAAGTCTGAGGGTATTTCGCCTGTCTCATACATCTTGCTCACCAGATGGTAGAGTTTTGTCATGACTGGCTCTCCCAAGGCCGTCAGTAGTTCTAATGCAATGCTGTCTACTCCGGGGGCCTTGTTTCGACTCAAGTCTTTCAGTGCTCTGTCAAACTCTTCACGCAGTATCGTATCTCCCATTTCGTCTTCATCTACATCCTCTTCCATTTCCATAATATTGTCCTCAAGTCCATCGCCCCTGTATAAACCTTCTATATACTCCTTCCACCTTTCTGCCTTCCTTTCTTTGCTTAGAACTGGGCTGCCATCTGAGCTCTTGATATTCATACACGTGGTTCTCTTCTCTCCAAAGGTCTCTTTAATTTTCCTGTAGGCAGTATCTATCTTACCCCTAGTGAGATAAGCTTCTACATCCTTACATTTGTACTCTATCCAACCCTGTTTAGCCATTTTGCACTTCCTGTCGATCTCATTTTTGAGACGTTTGTATTACGTAACCGAAAGAAATACACAAGGAGAGGGACAGAAATTACTCTTTTACTGAAAAACAATAATTGCATTGACGTTACAGTGATACATGATGGTCCGCTTGACATTACAAACGGTGGCGCATGGTTCTTAATGCGGTGTGCGATCACCACGGACAGCTCTGCAACGCGCTCCCACGGTGCCCACAAGGAGTGCTTCTGGTAGGGAATTCCATTCCTCCAACAGAGCAGTGGACAGCTGTTGGACGGTGATTGGTGCATGTAAATGTGGTGCAGTACGTCTCACCAACGCAACCCAGACCCGCTCAGTGGGACTTAAGCCGAGCAACGGTCAGGCCACTCCATTCGCCGAACATCGTCTCCCAAGAGATACAGTCGCGCATTGTCGTCCATAAAAATGGAAGTCCGAATGCACCCTTGAAAGACGCAGTACGCCCATGCATTATCCTCCCACACCATAACATCTTGACCAACATAACGATCTTGTTCGACAATATTTCTGGGTGCTTTACATGTTACCACCTCTCGCCATATGATGGTACATCCAACCTTGTCGAACTTGATCGATTTGATGTTCGCGGAGTTACAGTGTGGGGACGCTATAATGCTGCAGCGTCGTATTGACCACTAAACCTTTGAACACGGTACACTCTCCCCCAACATTATACTGACACTCTACTCTTTCCCCTTCTTTTTCTTTCTTTTGATTGTGCCGTGTTTACCGCAGATACGCAGGGTCGGCATGGTTAATCGGATGTGCCAATGAGTTGAAGGGGTGGCCGGATGCCTTTCTTGCCGCCACCCCGTACCCCAGGGAAGGAATTAGTGTACCCCAATTGTCTGTGACTAGTGCAATCCACGGAATAGTACGAAAGTGTTCAGATGTCTGCGAGCCATGTAACTGATGCGGGACTTAGGGACCAGCCTGGCATTCACCTAGGGGGACGTGGAAAACCGCCTAAAAACCACATACAGGCTGGCAGGCACACCAGCCCTCGTCGTTAATCCACCGGGCGGATTCGATCCGGGGCCGCGCGCCTACCCGAGTCCAGGAAGCAGCGCATTAGCGCGGTCGGCTAACCTGGCGGGTAATCTACTCCTTCCCCATATGAGTCTTTTCAGGGTTGTATTCGACCCTTCGACCCTCACTTCATTTTGAGGGATGACAATGTGCGACCGCATCGAACTGCGCAGGTGCAGCTATTGGAAAGAGGGGATAATACAGTGGATGGATTGGCTTGCACATTCCCCTGACTTAAAGCCCTCGAGCAAGTGTGGGACGCATTGGGGAAATGTATTGCAACACATTGATATGCGCCGCCGACCATCAGCATCACGTGTGGTCCAAGGATCGTGAAGCTATGTTGCTTGGTTGTGACTCATCACGCGAAAGTTACTTTTATCCTTGAGTTTTGACAAGCAGTGTATATTTCAATTTTAATAAACGAGCAATGAAAGTGAAAAACACTAATTGAGGATTCAGCCACTGATTTACAGATTGCGTAGAAAACAACCTCATAATATGGAACTTCCTGGCAGGTTAAAACTGTGTGCCGGACAACAACGGCAGCATACCACAGCGGCTGTTTTAGTCTGACGAAACCGCACTGCTAGAGGCCCAAATACGTTCGCTTCACACGTCGCTGATTGGCTGTCGTTTCATGGCCTCTGCTCCACAGCGATGCATTTCCGTGTGGAAAACTTTACTTTGACGTCATCAAGTTCTTTTTCTCTATCTTACATAGCCTCTTTCCTGAGCTGCGCATAGAAGATATGGGCCGTTTTGGTACTACCTCCGCTTTCGGTATGTGGAAGAACATCAAGCTAAACCATAGTTTCGAATTCCAGGTGAAACTTTAAGGATTCACTCACTTCGTGCGTGAGAGGAAAATCGTGGTGTACTATTCCTGACAGACGAGTCCTATACGGCCGAGCACTGTTCTTACAAACTGTACGATTAATGACTACTTCACTTAATAACTAGGTTCGAACACGACCTAGAGAACAAGAATGTGGATATTTTTGAACTGACCAGCTATCCCATATGTTGTACCAAATTAGGTTTGATGATGGTAAGCTCTAAAGTAGAATTTTAGTAGCGGTGTAGCTGAGAGCTACAAGCTACTCGTCACGGAGATGAAACACATTGTAGCAGGCCGAGACGGCCAAACAGGGCGATAACAAAAGCACGCAGACAAAATAAGCAATTCGTGGTAACAGTCGCGCTTCAAGGTTATACGACTGGACTTAGTCGTGAGTCAAAGCTAACACCTCAGAGAGTGCACAAACAAAGTGTCTGTGCAATGGAACACTTCCAGTACGTGACGAGATGGCGTATGATGCAAAACTGCGAACGTTCTGGGCGAGCCGATTTACTGAGTAGTCGAGTCTGCGAAAGGTTAACTTACGACGAACGTTCACTTCAGTTTAACTGTATGGAGTTCAAATGATGGGAGGCGGCCAACTTAAAAAAAAAAAAAAAAAAAAAAAAAAAAAAAAAAAAAAAAAAAAAACAGATAAAGTGTAGCCGATCTGTATACTATTACGCTGGTCATTCCTTAGTGGTCCATCATGTTATACATGGGTTTCCATATACAATTACCTGCATGTGGTTGTTGATGTTTCCTCCTAAGCATATCACTCAACCTCCACGCAGATCTACCTATGGTCGAGAGGAAACAATGTTCTTTGTGACTAAATAAATGAAGATTTACATGAAATAAGCACTAGCAGCGGAACAACATATCTACAATGAAGCAGTGAATTGCTAAAATTTCTCAGTCACCTTTTGGCATATTAATCATTTTCAAAAAAATGGCTCTGAGCACTATGGGACTTAACTTTTGAGGTCATCAGTCCCCTAGAACTTAGAACTACTTAAAGCTAACTAACCTAAGGACACCACAGACATCCATGCCCGAGGCAGGATTCGAACTTGCGTCCGTAGCGGTCACGCGGCTCCAGACTGAAGCGCCTAGAACCGCTCGACCCTCCGGCCGGCAAATACACTCCTGGAAACTGAAACAAGAACACCGTGAATTCATTGTCCCAGGAAGGGGAAACTTTATTGACACATTCCTGGGGTCAGATACATCACATGATCACACTGACAGAACCACAGGCACATAGACACAGGCAACAGAGCATGCACAATGTCGGCACTAGTACAGTGTATATCCACCTTACGCAGCAATGCAGGCTGCTATTCTCCCATGGAGACGATCGTAGAGATGCTGGATGTAGTCCTGTGGAACGGCTTGCCATGCCATTTCCACCTGGCGCCTCAGTTGGACCAGCGTTCGTGCTGGACGTGCAGACCGCGTGAGACGACGCTTCATCCAGTCCCAAACATGCTCAATGGGGGACAGATCCGGAGATCTTGCTGGCCAGGGTAGTTGACTTACACCTTCAAGAGCACGTTGGGTGGCACGGGATACATGCAGACGTGCATTGTCCTGTTGGAACAGCAAGTTCCCTTGCCGGTCTAGGAAAGGTAGAACGATGGGTTCGATGACAGTTTGGATGTACCGTGCACTATTCAGTGTCCCCTCGACGATCACCAGAGGTGTACGGCCAGTGTAGGAGATCGCTCCCCACACCATGATGCCGGGTGTTGGCCCTGTGTGCCTCGGTCGTATGCAGTCCTGATTGTGGCGCTCACCTGCACGGCGCCAAACACGCAAACGACCATCATTGGCACCAAGGCAGAAGTGACTCTCATCGCTGAAGACGACACGTCTCCATTCGTCCCTCCATTCACGCCTGTCGCACACCACTGGAGGCGGGCTGCACGATGTTGGGGCGTGAGCGGAAGACGGCCTAACGGTGTGCGAGACCGTAGCCCAGCTTCATGGAGACGGTTGCGAATGGTCCTCGCCGATACCCCAGGAGCAATAGTGTCCCTAATTTGCTGGGAAGTGGCGGTGCGGTCCCCTACGGCACTGCGTAGGATCCTACGGTCTTGGCGTGCATCCGTGCGTCGCTGCGGTCCGGTCCCAGGTCGACGGGCACGTGCATCTTCCGCCGACCACTGGCGACAACATCGATGTACTGTGGAGACCTCACGCCCCACGTGTTGAGCAATTCGGCGGTACGTCCACCCGGCCTCCCGCATGCCCACTATACGCCCTCGCTCAAAGTCCGTCAACTGCACATACGGTTCACGTCCACGCTGTCGCGGCATGCTACCAGTGTTAACGACTGCGATGGAGCTCCGTATGCCACGGCAAACTGGCTGACACTGACGGCGGCGGTGAACAAATGCTGCGCAGCTAGCGCCATTCGACGGCCAACACCGCGGTTCCTGGTGTGTCCGCTGTGCCGTGCGTGTGATCATTGCTTGTACAGCCCTCTCGCAGTGTCCGGAGCAAGTATGGTGGGTCTGACACACCGGTGTCAATGTGTTCTTTTTTCCATTTCCAGGAGTGTAATTGTCTTACACAGGGTGCCTCATGAGGAATGCTCAGAGATATGAGAGGAATTGTCATTCGAAGCAGAAAAGTCTGGTAAACATTATTTCTAAAACGCACACCTCCCGAGCTAGGGGCTCATCTGTAGAAAAGATGTGTTTTGCAGTAACGAAGATGAAGAAGCACTCAGAGCTCGTGTTAACTCAACAATATTTTTCTTGTTTTAATATGTACTACCACCTCTTACAATAGGGAGAGCAAGGAGCGAGCAATAGAAGAGATATGTTTAAATGTATCGAAGATGAACAAGTGCTCATTGAGTCTTAAGATACGCTTCAGAGAGCCAATGTTTACTAGACTTGTCTTTCGAATGATCAAAATGGTTCAAATGCCTCTAAGCACTATGGGACTCAAAATCTGAGGTCATCAGTCCCATAGAGCTTAGAACTACTCAATCCTAACTAACCCAAGGACATCACACCCATCCATGCCCGAGGCAGGATTCGAACCTGCGACCGTAGCAGCAGCGCGGTTCCGAATTGAAGCGGCTACAAGCGTTCGGCCACAGCGGCCGGCTTCGAATGATGATTTGTGCCATATTGCTGAGTATTTCTCATTCCTCCTAGTACACCCTGTAGGTCCCTTAACGGAATTCCTCGTTAATTTCAAATGACAGTTATCTTCTGACGCAACATTTCTCGGCCGCAACTGTGTGGTGTTCTTGTATCTACTGTCTACGGGAGGGTAGGTTTCTGAGGGAAGGAGGCTTGGTTTGGCCTGGTGTTGATCGGCCGGCCTTTCCCTAGTCCTCCTAAAAACTAAAAGGAAATGGATATAGGTCACAGCGCCGAGGTCGAGTGATTTCCCTACAACGGTTGATGTTCTGCAAAGATAAACTAGTGAGAGTTCTGGTAGAAAACTGAATTTTTCAGGATCGCTATTAGCACGTGCAGAAAATGCCCGTGGAACTGTTTGCATTATGCTCGTGACTGCGATGGGCAGGAAAGCCTCAATGTCAAATATCGGAACAAGGTGTTCCTCTGTTATTAACCGAGTTGATTCCTATGCAGTACCGAAGATTTACAGAAAGAAAGAGCGTTCCCATGCGCGGGCGTGATTTTTGCATTGAGTTATTCCGGTTTGCTACGATATTGTTCCCGTTTAGCGAATGTACAGATGCTCAGTGGGCAGGAAGCTCAAGACAGATCTTATGTAACGAAGTAGCTAGCTGGACGGTGATGTTTCGTTAACGAGACGTTTTGGCTAAGTTTTCGTTCCAGAAAATTCGAAGGTGGTGTTTATGTGAGACTCTTCCTTAATGACACTGGAATGTATTCCTTCTGTTTTTTGTTTTTGTTTGAAGATTACGACGGAAGTTGCTAGGACGCAATTGGGGACAGTGTACGTACTGAAGGCGGTGCACATATTCCAAACCTGCGGTCGGATAAAAGAATCTATATGACATTGGCTGGACTGCTATAGGCGTTTTAGGAGGGGACCCTAAAAGAAAACCGGAATTATTGTTTAAAGGCTATATATTTTCAAATTGTTTACATAATAAACTTACCTCCTTCAAAATACATTTGCTCACAGTTACTTCCACTGTTCGAAACGTTTTTTTGTTGTCATCTTTAGAAATGCCTGAGAGCTCCACCCTCTTTTTTCTTGACTTCTTCAATGTAGTCAAATCGTGTCCTTTGATGCCCCTTTTCATGCGTGGAAATAAGAAAAAAATCGCATGGAGCCAGGTGAGGCGAGTAAGGTGAGTGGGGCAGCGGAACCATGTCATATTTAGCCAAAAACTGTCTAACAGAGATGATGTGTATGCAGGTGCGTTGTTGAGGTGAAAGAATCAGTTTCCTGTCTGCCACAAATCGGGTCTTTTTTAACGAACACTGTTCCGAAAACTTCCAAATAAAAGGTTTGATTGAAGGTCTGACAATGAACTCTGAATGAACTACGCCCTTGGCATCAAAAATGCAAATCAGCATTGTTTAGATGTTTGATTTGACATTTCTTTGGCCGGGGTGACCATGACGTCTTCCATTGGCTTGACTGTTGCTTTGTTTCTAACCATAGCACCATGACTCCTCACCAGCAATGTCCCCTGACAGATATTCTGGATCAGTTTCAAGTTGTTGTTTCAAAGCACGACATGTTTCAACTCGACGTTAATTTTGATTGCCAGCTAGAACCAAAGGAACAAGATTGGCAGTAGCCCGTTTCCTTCCCAAGATAATCCACTAATCTCTGACAATTGATCAATTGTCCGTCGATGGTCTGTGAGCACAAACTCTCGAATATTTTCAATACTTTCGTCGATTCGGGCAGTTGATGGACGTCCAGGACAAGATTTGTCTTCAATCGACATGTCGCAATTTTTCAATCGAGCAAACCACACGTACACTTGAGTTTTTCCCACAGCGTCATCTTGGTAAACTGTTTTCAACATTAAAACAGTTTCAGCAGCATCTTTACCGAGCAGAAAACAAAATGTCACAGCTGCATGTTGTTCACTTAAACCTGTCATCATAAAAAACGAAACCAGAACAAAACACCGCTAGCAAAAATAATCGCTGCAGACGAACAGAACAAGCCAAGTCGACAACACAGGCGACACTGAACTAGCAATGAGTACAGAGCTTTAGGCAATGAGTTGCGCTATACACGCCTAGCGGCAGAAATGCGTACTACACAAGCTCCGCCCACGCTAATGTTATTCCGGTTTTTTTATGTACCCCCTCGTTATTATTGACTTTAGAATATTGACAAGTTTATCGCTCTCTTGTGGGGGTGGCGATCCTTTTTTAAATTGATTTTGCATGTTTAGCGGCGCAGAGAATTATTAAACGTTTACGATTAACCGGCCCCTGAGCACTACGTCTCGTCGTTTGTCTGGCGCGCCGCGCACAGCCCCCAGCGTGCGTGCATTTTGGTCGTGACCTCGAGCGTGATTTAACACGACGCCACGGAACCTTCGAGGACGCACGAAATGAACGATTCAGTCTGTCTGCAAACATAGGTACGAACTGTTTTACTAAGCAGTGAGTTACGTGCGTGGTTATCTGCTCGGGCTTTACGCTGGCCAGGCACGTGTCCTGCACTCGTTTCTCTTGTAGCGGTACTAATGAACTGGACAAGACCTGTGAGCACTTCAAGCAGCTTAATTCACTCGCATGCGTATACTCTGTAAAAACGTTATCCGTCATTCTTCATTGCGCGCCCCCTCTTTCGTCTAACATCGTGTGCTTTCCCCTCAAGAGTACGGTTTCGAAGTCCCACAATGTTCTGTTTGGGTTTCTCCCATCGTGTTCATCGAACATCTGAAACGGTTCATGGCGCATGACACCTGGGAGCCAAACAAGAACTCTAAAACGGGTCTGTCAGTCCATTAGTCAACTTAATGGTATTTTCAAATACATCTCGTGTAATTACCTAAGTTCTTTATCTTCCGGCTTGGTGCATTTAAGTAAGTTATTCATTCGAAGGAATAGGGTTCGATTCCCCATCACCATTAGGAGTACTTCTTTGTAACAACGCTTGGCAAAACTAATGAAACATATAAGGTGACAATTATTGAACTATATGAAAAAAACATAAATTTGTTCCAAACTACGGCGTGCACACACTGACTTCAACACGTAAACGTCACTAGAGACAATCAGATTTAGGTCATGATATGTTCGATATGCCTCCTCTACCCTAAAAGCAACTTAAAACTGACCCATACGATATGGCTGAATACTGACAACCAGCGCCCGCTTCTTCCCATTCTATAAGCAAGTTGTTCTAATTCAGCAGATACTTATGACACTGAGTAGGGGTGGTAATTGTACAGAGGTAACAGTTAACTATTTGTACTGCGTTATAAGAGAGCGCGCACGCGCACAAGCGCACACACACACACACACACACACACACACACACACACACACACACACACACACACACACACAGAGAGAGAGAGAGAGAGAGAGAGAGAGAGAGAGAGAGAGAGCGAGAGAGAGGGGGAGGAGGTCCTCAATTCAGATAACTCCGTATGTGCGAACTTTTTCATTGGAGTGTACGTTTGTGACATCTCCTCCGAATCACACTGTGACATCGTTAACGCCCTCAATGAACAAGGTTGTAATTCATCAGTTCTGCTTTACAATATCTTCCGCTATATGAGAGGCGTACAAAGTTTCAGTATTTCCTTTGCTCGTTGTTGACGTAATTTATACTCCGGTGACAGTGAAAATTTACAAAGACCATCAATATTGGTCACAGGAGAACTTAATCCACGACAACGTGACAAGGATGCTGAGAAACCTGAACTGCACACGCACTGACATGAACAATAACAATCCTGCGAAAGGAAACTTTAGAAGTATTAAGTATGTGAACTAGGAAATACTTCAGTCCCTTACGTATCGGTTCCATAGGTAATGCGAAGATACAACTGCACTCACTACAGCGCGCACAGAGGTACTTGAACGCAGAAAAGTGGTTACCGCTTGCCATGTATATCATATCACTGTTTTCACAGGTAGCCCTTCCTTCGATAGGGTAAGTGCCCAATCAGAATAGAGTAGTTGGCTGTGGGAGGACGTATGGAATAGGTCTTGCGTCAATGCCATGAGGGAAGCAGTTGGGTGCAAAGTTGGTTAGGAATGGACACGGATATTGCATATGTTTGGTGGTCAGAGGAATTCCATTGTGGGAGTGGTGGGATCGATAGTGGGTGGGATATTTCCTAATGCAGGGCACAACCAGACGTAGTCTAAACGCTGGTAGAGAATGTGACGTACTTTCTCCTGTCCTGTGTGATACTAAGTCACGAGGGATTTCTCTTTTGTGCTCCAAACGAGAATGGGATGGGAAGAAACCTTAATAAGTTGTACAATGGGAAGTATCTTCTGCTATGCACTTGACTGTGGTTTGCAGATCGCAGATTTATTGCCGGCAAGGATGGGGAAGGAGCAAACCGTGTCCTTTTCAGTGGAATCATCCGAGCAGCTGCCTTCGTAAGTAATTAGGGAAACCACAGAAAACCTGGCGCTTGACGGCCTGACGTGGATAAGAACCGCCGCCATTCTGACACACGAGTTTCGAGCCTCACCACCAAGCCGCCTCGCTCGGTGACAAGAAAGCAAGCTTAAAAACTTCCCGCGGCGCGGGTGGTCGCCCCCGAAAGATGAGAGGCAGCTTACCGGCCGGCCCTCGAACAGGAAGAAGTACTTCCGGTATCCGATGCGGGTGTAAGAACACGTGCTACTCTGAGGCGGCTCACACGGCAAGCGACGCGGACAGCGCAGCGGTGCCACCTGCATCCGCCGCGGCAGAGGGACAGTGCACAAAAGGCCAGGTGTGGACCGCAGCGAAATGCCGCCCCGCACTACATTTCTCGCCGCGTCCTGACCGTTGGTTCGGCGAAGTAAGGCTATAACAACAGAGTGCACACTTTATAAACGGTCTCTACTGCGCATGCGCAGCTTCGTGATAGTTTCGACCGTCAGAACCCTGTGGGTTTACTCGAACGCATATTTCGCGTGTTTCGTTATCTGCCCACCTGTAGCGCTGGTTGACACCTCCGCTCTCCTCGCGTTGCTCAAATGTTTCTGGTTTAAATAATGAAACATTGCACCACGCACGCAATTTTTCATGCACAGAATAAATTCTCAACTGAAAATGTTTACGTAAGAATTTTGTTTGCTGTTTGTATGTGTCTTGTGCCTCTCTCTTCCTCAGTATTGTGGCGTCTTTATTTGGTTAAGGACCCATACTGTGCCTATTACATTATGCACAAAAACACACATGCTGCGGAACAATATGAGGGATGGTTTGTGTGTGTCTTATTTTCTGCACAATGGAAGAGTATTTAATAACCACAAAAGACGACTACATTGCAAGACAGGTAGCGCAACACACAAACACTAATGTAAATATTTGATCATGACGACGAGAAATTCCCGAAATGCGTCGAGCGAAGCACGAGAAAGTACGTAAGTGGAGCAGTGTACCGCATTTAAAGTACGAATGACAGTTGCAGGCTTTCCAAAATAATATATTATGATGAATGAAATTGAGTCAAACGTTTCCCACTTGTGATCGGCGCTTCTTAGAGAACGGGTGATACAAAATGTTAACTGAAGACGTTCTTAATTATTCTTGACACCACTTTCCTCATCAACATCTTGTTTTCTTTTACATATTTTGATTATATGCATAGGATGATAAAAATTGATCAGTTTGTCTCACTGATTTTGGTTACACAAATTTTGTTGCTGACTGACAAAACATTGCGGATAATTAGTATCAATGTTAACAAACAACAAAGTAGTAAATGCCCAAACATTACAAATGCCGGAAACTGTCTAATTTGAAGAAAAATTATTGTTGGTTTACTTGGTAGGGAGTGGTCGCGATGTGTCCATTGGTTAAGAATCTGTTATGCAGCTTAATTTCAGTAATATATGTGTAACAGCATAACGTGCTCGTTGCTACCTATGTCAACTCGCCTCTAATGTGAACGAACTTAATGTCCGTGTGTCATTCATCGACAATGAGTGTAGTATGTGACCACAATTATAGGCTCTTGAGATCGGATCCTTGAATGGAAGAAAAAAAAATATTCATTTTGAAAGTGACGTTAAAGGATAGTGACATCCTTTTGCTTTTGATGCCCCAGGCTTTATACATGCAACACATTTCTACAGAAAAATCCCTCGAGGGAATAAAATGACACTAGGATGTATTAAATTATCAAAAGTTTGAGACCGACATTTCCATAAAGGCTAGCAGGAATCTAGAACTTGCTATCTTCAGCAAGAATGCTAAGAGACTGAAGACAAAAAGCTCTTCACATGCGCGCGCTGATCTCTTTGGAGCAGGCTTATTAAAGGCTTTGCAGCCAGTCAGAAGAATTTCCTCCGATCAATCGAAGCTGGTTGCAACCGTCCATTGGCCGCAACTCGAACAGCTTACACCCAGACACAAACCACGCGGACTAGGAGATTGCCCGTGTCGAACGCATTCGCGTGGTTGCAGCTGTATTTCGGACGAACCTCCTGGTTTACTACCAGGTGGCTCGCTCGGCCAGTTTACTCCTCCCGACAGTGGACACCCCTCTTCCTGCAGCATACGTGAGACGCGTCGGGAAGAGCGCGTGCGAGGCACGGCAACCCAAGAGCCGAAGAAACAAGAGAACTGGCGTCCAGCGTCACGGTGCTGTTCCAAGGGCCACACATTTTACGGTCTTCATCGTGTGATGCTTTCTGTTAGTCACCACTTCACCCCTTCCGAAACGCTTCAAATACAACAACCGCAGCGTAGAGCGTGAAATTTCCTTTGTCGCGGGTAGCCAGCATTCTCTCTTTGATGGCGCCAAGAAAAGAAGTAAATATCCATCGTTCTGGCGTTCAGGAAGGTATGCACTGTTCTCCACCACAATGGTGTGAAATGTCAACATCTCCTCCGTCGCAGATACAGTTTCGATAAAGGTGTAGGTAAGAAGTCACCATTATTTTTCTCTTACACAGGGGCGGATCGTGTTTAAAAGCTCTGAAGAAAGATATATTCAAAAATATTTTCCAATAATGTGTTTCAGAATTTAAATTATAGGGAAGCGCTTAGAATATATTCCACACAGACCTGAACAATGACAGTCGACGATTTTTGGAAGTGCTGATAACTAAGAGATGCTTATCAAGCAAGCAGTATGTAGCTAGACTCAGGCTGCGCTCTGAAAAGTTAGTTACCTCCAAGCGGCCTAAGTTTAAAGGGGGGACTTCTACGCGGTAGAGTTCTTAAGGGTTTCTAGGAAACTCAAGTTTCAGAGTCTAAGGCCGTCGTGCGAACTTTCACACGATTTTCGTGTTTCGCTGCTCACAACGAAGGGAATCACCTTCACTCTCGAATCCTTGTACGTCTCTTCTACGCTTAAATGCGAAATTAACCGAAGTTTAATATTAATGTTTGATAAAAATACTTTTTACTTCTAAAGTGGCAATACTATCCAATGTGTTACGCGCGGGCTGGGTTTGTGAATGAGTTGCTAGACCATATTAAGATATGGTAATAAGTTAAATATTCCTGACATGGTCACTCTGGGAGCGATCTGCAATGCATAGTAACTGACGAAAACTTACAAGCCAAGACCGCTAAAAATCCCTTTTACTGGATGCCGGTTTCGACAGGACTATCACTGGAATTTACACTTTTGAATTTTTACGACACATTATCCACCAGTGTAATACTTCGGTAATAAGTGTTATCATGTGGTGAAAGTTTAACGATTAGATGATATAAGGCCTCGAAACATGTCGTACTTTCAGCTAGCGAATTCTTGCTTTCAAACGGTGTTTAACTTCATCGACTGCGTTTAAGACAATTTTCACTGGCACGACTTTTGACACAGAGGGACGATTTTCGCAGCGTGTAGGTTAGACGGAACTGCCGGACTCAAGTATTTTGAGCCGTAAGTCAAGAGAACACAAAAAGTAAGCTAGGATTCTCAAGTACTCGCGGATCTGAAAAAAAATTGGTAACAGATTCGCAACCTTCCCCACGACCCGCGTTTGCCGTTATAACAACCGAGGATGGAATTTCAAATTGATGAAACGCGACATGGGTAGATAAAATTATCTTCAATAGGCATGAAATATCAAACTGTAGCTTGGAAAGAAAGGACGTCGACACGGAAAAACGAGATTGAAGGTAAATGAGCAAAGCAGCAGTCAACACGACGGCTGCTTCGAACACATGAATTTGACGTGAATTGCTCCCTCATATTTCTGTTCCTGCAGACACGTACTGATGTACAATGTGGATTTTAATCACGCCACGTTTAGACACTTCTCACATACTCTTTCTACCGGGGTCTCTCTCTCTTCCCGCCCCCCCCCCCCCCCCCCCACACACACACAATTCTTTCTGTGCATCAAAGAACAAACCATTACATAATGATACACACTGACACGTCATCACAGGGGAGACTTTGCAATTACTGGTACTTTGTTGTACGAATTTATTCTCTCTTTGCAGCAACTTACCCATGGCTTTTAGCTTCATACTGTACAGTATAAGCAGCGAGGTAAGTTTTTCCATTCAAAACCTTGCTTGGGCTTCAATAAAACTATTGTGTTCTATCATACAATGTAGGCTTTCACGGCTGGTATTGTATTCACTTAAAACTTTCGGGCTGATAGGCCGTGCTCCCGCAGTCGGAGACGAAACGTCAGTGGAGAGTTTTATACATCGACCGCCGCCTGTCAGCCCGAAAGTTTTAAGTACTGTGTTCTACTTTCCTAGCGAAACACTGTCTGTCAGCTACACTGTTTGTCCGCCTTCCACAGTGTGCGGCATGCATGCTAATAATCTTATCACACAAGATCGATTCTTCTTCTACTTTAGCAACTGGTTTATGAGCACTGCACTGAGATGACAAAAGTGATGGGGTAGCGAGATGCACACACAGAAGGTATAAAAGGGCTGTGCATTGGCGGATCCATCATCTGTACTCAGGTGATTCATATGAAGAGTTTTCCGACGTGATTATGACGGTACGACTGGAATAAACAGACCTTGGACGCGGAATGGCAGTTGGAGATAGACGCATGGGACGTTCCATTTCGGAAATCGTTAGTAAATTCAGTATTCCGAGATCCACTGCGTCAAGAGCGTGCCGAGATTACCAAATTCCAGGCACTAGTACTCACCAAGGACAACGCAGTGACCGACCGCCTTCACTTAACGACAGAGCGCAGCGGCGTTTGCTTAGAGTTGTCAGTGCTAACAGACAAGTAACACTGCGTTAAATAACCGCAGAATTCAAATGAGGGACGTACGTCGAACGTGTTCATTACGCCACTGAGGCGATATTTGGCGTTAATGGGCGATGGCAGCAGACGACCGACGCGAGTGCCTCTGGTATCAGTGCGACATCCCCTGCAGCGGCTCTCCTGCGCTCGTGACCATACCGGTTGGACGCAGACGAATGGAAACCGTGGCCTGGCCAGATGAGTTCCGATTACTGTTGGTAAGAGCTGATGGTAGGGTTCGAGTGTTGTGCAGATCCCAAACTATCAACAAGGCACTGTGCAAGCTGGTGGTGCCTCAGTAACGGTGTGGGCCGTGTTTGTGTGGAATGGGCTGGATCCTCTGGTCCAGAGGATCCACCCAGATCAACCGACATGAACCCCATTGAACATTTATGAGACTTAATCGAGGAGCCAGTTCGTGCACAAAATCCTGCACCGGCAACACTTTCGCAATTATGGGCAGCTACAGAGACAGCATGGCTCAATATAGCAGAGGACCTCCAACGACTTGCTGAGAACATGCCATGTCGAGATGCAGGTCTTCGCCAGGCAAAAGGAGGTATCCCACGATTTCTGCCATCTCAGTGTATATGTATGAGAAACACTCTACAATCTCTTTCTCCTTCTTTACAATTGTGCGTTATGGTTGAATGTATGCTTGCTAGTGTCACCTGCAAATTTCCATCTATTAACTGTCCATTCACTCATCTACTGATAGCTTTTAATCCGGTTTCCGCCTCCTCCAGCGCAGGTACTCTTTGCCCATTTTCCAGATTCAAATTATTGTACACGTCTAATTCCACTTTTTATCTACCAGTAGGTACTGGGAGATGAAGCAGCTTGCACAGGATAGAGTAGCATGGAGAGCTGCATCAAACCAGTCTCAGGACTGAAGACAACAACAACATCTACGTACATACTCTGCAAGCCACTGTAAAATGCTATGCACAAGGTGCTCCGTATCAAGGTTAGTGACTCATATTCCATTGGTGCGCTGAGCGACGGAAACCTGACTGAGTACACCTTTTTCTCAAGATCTCTATTCAAGGTATACGATGATGGCAACAGAGTGGTCTCGCAGTCCTCCTCCAAAGTAGGTTCTCTAAATTTACACAACCGGGTTTCGCGAGAACTACGTTGCAATTCATTCAAAGATTCCAATTTCCCCAAGCAACTCTGTAATACGTTAATACGATTGTGCCAACCTGTTACAAGCTTACCCGCGTGCCTCTTAATTCATTAGATGTTTATCGCCATTCCTGATTGAAAAAGACTCCAAACGCCGGAACAAGGGAGGGACTTTCTCTGTTTCCCAGTCACGCTGCCCAGAAGGTTCCCGATAAGTCTGAGCTAGGAAACAGCTAATGCCCCAGCGCTCTCAATGCTAAATGAAACTCGGTCTCCGTATTCGCCGCAATCTACAAGCTTGAATTAAGATTATGCTAATTATCTGTTAGGGATTAGAAAAGTCCAGTTAGCAGCGAAAACTGACCTTAGCCACCTGGTCATCATCTGTAACAATTTTTATCATTGACCATTTTTAGCTATTCCACTGGTGACCAATAAGCAGGGCGCTTTTCGCCAGTAAATGTGCAGTTCTAAACCGAAGCAGTAAGAACATCTTCCATGGGGCACCAACGACAGACATTTGTAGTGAACGAGAAAGAGGACGACACAGTGGCTTTTTCGACGTTAAAAAAACTCACTATACCGTAGGCATCTGTAGAAAACTACTACATTACAGCTGTTTTAGTGTCAGCATGACGTAAGGCAGCCAGTTTTAACAATTACGTCCCTATTTCACTAGCATTATTTTCCACTACGTTGCGGTATTTTCTTTTATTTCAACTGAATCCTGGCAAAGAGATCTGCACCCGTTTTTGGGGATATGGTCAGTCGGCCTGTAACTCGGCCCCGATCATATAGATGAAGATTTGGTCTCATGGATAGCTATTCGACTGTAGACGTACTGATTTCGGTACAACATAGTGCCTGACTGAGGAACGGAAGTTTTTCCGCGATGAAAATCAAAAGTGAGTTACAAAACTGTCGCAGAATGGGAGACAAAAAAAAGAGACCATCAATACCTGATACGCTTCGGCATCCATAGTTCTTCAGTCTTACTGTGGTGGGCTGAAGGACAGCTCTCTACACCAAAGTTACTCGGCCACAACGCTCGTGTAAGAAACGCTCGTCCGGTATTCCCAAGACCTTCAAAGACCGCCAAAACGTATGTCATTCTGCACGGTCAGGACGGTCAGGAGTGCTTCGGCGGCGAATTTCTGCAGCAAATAAAGTGCAGCTACTTCTCAGTTCCGTTCTTGGTTTACGCGCAATGATACTTTTCCTTTCAAGTCCATAACCAAGGGCCTTTACACGAATTGTACGAGGAAGCTGACGCAGAAGTCAATACAAATCCACTGGTCATCGTTTGTAATCAAACTTCCCGGTGTGATGTCACACAACACCGACATCATCATCGGCTCCGTGAACATACACTGTGTGATCAAAAGTATCAGGAAAACCCTCCAAAACATACGTTTTTCATATTAGGTGCATTGTGTCTCATACGTCTGTACACGAGATTTCCACACTCCAAAACATCCCTAGGTCCACTGTTTCCGACGTGATAGTGAATTGGAAACGTGAAAGGACGCGTATAGCACAAAAGCGTACAGGCCGACCTCGTATGTTGACAGGCAGAGACCGCCGACAGTTGAAGAGCGTCGAAACGCCATACTGAATTCCACCATTACCGATGGAGGCCGCTACGATCTTTGACTCATTTTAGGCAGTTGTCCGGGTACTTTTGATCACATAGTGTATTTCGCTTCCGCGATCTACGTTCGACTTCTCTTTCTCCTTCGAATTTCCAAATCAAGGTCACTTCACGTCCTGTTGCTTGTGGTCTGTATCATTTAGTCTCAGACTATCGAAAACCAGGCTTATTTCATTAATAATGAGACCCGCTCTTGCCCCCAGGTGGTCCACTCTAGCCTGTCAACATTTCTTTGCAACCTTTACAGGCTTACGATCTGATTGAGTGGTGAGTTGGTCCCGTTTGTTGTGTAAGAAAACGTATAATCACACATAATGCAAAAACAACGTTGAAAGATACTGCTCAGTCGATACAAAATTACTTTTTTTTTTTTTAAATCCACTGTTCATATGGGAACGACTTACCTTGATCGTATGAACCCACGTGTGTACTGCCAGTCCTTAGCTCCCAGCCAGCACATGTTTTGGCGATCAGACGTGTTGCCATCGTCACGTGCGGTGACGAAATTTGGTCACTTGTTTCGCTATTTGCTGCTTATGCGTCCCAGGATTCGAGTTACAGGCGCTTTTTCCAACGATCTAATTTTGTTAAATTTGTTTATTTTAGTGTTCTATGAATGTGTATTACTTCGTATATTTCGTACAACCAGTTAATTTCTTTGATATTTGTATATTATTTGCTGTTTATGGTAGTACCATTATGTGTAATGTATTTTTTTCAGTTACGGTAGACAATCGACTAATAACCAAAAACTTTACGTCGAAAAAATAAATAACAGACCAAGTGGTTTTTCACTTTAAGATCTTTCTTGCCGTTTCTGATGTAATGATCGACGATACGATGCGAACAGTTCACAGAGCGTTCCGAGCGGAAGTGACAGAGTACATAAATATCTCATTTCCTCATAATGTCACGACGGCTCGTTAAACTCGCATTTAGACGCTTGAAGAAACAGGCCTGGTCCTTTATCTCCAACTTGTATCCTTTCCTGGCGGTCATGGGAGATTTTTCAAAACCTACTTGTAACTTTTTTGTGCAGGACGTCGAACTAAGCAGTTATCGGTAATGAGTGCGCTCAAGGTCTTCGCGAACTCGCTCCTGCCCTGCCCCCTAATTTTCTCTTTCCTTCGAGCGAGGCGATCCGACGACCCGTTACGTAAGTTGAGAATGGAACAGAGGCAAGAAGAAAAACGCGAATCAGAGTCGCTACAGTGCTGAGCGCCTCTGGCGAAATACCGTGGAGGAGGGGTAACTCACGGTTCTCAGCATTTGAAGGGACTTCCAAAGAAGTCAATCTGCAGAACCATACTAAGCGCAAAATTTCACAAACTGTCTCCTGATCAAGTAATCTAGCATCTCGGAAGGTAAGTATGACGAGAAAAGTATAGGTTTAACCTTTGGATTCCTTTCCAATTGAAATCTAGTTTCGTATCTGGATCCGGTTTTAATCCGCTACAATTGTTCATTTCGGCCACAGAATGAACGGGACTACATAAATTACTAAATTTTTCGTATATGTAATTAGAAAGGAAACAAGCGCAACATAATTTTGCCATAAATTGTAAATAGTCACCCAGCAACTGCAATACCAGAAAACATCGACAAAAAACTTTAAATACAAAGGTGATGGTGCCATAACTCCAAAATTCGTGCTGATAATTCAATAGCAACGTATAGTAAGATAATGCACAATAGTCGTAAATTGGTGCAGACGAAAACTGTAGTTAGGCACTAGGAATGTTCATGTATTCAGATAAACATAATAATCCTTTAAGGCTCAAATTACACTATTATCAAACATCTATGCTACCCATGGGAAAAGAAACACGATTATCGTCCGTCTAAATATTAGCCATAGGTGTAAGGCAGACCTATCAAACATGTACATACGATTATTCGGCTGATGGTAAAGGTAACGTTTACACGCAGCACGAAACGCGAAGTTAGTGATCAGTTGACAGCATTTTACAGTAGTTGCCCGTTTAAAAACTGGTTGCCGTAGTGCATCTTTCTGATGGGCAGATGGATGCGATTGGTTGATATTTAGGGTACTAGTGTCTGGGTAATTAGTCGCCTGTTGTTGTAACGAAATGGCCGGCCGGGAGGCCGTGCGGTTCTAGGCGCTTCAGTCTGGAACCGCGTGACCGCTACGGTCACAGGTTCGAATCCTGCCTAGGGCATGGATGTGTGTGATGTCCTTAGGTTAGTTAGGTTTCAGTAGTTCTAAGCTCTAGGAGACTGATGACCTCAGATGTTAAGTCCCATAGTGCTCAGAGCCATTTGAACAATTTTTGTAACGAAATGACTGGCTGTTTCTGTTACGAAACGAGTACTGTTAAATAATACAAAATGATGTATGATTCCAATAACTGGCTGGGCGTCATTGACGTGAAGGAATCACCCAGCCGCTCTGAGACACATTAAACTTTTCTAATCGCACCTGATTTTTGATTAAGAGTTCTGAATGAAACTTTTTATATCTTCAGCTCATTGTCTCCTAAAATAGTCTTCAAATTCATATTCTACGGAAATTTTCACAAAGCACACACAATGTGAAGTATTTATGAGCAGCAGGAACAATAATAACCTTATTTTATATTTATAATACGCAATAAGAAAATTATCATTTATAAGTTTGATCATCCATTGTACTGAAATCAACAATTTTTGCATATCTAAGCAGAGATCCTTTAAAACGTAACCGCATGGTTGGTTGGCTTGACTGTATCATCATCATCATCATCATCAGCAGCAGCAGCAGCAGCAGCAGCAGCATATAGTTATTGCATTTAATTTTTTGTCTTAACTATTGCCTGCTACAATGAAGTGCCAAAGAAACTGGTATACGCATGCGTATTCAAATACAGAGAGATGTAAACAGGCAGACGACGATGGTGCGGTCGGCAACGCCTATATAAAACAACAAGTGTCTAGCACAGTTGTTACATCGGTTACTGCTGCTAGAATGTCACATTAACAAGATTTAAGTGAGTTGGAACGTGATCTTATAGTCGGGGCACGAGCGATGGGACACAGCATCTGCGAGGCATATATGAAGTGGGGATTTTCCCGTACGACCATTACACGAGTGTACTGCGAATATCAGAAATGCGGTAAAATATCAAATCTCCGACATCGCTACGGCCGGGAAAAGATCCTGCAAAACGGGACCAAAGACGACTGAAGAGAATCGTTCAACGTGACAGAAGTGCAACCCTTCGCGCAAACTGCTGTAGATTTCAGTGCTGGGCCATCAACAAGTGTCAGCGTGGGAACCATTCAACGAAACATCATTGATATGGACTTTCGAAGCTGAAGGCCCACTGGTGTACCCTTGATGACTGCACGACACGAAGTTTTAACTTCGCTTGGGTCCGTCAAGACCTAAATTGGACTGCTGATGACACCTTGCCTGGTCGGACGAGTCTCATTTCAAATTGTACAGGTATGGAGACAACCCCATGACTCCATGGACCCGCATGTCAGCAGGGGCTGTTCAATCTGGTGGAGGCTGTGTGATGGTGGGGGGCTTGTGCAGTTGGAGTGATATGGGACCCCTGATACGTCTAGATACGACTGTGACATGTACGTAAGCATCCTGACTGATGACCTGCATCCATTCATGTCCGTTGTGCATTCAGATGGACTTGGGCAATTCCAGCAGGACAATGCGTGATACCCCCACGGCTGTAATTGCTACAGAGTGGCTCCAGGAACACTTCCCGCTGGCCACCTAACTCCCCACACATTAACATTATTGAGCATATCTGGGATGCCATGGAACGTGCTGTTCATAAGAGATCTCCAATCTCTCATACTCTTAAGGATTTGTGGACAGCCCTGCAGGATTCATGGTGTCAGTTCCCCCATCATGGCACGTCGTGTTGCGGCAATTCTGCGTGTTCGCTGGGGCCCTACAGGATATTAGGCAGGTGTACCAGTATCTTTGGCTCTTCAGTGTATATCGATATAAATGTTACGGATATATTCCCTACATCAGAAGTTTACTCCCCTCCCGACTACGATAACTGTGCAGTATTCAACGGCTCTGGTTCCACAAAAAGTTTGCAACTGGTGCTGACCGCCATTTAGTCACTTTCTGCGATGATATTCCCGAATAATGGCTCTCTTCTCTAACGTCCTCCTATTGGAATGTTTCAGTTTTTCTCGTATCTCATTTTCTCACTGCCCATGTCAGAGCAGCGTTCCAAATATACATTACACACTTCAGCTGCTTCCTAAATAACTAAACACTGGAGTATACAGGGTGACCCAAAAGTCGGTTAACATCTCTAAATGCACTAATTCACGGAATAATAGGTAGAGGGGTAAAAATTGACACACATGCCTCGAATTACATGGAGTTTTATTAGATTTTATTGAAAAAACTGGCCAACAGATGGCGCTGCATAGCAAGACGTCAGTGACACCATATGGGAATCGTGTATAAAATGAGCTGTAGTGTGAGAGGGATCCAGATGGGCCACCAATCGGCGATGTTGTCTGTACCAAAACTGGCATTGTTAGTGAAGTCTTGTTATCAAAATAGAGAACCCGCGACTGCAGCTTTACGATCCTGTCGCCGTAAAAACGACATTCGAACATGTGAAAGTCCTGTCGCCGTGAAGAAAAATCAGCAGAAACTTCCTGGCAGATTAAAACTGTGTGCCGGACCGAGACTCGAACTCGGCACACAGTTTTAATTTGTCAGGGAGTTTCATACCAGCGCACACTCCGTTGCAAAGTGAAAATTTCATTCCAATGACCACGAAGTTCGTAGCCACTGGCTGTTTAGACGATCGGCTGCGAAAAGTGGGCGACCGAACCCAAGTGCTATTGCTGCTCGAGCCGTTCAGGAAGAAATGGCTACTTTAGCAGGTTCGTCTCCGCATCGTGAAGTCAGCGCTCTTTATGTCTCACGTCGCACCGGCATTCCGAGCAATACTGTTTGGAGAGCACTAGGTGTACCCAACAAAATATTATCAGTACAAAATCGAGCGTCGTCATGAACTGTTAGCCAACGATTTTGTAAGGCGAAGAACATTTTCGGTGTGAGCACTTCAATACATGGGGGTAGACAGTGAATGGTTGTCTAACGTGTTGTGGATCGACGAAGTCTATCTCATACTCCGACGGTCTGTCAACACCCACAGCTGAAGAACTGGGCTGCCGAAAATCCTAGAACTGTAATGGAAACCTTGTTGCACGACGAGAACGTCACGGTGAAAGTCATGGTGTGGTGTGGCTTTACCACAACAATCGTGGTCGGACCCTGTTTCTTCGAGGAAATATCGGATGCTGCTTTTAAAACCGTAAGAGTGACCAGTGCGAGGTACGCCGATACGTTACATAATGGCATCACCCCTATAGTTGAGTCGACATTAATAAGTTCATCCCCGACAGTTGTGGACTAGGCGCGACAGCTTGGCGGGTCCACCTCAACCAATAACGTAACGGGATTTTGTAAACGTCTCTATGGCAACGCCTCAGTGTTGTCACGCCTCTTTAGACGACTACTGTTTACACCTGCAGACGTTAGCGCTTCGCAGTTGAAAGCAACAGCACTACCGGCTGTCACGAATCTACACTCCTGGAAATTGAAATAAGAACACCGTGAATTCATTGTCCCAGGAAGGGGTAACTTTATTGACACATTCCTGGGGTCAGATACATCACATGATCACACTGACAGAACCACAGGTACATAGACACAGGCAACAGAGCATGCACAATGTCGGCAATAGTACAGTGTATATCCACCTTTCGCAGCAATGCAGGCTGCTATTCTCCCATGGAGACGATCGTAGAGATGCTGGATGTAGTCCTGTGGAACTGCTTGCCATACCATTTCCACCTGGCTCCTCAGTTGGACCAGCTTCCGTGCTGGACGTGCAGACCGCGTGAGACGACGCTTCATCCAGTCCTAAACATGCTCAATGGGGGACAGATCCGGAGATCTTGCTGGCCAGGGTAGTTGACTTACACCTTCTAGAGCACGTTGGGTGGCACGGGATACATGCGGACGTGCATTGTCCTGTTGGAACAGCAAGTTCCCTTGCCGGTCTAGGAATGGTAGAACGATGGGTTCGATGACGGTTTGGATGTACCGTGCACTATTCAGTGTCCCCTCGACGATCACCAGAGGTGTACGGCAAGTGTAGGAGATCGCTCCCCACACCACGATGCCGGGTGTTGGCCCTGTGTGCCTCGGTCGTATGCAGTCCTGATTGTGGCGCTCACCTGCACGGCGCCAAACACGCAAACGACCATCATTGGCACCAAGGCAGAAGCGACTCTCATCGCTGAAGACGACACGTCTCCATTCGTCCCTCCATTCACGCCTGTCGCGACTCACTGGAGGCGGGCTGCACGATGTTGGGGCGTGAGCGGAAGACGGCCTAACGGTGTGCGGGACCGTAGCCCAGCTTCATGGAGACGGTTGCGAATGGTCCTCGCCGATACCCCAGGAGCAACAGTGTCCCTAATTTGCTGGGAAATGGCGGTGCGGTCCCCTACGGCACTGCGTAGGATCCTACGGTCTTGGCGTGCATCCGTGCGTCGCTGCGGTCCGGTCCTAGGTCGACGGGCACGTGCACCTTCCGCCGACCACTGGCGACAACATCGATGTACTGTGGAGACCTCACGCCCCACGTGTTGAGCAATTCGGCGGTACGTCCACCCGGCCTCCCGCATGCCCACTATACGCCCTCGCTCAAAGTCCGTCAACTGCACATACGGTTCACGTCCACGCTGTCGCGGCATGCTACCAGTGTTAAAGACTGCGATGGAGCTCCGTATGCCACGGCAAACTGGCTGACACTGACGGCGGCGGTGCACAAATGCTGCGCAGCTAGCGCCATTCGACGGCCAACACCGCGGTTCCTGGTGTGTCCGCTGTGCCGTGCGTGTGATCATTGCTTGTACAGCCCTCTCGCAGTCCGGAGCAAGTATGGTGGGTCTGACACACCGGTGTCAATGTGTTCTTTTTTCCATTTCCAGGAGTGTACTTACGCCGTGTCGACTATATCCTGCCTCATAAACACCTGTGAAAGATACAACTTGCGCAGTGTATACACACTAATTTTATAAAATTTATATTTATTTTGCTGTATGTACATTGAAATTGGTACATAAATGTTGGTATGGTCATGAAACCGAAGGCCGAAATAAATAAAAAAAAAGACGTACGACTTTCATAGAGGGTGGCGCCTGACCCTCCATCGCTCCACTCCTGGCAGATCTCTTGCGCACGTCGTCTGGAGAGGATCGCGTACTGACCGCCACTTCCGTCAATCTTGACGTCCCAGGTCCCTCGGATCTCAATCCGTGTGATCATTGGTTGGTTTCACCTGGGGTCGCAGGTCTATCGCGATCGTCCGACCTCAGTAGAGATATTAAAAGACAACATCCGACGGCACTTTCTCACCATACCTACTGATATGTTGTGCAGTGTTGTTTACAATATTGTCCTCCGAGTACAGATATTGATGAGACTGAGAAGCTTAAGTCCACGGATCAGCGTGGATTCAGAAAGCAGCGCTCGTGCGAAAGTCAGCTTGCCATTTTCTCATATGATATACTGCCAACTATCATGAAGGGCAACAGGCAGATTCCACATTTCTAGATTTCCGAAACGCGTTTGGCACGGTGCTCCATTGCAGGCTGTTGACGAAGGTATGAGCACATGGAATAAGTTCATAGATATGTGAGTGGCTCGAAGACTTCTTCATGGAACTCAGTATGTTGTCTTCGACCGCGAGTGTTCATCAGAGACAAGGGTATCGTCAGGAGAGCCCCCTGGAAATATGACAGGACCGCTGTTGTCCTCTATACACACAAATGATTTGGCGAACAGGGTGGGCAGTAACCTGCGGTTGTTTCCTGATGATACCGTGGTGTAAAGTAAACTGTCAAAGTTGAGTGACTGTACTAAGATACAAGAAAACTTATACAAAATTTCCAGTTGGCCGTGATAAATGACAGGTAGTTCTAAATGTGGAAAAATGTACGTTAATGCAGATTAGTACGAAGATCAAACCTTTAATGTTCGGATGCAATGTTACTAGTGTCCTGCTTGACACAAGTCATATTGCAAAGCGATATGAAATTGAGCGGACCGTAGTAGGAAAGGAGAATAGTCGTCTTCGGTTCATTGGGAGGATACTAGGAACATGTGGTTTATCTGTAAAGGAGACAGCATACGAGTATAGCGCGCTAGTGCGACCTAATCTTGAGTACTGTTCGAGTGTTTGGAGTAAGCACCAGGTTGGACTGAATGAAGACATCGCAGCAATTCAGATGCGGGCTGCCAGATTTGTTACTGGTGTGTTCGAAGAACACTTGCGTGTTACGGAGATGCTTCGGGAACTCAAACAGGAATCCCTGGAGAGAAGGCGAAGTTCTTTTCGAGAAACACTATTGGGAAAATTTACAGAACCGGCATGTGAAGCTGACTGTCGAATGATTCTACTGCCGCCAACATATACTGCGCGTAAGGATCACAAAGACAAGATTACGGCTCATACGGAGGCTTATAGACAGTCGTTTTTCCCTCGCTCTATTTGGAACCAGAAAGGAGTGACTTGTAGTGGTACAGATGGGTTGCGAAGTATCTCTGTAGATGTTCATGTAAACGAATTACGGCCGGCATGCTGCGCGTTTGTTATAAAGGACTCGTCTTTGCTAAAACCAGTTGTTACGCTAATTATTCATTTTGTATCACATTAAGTGCCATCTGTTGGTCATTCTGTGCACCTTCTTCGGTTTCAATAAAGCCACTTGTCATTTCAAGCATGTGTGTTAATGTTTACCCCTCTACCTACATTATACCGTGAACTACTGAATTTTCAAATGTTACTGGACTTGTGGGTCACCTTGTAAATGAAATTTTTATATTTAGCATCCACTCGCTTTCCTCTTTCTGCCACGTTCCTTGTTTTGTTTTAGTCTTTAGAGATAACCGCACATTAATTGTGAGCATTTGACCGACACCAGCTTTCATGCGTATGTAGCCCTTGAGCCAGAAATGCGTTTCATGTGCATACACGTTTCTTTCCGAGTCTTTTTCCACGTACGACAGTCAACTTCCAGGATGTTACAGCAACCCCTCTCGTGAAGGTTTTCCTCCTTTGTGTCTTCCGCCTATCTTGCTTGTCCTCTCTCTTTGTCCGTATACAGGAAAGGGCAGTGGGAGACGACGTGCGTCGGTGCTTCAGCAGCACGTCTCGCTAGTTATTAGCCTGGTTCGGACAGCTAAAACCGAATAAAATTATTTAAAAATACGTTGATGTAATTGTTATAGACTGTAGAAGTGTATGCCGCTGAAGTAACGGAAGCGTGTAACACGTCCGACTCTCAAACATCATAAATGAGGCAAAAAATTCGACATTAACTTAAGATCTGTAGTACTTGTTACGGAGTCGCATTTCCCGACATATAAGTTTCCGTGTTGTCCTTTCTTCCTACTGAAGCACAAATGTCAAGTTACATTGAAATAATTACAACAGAGTGGAATAGAACAGTATTCGGACATAAAAAACCAAACTGTGGACCTGCTAAATTATTTTCAGTGTATCTGCACTGGATTAGTACAATATGAAAAACTACAATGACCAAATTATTTAGATCTTTCCCCGTTCCATTCCGCTCTTCTGTCCACATCTACATTCATTTATTGTTCAGCTAATTCCATCTATACAAGATGTAGCTTCTTTAAGTAATTCAATACATTCTAAGATGTTTTTCCATGCATCTCTGTCCGCTGCTGTCTTCTGCCAGTTGAAGCCCGCAATTGACTTGAGTTCCTTATCCCAGCGATCAGGTTGTCTCCCTGGTAGTCTTCGTTTTTCTCTGGGACTCCACTCTAAAACTGATTTTGTCCATCTTCCATTCTTCATTCGTGCAATATGTCCTGCCCACTGCCACTTTAGAGTCTTAACCCGTTCTATATCTTCTACTCCTCTTATTGCTCGAAAGTCTGTCGATCTTTTTTAGTGAGACCAACATTGACCTTTCTATAGCTCTCTGAGCAGTTCTGGGTTTCCTTCTGAAAAATTCATTTAAAGTCCAAGTTTCACACCCGTACGTTAAAACCGGTAGGACACACTGATCAAAAACTGTCTTATGTAAGTAGACTGGCATGTCAGATTTGAAAACTGTTGCAATGCATCTACATAAGTGACTCAAACTCCACTCCTGCACTTCAATGACAGATATGGGACGAACGTACAACACAGCTATTTCAATTTTGGGAAATATGACTCTCGTGTTGATTCAAACAAATGTTTAGTCTATTGCCGAAAAATGCGTAGTTTTTTACTTTTGTGGACTTGCTGGCCATAATTGTCTGCTACACGATATTGCTTCTCTTTTGTTTAGGCTCGTTTACATTGACACATCGATTGTAGGCAAGTGCAGAGTTTTAAAAGACCTTATTGGGCGGCGTATCTGCTCCAGACACGGCTCCGTATTTAAACGTCTTTTGATTTTGCTGGCGTTCTTCCCGTATTACTAGTCGCAAATTACAACTCAGTAAACGTGAGAATCCTTCAGCTTATACGCACTTCCCGAAACCGGGCCACACTAACGTATCTCCATAAAACGACTACTTGTTTCCTGCTTTAAAATTCTCCACTTTTATTCAAATGTCCTTGAAAAGCATATACTGTGTGCAGACTAATAGATGCAGGTTTAATAAATTGTTTCGTCCCCTCAACAGTCGCTTCTTGCTGAGACGTATTCTCTGCTACGTTAACAGTGCTCTACGAAGTTATGGAGTAGTCGTGGCGTGGAAAGAACACAACAGCGTACTCCACAAAAATGGTTCAAATGGCTCTGAGCACTATGGGACTTAACTGCTGAGGTCATCAGTCACCTCGAACTTAGAACTACTTAAACCTAACCAACCTAAGCACATTACACACATCCATGCCCGAGGCAGGATTCGAACCTGTGACCGTAGCGGTCGCGCGGTTCCAGACTGTAGCGCCGAGAACCGCTCGGCCACACCGGCCGGCCGTACTCCACATCAACGAAGGAATTTCTGGACCAACTTAAGGTAAAAGATGATTTCATTTAGCATTAACTAACATTCCAGTCTGACGTATTTCGTCTTGTATATTTCTCGGATGGGAGAGTCAAAATCTTACGTGATTATATACATTTTGATATTGTGAACAATCATTTCAAATTTATACTTTAAAAAATTTTGCAAACAAGTCGTAGTTATACATTGATTCACATGTTTATGTGAATGAACGAGCACCATGTTTGTTTTGTATCTAATCACTTTCCTGCTTACGTTTCCTAAATTCTTTTCCCCTTCCTTAGAGGAAAATTGCTGATGTATGTTCTTCGCGCTGCTTGTCAATGTTTTGGTTCATTTTCCAGTTATTCTGACTTCTGCACTCTCGTCTTGTACGGGTGAAAAGCACAAAGGAACACACTAAATGTTCGAACGCTTTGTAAGATGACAGTTTATTTTATTTCTTCCAACTACAATAAAATTTATGCGTGTTTGAGAGCTGTCATGTATGTACTATCACGCCCATTTATAATTATCCCCCACCCCCGCCTCCCGCACACACACCGGGCGCCATACTGCCGCAGTTATTACTCTGGTTGTCCCTAAGCGGTATGAGGGTTAGCACGCCGTAACGGTTTCGGTGCGTGTGCTGCGCTGGCACACATGTACAAAACGGTAAACAGCGCAGCAAGGTTGAAAATGGCTATCAGAAGAAGTAAGGCAGTAGCTGAAGTACGGGGGACGCACGCATAACGTGTTAGTGAAAAAATTAAATCAGCGCAGTGTGTCTGATCAGTTCAGAACAGTAGTTGATGACAGAGCTCGCTAGCAAGTATTTTCGTAACCATGTACACCATCCTACTACTACGTTAGCAACAACGAAAATCAATTTTCTAAAGACCCGTCTGTCACATCTGAAGCACAGATATACACATTAAGTAAACAGCAAAAACTTACGAAGGTTCTAACGTGATAATATGTGCTTGTTTGTCATTTCCTGAGTGTAGGAGCTACACTGAGATTACGAAGGCAGGAAGAGTAGGGTTTAACGTCCCGTCGACATCGATGTCATTAGAGATAGGACACAAGCTCAGTTGGTTTCAAGGGTGGTGAAGGGGCCGTGCGTTGTCAAAGGAACTATCTTGGCATTTGCCTGGAACGAGTTTCGTCGGACGCGGATTTGAACCGCCTTACACTTCTCTTGGTCTGAGATACCACTGGCACAGGAGTGAAAATCGTGGCGAGGTGCATCAACCAGTCGGAAAACCGATGAAAAAATCAAATAAAATAATCCTCAAGTTCTGCAGGTGAGAGGTTTCCAACCGAGCGAATGACTTTGGCAGGTGAATTCGCCGTTCTCGATTTCGCACAATCATTCCGAGTGATTGTTGTTTTTCAAAAGCGGATGAAGAGATTCGTCCCGTTCGGCTGCCTTGGGTGAGTCTATTCGCAATTGTCAACTGTGCTGCATCATTCCGAGTTCCGTCTAACAGAATGGAACGAATTTCACCCTTTGTCATACGAAATGTGAGTCACCGGCTCGAGATTTGCAAACAATACAGCGTCGCCATGATTTTGTCAATTACTTACTCTGACAAGGGTGCAGATTGCCACCGGATTTTTGTATTTTTTGTTTTTGTTTTTTTATGTATTTATGGTACGTGAAGTACAAAACTCAAATATTAGTTCATCAAAATCAGTTCAATAATTATCGAAAAAAAAGGTGCATGTACCACAAACATTTTCCTAAAGAGTAAAATGCATTATAGATGAAAAATAATTCAGTTTGCAATGTTTTTATTTATATACCATATGGGCTGTTGGGGGCGAGGCCTGAGAGTCAAAACGCAAATTAAACTTTCTAACATTTATTAAGCCTAAACAATAATTACTCTTATCTAAATTTTTACGTTCTAGCAGACGAATTAAGAAGAAAGACATGAAATTAAAGTAATTACAATAATGATTACTTCCAAACCGGCGCATTTGCAAACATAAAATTAATTAAAAATCATTCACAAGAACAAATTTACATGATAACAACTTAATGTAAAATTTCTAAATTCTTACGACACTTTGGTAAAGATAAACTTTGCTTTTTTGAATCACAGGCGAATCATTTCCACAAATTCCATTAGTAATCCATAACTGCTAACAATAAATTTTTAAGACACGATTTACGCACCTTGAACGCAAGCAAATGATCAAAACTTTAGGTACAATCAAATGCAGTGACAATGGTTTACACTATTATAAAATACACAGTTCCGGCCAAGTACGGTAGTTTCCTATGAAAGAAACCCCGGTCAACACAATCAAGCGGTCCACACATTTCACTCCCTCCCCTTAAAGGGAAGAGCGCGTTACCCTAGTGCTTGCATTGCACTTTTTAGCCAGAGGTGGTTCTTTACAATTTTATTTATTCATTTATTACAATTTTGATGTGCTCGTGTGGAAGGTGCTTACGACGTTCTGGGCACACTTGGATTAATCATTAACAATCTATACATTTGGATAATTGCAATACATAGTTTTTCCATATTCATATTAAATACATAGTTTTTTTCCATGGCTTAACTAATCATTTACAATTTCACATATTAAAGAAGTAGGCTGCATTTTGTATAAAGAATTTGTACGCTTCTGTGTTGGAGTTTAGCAGAGATGTATTGTAAACATAGAAGACAGGTTACATACTTTGGTAGTCGGTGTGTTTGGGGCCTTGTCGTTATTATGTTTTCCATGTCCGGTCTTTGTGTTAGTTTTCTGTAGCTTGCGCTTAGTTTTGTCAGTCCTGTCTGAAGTGTTTCAACATCACTATTTCGTACAAGTCGTTGCTAGGAGTCATTGTCGGGAGTTTTGCGAGGTTTCGGAGGAGACGTCTTTCCATTCTGCACAGTCGCTCTGCTACTGTGTGGAACACCTCCCAGCGGGGCGCTGACATATTCCATGACATCTTCCTGGAGATGAGCCTCCAGGGCTCGAAATGCATAGTGCAGTAAATAAACGCATTTTGTAAATATGTATTACAGTTTCCAAGCTGCAACCGCGGAGACGACCTTGTACTTGTCTTATTAGTCTTTGGTGTATCCTGGTCTTGTCAAGGAGGTAGTTTCGATGTGCGAGCCAGTTCATATGTTTGTCTAGGAACACGCCAAGCTAACTTGGCAGTGTTAGCAAGTTTGGGTGGCGTGTTCCAGAGGGTTAGTTGTATGTCGCCGTCGTTCTGTTCTCGCTTTTTGGTCAGGTTTCTGTGTCGGAAAGGTACAGATTGTGTCTTTGCTGAGTTTGGCCTGATCCTACACTTATGCATCCAGTCTTCGAGTCGTTTTGATTCTCCAGACCGTGGGTTGTTAACAGCCACCATTCCAAAGCCATAAATTTAACGGGCATCCAATGTCCATCACACACCTCGTAAGTCAGACATTTCCTTACACAATCTGAAAAGGCCAATAATTAACATTTCGAAAGTAAAGGGCTTACAACTAATAGTCGCTGAGAGTCGCAAGTTACAAGATAATTACAATGTCAGAATTAACACGGATTTCGCCATTCTCGATTTCACTTATCATACTACTCACACGACGGTGTTCACGATAGGTTAAACACTCACACAACATTACTACCTTTACCTAAGGCCGTGCCGTACACACACAACACACAGTATCTGCTAGCAGCATCCTTTTCAAATTTGTGTGTCCTTATGCCAAACAATAGTACAAGTTTTCAGACACAAAATAGCATTTACCGTATCAGACCAACAAATGTAAGCAATACTGTGAAATTCAGAAAGACTAAGGCGATATGAGAACAATGTTAGGCAGCACAGAATAACATTACATACTGTCAATTACACGACAGCACCTAGTTCATAGGCGTTATGATTCATAAAGTGAATTATTTGTGCAATTAAATCTTTCAGATCCTCTGGCTACAATTGTGGACGTTAACTTTTACTGTGTCTTAGCTGCTACAGGTATATTTTCCTCATTGGATACCTGAGGTACATTTTTGAATGATCAATCCTTTCATCATGCGCAAGTACTGCCAACCTTGGGCATCACTGTGAATAAAGTCAATGTAGCAACTCGTGACTAGAATGTACGGATGTGGTTAGTTTGCTATATTCCATTGTATAATTGAATACTGTAAATTATTTTGGATGTGAGTTATTGAATGGTCATTTTATTTATTGGTTGGTTGGTTGGTTGGTTGGTTTGGGGAAGTAGACCAGACAGCGTGGCCATCGGTCTCATCGGATTAGGGAAGGATGGGGAAGGAAGTCGGCCGTGCCCATTCAGAGGAACCATCCCGGCATTTGCCTAGAGTGATTTAGGGAAATCACGGAAAACCTAAACGAGGATGGCCGGACGCGGGACTGAACCGTCGTCCTTCCGAATGCGAGTCCAGTGTCTAACCACTGCGCCACCTCGCTCGGTTTTTATGTATTAAAATAGATAGTATTTCATAATTATGTATTTTAGTCTATAAAATGAAGCCAAGTGTGTAAAGTATATTTTGAAAATGAGTATATATTTCTTTGCATCTAAAAGCATTAAAAAATCACCAAAGAGCGTTACCACATAAAGAAAAATTTTCCTTTCTCCAGAAAAAAATTCAGGCCTGAAGGAGTTAAACCACACAGTGCTGGACTTCTATCAACACAGCATTAGTATTGTACGGGGAGAGCTCTAGTTAGCGTACCAGTTGAATCCGTCGTTGGCTACGAATACAGCATCGTATTAACCGTCTAAGGAAGCTCAATAGTCCTCAGTCTTCTCCGTTTCAATTCACAACCATTACACACCTCCACAAGCAGATTAAGCCACCAATTCAGGTAAGCACTAATACAGCCAAAAACCCAAACCAGTGCTACTCGCCAGGCAATTACTTTAACAAGCCAGCAATACTCTGTGTTGCCGCACCGGGCTCTCTTAGTACCTTTATACTTTGCTTAACGCCATACACGTTCTCCTAGCTGTACTAAAGCCCAGAAAAGGAAATTCTTCGCATCGTTTGTCCCTAAAGATGGCAGTGTCACAAAACACACTCGACAGCATCTTCGTACCTGGGAAAAGTATAGGGACGCTACTGGTCGATTAACGTTTTTCATCGTGACCTGAGACGTACTCAACTGATAAATCCCTCCACGAGGGAGACCCAATCTGAAACTTTTCGTTCCTCGAGGTATCCATTTCAGATCACACTCCGCTGCAGGGCGATAGTTCCTTTCTGGAACTCAACACATCTCTGAAAGACGTACTACACGACAATAATTAAGTTTGCTGATGAAAGCAGCAATCCAAAAAGAGAGCGAGTGTCGTATGGTGACTGCGAAACGAAATTTTAGTACAGTCTGGGATGCTACCTTCCACCGAGGAAACGAATTAGGAGTAAAAATGTGTGCTGTTGGAGATTCCGATTCTCAAAGAAAGTTCAGCCGGCGCATCTGAAAGTTCCCCGTGTGAACGCACTTTCATCACTTGCACTTAAGAGGGAACAACAGACGAAGAAAGAGGCACAAGAGGCCACAGGCGGAGTGGACGCAAATGTAGTCAGAGGCGAGTGTGGCCCTGTCAATGCTATCAACATCTATTGAAAACGAACACTGCAGTTATCCCAACAAGATAGGTAGCGACGTTATTAACTCTCAGAAGAGACTACTCTATTTAGTACATCACTGCACAACAGAACGAAGTAGTTTCACGCGTAGTTGTTAACCGGTGATCGCTTATCTAGACTACTAAGGGAATCTGTACAATAATCAAAGAGCAGAATGTTGTGATACCTTTTATTTGCTATTGGAGACGGATACCCAATGCGAGAAATCTTTCACTGACTGAGTGATCCCAAACACAAAAGGAAAAAATTGAGTACGCAAGCCAGTCCGGTTGCGACACAAATGGAAATCGAATTTAACGTCATGAGAAGAAAAAAAAATACATTATACTAGCAAATTTAGATTACTCTTGAGACTGAATTGGGGCCCGTACCTGACTTTAGAATATTGGATTTAGAAAATATCACACTGACTCGGTGGCTTTCCTCGCCAGACTCCTGTACCGACGACAAAATTCTCTGTGAATGGTAAGTGTGGAATAAGTTTAACTTCATTCTAATTTGCAGCAGAACAAGTGTAACTGGAGTCTAAACTGCAGCGGAAGGGGGCAAGCATCGCCGTCAAGGTAGCTGGATACCGAACCTCCGTCTATGATAAGCCTGTCTCAGCATACGGTTAAAAATGTCCGAATTTATCTCAGGGACGATTCTCCTTTATAAATCCAATATAGGAAGACATTCATTTAAGCATACTGTGATGTTCTGATGAAATTCAATTCGGACTTCATTGGAAGCAATACACTTGGCTTCTCGTTACTAAAGCTGAATGTATTTTAGTATATTAGGCTTTAAAGCAGGTTGCAACAGTGAAGTCCAAACATGCACTTCTTTTTATACTGCTACGAATTTTTCAAACGTCAGTTTTGATGTGCCAGGTATTTATTTCCGCTTTTCGCACGTGAAAGCGTTGTACACTGTCAATTTCAAGGTTGTCCTGACTGGTATGAGAGTCAATGTTTGTTGGCGGAGGAATCTGTATTTTCGCGATCATTTCCAATCGCGTCAGAATAGGTGGCAAGAAAGTTATTGTGTGTCGTATCTATGAGCAGCTTCTAGGAATACTACACGACATTCAGTAACTTTTACTACCATGTGTTCTTTACTGGCCGAATTTACGAAAAAATCTATTCATTGCCCAAATCATCAAACGGATTCATTAACACATGAATGTGTTGAAAACTATGTATATAGATTTTTTCTAATTAGAATATGTTTATAGGAAAAAGCTCTAAATATATACACACATTTGTATAGAATTGGACAGATTTCCGTGGCCAGTCAGTTCTTGTAAAAGTTTTCAAGGTATGGTACCCGTTATGAACTGTACTGGAGAAACCAATGTTTCGGCCACGGCTGCAGTGGCTTCCTAATGGCATACTCAGAAAATTCTTTTAATTGGTTTGTGTATCACTCTCCATGTTTTGTACCTCCTGATGTAGCCTTGTCATTTACTAATTTTATTTTATTAATTTTGTTTATTAATAGAAACTTATATAGGCATGCTGTGTTAAAGTTTTTCCTGCCCACTCCATTTTTATTTATTTACTGTTCATTTTTTTTACTTTTTCATTGCATTACCACCACACCGTTAAAGATGTTACTTACTGTATGTTTCTGCTTCAGTCTAGACGTGTTACTTCTCTTCGAATTTGTTTGCAAACATTGTAACTTCTTTGGTGACAATACTCAGCAAATGTCTGAAGATGGCCTTGTAGGCCGAAAACCGATTAACACAATAAAAGTAATAGTGTAGAACAAAAGCAAACTGGTGCTTTTCATTTATTATACTCAAGTCAACGTGTATGCATGTTGTCTGTAGCTTTGATTCGCAAATTGAGCTTTTTTTATTCGGGCTGTTTATTGAGACAAGTGCGTACGAAATTTGAGGCTTTTGTGGCCACTTGTTGACTTATTTTCCGTTGGCTTCTGCCTCGGGATTTTCGGCTGGCGTGTCGCTAGTATGAGTGTCTGGCATAGTCAAACTTTCACCCTCCACTCTGACAACGCTAGCCACCCGCGCTCCTAGAACCAATAGGGAAAAAAAAATCCTTCGTTGGCCGAAGACCTCGAGACAGAAGGCAACACACAATACATCTTACAAATGTGTTGTTTTTGCGGGGGAAGTCTTGTATGTAGCATTTTTATTGTTTATAAACTTCGACTGCAATGCCCTAATACCATAAGAAATGAGACAACAATTTACTTGTATCGAAATTGGGGTTAAGAGACACAACTGATTACACCGAGAAAAAGAGATACTGTTGCAACATCCAGATAAAGATGAGGACTTAGGATTTCAGCCCTCGAAACGGTGGCAGGAGAAAATAAAAATGGCTGAGTGTTTCCAGAATGAGATTCTCACTTTGCAGCGTAGTGTGCGCTGATATGAAACTTCCTGGCACATTAAAACTGTGTGCTGGACCGAGACTCGAACTCGGGACCTTTGCCTTTCGCGGGCAAGTGCTCTACCGACTGAGCTACCCAAGCACGACTCAAGACCCGTCCTCAAAGCTTTAATTCCGCTAGTACCTCTTCTCCTGCCTTCCAAACTTTACAGAAGCCCTCCTGCGAGAGGCAAAGGTCCCGAGTTCCAGTCTCGGTCCGGCACACAGTTTTAATATGCCAAGAAGTTTCATGGCTGAGAGTGATAATTGTTTTAATTTGTGTCGTAAACAACCGCAATTTACAAATCACAGTCCAACGTGGACACGACATAAGGTTAACTGTCTGCTCCGAGGATTCTTCACGGTTATGCTGGTAGGAAGCACTGGATGAATCGTACGCAAAGACCGTTTCCTGTTTTAGAAGGTTGTATACAATGTCCCACTTCCCACATTTGCTCGGAACACTTGAGCAGGGCTATTTTCTCTTCTAAACACACCACGGCAAATGGTTCGCTCAGTGGGTGCACGCGACGATCAGATAGAAGCGACTCTTTATGCTTTTGCAAGTAGTGCAAGAAATGCAAAGTGGGGCTCGGAAGCGGTGTTCGGCGCGGCGGGGTGATCCCAGCGCCGAGAAAAAGCCAGCGCCTCGATCTGTTCATCTCTAGAAATAGTCCGCGCTGCCGCTCCCGCCGCCGCCACGGTAGACATGCCGGGACGTGTCTGGCTGGCTGGCTGCAGGGGTCAGAACGCGCACCTGGACCCCACGGCAAGCGCCGTCCGCCGCCTCACGTAAACACGGCGACACCGCGCTGCGCCGTAAACAGGAGAGCGGCGCTCGGCGCTAGCTGACACCGGAGGCCGGCAGGCGCGCAAAAAGGCCGTCGTAAACAGCGATACTTCCTGTCTGCTGGAGGGGCAGCGCGCGGGCCGTGAACGCCACGGCGACGTTAACACAGTTCACATTAACTGGCCTGACATGTACATTACGAGGGTCACTCCAAAAGAAATGCACATTATTTTTGTAAAAATACAGTTTTCATTCTACATGTCTGAAAGTTTCACAGTGTGTAGATACATCCTTCCTGCTTGTTTTCAAACTCAGTTCAACCAGTTCCCGTCAGTGGCGCCGTCACAGCATGTCTTCTAGATGGCTGCTACACTTGACGTCCGTCAGAAGCAATGTGCTGTCATAGAATTCCTGTGCTGTGACAACGAGCCAGTGGGAATCATGCACAAGAGGTTGAAAAAGGTGTATGGAGATGCTGCTATCGATCGCAGTTCAGTTAGTCAGTGGGCAAGCAGGTTACGTGATGAAAGCGGGCATGGCAATATTGAGGATTGTCCTCGCAGTGGCAGGCCTCGTACTGCACACACTCCAGACAACGTGCAGAGAGTTAACGAATTGGTGACTGCTGACAGACGCACCACAGTGAACGAATTGCACGCTACGTTGGGATAGAGGAAGGAAGTGTTTGCAGAATATTGAAAGTGTTGGCGTTAAAAAAGGTTTGTGCCAGGTGGGTGCCCAGGATGTTGACAGTGGCTCACAAAGAAACAAGAAAAACGGTATGCAGTAAACTTTTGGAACAGTACGAGAATGGTGGAGATGAATTTCTTGGATGAATTGTGACAGGTGATGAAACATGGCTTCATCATTTTTCACCAGAGACGAAGAGGCAATCAATGGAGTTGCATCATGAAAATTCACCCAAGAAAAAAATTTCAAAACCACACCTTCTGCTGGAAAAGTTATGGCTACAGTGTTTTTCGATTCCGAAGGACTCTTGCTTGTGGACATCATGCCAAGTGGAACCACCATAAATTCTGATGCATATGTGACGACGCTGAAGAAACTTCAAGCTCGACTGAGTCGTTGTTCGGCCACAGCGGCAAAAGCAGGATATTTTGCTGTTGCATGACAATGCACGGCCACATTTCAGTCAAAAAACCATGGAAGCGATAACAAAACTCTGATGGACAACACTGAAACACCCGCCTTACAGTCCTGACCTAGCTCAATGTGACTATCATCTCTTTGGGAAACTGAAAGACTCTCTTCGTGGAACACGGTTTGAAGATGATGACTCCCTTGTGCACGCTGCCAAACAGTGGCTCCAAAAGGTTGGTCCAGAATTTTACTGTGCGGGTATATAGGCGCTGGTTCCAAGATGGCGCAAGGCAGCTGAGAGGGACCGAAATTATGTGGAGAAATGAAAATATTGTTCCTAAAGGATGTATTTACACACTGTAAAACATTCAAACATGTAGAATAAAAGATGGATTTTTAAAAAAATTGTGTGCATTTCTTTTGGAGTGACCCTCGTATAAACACCAAACTCCAACGAGCGGAGGCCGCGAGGTTTGTTGTATAAAGGACGCGCATCGAGCGAAAACACTACAGAAAGAGAAGCACACCTGCTGATGTCTCTGAAATAAGTGTGTCCTTTGTATTAAGTTTAGTTTGGCACCGCATTTAATGAATGTTTTCGTCGCCAAATGCCACCCTATATGAACATAGCCAGCGTAGACCGAAAGCTGCTGCGATTGTGTGTGAAGTAAACAGTTCAACGTGTATGTCTGTTGCACGTCTCTCTGTCTCTTCTCCTTACAGCGATCATCTCCCGCATTTTGTTCTCATCGCAGATAATCACCCGGCATGCAAGGAAGCTGCAGCACTTACATAACAAATACGTAGGCTTCCGGGGTCGATGTCATTCGCATTTAAATCCTTCCGGGTGTACTGCCACATTGTCCTGTAAAATATTTAAAATGCTAAAATATCAGACTTTTTCGGTCGTTGCGCTGTAACCACACTGGTACGGATAAATGCTGTCAAAATAAAATGATTCAAATTAAACTTCCGTACGAAATATTAATTTTGTCAGTAGTAGCTGAAATAAATGTTCTTTGAGTTGGATGGGTGTAACTCAGTTAACATATCAACATTGTCCAGAACTTATCTTCATTTCCATGCTTCACTTCGGATGACCCCTCCTGTAAGTTTCTTAAGTGAATACGGCCAGAGAACACCACGGTTCTCAAAAGATGTGAAAAGTCAGTTATTGTTTCAGGTACGCAGTTCATTACGTAACACAGGGCTGCTCAAGACCTAACATTGTACTGGGCCACCAGACGATATCTCGAGGGTCTTATAGTCTTCCTAACAACTTATGTATTGTTGCGTATAGTAATTTCGCTAATTACAATTATGTATGTTGTTGATAATTACAAAAAAAGTTATCATACGATGGTTACAACTTAAATACCTCGAATAATATACCAAGACAATTATAGATGTCTTGTTCTCATGGAAAAGTAAGTGAAATGACACCAATAACCAATACTGATCACATTTCCATTAATTACAACGAAACTTCGTTATCCCGAAGATTCCCACCGTGTTTACTGTTTCAAATAAGATTACATTATTTTTTTAGTGTGAACAAATTTTCAATATTTGATACACCAGCCCAAATAAACACTTTGTTTACGTTGGTAATCTGGTTTCATTTCATGAATTACAATAAATACAAGGTAATTAGATGATGTTATTTAGCCAATAGCATAGCAAGCTGACAGTACAATGAATAGTGTTGTTACAGGTTTTAAACATTATGTGACAGTATGTTTGGTATGTCTTTTGTTCCTCGACTGTTCGTAAATGAAAAGCCCTAGCAATTAAACGAATTAACAGCAAATGTTCCTCCCAATGGGTGGGAATAATATTAGTGAATACTTTGACATGCGGATGATGAAAATAACGTTACGGAGGACAAAAGGCAAAATGACTTATATGGGTCCTATCTAATGGCGTAACAATCATACAATCCAAATTCGTTTAGAAATGTACGAAAGCTATGTTTCACAGTATCGTAGCGGCTCTTCTCAAGGCCTAGAGTCAACACACCCGAAACGTCGGATATTCTAGTATTTTCATAATTTTGTAAGACGACGCGGCAATAGACCCAAAAAGGCACTTACAAAGGGAGACCACGAAGTTAGGACCGTTCATTTATTTCATACTTTGTACACCTTTAGTAGGTCATTAAAACAACATACTGTGGAAGTAGTAAGGTGCACTACTCTAGCAATTCCCAGAAAATCGCAAGAGAAGTTGTGCGTGGCTTGTCAAGTCCCATAGTGCTCAGAGCAATTTTTGTGCGTGTCTACAATGTATCTGTGCGAAGGTGCCGGCCGTAAAAAGTCATTGTGGTCAAGTTTCAAGCAGCCATTGAGCTGTGATTTCTCATGCAGCGAAGGCGAGCGTAGACGGCCGAGGTTACACCTCACGCGGCTACAATACCTACCTGATCGACGGCAGTTCTAAGTAAGAAGCATATTATAGCCTTAGGTGGAGATTTCAATTTACCAAATATAGACTGGGACACTCAGATGTTTAGGACGGGTGGTAAGGACAGAGCATCGAGTGACATTATACTGAGTGCACTATCCAAAATATACCTCGAGCAATTAAACAGAGAACCGACTCGTGGAGATAACATCTTGGACCTACTGGTAACAAACAGACCCGAACTTTTCGACTCTGTAAGTGCAGAACAGGGAATCAGTGATCATAAGGCCATTGCAGCATCCCTGAATATGGAAGTTAATAGGAATATAAAAAAAGGAGGAGGGTTTATCTGTTTAGCAAGAGTAATAGAAGGCAGATTTCAGACTACCTAACAGATCAAAACGAAAATTTCTGTTCCTACACTGACAATGTTGAGTGTTTATGGAAAAAGTTTAAGGCAATTGTAAAATGCGTTTTAGACAGGTACGTGCCGAGTAAAACTGTGAGGGACGGGAAAAAACGCACCGTGGTTCAACAACAAAGTTAGGAAACTACTGCGAAAGCAAAGAGAGCTTCACTCCAAGTTTAAACGCAGCCAAAACCTCTCAGACAAACAGAAGCTAAACGATGTCAAAGTTAGCGTAAGGAGGGCTATGCGTGAAGCGTACGGTGAATTCGAAAGTAAAATTCTATGTACCGACTTGACAGAAAATCCTAGGAAGTTCTGGTCTTACGTTAAATCAGTAAGTGGCTCGAAACAGCATATCCAGACACTACGGGATGAGGATGGCATTGAAACAGAGGATGACACGCGTAAAGCTGAAATACTAAACACCTTTTTCCAAAGCTGTTTCACAGAGGAAGACCGCTCTGCAGTTCCTTCTCTAAATCCTCGCACAAACAAAAAAATGGTTGACATCGAAATAAGTGTCCAAGGAAAAGAAAAGCAACTGGAATTACTCAACAGAGGAAAGTCCACTGGACCTGACGGGATACCAATTCGATCCTACACAGAGTACGCGAAAGAACTTGTCCCCCCTCCCCCCCCCCCCCCTTCTAACAGCCATGTACCGCAAGTCTCTAGAAGAACGGAAAGTTCCAAATGATTGGAAAAGAGCACAGGTAGTTCCAGTCTTCACGAATGGTCGTCGAGCAGATGCGCAAAACTATAGACCAATATATGTGACGTCGATATGTTGTAGAATTTTAGAACATGTTTTTTGCTCACGTATCATGTCGTTTCTGGAAACACAGAATCCAATCTGTAGGAATCAACATGGATTTCGGAAACAGCGATCGTGTGAGACCCAACTCGCTTTATTTGTTCATGAGACCCAGAAAATATTACATAAAGGCTCCCAGGTAGATGCTATTTTCCTTGACTTCCGGAAGGCGTTCGATACAGTTCCGCACTGTCGCCTGATAAAAGTAAGAGCCTACGGAATATCAGACCAGCTGTGTGGCTGGACTGAAGAGTTTTTAGCAAACAGAACACAGCATCTTGTTATCAATGGAGAGACATCTACAGACGTTAAAGTAACCTCTGACGTGCCACAGGGGAGTGTTATGGGACCATTGCTTTTCACAATATATATAAATGACCTAGTAGATAGTGTCTGAAGTTCCATGCGGCTTTTCGCGGATGATGCTGTAGTATACAGAGAAGTTGCAGCATTAGAAAATCGTAGCGAAATGCAGGAATATCTGCAGCGGATAGGCACTTGGTGCAGGGAGTGGCAACTGACCCTTAACATAGACAAATGTAATGTATTGCGAATACATAGAAAGAAGGATCCTTTATTGTATGATTATATAATAGCGGAACAAACACTGGTAGCAGTTACTTCTATAAAATATCTGGGAGTATGCGTGCGGAACGATTTGAAGTGGAATGATCATATAAAAATAATTGTTGGTAAGGCGGGTACCAGGTTGAGATTCATTGGGAAAGTCCTTAGAAAATGTAGTCCATTAACAAAGGAGGTGGCTTACAAAACACTCGTTCGACCTGTACTTGAGTATTGCTCATCAGTGTGGGATCCGTACCAGATCGGGTTGACGGAGGAGATAGAGAAGATCCAAAGAAGAGCGGTGCGTTTCGTCACAGGGTTATTTGGTAACCGTGATAGCGTTACGGAGATGTTTAGCAAACTCAAGTGGCAGACTCTGCAAGAGAGGCGCTCTGCATCGCGGTGTAGCTTGCTCGCCAGGTTTCGAGAGGGTGCGTTTCTGGATGAGGTATCGAATATATTGCTTCCTCCTACTTATACCTCCCGAGGAGATCACGAATGTAAAAAAGAGATTCGAGCGCGCACGGAGGCTTTCAGACAGTCGTTCTTCCCGCGAACCATACGCGACTGGAACAGGAAAGGGAGGTAATGACAGTGGCACGTAAAGTGCCCTCCGCCACACACCGTTGGGTGGCTTGCGGAGTATAAATGTAGATGTAGATGCTGTACATCTCCTGCAGCTATTACGATCTTGGAAGCGAAATAAAGGAATAAATAATGAATGTCATGTCTTTAGAAAGTATAGTTCAGTCTGCCGTTGGCCACACACTAACGACTTTCACTTTAATGGTTATGAGTTACAACATTTTTAACGTCGTCAGGCTCTGTAATATCGTTGGTGTCACTAAGCCAAATTATAAAAAAAAGTTAGCGTTTACGCTTTGCAAGAGGGTCGTGGACAAGACTGTTCGAATACCTGTAACGCTTTCTTTTTGGTCTATATTTTTTGATCACTGGTCACATTATTTAATTTAAGATGACATCTGAGAAGTAGTACAACGAAAAAAAAAAAAACACATTTTCATGAAGTTGTAGTGCATTTCATGCGCTATCAGACTATTTACTATTTTTAATTAAATTTCCACGGACGAAGGATAGCCTTGGAACACCCGAGTTAAACCTCAAAAAATAATGATGCGAATGACGTTATTCACAATCAGCAATATAGTAAGTCACAATGTGCCACACTACAAGAGTAATGTACAATTATTCGTTGGATGTGCTCTCGACATCACACGTTGCAGGATGGTCTGTCACACAGACGTGGAATAAATTGAATCCGCATCTACTACATCGAATGAATGCAGTTTGAAAATCTCTTTCTAAACCATGTGTAACGCAACATTTTGGCAAATTGGTGATGTATGATGGAATGGATTTTAACAGCGTCCTCACGAGAAGCGATTTCGTGTTCGTTGTCAATCAGAAAGGAACAGTTATGCAGGCGCGTGATAAAGTTTTTTACTTGCTGATAGAAATAAACATCGCATCGGAGTATATTTTGGGGGTATCACTTTAACTGTGCAAGTTGGATGACCCGTGTCATCTGTAAAGATGTCATTGTATAAATCAGGACTCGTTTGACATACTCCCCCCCCCCCCAATAATCTATTATGAGGAGGAATGATTCCTTTCCCACGTAAGAAAGCATACCGCTGGTTAAAACGGAACTGTAGACCTGTGTGTTAAGTTTCCCAGACTTCGAACAAGTTACAACGACATTCGCAAAGTCTGTCGTTAATTTCTCAACAGTTTGTTGAACTTTTGGTCGATACTTTTCCGTGGTCTCTTGCAGGGAACATAAGAACACTTGCGATAATAATTGACCAGTCATCGTTATCGCGTGTTGTGCAGTGTATGTTCATATCGTGCCTTTTAACAAACAATTTTTGAATTTCTTTCAGTGGGAGTTTTGTCGTATGTTGACTGGTACTCGCAACCTGTCTGGTGTATATTAATCACAAATCTTTAGTCGAAATTAGGGATAGGTGCCTTCGTCCGCAGTTGAAACTGCGGCTTCCAGTGTTTCTTCCCAAGACACAGATTATCTGTTACATATGTCGTGATGTTCCTCTGCCGAATTCTGTGCCGTTGTTTGAATGTTTTAGCCCACGAAACTGATGCTTTGGAAATCAAATCCTCGGGTTGAAACTGGCTTGACTGCTGTATAATCCTTGTTGTTACCTGAAACGTAAAATCAAAGTTCCATATCACTGTGATAATCTGTTGCTAAAATAAAGTCGCTGAAGAAAAAAAAATGATGAAAAGTTGACAAAAATGTAACTTACTTACTCCACGGAACGGTCACTGCTCCACGAATCAATTAATGCATATTTATCTATCGCTGATTCTCTACTTTTTGTGTATTCTTCCCTTCTCTTCAAATGGTCCTTTCTTTTTGAACTTCGAGATTCTTTTCTCTGGAGAGTTAGTAGATTCCACCTCGAGTTTTCCTTTGCCACTGTTACTACCTTTATTTTCTTCTTCTACGAAATATATTTGATGTTTGTCTACTTTTCCGCTGCTTCAAAATCCCCATGGTCGAAAATATTGACAACTTCACGAAACAGACCCTCTTCGTCTATTTCGTCGGAATGAATGAGTTCCTCGTCTATAGTGTCGTTTCTCCTAACATTTTCGGCAATATAATGATTAAGTACTTCTCCAATCGCCATTGCATCTGCAGAAATCGCTGGTGACTGCTCTGTATCAATAAGGTTTGTTTCTTGAAGAAGACTCCGTGTACACGAACGCATCTTTTAACAGACGTTTTGTAACTGCATTATGCATTTAATCGTCGAGACATATATTATTTGCAGTAGTCGAAAATCAGGGAGGCACCTTCATTTTTATAGTACAAGTGTAAGTTCTGTAATTTTCAAAAAATTTGCACATGCCATGATCGTTCTTGCTACATTAGCAACGTCTCATCGCTGCGCAGGTTAACTGCAAATGGGACCTGCCTCTGTGTCCGCAGCTCGAAGCGTCGAGGTGCAGAGCAGTTCCGGGTACCTTACTAGAAAGCATGTATAAGGGACTTCGGAGATCACGACATACATGTATTTTCAGGAAAACTCTATGCGTTTCTTAGTTTACTTGTCGATAAAGATGTTTGTTCTATAATTAAATTTAATCAAAGGAAGTAAGTAGTCAAATAACATGAAATTCACTAAAACCTCACGGGGACGCAGGTGGTTTTTTGTTATATTACCTCTCAAATGTCATAAATTGAAGAATGTGACCAGTGATGAAAAACATATAGATTAAAATTTAAGTCAGAGCGTTAGTCGAATCGTCGTCACATTGCACACGTTCGTCTTATGAAGTTCGAACGCTGATCACTTTACCACCATGAACTCTAACGACCGTCATCTACGCACAGATACATAAGCCAAAACACGTAAAACTTCTCTTGCGGTTTTCTCACAGTTGCCAGAGTTGTGCATCTTACTACTTGCACATTACGTTGTTTTAATGGCCTACTAAAGTTTGAAGTAAATATGTAATCCCAACGTCATGGCCTCCCCTTGTAAGTGCCTCTCTGAGTCTACTGCCGTGTCGCCTTATAAAATGTAAAAAAAATACTAGGACATCCGACGTTTCGGCTGTGTTGCCTCAATGCCCTGAGAAATGCCCCTACAATATAATGAAACGTAACATCTCATTTTTCTTACATTTCGAAGCGAATGTGGATTGCATGATTAACTGTTACGCCATTAGATAGGACCAATATACGATATTCCGCCTTTTGAGCTCCGTGGCGTTATTTTCAACAGCCACAAGTCAAAGTACTCACTAATATTACTATCAGCCATTGGTAGGAATACGTTTTGTCAATTCGTTTAATCGCTAGGGCTTTTCAAATACGAACAGTCGAGTAACAACACAAAAAAATGGCTCTGAGCACTATGGGACTTAACATCTATGGTCATCAGTCACCTAGAACTTAGAACTACTTAAACCTAACTAACCTAAGGACATCACACAACACCCAGCCATCACGAGGCAGAGAAAATCCCTGACCCCGCCGGGAATCGAACCCGGGAACCTGGGCGTGGGAAGCCAGAACGTTACCGCACGACCACGAGATGAGGGCAGTAACAACACACACCAAATATACTGCCATATAATGTCTGAAAACTGTAACAAGTCTATTACCGTACTGTCAGCTTACTATAACATCTAATTACCTTGTATTTATTGTAATTCATAAAACGAAACCAGATTACCAATGAAAACAAATTGTGTATTTGGGCTGGTATATTATATATTGAAATTCTGTTCACACTAAAAAATAATGTAATCTTATTTGAAACAGGAAACATGGTGGGAATCTTCTGGAAAACGTAGTTTCATTGTAAATAACGAAAATGTGATCAGCATTGGTTATTCGTGTCATTTGACTTACTTTTCCATGAGAACAAGACATCTACACTCCTGGAAATGGAAAAAAGAACACATTGACACCGGTGTGTCAGACCCACCATACTTGCTGCTGACACTGCGAGAGGGCTGTACAAGCAATGATCACACGCACGGCACAGCGGACACACCAGGAACCGCGGTGTTGGCCGTCGAATGGCGCTAGCTGCGCAGCATTTGTGCACCGCCGCCGTCAGTGTCAGCCAGTTTGCCGTGGCATACGGAGCTCCATCGCAGTCTTTAACACTGGTAGCATGCCGCGACAGCGTGGACGTGAACCGTATGTGCAATTGACGGACTTCGAGCGAGGGCGTATAGTGGGCATGCGGGAGGCCGGGTGGATGTACCGCCGAATTGCTCAACACGTGGGGCGTGAGGTCTCCACAGTACATCGATGTTGTCGCCAGTGGTCGGCGGAAGGTGCACGTGCCCGTCGACCTGGAACCGGACCGCAGCGACGCACGGATGCACGCCAAGACCGTAGGATCCTACGCAGTGCCGTAGGGGGCCGCACCGCCACTTCCCAGCAAATTAGGGACACTGTTGCTCCTGGGGTATCGGCGAGGACCATTCGCAACCGTCTCCATGAAGCTGGGCTACGGTCCCGCACACCGTTAGGCCGTCTTCCGCTCACGCCCCAACATCGTGCAGCTCGCCTCCAGTGGTGTCGCGACCGACGTGAATGGAGGGACGAATGGAGACGTGTCGTCTTCAGCGATGAGAGTCGCTTCTGCCTTGATGCCAATGATGGTCGTATGCGTGTTTGGCGAGGTGCAGGTGAGCCCCACAATCAGGACTGCATACGACCGAGGCACACAGGGCCAACACCCGGAATCATGGTGTGGGGAGCGATATCCTACACTGGCCGTACACCTCTAGTGATTGCCGAGGGGACACTGAATAGTGCACGGTACATCCAAACCGTTATCGAACCCATCGTTCTACCATTCCTAGACCGGCAAGGGAACTTGCTGTTCCAACAGGACAATGCACGTCCGCATGTATCCCGCGCCACCCAACGTGCTCTAGAAGGTGTAAGTCAACTACCCTGGCCAGCAAGATCTCCGGATCTGTCCCCCATTGAGCATGTTTGGGACTGGATGAAGCCTCGTCTCACGCGGTCTGCACGTCCAGCACGAACGCTGGTCCAACTGAGGCGCCAGGTGGAAATGGCATGGCAAGCCGTTCCACAGGACATCATCCAGCATCTCTACGATCGTCTCCATGGGAGAATAGCAGCCTGCATTGCTGCGAAAGGTGGATATACACTGTACTAGTGCCGACATTGTGCATGCTCTGTTGCCTGTGTCTATGTGGCTGTGGTTCTGTCAGTGTGATCAAGTGATGTATCTGACCCCAGGAATGTGTCAATAAAGTTTCCCCTTCCTGGCACAATGAATTCACGGTGTTCTTATTTCAATTTCCAGGAGTGTATAATTGTCTTGGTATGTTATTCGAGGTATTTAAGTTTTAATTATCGGATGATAAAATATTTCTGTAATTATCAACAACTTATGTAATTTTAATTAGCGAATTTACTATACCCAACAACACAGAAGGTGTTAGGAAGACTATATGAGACCCGCGAGACATAGTCTGGAGGCCCAGTATGATGTACGATCTTGAGTAGCACTGAGTGACGTAATGAACTGTGTACTGGAAACAATAATCGACTTTTCACGTCTTTTGACAACCGTGGTGTTCTCTGGCCCTGTTCACATAAGAAACTTACAGGAGGAGTCATCCGCAGTCAAGCATCGAAATGAAGATAGGTTCTGGACAATGTTGATCATGTTAACTGAGTTACACCCATCCAACTCAAAGAACATTTATTTCAGCTACTACTGCCAAAATTAAAATTTCGTACGGAAGTTTATTTTGAATTTGCACAAAGCGTGGTTCGCTTTCTCTATTTCGCTCGGAGCGCATCGTCTATACAACAAATCTTTAAATTTAAAAACCATAGAAGATCCATTTAAAAATTTGCCGGTAGATAGTAAGTCATTCCTCATGTTGCTTGGGATCTTTTGCCGCGTCGCGTGTATTTCCACCACACAAGCTTCAATAGCTACGAGTCCTTCACGAGGGTGATAAAAAAAAAGAACACTTTTATAGGGTTTTGTGAATTCATTCTATACGTGGAAACTTCAAGCATAATGTTCAGTGATGAGGCTACATTCCATTTAAGCGGAAAAGTGAACCAAGACAGTCTAAGAATGACCACATAGTCGAGCTCGAGAGAGGCTCTCCAAAGTTTCATGTGTTTTGCAAGTAACCCGAAAACCGACTACTTACAGGCCGTTTCAAATTTCATTTTCCAACATGATTGTGTGTGTGTGTGTGTGTGTGTGTGTGTGTGTGTTGCGCGCACGCCCGCACTGAATGCCCTAGTGAAGTTCCCAGGTGTGCTGGCCGTAGTCCAACGAAGTCATTCCTAGCGTTCCTGAGGCCTTCAAACACCAGCAGACTGTTACTGTCCGACAAAAGCTGCGCCGGACGGATCCTTGTTCAAGGCAACGGGCCCACCTTCAGAAGTTTGAAGCACTCTTACACTATAGCATCGGCAGGATGCAATGCAACACTGATCAAGCGAGAAGAGGGAAGGCAAAAAACCGTCACGATTCTTAACACACTTCTATCGTCCACATTTTTACGTAAAATAGTGCATTTAGTCCCAAGAAAAAAATATGGGATCTCTCAAGCTTGGAAAGACCGTAGTTGCTGTTTACTAAACTCTAGTAAATTCGAAGTTTACGTAATTAATTTGACCCGCCGAGAGGGCGTGCGTGCGTGCGTGCGTGCGTGCGAGCGAGAGAGAGAGAGAGAGAGAGAGAGAGAGAGAGAGATTTTTAGATACAAAAACTTCAACAGAAAAAATGAATGCCGGGTAAGAAGTACATACTCTCTCTATTCAATACGATCTCTCAAAGACAATCGTCGGTTTCGAAGTAAATTGTTCAATCTTGTTGATTCCTCGTTGACTGCACCCTTCGAATACACAAATAAGAGCCCGTAATCCCACAAGAACACAATACGATATTCATGTAACGTGAGAAGGTCTCGATTTATGTAGTTTGGAAAGACACGACATGAGTAATATGAGTTTCTATTAACCATTACAGATCCACGATGTTCAATTACATGTCTCAAGAAAATGCGTATACTGACATTACAATCGAAAAATAAAGCAAAGATGAATGCTAAACATGACGGCATGAAACCGCCACTTACATGGAATATAAATACGTCATGACACTGAACTCTGGCCTAGAGAGCAAACACGCTAACATACTTACTACATACTATCCACAGTGCAGTCATCGGGGAGAGTCCCCATCTTGTTCATTTCCGTGCAGTGAAGGCCCTTTGGAAAAGTTCGTTTGCCGGTGTTACGAGGTCTTCCTCCACTTCCGAATCCATTGAACTACTACAGCGTGTTTGTTGCACATTGAGCTAACAGAATATCATAAGATTAAATTTTAGCGCGAGAATTTATGACCATAAAAAATTATGATAATTCTTTATTGAACAGCCCTCGTATACTCAAAATATTTCATTTTACTTAGTCAAAATGCTTATATCAACATGCTCATCACTATAAGTAAGTTCTGACAACAAGCGACTGCTAAATGACTACGTATTTCTGCTCCACTGGGGTACAACGGATTGAGCACAATACGGATGACGGACGATGAATACAGAGCGAATGGCGGAACGCCAAATATTCTAGAGTCGCGAGCCAGCGTGCGTAAGCGTACGTATACTGGTTACGACTGAGTCAAAAGATTATCTGCTGTTGGCGACAACTTCAAAGGAATTTTAAATCACATAATGTGGACGAATGCTACTCGCTAAAAGAAATGACGAAGTGTCACGCGGATAATCACTAATTTACTACAAGCATCTAGGCGACTGAATCTTACTCCCCAATATAGTACTTTCAAGGACAGCCTGGCTCCCGGACCATAGCGAACTGTTTGCTTTTGCCAAACTGCGCAACTAGTTGCTAGTCGAAGCACTGTGAGCAGTGACATCCATTGTGGCTGTAATGCGAGTGTAGGCGCCCTCCGTGATAACAGCTGCTTGCCTAAGTAGTAACAGTTAGAACATAAACAGCTCAGAGACTTCTCCAATCTATGCCACAAGGAACTTCCAAATGACGCAAAAATACAAATTTTTTGACATAGTAGTGATCAATTGCACTGGAGTTAACAGTATTCTTGCTAACAATAAATTTATTATCCCTGTCTACGATTGTGAACAGACTGCAGAATTCAATGAAACTCGAATATATCGATGGATGCTTCTAATCTTCCTGTCGCTAGACTTGCCTGCTGAAAGTTCTATGGCGAATACACAGTGTTAAGAGGAATATTGCTTCGGTCATCCAAACTATGTCGGTTTGATGCAAATCTCCATTCCTGTCAGTCTGCTTTCCCATTCACCTCAGCTTAACTGCCAAGTCTCACATCATTTAAACTCTTCCTTATACACTCATATATAAGTGTGCCCCTGCGATTCATTCCTTCCACTATAATTTTACGCAACGACTGATGTTACATTTGACTAACCGTCCTCTTTTTTTCGATTCATTACAAGGTAAAGCTGTCTCCATCCCGAAGATTGGTTCGAACATAACAGCTCTTTACTGGGCATGGTCACTGCTTTCCTCCGACGTCTGAACGGATCTAATTGTGAGGGTACCTACAGTTCAATGCTAATTCCGAACCACGGTGTAATTCTGCATTCTTCACATTAACAAACATACCTAGAGGTGAAAGAAGTGGTAGGTGACAGACAAAATGCCTAGGAATGACCGGGGATCGAACCCCAAACGCAGTCTTCAATTTATCTACTGATTCAGTATCTTCTTAGTTAGATTTTTTTCCTCTCTTTGACACGTTGCCGAACTTCACTCTTTAATCCGTCAAGTGTCTCCTGTACCACCACCTTTCTGAGTTTCGTAATTATTTCATTTCTCTCAGCGTCTATTTGTTTTAAGATTGCAGTCTCGTTGATTTTGTTAAATCACAACTTTCGCCATTGTCTGCACTCTATATTATAATTTCCGCAATTGCAATTTCGACTTTTCGTTCATTTCAAGTAGTTAAGCTGCAATCAATAATATACATTAAAGTTAGACGCTTCACAGGCGTAAAGCAGTTATCGTTCACAGTACTTCCATGAATAACCTGGACTGACAGTTGGCAAAAACTAAGCACGTGCTGAAAAAAGATGGCAACATTAGTAAAACAAGTAAAAAGCATGTGTTGTCTACGTTTCGCACGCACAAAAAACCGCGCTCCAAACACAGCTTTACGACTCTATTTTTCTGGTCTTAGTGTTTGTATCTTTTGGACGTTATAAACTGTGTGTTTTTGTAGAAAGCCCATTTTATTTTGCCAAACTTGCAACTACGTATTTCCTTCCATCTTCCTTCTTCATCCGCTCTAATTTCCGAGATAGCAAAATCCTTCCATCTTTTTAAGACGAGTCCAGGTTTGACATTCAGTCAACCAGCATGTCCACCTCTTTTTACTTATGTGCATTCTATAGTAATTGGCTAGGATGCCTTCCATTTCATTAAGCAACCGACTCAGTTCCTGTTTACTTTCGGCGAATGCGCTGCGCCAATAAATTGTAACCAAACAGGACCTTTAGTGATCGCTTCTAAATGAAATTATTACACTGATTCAAAGACAGTGGAATAACGCGATGGCTTTGTACTGAATTAAAGTGCAAAAAATAGGGCGTTATCTCTGGGCAACTAAACAGATGCGAAATTATTGGTAACTTCTGACATGTAACTTTACAAGAGATAGTTGTCGATCGGGTGGATTGATCGAGTAAGGAATTAAACGATTAGCAACGAGCCAACCAGAAAAATGAATAATAAAAATAACGAACGAAAGAGAAAAGTGCTGGACAATTACGAAAGGAGTGGTTGCTGCAAAATGTAGCTGAAGGTACGGTGGAGGGAATTAATCAGAAGGACGCGCCTGGATATAAGCATGTGAGGCCGACCGTCGTCGATGTAGCATACAACAGTTGTGTTGAAGACTGTCAGTGGCACGTGATAGGAGTGGAGAGCTATATCATGATGGTAATAACAACCCACAAAAATCGATGAGACGACAATAATTTAATTTTACCCTGATTCTTTGGAAGGAGCTCCTCTGTATGTCAGCAATTTACTGCTTCTCAATAGGCTTTAAATGAATCTCTAATTTGACACAGCAATTAAGGAAGCTGTAATAACAAAAACTTCTTTCGCAAAGGGCGCCTGGCGCCTCGAACCTTTGGATACGTAACCTCAGGCTTGCCAACGGGTTCCAAACCACAATGCCCACGATGTGACTGCCAGCAAAATGGAACAAGAGGCGCTGTCAGCCAATGAAAGTGCGCAGCCATGAAACGTACGAGGGCGCCGTATAGCGTAAGTACACACAGCTTTCTGGCGGCCGTTGTTTGCGAAATGTCGCAGATGAGGCGGAACACGACCGCAGGCGGCCACCTCGCGAAATGCTGGCGTCAGCAAACACTGAACAGCGTCGCCGCATTCTGAACAAGCAGTGACGAGAGGCACTTGGGAAGCGAAACGGCGAGACTTGCTGATACTCTTTACTGGGCAGAACCTACTCCGCAAGCTACGATGGTGGTTTGAAAAGTCTGGTGAAAAAGGGAGAAAAATGTTTGTTTCGTAAACGAATCACGTTACTTCTAGACGTGGACTCCTCTGAACGATATACACTTCGTCCAGCGATCATCCAGCTTTTTCATCCCAACGGAAAAATACGTTCTGTCAAACTATGCAAAATACTCGTTGACTACAGCTATCACTTTCTCATTTGATGAAAATGTATTCCCAGCAAGCCAAAGTTTCAAGTTAGGGAACAGGAAGAAGGTACTTCTATCTACATCTACATGGATACTCTGCAAATCACATTTAAGTGCCTGGCAGAGGGTTCATCGAACCGCCTTCACAATTCTCTATTATTCCAATCTAGTATAGCGCGCGGAAAGAATGAACACCTATATCTTTCCGTACGGGCTCTGATTTCCCTTATATTATCGCGGTGATCGTTCTTTCCTGTGTAGGTCGGTGTCACAAAATATTTTCGCATTCGAAGGAGAAAGTTGGTGACTGGAATTTCGTGAGAAGATTCCGTCGCAACGAAACACGCCTTCTTTAAATGATGTCCAGCCTAAATCCTGTATAATTTCTGTGATACTCTCTGCCATATTTCGCGATAATACAAAACGTGCTGCCTTTCTTTGAACTTTTTCGATGTACTCCGTCAGTCCTATCTGGTAAGGCCCCACACCGCGCAGCAGTATTCTGAAAGAGGACGGACAAGCGTAGTGTAGGTAGTCTCCTTGGTATGTCTGTCACATCTTCTAAGTATCCTGCCAATAAAACGCAGCCTTTGGTTAGCCTTCCCCACAACATTTTCTGTGTTCCTTCCAATTTAAGTTGTTCGTAAGTGTAATACCTAGGTATTTAGTTGAATTTACGGCTTTTAGATTAGACTGGTTCATCGTATAACCTAAGTTTAACGAGTTCCTTTTAGCACTCATGTGGATGACCTCACACTTTTCGATGTTTAGGGTCGACTGTCACTTTTCGCGCCATTCAGATATCTTTTCTAAATCGTTTTGCAGTTTGTTTTGATCTTCTGATGACTTTATTAGTCGATAAACGACAGCGTCATCTGCAAACAACCGAAGACGGCTGCTCGTTTGTCTCCCAAATCGTTTATACAGATAAGGAACAGCAACTTAGGGTTAAGTCTGGCGAATTGGGTGGATGAGGAACCAATTCAGAGCCCAATTAATGCACTTTCGCTGATGTGTGAGATGGTGTATTATCCTGGTGAAGGAGCGCTTTCTTACGCGCGCCAACCTTGGTCTTTTTTCGGGCAACGCAACTTCCGAACGATGCAGCAATGGAGCATAATAGGAGTCCGTTACAGTTCTGCCTTTTTCCAAGTACTCTACGAGGATTATTCCCTGGGAATCTCAAAAAGCTGTGGCCATCACCTCTGACAACATGGTCTTTGGCTTCTTTGGTGCACATGCACCAGACTTTGTCCATTGTTTTAACTGCCGTTTTGACTTACTGTGCGCGTCGCAAAACGAAAAAACGTAGTATCCTATGACTATAATGCCAGTGAGTCACTGTTGAAACCGGCCAACTCATACAATACATGGAGGCAACATTTTGTAGGGTTCAAGTCTTTTGAGCTGACGCCACTTCGGCGACTTGCGCGTCGATGAGGATGAAATAATGATGATGACAACACGAACACCTAGTCCCTGTGCGGAGAAAATCTCCAACCCAGTCGGGAATCGAACCCGGGGCCCCCGGCATGACAAGCCGGCGCGATGTCCACTCAGCTACGATGGCGGACAGACTGTAGGGATGTGAAATGGAATGATCACGTGGGCTCAGTCATGGTATACTTCGGTTTATTGGTAGAATACTGGGGAAGTGCAATCAGTCTACAAAGGAAATTGCTTACAAATAACTCGTGCGACTGGTTCTAGAATATTGCTCAAATGTGTGGTACCCGTACCAAATGGGACTACAGGGGATATTGAACGTATACACAGAAGGGCTGCTCGAATGGTCACAAGTTGTTTGACCCGTGGGAGAGAGTTGCAGGAATGCTGCAGAATGAGAACTGGCAGACTGTTGAAGATAGGCGTAAACTAGCACAAGAAAGTCTGCTAAAGTTTCAAGAACCCGCTTTAACTGATGACGCTAGGAATATACTACAACGCCCTACGTACAGATCGTGAGGATAAGGTTAATCATAGCACGCACAAAGGTATTCAAACGATCATTCTTCCCACGCTCCATACGTGATGGAAACGGGAAGAAATCCTAATAACTGGTACAATGGGACGTATCCTCTGCCTTGCTTTCACAGTGGTTTGCAAAATATAGATGTAAATGATATATAATTATGGAACCAAGTTTCACCAACAGCCAGAAATCGGCACAAAACGTCTTGCGGGATGCGATGAAACGTCGGCAGACGTTGTGTATAGTTTGTTGTGAAGATGCATTTTCGGTCGACTGTGAGCAGTAGTGGCATCCACCGCGGGCACAGCTTCTTCATAGCCAATTCTCGGTGCAGTATATTCTGCACCCGCTCAGTTGGCACGCCTACAGTCTCAGAAATCTCACGAATTTTTATTCGGCGGTCTTACATTACCGTATCACGGATTCTGTCAATGTTTGCCTTCGTGGTGACCTCAAATGGGCGACTGGAGCACACTTCGTCTTTGGTGCTTCTCCGACCATGTTTAGGTTCACTACTCCAAAAGTAAATGGCCCTCAATAATAGTGCTGCGTCCGTGCGAACTTCATTCAGTTCTGTTTTCATTTGTGCGGCAGTCTAACACTTCAAATGAAATGTTACTTGTGAGTAACGCTACCCAATCCGGACAGTTGTCAACAGTGAACTGTGCTCTTTATATTGCTGAAATTCTTTACGTTGCTTGGAATAAACAATCTTACCAGCCATGGCGGCGCAACAAAAATGTTCCACTCTTTCATGGAAATTTACCACAGTTATCAAACCACCCACGTGTTGTACATTCCATGACGTAAGGTACATCATACGAATATTGTAGAATTTATGGCGTATAAAAATGGTTCAAATGGCTCTGAGCACTATGGGACTGAACATTTTAGGTCATACGTCCCCTAGAACTTAGAACTACTTAAACCTAGCTAACCTAAGGACATCACACACACCCATGCCCGAGGCAGGATTCGAACCTGCGACCGTAGCAGCCCCGCGGTTTCGGACTGCAGCGCCAGAACCGCACGGCCACCGCGGCCGGCTATGGCATATAACATTCGTCTACAGACGGAGGAAAAAAATGACCAAACGTCTCTAGGATTTCCAATTACGTTCGACGAGCATTGCAGTTACACTTTCAAATGGGCTATACCGAACTGTTCTGGTTCTAGCAGCGCTCATCTGTATTTAATCTCAGTCTGCTGTCATGCCTCTCCATAAGGATTCCAAACACTGCAGTGTCAAGCCTCTCCATAAGGATTCCGTCCGCCCCCGGTAGCAGCTGAGTGGTCAGCGCGACAGAATGTCAATCCTAAGGGCCCGGGTCCGATTCCCGGTTGGGTCAAAGATTTTTTCCGCTCAGGGACTGGGTGTTGTGTTGTGAAGCTTCTAATCATCATCATTTCATCCCCATCGACGAGCAAGTCGCCGAAGTGGCGTCAAATCGAAAGACTTGCACCCGGCGAACGGTCTACCTGACGGGAGGCCCTAGTCACACGACATTTAGGATTCCAAACACAGCAACAAAAGAATTTTTCGCGATAGCCTCATGTGTGTCATTTCCTATATAGATACATTGCACCTTCTAGAAACCTTCACAGCAAATCTATTTTGTACGCGCTGTGCTCTGAAGCTTGCAGAAATTGTATATAAGTAACATTCATAATTAACAGTTTGACGTAATTTGGTAATAGTTAATTTTAGCGGGCTAGTTTCTTGCGTTGCACGTCACTGGCGGTATCTGTATTACAAAAGACACGTTTCTTATAATATGTTATTGTACAGCAGTAATTTATGCTTGTGTGATTTTTCGTATCATCACAGTGTGACATATTATGGAGGAATAAGAAAAGTAGACATTTTCCACTCAGAAAGGAATAGCCTACATAAAAATACCAAATTTACAATCGAACACGAACAGTATAGTAAAATTTTCTAGAACTCTTTACCACAAGAAACGCACAACGCACACATACAACGTCAACCGAAAACAGTCACAGACGGATTCACTTATTCTGTTGTATGTCTTTATGTTGGGTTCATATAACAAAGATTTGACTGACATTAATTGTGTTGCTTTATTTTCTTCTTCATGATACAAGAAAAAAGGCTGCTCCTCCCTTCAAAAATAACTTAGGCTTACATGAATGAATTACGTACAAGGATAGTCACATTATCATGACACAAAAAATCGCACATGCATTAAATACCGCTAAGTAACACCGAGAGAAACAAGTGACTTTAGTTATACAGATACAGCCGATGATGGACAACGCCCGAAATTAGGCCGGTAAAATTAATTACACTGCCGGTCATTAAAATCGCAACACCAAGAAGAAATGCTGATGATAAACGGATATTCTTTGGACAAATATATTTTTCTAGAACTGACATGTGATTACATTTTCACGCAATTTGGGTGCATAGATCCTGATAAACCAGTACCGAGAACAACCACATCTGGCCGTAATAACGGCCTTGATAGGCCTGGGCATTGAGTCGAACAGAGCTTGGATGGCGTTTACAGGTACAGCTGCCCATGCAGCGTCAACACGATACCACAGTTCATCAAGAGTAGTGACTGGCGTATTGTGACGAGCCAATTGCTCGGCCACCATTGATCAAACGTTTTCAATTGGTGAGAGGTCTGGAGAATGTGCTAACCAGGGCAGCAGTCGAACATTTTCTGTATCCAGAAAGGCCCGTACAGGACCTGCAACATGCGGTCGTGCATTATCCTGCCGAAATGAAGGGTTTCGCAGGGATAGAATGAAGGGTACAGTCACGGGTCGTAACACATCTGAAATGTAACGTCCACTGATCAAAGTGCCGTCAATGCGAACAAGAGGTGACCGAGACGTGTAATCAATGGCACCTCATACCATCACACTGGATGATACGTCAGTATGGCGATGACAAATACACGCTTCCAATGTGCGTTCACCGCGATGTCGCCAAACACGGATGCGACCATCATGATGCTGTAAACAGAACATGGATTCAACCGAAAAATGACGGCTTTGCAATTCGTGCACCCAGGTTCCTCGTTGAGTACACCATCGCAGGCGCTCTCTGACGCAGCGTCAAGGGTAACCGCTGATAGTCCATGCTGCTGTAAACGTGGTCGAACTGTTCGTGCAGATGCTTTTCTTGCAAACGTCCCCATCTGTTGACTCAGTGATCGAGACGTGGCGCCGGCCGCGGTGGTCTAGCGGTTCTAGGCGCTCAGTACGGAACCGCGCGACTGCTACGGTCGCAGGTTCGAATCCTGCCTCTGGCATGGATGTCTGTGCTGTTCTTAGGTTAGATAGGTTTAACTGGTTCTAAGTTCTAGGGGACTGATGACCACAGATGTTAAGTCCCATAGTGCTCAGAGCCATTTGAACCATCGAGACGTGGCTGCACGATTTGTTACAGCCATGCGGATAAGATGCCTGTCATGTCGACTGTTAGTGATACGAGGACGTTGTGATGCAACATGGCGTTCCGTATTACCCTCCTGAATCCACCGATTCCATATTCTGCTAACAGTCATTGGATCTCGACCAACGCGAGCAGCAATGTCGCGATACGATAAACCGCAATCGCGATAAGCTACAATCCGACCTTTTATCAAAGTCGGAAACGTGATGGTACGCATTTCTCCTTCTTACACGAGGCATCACAACAACGTTTCACCAGGCACCGCCGGCCAACTGCTGTTTCTGCATGAGAAATTGGTTGGAAACTTTCCTCATGTCGGCAACCTTGTGGGAATGCTCTGAAAAAGCAATCATTTGCATATCACACCATCTTCTTCCTGTCGGTTAAATTTCGCGTCTGTAGCTAGTCATCTTCGTGCTGTAGCAATTCTAATGGCCAGTAGTGTACTACCAACAAGCAGCTTACGTCAGTTAATTATTAATATGACATCCGAAACTACGCCAGTAAAATTAACTACTAACAACAAGCAGCTTACGTCAAACAATCGTTAATGTGACATACTCAAAAACTCTGACATTGTTTTTATGTGAACGTCTCACTTCATATAGCTTCTTGAAGCTACCTCTAAATACTCATACGATATGACGTGCTCAAGTTGTTCACCACTGATCTTGTAGTCAGGAACCATTGGTTGTTTTTCTCTTTACTACATGCTTTGCCTACATTTATACGCATTTAAAGAGTACTGCCACTCATTGAGCAAGTGGACATGCTGTATTTCCGTACCTCCTTGCAATCGTTCGACGACAGTACTTCCCTGCGGACGACTCCGTCCTGCACGTCGTGATTTTAAGCGCACACCCCGCAGGTACACGGCCACCTTGACACGGCGGTAAGACGAGAGACAGCGGTGCAATGTCTACGCCCACGCCGCCTGTTCACGGGACGCAATCCGAACTCTGAAGCGAGGCTGCGAGCATCCGAGCGGCACGTGCGAAATGGGTTACACCAGCTCGCGTTTCAGCCGTCAACCCAAATGCCAACTGGACGGCGGGAAGTCACCAAGGAGGCTAGTTTCACTTAAGACGAGCACGCTATCTTGTTCATCTCGTCGGAAGCAAAATCATGCAGAAAACGGAGAAAGTTAAGACACGGTCTAAGCCCCACTGGTGATGATCTACAACCACATGCACATTTCGAAGTGGATCGGATTCTCATTCAGTCATCCATTACATCGGAAATTATCTCTGTTACTACATCTGGCACAGATTAAGTCACACTGGTCGAAGAAACCCAAGCCCCTCCTACCAATATCATACGAGGTGTGTTCAAAAAGGAAGGTGACTATATTTCTATGAAAAAAAAATTATTTATTTATTCAGCAATATTTATGTTGTCCCCTTCGAAGTAATCCCCCTTGGATGGAATACACTTATGCTAATGCTTTTTCCAATCCTTCTTCTTCTGCTTCTCAAAAGCACTTTTTGGTACAGCCTTGAGTACTTACAGCGATGCAGTTTTTATTTCCTCAATCGTTGAGAACCTTCGTCCTTTCAGAGGTCGCTTCAGCTCTGGGAACAGGAAAAAGTGGCAGGGGGCCAAATTCGGCGAAGAAGGTGGCTGAGGCATGATTTTGTGTTACTTTTGCCCAAAAAATCTCTCACAAGCAACGATGAATCAGCAGGTGCATTGTCGTGATGCAAAACAGAAAACCTAAGTACAAATACGTTCCCCCATCACGCACAATAGCCCAAAACACCGCCAAAACATTCCCTGATCTCATCCCAATCCTGCTACCCTTAACTGCAGACTCAACACCACCAACTCACCTTGACGAAAGAATAACAAATTAACCACACACACACACACACACACACACACAACAAACCACCACAGGAAACACAAACAATCTAAACAACACCAAACACCGCTCACCCCCTCTCAGGATAAAGCAGGATAAAAAAAGTAATACATATACCTATTTATTTATATATATTTCAAATTAAACTATTCACAAAAAAATGTAAAGCCAGTTACTCTCGGAACCCGAAATACACAACAGAATAATTATATCACACCACATTATCAACCACACACAAAAACATATACACAATAAATTCCTATAATGTTAACTTAGTTTTGTATTCTAATTGTTTTGTATTCTATATGTCTCTTCTCTTTCATTGCTATATACATACTTTTCCTTCTTTTGTATACTTAAATTTTATTATGTTAATATATTTGTTTACGTTGCTTTCGTTTTGCTAAAAACCTACAGTAACGAAATTGTCAACCAATTATAACAATGCACTTGCAGGAAAAATAAATTGTATCAAATAAAAATAACTATGTAAAAACCCTACGGGTGGTCTAGTGTGTACAGACTCTGTGAGTGTCCTACTGTTTCTCACGAGGGCAGTCGAAGAAAAAACTGTTATTCCTTTGTCACACGATATAATGCGAAGTCTCGATAGAGTAAACGAGCTGCGTCAGCGGATTCATATTCAGCGGATTCATATTCAGCGGATACCGGGACATGCTGGAATTAGGAGCAACGAACGAGCAGACCAAATGAAAAAATGGTGCAACATCTACTTGCCATCGACATCCCTCTACCACACATTCATTTTCGTAGTAGAGTCGCCCAGACAAAAAGGAATGGACAACGTTAGTGGTCACAGATCGTAACATCAATGGCACGTGGTATTCGGCAACAGATTCCGCGGCACCCGTAACAACGAGAGGTCCCCAGTGGTGGGATCGACTCTATGATATCATCTCAACGATAATGTAGGTTAAGATGCCAGGTATCTCACACTGCAGTCGTTCACCCTGGTGGGCACTCATTTGCGAATAATTGACGAAGAAAAGTTCGGAAATTTTTGTGTGATGCTCAATAGCGGTAAAAAAGTTGCATTACATAATCTGGTTGCGTGGTGTAATGTATAGGATAGCAGTTTATGATGCAGGAGGTTGTGGGTTCGAAGCTCGCCGGGTGCATTACATTTCCTTTACTTTTAAATCTTTCTCCAAATGACTTTGATCGTCATTTTTATTCAATTAACTGATTTAAATGTATTTTTTTATTTCCTTTCCTTTGTCACATCACTTTAATCATAATATCAACTTCATATTTAGCTCTCATTTTTCTTCCTATCAGTCTCTTTCCATTTGAAATCTTTGTTCATGTGCTTTTAATTAATTTTATGTATTAATTTCGTTTCTTTTTTGTTCCACATTATTGCGTTAATAATATTTCTCATTTTTTTTTAAATTCATTATACTTATAAACCATTCTTTCATTTAACTTTTCATCTGCGTTATTCTGTCCATAGTGCAATAGGTATTTAGGTTAGAATTTCAAATAACTGAATAATATAACAGATAAATATAATTAACATTCAAAAAAATTCCGATTGGAAAAAGAATGGTGCAAAGAAAAAATTCAGGTAATGAAAATAGTTCATACGGTGATCAAAATAATGTGACAACGGAATAGAAATAAAAAAATTACATTTAAACCATTTAACTGGATAAAAATAATGATGGAAGTCATTTGGGCAAAGATAGTTTACTGCACCTAAAGAGATCCGAACCCACCATCTCTTGCATGTGAAGCTATTATCCAATCCGTTACACCACGCAACCACTCTACGTCATACGACCTTTTTTTAACGTTACTGAGGTTCACGCAAAATTCCGCATTTCCTTTTTCGTCAATTTTTCTCAAACGAGGGATAACCAAGGTGAATGGCTGCACAATATGATACCTACATTTGTTTTAGAAAGTCGATAACACCGCTGGGGTCTCTCCTTGTAAAAGCATCTCATGATTATGTTCAATGTCAATGGAACACCTTCAGAATTGTGGTTGCTTGGTTTAAAGGAGGGGGGGGGGGGGGGGGGGAAGGGACCAAACTGCAAAGTTATCAGTCCCTTGTTCTCAGTAAAATAATTACACGAGGGAAAGAAGAAAGAAGACGTACAACATAATAACAGGAGAATGGAAGAACCAGTACAACGACAGAAGGGCAATCAACACGACTACGGACAAAACATGATAAAAAAACCACAGAGAGTAGCAAGAAACAGGTAGAAGAGATAAAAACAATAGAGCAGATGACCATGGCTGGCCGACCACGAGAATAAAAGGGGAAAGCCAGCTACTCTGTGACACATTAAAACATCAAGTCCAAAAGCATTAGAGTGGAGAACACAAAGGGACAAGGACATGCACGAAAGCTTATACAGAATGATAAAACGCAGCATCACATATAAAACGTAAAACAAAATTAGACGATGAGGCGGTGTCATCTAAAATTAATGGCAACGAGTCCGGTAACTGAATAGTCCGTCGCAGGGCAGCCAAAGAAGGACAGCTGCCGGGCACCGCACCACCAATGAGGTGGGTCATCACGGCGCAGGAGGTAGCCGTGTGTCACCCAAGCGTGGTCAATGTGGAACCGGTAGAGAAAGAGTCCCTGCGAGAGGCTCGCGTGGGGGTCTTCCACATATTCGTAGTCTCCTTAATAGCACGCAGTTTGTTGTGCGTACTGGAGCTATGCCATTCCGTCTCCCAACGCCGCAAAAACTTGCGGCATAGTACTGAACGCAGGTCAGTTGCAGAAAAGCCGATCTCCATAAGCGGTTTCCGCATAGCCTGTTTGGCAGCCTGTCGGCAAGTTCGTCGCCTGGCGTTCAGACGTGACCTGGGGTCCAGACAACCAGCACTGAACGACCGGACCATTGCAAGGCATACACGGACTCCTGGATGGTCGCCATCAAAGGATGACGAGGCTAGCACTGGTCAAGAGCTTGTAGGCTGCTCGAGGAGTCAGTACACAGAAGAAACGACTCCCTAGGGCATGAACGGATGTGTACAATAGCAAGACAGAGCCACCAGCTCGGCAGTGGAAACACTGCAGCCACCAGGCAAGGAATGCTGTTCAATATGTCCTCCTTGGATATACGCGAAGCCGACGTGAGCATCAGCCATCAAGCCGTCGGTGCAAACCACTTCGTGGCCTCAGTACTTTTCAAAGAATCGAGAGGAAGAGGCAACAGAGAGCCGCGGGGTTAACCGAGTCCTCAGGGCCACGTGAATGGTCCAGGAGAAGCTGCGGCCTAGGTGTATACCACGGAGGTGTACGTGAATGGACCTCAAGTATAGGTGGTAGAGGCAAGAACTCCAATTCGGAAAGAAGGGATCGGACATGAACTGCAACTGGGAGCCGTGAACTGGGCTACCGATGCGGGAAATGAACCGCTGTGAATGGGAAAAGAAGATGGTGATCCGAATGCGCAGGAGAACTATGAACGTGTGCTACGTAACTGGCCAGTAGTTGTGCATGCCTAACCTGCAATGGAGGCACTCTGGCTTATACAAGGACGATGGTCACCTGACTTGTCCTAAGAGCTCCTGCCACTAGGCGAAGTGACTGAGTCGAGTAAATGCAATGCTGAGGGCGCCGCTGAACCATAAATTAGACTCCATAGTCAAAGCGGGATTGACCAAGGGCTCTGTAGAGCTGCTGCAGCACAGAGCAATCTGTACCCCAGTTGGTGTTGTTCAGGCAGCGGAAGGCGTTAAGGTGCTGCCAGCACTTCCACTTAAGCTGACGAAGGTGAGGAAACCAGTCCTAAAAATCGATGTCTGCACTACTTTGAGTGGGTCGTCAGTAAGGTGAAGTTCTGGTTCCAGATAAACGGTACGACGCCGACAGATGTGCATGACACACGACTTTACGGCCGAAAACTGGAAGCCATGGGCTAGAGCCCATGACAGCGCCTTGTATATGGCTCCATGTAGGCGCCACTCGGCAACACCAGTACTGGTGGAGCAGTACGAAATGCAGAAGTCATCTGCATACAGAGAGAGCGAGACGGACGGCCCTGTAGCTACTGCTAGACCGTTAATGGCCACTAAAAAAAAGGTACACTCAATACACAGCCCTGCAGGACCCCATTCTCATGGATAGGGGAGACACGGAAAGTACATAGCGACAGATTTTGAATAAAAATTGGGGGCGGGCCTCTGAGACCCCACTCATATAATGTGGTAAGAATATGATGTCGCCGGGTGGTGTCATACACTTTGCATTGATTTAAAAAACAGCAACAAGGTATTGGTCTCTGGAAAAGGCTAGTCGGATGGCAGACTCGTGGGACACAAGATTATCAGTGGTAGAGCGACCCTGGTGGAAGCCAGTAGGCCACATGACTGCAGGACACTACCAAACCGCCAACACACCATACATTCCAGCAGCTTACAAAGAACGGTGGTGAGGCTGATGGGCTGATAGCTATCTACATCAAGCGGGTTTTTACCAGGTTTGAGCACCGGAATGATGGTGCTCTCCCACCATTGCGATGGAAAGACGCCATCGCACCAGATCCGGCTGAAGACGACGAGGAGATGTTGGTTGTAGTCAGAAGAGAGAAGTTTAATCATCTGACTGTGGATCCGATCAGAAACAGGAGCAGTGCCGGGGTAATGTGCAAACGCACTGAGGAGATCCCACTCTGTAAATGGAGCGTTATAGGAATCACTGTGGCGTGTAGTCAACAAGAGGACTTTCCCTTCCAGCTGCCGTTTGAGAGTGCAAATGGCTGGAAGGTAATTCTCCAACACAGAGGTTCGAGCGTAGTGCTAGGCAATCGTGATGGCGTCGGTAGAGAACACGCCATTTATGTAACACTAGGACCACCTGCGGGGGTCTGGTACCCGAAAAACACGCTTGATCCTTGCCCAGACTTGGGAAGGTCATGTATGGCACTCAATGGTCGAGACGTATCTCTACCAACACTCTTCCTCCTGTCGTCTGATAAGTTGACGAATGTGGGCACGGAGCCGTTTAAAGGCTCTGAGGTGCTCCAGGAAAGGGTGCCGCTTATGCCATTATAGAGCTCGCCGACGCTACTTAATTGTTTCAGCGATTTCTGGCGACCACCAAGGGAGTGCCTTTCGTGGGAGGCGCCCTGAAGAGCAAGGGATCACGTTTTCTGCCGCAGAAAGAATTGATGCAGTCACATGCTCGACCATCACATTGATGTTGCCATGTGGGGGAGGTTAGATGGTGACAGCAGAGGTGAAAGTTTCCCAGTCCACCCAGCCATCTCGGCAGGCGTCTGTAAGCCTGGCGCTGGGTCAGTGTCAGGAAGACAGGGAAGTGGTCACTACACCACAGGTCATCATGTGCTCTCCAGGGGATAGATGGAAAAAGTCCTGGGCTGCAAGTTGATAAATCAATGGCTGAGTAACTACCATGAACTACACTGAACTGTGTAGCGACCCATTATTTAAGAGGCAGAGGTCGAACTGAGACAGTAAAGTTTCGACATTCTGCCTCTGCCGCTAAGCACAGTGCCACTCCACAAGATCCATTGCAGACAGTTATTTCCTGTGTCGTCCTTATTCTGACAGCCACAGCTTCAAGAGGTGTTTCAAGGGGCACAGTTTCACTACAGATTGAGTTTAGGACATAAACACAAACTCCACCTGACACTCTATTATAGTCACTACAGTTCTTTATAGCCATGGAGGGCAGGGGTCCGCAAAGCCGGGAACCAGGTTTCCTGGAGGGCAATACAGAAAGCAGGTGTAAAGCTGAACAGTTGCCGTATCCCAGCCAGGCAGTGGAAAAAAACACTGCAATTCCACTGGAGGATGACGTCATCGTGAGCCTGGGAAAGCATGGAACATTCAATGATGCAGTTTACACCTCAGGGTCACCTGTCGCCACCTACTTATTGCCTGAGTAGTCTATATCCAATTGTGTCCCAGGGTCTGGCGAGGTCTAGATCCTCAGTGGACGGCAGAATCTCCACCTCATCCTCAGACACAGAGCTTGTAGGTAGTAGTGGTGTGGGTGCCACTGCAATTTCCTCAGTCTTGGAGATCTTTGTTTTGGATTTCTCTCGCTGCTCCTCGGGTTTCCCTGGCTGGGAGGACTTCACTGATTCAGTCTCCAGGACTAAGGATGAGTGTGAAGCCCTATGATCAGCTGCTTTTGGGCTCTTCAGCCACTGGCGGGTGTCATCTTTCCCACTAGCAGAAACCTGCAAAGGGAGTGACCAAAGAGACCCCTCCCTAGTGAGAGGAACCGAAGACGACTCATGCCTCTCCGGCACAGAAGTGGGGACTGATACTCCAATGGTTGGGGGGGGGGGGGGGGGGGGGGGGAGGGGGTGTTGCTCTTGAAGTAGGTGGTGCAAGAGGAAAGGACCCACCACCATCAAGGGGGCAGATGTAGTCTTCTGGTTCTGAGAAGTGACTGGGTTTGGCAGAGCTGATGGGGCTAGAACTGTTGTAGCGACGGCGTAAGACGATATCATACCTACGGGATGTAGGCGTTCAAATTTCTTCTTAGCCTCAGTGTAGGTCAGTCGGTCCAGGGTCTTGTACTCCACAATTTTCCTTTCTTTCTGGAGAATCCTGCACTCGGGTGAGCAAACCAAATGGTGCTCTCCACAGTTGACACAGATGGGAGTCGGAGCACATGGAGTACTGGGATGTGATGGGCTTCCACAATCTCCACATGTGACACTGGAAGTAGAGTGGGAAGACATATGGCCGAACCTCCAGCATTTAAAGCACCACCTTGGGGGAGGGATATACATCACAGTGGTAGGCGATCACTTTGACCACCTCGGGTAATGTACCACCCTCGAAGGCCAAGATGAAGGCACCGGGGGACAAGCTGAATGAAATGTATGCCACGTCAGTCTAAATTGGGGCACAGCTCACCGTCAGACTGCAAAAGAAGGTCCCTATGAAATATGATACCCAGGACCACATTTAAGATCTTATGGGGCGTCATGGTTACAGAAACATCCCCCAGCTTGTCGCAAGCGAGTAATGCCTGAGACTAGGCAGATGATGCCGTTTTGATCAAGACTGACCCAGATCTCATTTTCGACAAGCCCTCCACCTCCCCATATGTGTCCTCTAAAAAACTGAGGGTTTGTTGTCTTGAAAGATTCCCATCAGCTCTCGAACCTACAAGGTACCGGAGCGAATAAGAGCCGCTGCCATCCTTAGTCTGACATTTCTCCGATGGTATGCCAGGGAGGGGAACTATTTGGGGTCGTACTTCTGTGTGTTGAACTGAGCCCATGAATGCTTAGAGACTGCTGGTGTTCGACCACCAGCAAGATATGATGTACTACACTTCATCGCGTATCATTTGCCCTGATGCCACCCACTCCAACCGGGACCCCCCCCCCCCCCCCCCCCATGACCACCACCCAGCTGCAGCAAAGGCCACCTGGCAGAATGGCCATTGCCAGGAGTCCCAATGCCCCAGGGTGACCCTACCCCTCAGCGTGCGTGGTAAGTTAACGGTGCAGACATCAGCAGAGCGATCCCTGTATGATCAGAGGGGCTACAATCAACAGGGTATATGTTGGCCCCACCACAACGGACTGACTACTGTACTGGATATCAGGTGCAAGTCCACTATCATCATCACCAGTGTAGAAAACGATGCAGCCCAGTCGATGAAAAAATACGCAGCCGAGGGTGACCTTGCCCAACAGTTGGAGAATGAGCAGAAGTGCAGATCCACAGTGACGAAGGATGCAATAGATCTCCGCGCATGATGGACACGATACACCATGTAAGGCGCCCTTCCCCAATTGGCTCGCTCTTCAGGAAAACTTTCAAAAATGGAGATCAAACCCTACAGGGGACCATTACATAAAGGCCGAAACGTGCGATCTCTTTTAGTCGTCTCTTACGACAGGCAGGAATACCTCGGTTCTATTCTAACCCCAGAACCGCACGGGAGGACGACACAGAACTTTGGTTGTCCAACTGTTTGTGCTCAAGAGTCAATATTGATACCGCAGGACGGAACATCTGGCTGCATATACACAATGATACAGAAGTGTTAGTTTATGCAGTACGCAATGTCATACCTGGCCTTGAAAAACCACGCAAAAGATAAGCACATTCTCTTGCTCGCTATGTGCACACTATTAGTGCTACAGAAAAAAAAGGAACAGGACCTTTTTGTATGAATTTTAATTTAGTTAAATTTTGTACTGGAATGTTTTCGGTAGGGGGCCTAGTTTTTTAGTTACTCAAGAAAAACCTATGAAAGTTACCTTCAAACACACCCCCACACATACACTCAGCACCCACTAGCCAGGATTTCAAGAATGTTTCCAGAATGAGATTTTCACTCTACAGCAGAGTGTGCACTGATATGAAACCTCCTGGCAGATTAAAACTGTGTGCCGGACCGAGACTCAAACTCGTGACCTTTGCCTTTCCTGACCAAGAGTCGCAGATGAACTTCTGTGAAGTTCAGAAGGTAGGAGACAAGATACTGGCAGGAGTAAAACTGTGAGGACAGGGCATTAGTCGTGTTTGGGGTAGCTCAGACGGTAGAGCAGTTGCCCGCAAAGTCTCGGACCAGCACACAGTTTTAATCTGCCAGGAAACTCCTGGTATGTTGGTCGTGGCATACCCTAGGGCGCACCATACAAAAGCATATTCCACTTTTTCTGTCTTCTTCACTGACTGGCCGTATTACGCCATCAGCTTAATCACACAGTTACAAACTGTAAAACTGATGTCCGTGTAAATTTCACTGAACAATGTTGTGAATTTTAATCACATTGTCATATCTGTCAGGCCTTCTGACTATGAAACCACTGTGCTCGAAAGTATTAAATTTGGATAGATATGTCAGCGTAATTACACTACATGATCAAAAGTATCTCGATAACCCCAAAAACATATGTTTTCCATATTAGGTGCATTGAGCTGCCACCTACTGCCAGGTACCCCATATCAGCGACCTCAGTAGGCTGTTATATTGCAATGTAGGCCTATATCCTTCAGTATTATACAATACACTGAATCAATGCCGTATTTCTCAACAGCCATCGGTGCAGATTTTGTTAAGACTAAGCAAAAATCTTTCAATCCCATTCATATTGATTGTGCTACAATCTCCTTCGCCTCATTAAGACTCAGTGTCTCTTATAAAAAACTTAAGACAACCCAAGACTATCCTTTGTACACACTGTGGAGGATGTTAATAGTCATAGTTCTTTGGTACTGCCTTCTTTCTTGTAGTGTAGAATAATAATATCATTCTCTTCCACAACAGGAGTCTGATATCAAATTTTTTTAAGTTTCTTTGTATCATTCTGCTTCTAGCTTTGATCATTTCTATTTTACCATCATCTACCGGCACCCTTCCCATCTTCATACTTCCAAAAGTTTTATATAGGACACCTAGTGTGACTCCTGGATTGTCATATTACCATCATTAACTGCTAGCATTTCTCAAGAGTCTCTTGACATATACAAATAGCCTATTTATAGAAATTTTGGAGTGTTTGAGATAATTACAGGGCATGCATACTAAACAGAATACACCATATGACTATAAACATTTAAAGCCTGACTAAAAACAACTAGTTAGGATAAACAGTACTATGCAAGACATAATCAGCGTATGTATAAACTGTGACAAAAAAAGATTTTTACACCAAAAATAAATATCAGCAACACTACAATAACTCCTGTTTAAAACGGCGCAAAGAAAGCTTAGACTGCTGTAGTAATGTCAGGGTGTGGTACACATTACTTGGGCCATAGGCCTACCGATATTTACGTTTCACACCCTTTAGTGAGAAGAAGTTTTAGCCGCATATCTGCTAATATGTCAAGAACATGATTAGGTTTACACTGAAAAAAAGACTTGAGAACTTGCGTACATATAGAAGCAGTCTGAAGCAATGAAATAATCTGTCCATTACAATCTGGTACACGAAATTAAATAAACACATAAATGAAGCAAAATAAACCATACTGAATTAGTAAACCCATAGGAAACACAAGTAGAGAGAGGCCCAGTTTTTAACGTCACCATGTCCCATAATGTCATCGATGCTTCACTGATTTTTAAAACAAAAATCTTGTTTGTCCAGCAAAACAAAACTGACACGAATAAACAATCTTACATCTTATTCACAGACTGGTGCAAGGTGTAGCAAAAGCGGAGCACACAGTCGAATAATTTCCACTGACACTTGTTTCAGTTGATGTTAGCAGCTTGTACTGACCAACTGGCAACAGCATATTTAATAATGCTCTAGTAGTAATTTCTTCTTTATTATGCTATCCTCGCACACAGCAATCCCCATTAAGAAATGCGTATTAGAAAGTGATCAGAAGTAGCTTTAATCAAACATAAAATAAACAATGCTCATAAGCTTTGAAATTTCTACTGATGGACCAGATGGCTACAGATGCAATCTTTAATTAAAATCATAATATAGGACACGATAAAGCATTCTCTTTTAATTTTTTCGAATTGTTGACGACAAATTCAAGCTCCTTATAATGAAAATACAAGTTCACAGTAACAGTTTATTCGCCAGAACTCCAGGTATGCGATAAATGACAATAATCGGACGTACTGAAAAAACCTAGACTTACCTTAATGCTACAGCTCAAAAGAAACAGCAATGAAAGAAAATTGCATCTCCATCTGATGGGTACTTCTTGAAAGATTCTCATATTTTTCGTTCAGTCCCCTTAGGGTATGTATTGTTCTTCACGTAAGCACTATTGAAACTACTGTAAGGTATTAAAGTCACGTCACAGAAAGATATTGGCTGTCATGACATCGTTTTGCAGTATTTAAAATCCAGGCCCGAGCGGGAGATCAACATTAAACTCTACCAGCACTGCCAGATCCACGTCAACAATGAACAACGAATGTAAGATCCGACAGATGGTCACATCCTCACTCTGTACTCGGACGACCACACGCAAACAAAACTTAAAAGCAACTACAGTATGGCTTGGACTACACACAACGTGAACAAAACAAACGCACTCACCGCCACAGACTGACAACTACGAGCGCCAAAGATTCGGGACCAGAGATCATATAATCCAGAGATAACACATTTGTGCTTATTTTACAGACTCATTTATTCAGGTTTCGGGTCTGTAAGGAGAAAAGCATTATTGGTTACTTAGCTCTCTAAAGTCAGGCACTGTAACTATATGAACAAACATAACTAGGATTATTTTCATGTGTTTGTTCGGCACTGACACGACGAATATTTTAAAAAATAGATTACAACATAAAATAAAACACTGAGCTTTACACAATAAAAAATACTTGCCCAAAAAGACTGATTTTTTAAGCCGGTCTGTAGCATTATCCGTGATTTTGTGTATGTCCTCAAGTTCACCACTATAGGTATCTGTACATCGCAGCGAACACAAGGTAACTTGAATTCCGGACAGCTCGCTGGTGTTTGCTTGTGCTTACGAACAAGCGTTTACACTATGAGCGAAAGAAAACACAATCGAAAGTGCACTGAGAGTGCGAACTTAAAAGAACGCTGCTTTTTTTTTTAAAAAAAAAAAAAAAAAAAAAAAAAAAGACAGATATAACACAGGACGGAACCACAGTGAAATAGCCACGTTGAAAAATAGTGATGTCCTTATAGGATTGTTGTGTATGGCAGGTGCGCTGTTGGTGACGCAAAAAGCAAAAGCAATGGAGCGAAGGAAAAGAAAAATACGTTTTACAGAAGCGTCGACTACATGGTTGTAGTGTGCTAATCACAATTATAGCTCGCAACTTCATTACTCTTATTTCAGAATTTCACTCTTATGTCGGTGAACTATTTTCGCTGGTTGGTTACTACAACTAAGAGAAAAATTGTAAAACAGGACACCAACTACAACATTTGTTAGGCGGATAATGTTATGATAAAAACGCTTATATACACCTGCAGAATAGTGTAGTAAGTTGTCGGTAATATTCTACTGTATGAAACGTTATGCCCCCTATTTCTCAAGTCCAAAACAGTGAATTAATTTATTCCTTTTAATTAAGTTTCCTCGCCAAAGAAGAGAATGGCTGCAGATTGTGAATGGCTTTGAAGAGCTGTGGATCTTCCCACACTGCCTTGGAACTGTGGGTGGAAGGATCTGTGAAATTAGTGTACTTGCCAATAGTGGAACTGAGTTTTACATTTATGAAGGATTTCTCAGTAAAGTTTAATAGGGGTTGATGATGTAGAATATTGCTTTATGTATACAAATTTGTTCCCAATAATGCATATCAGATGATGGTGTTCTGAAAAATACATCATTTTGGAAGCAGGTTGATGCTAATGAGGTACTACTAGCAGGGAGAAAAAGAATTGTGCCTTATACATTCTCAGGAGACCAAGGAAACGTGTGCCACACTTGAACATACATTGAATCTGCACCCTGCTTAATATGCACAACACTCGGTTGAACATGCATTCAGCTACATACCCAGCAGAGCTAGGAGGGTGGTAGAGAATAGTTTCAGAATTATGTCTACAATTTGCCATTGTTTAGAAAAACTGTGCTTCTGGGTGTACACAATTGTGTACTAATTGCATAAGCATGCACATATCTCTCAATATTTTTAAGCGGCAGTTATAGCTCAAGGAACTTTTACGGCCTGAGAAGAGCACCCGATGAAGAGGCTGAAAATAGAAGTGTGGTTCTTGGCAGCTGGCAGAAAGGCAATGGACACCATAGTTCACTTTCACCTATGAAATATTTGCTTTGAAAATCTTTAAAGAAATGTGCAGAAATTCAAAAAGAATTTTCACTATTGACATTGCACAGGTGTAGACTTGTTAAATACAACACATTCCAATGTAGCACAGTTCCCTTATACTGTTTCCCTTCCCAGTTACATGTATTTTAATATGTCAAGATATTATACCAGTAGATCAAGGTATGCAAAACATAAATGCAGTGCAATGACAGAACCTCCATCGTTCTAAATAAACTGTGTTATTGACACACCATATTTTTATCACAAGGGAATGCTTTGCATTAGCAGTCCTAGTTGCTGAAGGAGTGTTTCCCACAATATCACGCCAATTTTTAATTTAGCTTGAAAATATACTAAAGTATTTCAGGGTCCTTAAAACCTAAAAGGCAGCACTCAGCTTTGAATTCACTTATTCAACATGAATGGCCAATTTCAGATTACTTTGTACTCAGAATTTTAGTAGTTTTGTTATCCTGCGATGTGATGACTTATGTGCTTTCAACTGCTAACATGCTACATACTTTCTTTTTTGGGTGGTGTTCACCTGTACTGTACAATCATTGTCAAACATTTTTTATAGTTTGTTTTATGACTGATGGTGATTGTGCCATATGAGATAACACTGAATGTGTCTTAATTTATGGAGGTAATAAATAGGCACAAAAAATTGAGCAAGCCAACGTAGGCAGCTGCAGAAAAACACCATATAACCTTATATGCAGTTCAAAATAGTGCCATGTTTGCTTGTTAATACACAAACAAAAACATTTATTTATTTTGACTGGGAGAATTGAACTACATTTATACATGGTCACACCCAATGAGGTAAGATATAACAAGAGAAGCCATACATATATCAAGAACCTACATAGAAAATTCCAGATTATGTTCCCGTTGCCCAAAAGTACATATATGCAAAGTATTGTCCCTGTAGAGACCGTGAAGATAATATTACAAGTATAAAAGACACCACAAACCTGGATAAACAGCCATTTGTCACCCCAGCTGCAAAGATACAGGGAGACACCTTGAAATATGGTACCAAAAATCCAAGTAAATTTGTTAGCTTCCAATGGGTTGACTTAAGACATAGTTATTTTGAGAGCTGTGGAAGATAGCACACTTTTGTAGTTATTCTGAGTGGGTTTCTTGTTTCTTATGTAAGGGCACAGGATTGTATTGTGACCGGACCTGATCATAGCCAGCATGTTAATGTAAACTATTAGTACAGCTTTATGGAATCTCTTACTCCTGAGCTGTTGCTTTTTCTAACATTGAATTTATCAAGCAGAAAAGATATAGCCTTACAGTGGTATACTTCTCCAGCACCCATGCCTCAGCTGGTACTCTATTTCGTTCAGGCCTGAAAGAAAGGATCTTTCTCATTTTCTCAGACAGAATTAATAGTGTATCCGCAATTGCATGCCACGATTCATTTATTTTTAGAATTTTAAATTGCTGATTCCACAAGCACCTTCAGGACCAATATTCTCCAATCAGAAGGTATAACATAATCATCTGTGCCCTCCATTCCCAACAACAAGTTCCCAATTTTTCATGTGAAAAACAACTGACTATGAAAGCTAATGCTGTCTGTGCTCTTTACGTGAAAGGGAGCCCCAAAGCTGAGTAAATGTGAACGAATTTTGAAGATTTAAAGCCATGCATAGTGCACTCTATCGGGTGGTTCATCAATGGCCTAGTCAACCCTCACAATGAGGGATGTCTGAGAGGCCCCATGTTATCATCATCTTAAATCTTCTTCTCCTCACATGGTTTAGGGTAGTCCATACACTCCGCAAAAGGTTAAATCCCTCTATTGGTATGTTTGGATCATCAGCCAAATTTCTATTCTTGACTTTGCTTGTACTGCACAGTCTTTTGCATTCCTTTTCTGGATTGTAAGGAAACACCATTTCACCTTGGGTTCAAGAGGTTTTTTGGTGTCAGTTCCTGGTGTATAGAAAGTTTTTGGTTTGAGAGTCCTTTACTGTACTCTCTGAATAGTATCTGATTTCAGGTGATGGTACATTTGTTAGTACATGTAGCCAATCAATAGGTGGGGGTCTAAGCATTCCAGATATTATTCTCATAGTATCTCTTAGTTAAGTATCGATTTTTGCTATGCATATGATTATGGCCCATATAGGCACACAGTACTTGACAATGCTATATACCAATTTCAATGCTGAAGTTCACAAAGTATTCGCTTCACACCCCCAGGTTGTTCCAGGAAGTTTGGACTGGATAGTATTTCTAGATTTCAATTTTTGTTTTGTATCCTCTATACAGAATCTGCACATTGCATTCCGATCAAGCTTTACTCCAAGGTACCAATTAACAAGCTTTTATTTAAAAGCTACATCAGTTTTCATTTTTTGTAGCTGAATTCCTGCAGGGAAAGGAAATTTACTTCTTGTAATGAAATTGGTTCTTACAACGAGACATTAAGAAATTTAAATTATATTAAACCAAAAAGGTTCAAATGTCTCTGAGCACTATGCGACTTAACTTCTGAGGTCATCAGTTGCCTAGAACTTAGAACTAATTAAACCTAACTAACCTAAGGACGTCACACACATCCATGCCAGAGGCAGGATTCGAACCTGCGACCGTAGCGAAACCAAAAAGGTAAATGGCTTTGAGCCATGCACGGGTTGCATGTAGCCCATTTATTGTTTGTCATCTTCTATTATGGTACTGTTGCCCTGTTTTCTTATTCCACGGGAGGACGACGGTTCAATCCCGTCTCCGGCCATCCTGATTTAGGTTTTCCGTGATTTCCCTAAATCGTTTCAGGCAAATGCCGGGATGGTTCCTTTGAAAGGGCACGGCCGATTTCCTTCCCAATCCTTCCCTAACCCGGGCTTGCACTCCATCTCTAATGACCTCGTTGTCGACGGGACGTTAAACACTAACCACCACCACCACCACCACCACCACCACCACCACCACCACCACCTCTTATTCCATTTACTGAGGTCACTAACTTCTTCCCTTACTTGACCATGAGCGCCGCAGCGCGTATCGATAAGTGCACTGTCTTACCATTTCTGGAGCGACCAATAGTAGTTCCTGGTCGTTGTGTGCCTGGCATTCAGTTCAGGACGGACCAGCAGCGAAGTCGGGGACGGAGCACTGGTGCGGTGCCGACAGCCAGTGCTCACCGACCACTGGCGACTCACATGAACTCTATGACAAGAGAGATTGGAGAGGGATGACTGTTGTTGGTCGACATATATTTGATCCTTTCACTGTTTCCGGGCCTGGGCAGTTCGGTGGTTGCCATGGAGCAGTGAGGAAATCTATCTGGCGCATAGTTTGGCTGGGGCCACTGGTGGTGTCTATGCACGGTCAAAGTGTGTGGTACTATTCCCGTTGCTACGAAGTCCATGGCTCATTAATCCTGGACACAAAAGTTGGGTTTTGACTGAATCTACCAACAAGTCACGACTGTTCACATTGTGTCATTTGGATTTCATTGTTGGCTGTTGGGACATTCCCACGAGCAACGTGTTTTTTTTCAAGTTGGCAAATTTTAGCCACCCTCTGGTGGAATTTAACTGTACTTAGTTATCTTGAACTGAAGTGCACCAGTGGAATCTTCTGCCTTGTGGATGTTAATGTTCCGGTTACCTGCCCTAGCCATTCATGTAAATTTAGGCAGTGTATTTTCTTCATCGTGTTGTTGCTGTCCAGCACGGTGTGTAGTTTGACAGCTCAATGTATAATTGATTGTGGGCACCACTATTTTCTTCGTTGTTTCATTGAACCCCCTGTTGTGTGCTGGTCGGGAGGAGCAGAAGTTATCTTGTCGGTGGGTTCGTCAATTGCCTGTCGATTTGGTTGTCGTTGGATCGAGAATGGTGGGCTGACTGCCTGTCTCACCTAAGGGAGCATTAGTGTTTGAATTCCAGGCCGACCCTCAGTAACTTCTGAGCGCCGTTGGGTGTACTGCCTCTTCTTATTTGTTCTTGTTTGTTTGTATTTCTATGGCTTCTAGCCGATTTTTAAATTAAGGTTGTTTTGACTTTAAGGTGTAAGATTGCTTGGGCCTTCAGGCTAATTAAAGAACTGTTTTAAGATAAGGTCTTTTGCCTTTTAAAAATTAAATTTTTGTTTGAGTCTTTTATTCAATAAGATCATTGCTACAGGTTCATCAAAAATGTCTCTACATTAACATTCACATCTACATCTACACCCATATGGGTGCTGTGCAAAACATACTTAAGTGCCTGGCAGAGGGTTCATCGAAGTGTCTTCACAATACTTCTCTATTATTCCACTCATGAACAGGGCGCAGAAAAAACAAACACCTATAACTTTCCAAGTGAGCTCTGATTTGCCTTATTTCATTATGATGATTGTTTCTACCAATATAGACTGGTATCAATCAAATTAAATGATTAATAAATAAATAACAACTTGACAGCAGAAAAAAAAATAATAATTATAATATTATATTTGATGTTAGTGTGTTGTCACAAGCAAAGAATGTCCTAAGCCAAGACATAGGTGTAGATGTGAAATCAGAATGATGATGCTGCATTTTATGAGGAATCACCCAGCCTTGAACTCTAATGCTTTGTGCTAACCCAAGTTAGGCTTTCTGGCCTAGATAAAAATACTGACTAACCATAAACAATATTTCATGAATTACATTAATTTTAGTACGTTATGGTACCAACAATAATCTGATTAAACACATATTAGGCATCTCCATCAGAGTGATGGAAATTTCAAAGAAAATCTTTTGACCTTGCCTAGAAATTATGTAATTTCTTTATTGCTGAAGCCCACAAAACATATGCCATGTGTTAGAATGAATTAGCAGTTCCAAAAGTTATCAGCTGACAGACTGAGTTTTTACTTTATTTTCTGGATTGAAAACTATGTTGTGACCTCCTTGATCGGCCTAGCAGAATCTATGCCTTGACTTGGGTAATCAAATGCTTTTCTTTTAAATAACTGTATCAGTTACGGCTGCCTCACACACTAGGCAATACTTGTGTGTGCAATTGACAAGGATTAGTTTAACCAACCAGTACCCAATACTGCATAAAGGACTCGGCACAAGACAGCGTAGAAACACTTCAGTATCCCAAGGTACTCCTTTGATAGATCAAAATATCTGAGTGCTTCCAAATACTTGAAACAATATAGGCCTACCAGAAATTTAAAGAGTTAAAGTAGGAATATACCCATATTATAATGATACTTTTATCACAAGCAATGAAAAACCATGTTCACGGATAGAAGAGGAGCAATGGGTGGATAAATTACCTGAAAGAAAATATATCCTATGTATGGGTCGTTCTGATAAAGAAGCTTAAAGCCGTGTAAGAGACCAGCAGAAGTGCCAAGCCAGGGATAGGAGTAATAGAGATGACCGGGAGTTAGCTCTGGACTTAAGACTCTGTGTCAAACCAGTCAACTAATTGTATAAATTGCATACAATTTTCATTTCCTGTGTGTTTGCTGGGCAAACACTACAGTTGTCTGAGTTTATATGAAGACTTGTGAAACAATATAAAATTTATGAGTACAGTATTGGCTGTTGAGGAAAGACTCGTGAACATTCGATTGTTGAAAATGGGCAGATCTTACCTTAAATGACATTGGCCATTGTAGTTTAGGTCAAACAAATGCAGAATCAGTGATTTTAATTTGTACAAATAGTTAATCAAATACTTTGCATGTGGATTTAGGACACTCAACAGTAAGCTTATCAGCATCCTCAATATTAGAAAGCTGTGTTCCCAAAAACACACATGGCAAGACTTCTGCCAAATTAAAAAAAGAAGTTAATAAAAAACTAAGCATGAAAGTACATGGGGCATTCGTTAAGACTGGGAAGGGCACAATATTACCAGACATCATCAACTGATTTTTACACTATGATACTTTCCCCCCCCCCCCCCCCCCACCCCCTTAGCAAATTATGAAGAGAGACAGTTGCAGAGAATCAGAAGAAAGCTTAATGAATTATCACCTATAAAACATAGAATGACAGACATTCCACAAAACCACCACTGTTTAGTAATTTCCAGACTGAAAAATGAGGTTGTGGAATTCTTCCTACCAGGTACACAAGGTACACCATGTGCTGTCCAACTATCTCTCTTGTACATCAGCCAAAATAATCACATACTCCTTGGCAGTTACATGACCTTGCAGGGTAACCATAGGGCCCATGGAATATTGCAATATGGCTGCCCAAATCATCACCGAACCTCCAACACGTTTCACTCTTGGGCAGCAAGCAGTCTGCATCGAGGGTTTGGGATGGCATTGGCCAGACGTAAACTCGGCCAGAAGTTGGAAGCGATGTGAAACAAATCTCATCCAACCAAATCCAGCACCATGTTTTCCTGTTATGGGAATTTGCATCACACAAATAAACTACCCTGTGCCTACAGTTTGTTGGATAGATACACAATGCCGGGAATGAAGTTATGCAGGTGGGCAGTGGGGTGTGTCAGATAGAGTGGATAGCTGTAGAGAAATGCGGGAGGCAAGAATAGTAGTTGGGGATGGGTAGCTAGCAGCTCAGGTGGAAGCGGGGGGTGGGGGGGGGTGGAGGGAGGGATTTCTGGTGTACTTGAGTAGACAAGTGATACATGGGTATCGGGATTGGTGAGGTGCAGCGCACAATGAAGATTATGTGGAGGTGTTGATTAAGGTGGTGGTGGTGGGGGCGGGGGGAGGGAGGGGGGGGGGGGGGGGGGGAAGAATTGAGGAGAGGGTGAAGGGACAGCAGGTTAGTGACTGAGGTCAAGAGGATTACGGGAAAGGAAAAAAGTGTTGCAAAGTTTACTCCTATCTACATAGTTGAGAATAGTTGATGCTTTAGAGGAAAGGTTTCAAATGGCACAGATTGTGAAGCAGCCATTGATCTCAGCAGCATGGTGTGCCCCTGTATAATCAACTTTGTTCTAGGCCACCGTTTGGCAGTGGCCATTCATTCTGATGGATAGGTGCAGTGACTACAGCATATGTGATACACGACATAGCTGCTTTCACAGGTGAGGATAGGATAATCCAGAGACAGGACTGGAGTAGGAAGTTTGGGGATGGTGAATTGGGCAGGTCTCGCAAGAGGGTCTTCCATGAGGATGTGACCCCTGTGGCAAGGGAAATCCAATCCCTTGCAACAGGTGCCATAGCCCTGTGGAGTGCCCAGGTGCCAATTCTCCCTACCAGCACTTCTTACTATTGTCACAGGGCTATTCTATGCTGTCAAAGTCAGGGCCACCTCATTAGGCAGCCATTTTATGTACGAACTCTGCTTCAGCCACTGCACAGCTTTGTACATCAGCATGACAACCAGCCAGCTGTACACCAGAATGAATGGCCACAGCTGGATTGTGGCCAAGAACAAAATTGACCACCCACTGGCACAACATGCTCAAGTTCAAAGGCTGGTTCATAAAATTTGTGCCATCTGTATCTTTCCACAAAATGCCAGCTTTTCTGATTTACATAAACGGGAGTTATCCTTGCAACACATCCTCCACTTCCATAATTATCCTGTTCTCCATCTCGACTAACCCATGATACTCGCATTCCATCCCCTGTCCTGTTACCCTCATGCAAAGCACACTACCTTCATCGTTCGCCTCACTTTGCCAGCTCCAGTACCTGTGTATCACTTGCTTAGCCTGTACACTTGCCACCCCTCCCTTCCTAAGCAGCCCATGTGTTCCCTCCCTTCAAGATCCAAGCTACCCATCCTCAACCTTTTTGCCACCACACCACCCCTACCCACCTCACCAACACAACCTCCACCCCATCTTAATCCACCAAGAGGGGTGTAGCTTGTCAAAGGATTACTTCCAAAAGCTAGAAAGTTTTAATTCTCTTTTGCTGGTGCCTGTCAGTGACTCAGCACATCTGCTGTTTGGTGAGTGGTCTCCTTTACTTCTACATTATTCACAGTCTGCCAGACATTTCTATACAAATGACCACATGGTTCTCCCAAACTGTACTTGCTTCAAACACTTGTTTTGGAATCAGTCAAATAAATGTCACTTACTACAAGAAAATGACTTAAGAATACATCATTACTGTGTCTTAACAGAACAATGGCTTCATGAGAAAAATCTACAAATCATTTTTCGAATTATGTACTAGGTGGTCATTTTTGTAAAGGTCTTACAAACAAGGGAAATTGTCTCTATGTGAATAAATAAACACATCTAAAAACAAAGATGATGTGACTTACCAAACAAAAGTGCTGGCAGGTCGATAGACACACAAACAAACACACACATACACACAAAATTCGAGCTTTCGCAACCGGCGGTTGCTTCGTCAGGAAAGAGGGAAGGAGAGGGAAAGATGAAAGGATGTGGGTTTTAAGGGAGAGGGTAAGGAGTCATTCAAATCCTGGGAGTGGAAAGACTTACCTTAGGGGGGAAAAAAGGATAGGTATACACTCGCGCACACACACACACATGTCCATCCACACATACACAGACACAAGCAGACATTTGTACAATGTCTGCTTGTCTCTGTGTATGTGCGGACGGACGTGTGTGTGCGCCTTAGCGCGCGCGCGTGCCCACACACACACACACACACACACACACACACACACACACACACACACACACACACACACACGTACGTCTGTCCGCACATACACAGAGACAAGCAGACATTGTACAAATGTCTGCTTGTGTCTGTGTATGTGTGGATGGACATGTGTGTGTGTGCGCGAGTTTAAAACCCACATCCTTTCATCTTTCCCTCTCCTTCCCTCTTTCTGACGAAGCAACCGCCGAAAGCTCGAATTTTGTGTGTATGTGTGTGTTTGTTTGTGTGTCTATCGACCTGCCAGTGCTTTTGTTTGGTAAGTCACATCATCTTTGTTTTTAGATATATTTTTCCCACGTGGAATGTTTCCCTCTATAATATTCATATCATTAATTTGAATAAATAAACATTTTCAAATAAATACATTTCTCTGAAGACACAGTTAAAGAAAAAGCTGCAGCTGAAGAGTAGAAACATTACATGTAAGAGTAGCTGTACTGTAATTTGTATAGAACACCAACTGGCAATATAAGAAATTTGCTAACAGTCTTAGAATTGCCACTTAATGAAGTAACACACAGAAACAGTAGGGCAATTACGATATAAACTATGAAAAGAAATTTAAAAAAATTAATGATCCTCCTGTCAGCCTTGAGCTTACCAGCTATCACAGGAACATCAACATAAATCACAAAAATGTAAGCCACTATAACTGACCAAGTTTTAGGTGTGTATGAGGCCCCTTAGCAATATGGCTGCCAAGGAGGGGGAAAAAATCCAGTGTGCATTCTGTGTGCATACCAGGACAAGTCATACCATATGTGGAAAGGCTGCTTCTGGATGCAGTTAACTGCAGGCAGTGGCTCATGCCTGTACTAATGCTGTGTGTCACTTCGGGTCGGTGGAGATTATCTCTGTTATTGGGCGGCTAGCAGAAGTGGTAAAAAGTGCCAGTCTTGGTTGCAAGATGATGGCGGAGCTCATTATCTGTAGCACTGTTGACAGAACCAACTGTGGTCCTTTGGTCCAGAGCTGAGTGGAGGGTCTGAATCAGAGGTTCAGACGGTTCTGGGACCGTGTAGGCTGCAGATTCCTCGACTTGCACCATAGGGTGTTGGGTTTCCGGTTTCCGCTTAATAGGTCAGGAGACAACTACACACAGAGGGGAGAGGGCTGTGTGTGGAGTGTCTTAGGAAACTACAGAAAGTGCATCACTCTAAAAGGGTGCAGGGGAAACACAGGAAGGTAGGCCTAGCAATAACCAGTATTGTGTTGTGAACTGTTATAGCTGTGTTCGGAAAAAAGTTAATAGAAAGCACTGAAGCTCAAATTATTATAGGTATGGAAATCTGGCTAAAGCTGGAAATAAGTTCTGCCAAAAGTTTTACAATGAACTAAACCATGTTAAGAAAGGATAGATTAATTACAATTGGTGGTGGAGTGTTTATTGCCATCAGTAGTAGTTTACCACGCAGTGTAATTGAAGTACGTAGTTCTTGTGAGTTAGTATGGGCAGAAGTTATACTCGATAGCTGGTTTACACCCCCCCCCCCCCCCCCCACCCCCCTCCCACTCCTCTGACTCAGATTATACAGTTCAAAGAAACCTGAGTCTCATTTCAAGCAGGTACCCCACTCATAGTTGGTGGTGACTTCAATCTACCCTCGATATGCTGACAAAAATACTTGTTTTAAGTTGGTGGCTGGCACAAAATGTTGTCCATATTTGTACTGAATGCTTTCTTAGGAAATTATTTTGCACAGATCAGGAGCCCATCGGAAGTGTAAATGGTTGCGAAAACATACTGGACCTCTTACCAACAAGTAATCCTGAGCAAATAAAGGGTACGACAGATACGGAGAGTAGTGACCACAATGCTGCTGTAGTGAGACTGAATACCGTAACATCAAAATCCACCAAAAATAAAAGCAAAATATATCTATTAAAAAAAAGCTAGTAAAAATTCTACTAGATGCCTTCCTAAGAGAGAGTCTCTACTTCTTCCAATCCACACTATTGTGAGATATACACCAAATAAATTAATAAGAGATGGCACTGATCCACCATTATTCATGAAACCTGTCAGAACAGTGTTGCCAACGCATGCCAAACTCAAACGAACATAAAACCCCCAAGATGAGTCAAGTTTTACAGAAGCTCGGAATTTAGCACAGACTTCGATATGAGATGCTTTGAATAGTTTCTACGACGAAACTTCTGTTTCGAAATCTGGCAGAAAACCCCAACAGATTTGGTTGTGTGTAAAGTACACCAGTGGCAAGACACAATCAATACCTTCACTGTCGATAACAATCATGATGTTACTAATGACGGTGCTGCTAAAGCAGAGTTACTAAACACAGTTTTCTGAAATTCCTTCAACAAAGAAGACGAAGTAAACATTACAGAATTCACATAAAGAACAACTGCAAAATGAATAACTTAGCAGTAAACACCCTCAATGTAACAAAGCAGCTTAACTTATAACTATAGGCAAGGTCTCTGGTAAACATTGTGTACCAGTCAGTTTCATTTCAGAATATGCTGAATCAGTAGGTCCATACTTAGCAATCATATACAACTCATCAAAAAATCCATACTTAAAAACAGAAAAGTTGCACAATTCAGGAGTAATCTGCTGAATTACAGACCCAGATCGCTAACATCAATTTGCAGTAGGATTTTAGACCATATATTGCCTTCAAACATTATGAATTATTTCGAACAGACAATTTAGTGACAAGCAGCTAACACGCATTCAGAGAATCTCATTTTTGTGAAACACAACTAGTTCTTTATTCTCATGAAGAGATGAGTGATATAGACAGGGGGTCTAACATTAATACCATTTTTTTAGATTTCTGGAAGGCTTTTGACATCATTCTTCACAAGCAACTTCTAATCAAATTGTGTGCCTGTGGAGTATTGTCTCAGTTGTGCAACTGGATTCTGATGGAAAGTCATTAAGCAAAACAGAAGCAATATTCAGTCTTCTCCAAGGAAGTGTTGTGGGCCCCCTGCTCTTCCTGATTTATGTAAACAATTTAGGAGACAATCTGAGCAGGTCTCTTAGATTGTTTGCCGATGATGCTGTCATTTACCATCTTGCAAAGTCATCAGATTATCAAAACCAGTTGCAAAACGACTTAGATAAGATATCTGTATAGCGCAAAAAGTGGCAACTGATTCTAAATTATGAAGCGGGTGAGTACTAAAAGGAGTCCACTAAGTTTTGGTTACAACTTTAATCGCACAAATCTAAAGGCAGTTAATTCAACAAAATACTTAGGGATTACAATTACAGATCACGTAAATTAGAATGATCACATAAATAATATTGTGGGGAAAACAAACCAATTTTTTTTTTTTTTTTTTTTTTTTTTTTTTTTTTTTTTTTTTTTTTCCGCAACACTTAGAAAATGCAACAGAGCTACTAAAGAAATTGCTTGAACTATAGTTGTCCACCCTCCTCAGGAGTAGTGCAGTGTGGGATCTGCATCAGCTAGGGTTAATGGAGGACATTGAAAGAGTCGAAAGAAGTCAGAGAGAGAGAGAGAGAGAGAGAGAGAGAGAGAGAGAGAGAGAGAGAGAGAGAGAGAGAGAGAGGGGGGGGGGGGATACAAAAATTGGAGCAGTAGGCTCTTCTCACGAATTTTCAAGCACTTACCTTCTCCTCAGAGTATGAAAGTTTTTTGTTGATGCCACCCTACCTAGGGAGAAATGATGACTGTAATATAATAAGAGTAATCTGAGCTTGCACGGAAAGACTTAAGTGATCATTTTTCCCACACATTGTTAAACAGTGGAATGGTAGAGAAACAGTGTGAAGGTGGTTCACAGAACTCTCTGCCTGGCACTTAATTGTGAATTGCAGAGTAATCATGTAGATGTAGATATTCATTAATTCAACCATCTTACAGAAACACTAAACACAAGTTTTGTGGATCACACAGCACAGAAACTTATTTTCCATTCAGAAAGTAATAATAATAATAATAATAATAATAATAATAATAATAATAATAATAACAGTTCCTAAACATAGTAATGAACAATTGGAAAACCACACTTAATATCCAAACAAATTCAAATAATATCACATCACAGCCAATACAAATTAAGCGTGGAATATACCAAGGACACTCATTAAGTCCTTTCTGGTTCTTCCTTGCTCTGAACCCACTATCCAACATGCTAAATAATACAAATTATGGATACAATATTACTGGAACATACCCACACAAAATCACACATTTGCTACACATGGATGATCTAAAACTACTGGCAGCAATAAATCAACAACCCAACCAATTACTAAAGTTAACAGAAGTCTTCAGCAATGATATAAATATGGCTTTTGGAACAGACAAATGTAAGAAAAAATAGCATAGTCAAGGGAAAACACACTAAACAAGAAGATTACATATTCGATAACCACAGCGACTGCATAGAAGCGATGGAAGAAACAGACGCCTATAAATATCTAGGATACAGACAAAAAATAGGAATAGATAATACAAATATTAAAGAAGAACTAAAAGAAAAATATAGACAAAGACTAACAAAAATACTGAAAACAGAATTGACAGCAAGAAACAAAACAAAAGCTATAAATACTTATGCTATACCAATATTGACCTACTCATTTGGAGTAGTGAAATGCAGTAACACAGACCCAGAAGCACTCAATATACTTACACGATCACAATGCCACAAATATAGAATACATCACATACATTCAGCAACAGAAAGATTCACATTAAGCAGAAAGGAAGGAGGAAGGGGATTTATCGACATAAAAAACCTACATTATGGACAGGTAGACAATTTAAGAAAATTCTTTCTAGAACGAGCAGAAACTAGCAAAATACACAAAGCAATCACTCATATAAATACATTGGCTACACCACTGCAATTTCATAACCACTTCTACAACCCTTTAGATCACATAACATCAACAGATACGAAGAAAGTCAATTGGAAAAAGAAAACACTACATGGCAAGCACCCGTATCATCTAACACAGCCACACATAAATCAAGACGCATCCAACACATGGCTAAGAAAAGGCAATATATACAGTGAGATGGAAGGATTCATGATTGCAATACAGGATCAAAGAATAAACACCAATATTACAGCAAGCATATTATTAAAGATCCCAATACCACAACAGATAAATGCAGACTTTGCAAACAACAAATAGAAACAGTAGACCACATCACAAGCGGATGTACAATACTAGCAAATACAGAATACCCCAGAAGACATGACAATGTAGCAAAAATAATACATCAACAGCTTGCCTTACAACATAAACTTATAAAACAACACGTTCCCACATACAAGCATGCACCACAAAATGTACTGGAGAATGATGAATACAAATTATACTGGAACAGAACCATTATAACAGATAAAACAACACCACATAACAAACCTGACATCATACCCACCAATAAAAAGAAGAAATTAACACGACTAATCGAAATATCCATACCCAATACAACAATATACAAAACAAAACAGGAGAAAAAATTGAAAAATACATCCAACTAGCTGAGGAAGTCAAGGATATGTGGCATCAGGATAAAGTTGACATTATACCAATTATACTATCAACTACAGGAGTCATACCACACAATATCCACCAGTACATCAATGTAATACAGCTACATCCAAACTTATATATACAGCTACAGAAATCCGTAATTATTGATACATGTTCAATTACCCGAAAGCTCCTAAATGCAATATAACATATACCGTACAGTTAAAAGGAAGTCATGCTTGATCAAGATCCGCGTCACTCTCTACTTTAGACCAGACATAACGTCTGAGATAAGAAAGAAATAATAATAATAATAAAGTTGACATTACACCAATTATACTATGAACTACAGGAGTCATACTACACAATATCCACCAGTACATCATCAACACAATACAGCTACATCCAAACGTATATATACAACTACAGAAATCTGTAATTATTGATACATGTTCAATTACCCGAAAGTTTCTAAATGTAATGTAACATATACTGTACAGTTAAAAGGAAGTCATGCTTGATCAAGGTTTGCGTCACTTTCCATTTTTAACCGGACATAAAATCTGAGAAAGGAAAGAAATAATAATAATAATAATAATAATAATAATAATAATAATAATAATAACTCAAGTAACTGCTTAATAAACACCAGTGATGAGAAGATAAATTACTTCCTCCATTGCTGAACGCTTCTTAAAAATCATCACCAATGTTTTTACTATGTTCATGAAATTATATGACTTTTCCTAATATTGCTCCTCTTTATGATACTGTTTTAGTGCTAAAATATTTATAATTTCTTAGATATGTCTGTCAATATACCTAGAACAGCAGAAGGCATCAATTTGACATTGCTGTAATTTCTTTTCTGAGTATATGTAAATAATCCAACAATGAAGCAGCAACAATCACACAGAGTCCTTGCTGCTCATTGTTTCAACTCTGTACAGGCACATTCTATTCTGCAATTTTATATCATGTTATTCAGGTAATGTTGTTTATGCATAAAAGACATCTTCAAATACATCACTGTGGACTTTCGAATGAAGAAACGTAAAGTCTCTTAGAGAATTAAGATGTGGAATCTGAAATTAATTTCACTGAGTATTTTGCACCAGATACAAGTGATAACGAAGGTAAATGAGGAAGGATTAATGGAGCAGGATTCAGAGACTGATCTACAAAAATCCTCACCTCACCTCATCCATCACAGCAGGCCCGTATGAATGCCTCTAGAATTATGGTCGCTAGGGATACAACTGAGTAGGGGATTGCCAATTTTTCATTATCTGAAAGGAGGTCAGCTGTAAACATTCTAAAGGTGAGAGGAGGACCCACTACTTATACTTGCCAACAAGTAGACAACAGTCATCACTGCTTTCCGTCTAAGCTCTGACTAAGCAATGCCATGTCTCACGAAGAAACACTCAGAATCAAATGCTTGAAAAATACTGAAAAACAATGATTGGACTGTGTCACTTGGGGAGCTGGAAATACAGATAACTATCGTATACCGTATGCTTGGATGTCAGCAGATGATCCTTGGTTGCTTTCTTGGGGGCCTCTTTCGCCAAGGACATTATGCCAAGAGAGAGGCCTCAGAAGTTTGACAGAGTTCTTCATTTCAATGGAAAATCAGCCTGAGGTGACTACTAGCCAGCCAAAAAATTTGATTGTTTTGAAATTTGGGGAAGTTCATGAAAAACAGTGTTTGTTCTTACAGTCCTACAGTGTATATACAACCAATGAACTATTACCAAACAAACCAAGATGCAGGTTCACTTAATTCATGTCCAATAAACCCAACAGATATGCTCTCATATTATGGATTACTGCCAATGTAGTGAGGAAGTACATATGTAATGCTTTCTCATACCTCAGAAAAGAGAAAGCATGTAGGGAGAATGTACATTGTTCTGCATCTAACAGAGCCATTTCTAATTCAAGGAAGAAACTGGACAACTGACAAGTTCTTCTCATCCCTTCAGCTTGATAAGCAGCTAAAAGAAAAGAGAAAATTAGTGTGTACAATTAACAAGATCTGCTTTGAAAGCCTGGATAAGGTAAAGAAGCCAAATGTTTAAATACTCTCCTGCACCAGACTGGTAACACACACTGCATCAAGACTTTGTACCAAGGAAAAAAAACTCAAAATATTCTTCTGAGTGCTTAAGGAGCAATAGGTGAAGAGGGAAAGAAGAAATATGAAACCGTAACATTCTACAATGCAACAAATTATGGGATGGATGTGGTTGATAAAATAACCCTTAAATATACTACAAAGGCTGCATGTATGAGATGGCCAATGCATGTCATCTACAACATCTTGAACATGGCAGCAATAAATGCATGGGATGGGTCATCTAAAAACATAGTAACAAATAAGAAAGTGGAAAGGAAGTAGTTCATACTTCAGTTGACAAATGAACTCAAGGGAATGAAAGAGCAAGAAGGAGGGCAAAAGGAAGAGGATACAAGATCAAAATCATACAGAGAGCAGAAGGGCAAAATCAGCCTCTTCAAAGGTTGCAAGACCAGTAACAATAATATAAAAGTTCCACAAAATCATGTACAGAAAAGTATGCATAAAACAGGCATCACCTGTGCTAAGGGTGCCCAGCAGGTGCCATTGATTTGAATAAGTACAACAAAGCTGTTTGTAGAATATATGCAAGTACAATATGAACTGCATATATTAAATGTGTCTTGGAATCTTTACAAGTAGTTAACATATGAAAGTCTAGATTTGCAATCCATTTGGTTTGCATCCATGAGACATGTCAGAAATTTATAATAAAGTTACAATGATTTTTACATTAATAAATAATAGCAGTACAATAAGTAATAACACTGTAAGTATATTTCTTGGAATATGTAACACATTGTATCCATCTCAAATTTCCAATTTCTTCTGCATGAATTCATCTACTGAGTAATAACACTTCAGTGTCAGTACCACATATAGCTTTCTTTTAAGTAAACCTAAAGTCATCTGCATCAACTTGTTCCCTTTTATTACAAATTTCCATTTCCCTTCCCATTCCCAAGTATTGAGGCTCTTGGACATACAGTCTGAACCAGTAGGTGGTAAGCAAAATATTTTCTTTGTTTCTAGTATCATGTGAGTGGACAAAATGGTTTCCCTCACATAATTCATGTATGGTGTACAAAAATATAATAATCTCATATATGTATAAGGATGGCAAGTTAATATTTTAAGTTTTCTAAATAATGATTGACATGGTTCTTTGTGATTTTAAGTGCAAATATTTCAAATGATTTTTTTCTGTATTTTTAATATCCACACTAAGTTTGTTGAGTTACCTCAAAAAACAATGCCATACCTAATAAGGGATTTTAATTAGCTTGTATATGCTACTTTTCATGTGCCCATGTCTGTTGCAGGTGATAATACTTGCATTGCAAATGGAAATCTGCTCAGTTTATTTGCTAGGTATTCAACGTGTGCCTGCCATCTCAAATTTTTAACTACATTTAAAACCTAAGAATTTGACTGAGTCAAGTTCTTCTATATCTTGTTTGTTGTGTACAATCTTAATCAGCTCACATTTTGACTGACTGGTTTTGAACTCATCATGTGAGACTTAGATATGCGTATATTCAACTCATTTAGTTGAAACCAAGTTTCTAAGGAACTGATGGTACTGATCACAGATTTGGGAATTTTTCTCCAAATCCTGATCTTCAACTAAGACAGAAGTGTCATCTGCAAACAGAACTGATGAGAAGCTGATATTTAATGGTGAGTCATTAACACACAAGAGAAATAGGACTGGGCCTAATATAGAGCCTTGTGGAACACCCTGAGATATTTTCTTCCAGTTAGAAAAATATGAGTCATCTGAAGTGGTGCTAACTCTTTGCCTTCTATTTCATAAGTAGGATTTAAGTCACTGTAGGGCACTGCACAGAGAACTGAAATATAATAAAGGTATTGATTTCATTAAATATGTTAGACTCTATAAACCTTTCAAGTTTGTAAACAAGGAAAGCATGGTTTAGAGAATCAAACGCCTTTGTGAAGTTGCAGAAAATTCTTGCCACCTTATTTCTCTTGCCAAATGATGTACTTATTTTCTCAATGAAACTGCTTACTGCATCTGTGGTGTTTTTCCCCTGCCAAAAACCAGATTGATTGTTTTGGATTACAGAATATTTTGCAATGAAATTTTGAATTTGCGCAACAGCAAGTTTTTTTAATATTTTAGATAGGACTGGGAGAATCATGATACGATAATATCCTCTTTTGATCCCTTCTTGAAGAGTGGTTTGACTTCAGCATATTTCAGTACCTCTGGGAAACATCCCTCTTCAAAACATTGATTTATTATTTAAGCTACTGGGTTTGCAATTGTGTTGTGTACTACTTTAATAACTTTTGTGGGTATTCCATCACAACCTGCAGATTTTTTGTTTCTTAATGTTAGAATAGCATTTTCTACAACCTCCACAGAAACTTTTAAGAATTTCGTAAAGTTTTCAGAGTTTTCACTTAGGGCAAAGGGATTTACTTTGTTGTGATAATCTGTTACATCTATATCATACTTTGCTACATTTATAAAAAAAATTTCATTAAGAACTCTGGTGTTTGAGTTGGACTTACAATAGTATTTCCTTCAACGTCAATTTTTGAAATTTCTTGGTTACAAGCTTTAACACTAACTCAGATTTAATGGCTGACCACACAGTCTGTCTTATTGTTATGATTTAAAATTAGCCTATTATTTGCCAGTAGCTTTGCTGCCCTGACAACTCTTTTAAATATGGTTTTATAGAGTCTAACATATTTAATGAAATCAATATCTTTAGTATATTTCAGTTCTCTGTGCAGTTGCCATTTCCTTACACTGGAAATTTTTCTCGCCTGGGTAATCCATTTTAATTTGTTATTTTATTGCTGCAGAGTCTAGGTGGAAATGTTTCATTAAAGACACCAAGAAAACTATTTAGGAATTTCTCAAAGTTTTCGTCACTTACAATGATCAAAAGGCCATCTTTTTCTCTTTTAGCGTCTCACTAAATGTTAGCAAGTTTTCTTTGCTAAAGTTCCTGCTCATATGGGTTCTCGTATATGAAATTTTCCTGTCTGTGGCAACTCAATGAACAATACACAATGATCTGAAATATCTAGATCTAGACAAAATTGATACGCAACTTCATATACATAATTAGTTAGAATATTGTCAATACATGTTGCTGATTGCCCATTGTCTCTGATAGATTCAGAGAAAATCAATTTGAAACCATAATTGTGAAGCATAGCTCCTATCACATGTGATATCAATATTAAAATCGACAACTATTACAATTTTTTCTTTTTTTCTCTGCAAAGGTCTTCTAGCATAATTTGAAGCGTAAGTAACTATTGAGTTTATTGTAACATTTGCTACACAACAGCTCTCACATACACATTCTTCAGTTAAATAATTAAAACAGTTTGTTGTCTCATAATTTATATCACTATGTAGAAGTATGTACATTAGACTCCATGACTTGTTACTTCTGCAAAAGATACTTGCTAATCTGGAATTCCCAATTTTGTTTAGAATTTTAATTGTCATTAAACAAGTGCTTATTTAAACAAACACCTCTAATATTTACATTCTGACAGAAGGATTTCCAAGTCATCTATTTTGGAGCTTTTATTGTTTGAAGCATCAGTGTTTAAACCATTTATATACCAATGGAAAACATAATTACTTTGACTATTAGTTATGGCCTTTGGCGCTTTTCTTGCCAGACAATGGTTTGGCTTTGTCTTTCTTAATGTTACACATGTTTTTTTGGATATATTCTAGTGTCTGATTCCACCCGTCAGCTTTTACCAATGACGTCATACGTAAGGCAAAGAAGCTGCATATCGGCAATCCATGAACGGAACAGATCATATTCGTAAACAAACGAATATAGTATGCGATAAAATAATACATTTAATGTGATTATTATTTAGGCACAAATTACATGTAAACGAGTTGGAGACAACCGAAAGAAATACGAACTGGAGTGTAAAAAATTTGTCTGATTAGAATTATTATCGTAATTTGTGCAAGTATTCCAGTATAGTGCATGGTGAAATCGTCCTATTGCAAAATTACGTAATTATATTATTGATTAAAATGGAAGAAGCACAGGATAGTTGTGGTTTTTGGGCGGGAAAAAAATAAATTAGTACACTCAAAAAAAAAAAATAAACCGCAAAAATGACCAATCCTTGGAACTGATAACTACACTACAAGAAAGTGACACCAGCTACAGTAGCTCCAAAATAAAACTCAGTAAAATTGATAGATCAGGAACAAAAGTAAAATTACGAGAAGTATAGCAAAAATATCGAAAAGGAAAATATAACAGTGGCTACATAAAAGACTTACCACACATGAACTTTCAAAGGAATGAATGATCGAGGGTGACAAGAAGAACAAAATAATGACAACCATAAAGCATTATATTAGGATGTTAAACTGTAACGAAATACGCAAAATCCAGAAGAACTAATGAAAAAGTTAATAAGAAACACAAACTAGTAGACATGAAAGATGAACCACCCAAATCAGTTCTTCCCTATCATCTACCCTCAACCAGACGCCAAGTCTCATCTCGCATAAACCCCAGGGAAAGACACAGCAACCCCCCCCCCCCCCTCCACTGTAACCAAAAATATTAAAACAAGAGAAAACTTCCCCCCCCCACAGAAACAAAAAAAGCAGCTATCGCACAATACAATAACAAAAAAATGCAACGTAAAACAAGAAAAAGTATCAGACCTACCAACACCTAACTAACAAAATAGGTTTGCACATTTTGCTTACTATTTTCATAAATGCAAGAAATACACATTAACCTTTAGGAATACTCTTTCTCCAACAATATTCATCTAAATGCACTTGCAACACTGTAATCCTCCTATTTCCCTGCCCGACAACAGATTTTACAACCCCCCCCCCCCCCCCCAAATGCCCTTCGATGGTATTAGTACAAGCACCAGTCTTATAATCTTTAAACTGAATATTGTGATTCACGACCAAATGATGATAACCTCTTTCAGCCAGTCCCTTGTACGAAGCAAACCCATCTGACACGACTACAGGACTTCTTCCACATACTTTTCCATTAAAGATGTCAACACCCTCTTTGTACAAATTGGTTCAAAAATGGCTCTGAGCACTATGGGACTTAAAATCTTAGGTCATCAGTCCCCTAGAACTACTTAAACCTAACTAATCTAAGGACATCACACACATCCATGCCCGAGGCAGGATTTGAAACTGCTACACTAGCAGTCCCGCGGCTCCAGACTGAAGCGCCTAGAACCACACGGCCACTGTGACCGGCTACAATTTGGTACAACCCTAAATACATCAGCACAATCCCCTACAGAAACTACTACCAGTACTCCAAAAACCCAAAGCCCAACCACCTCATGCCCCTTTTCATACTTTCTCTTTACAAAATGAGTCTCATCTACTTCAACTGTAACCTCTGCCCCTCCTCCCCAGCCCCATGATCTCCTATACTTTATAAATTCCCCGCAGACTTCTCTATAAAGTGAAAACCAGTCAACTACAATGCCACACGAAACCCCTGCTTCGTGCATGACAGATTTGCAAAAATATTGATAGCAAAAATGTAAGGTTAACATGACTATTACTTCCTAATTCTGACTCGACCTTTCGAACCACGTACCACTGCATATGGTTCTCCATATATTATTTTTTCTGTACCTCCAGATACATTCGTGATAATGTAACTTCTGCAATAACACACAATGATTGCAAAAATCTTATAGCTCTGATTCTGTGTCAGTCATTTCCTGAAGGAGAATTTTTGCTGTAAACACAACTGACAAAAAAATGGCTCAGAACACTATGGGACTCAACAGCTGAGGTCATCAGTCCCCTAGAACTTAGAACTTCTTAAACCTAACTAACCTAAGGACATCACACACATCCATGCCCGAGGCAGGATCGAACCTGCGACCGTAGCAGTCACGCGGTTCCAGACTGAAGCGCTTAGAACCGCTCGGCCACCCCGGCCGGCCAACTGACTCATCCATAACGAAAAGCAATTGCGTGAGAAATCAATATCTTGTAAATCACGACTACTTTCATTATCAAAAGATGCCAAAAACAAATTACTATATGAAAACAAAACAATCTACTTCGAATTTTTAATATACCCACGTAACGATGAAATCCAGAGAAATCAGTTAAAGTTCATTGACACCAATCTGTGGCACATACAAAATAACATCTCACATTACGTCATTAGTCAAAGCTGATGGGTGGAAGCGCATACTAGAATTGACCGTTTTTTCACCCCCCTTATTTATGAACTGGCATGTATCTACAAACATCTTACTGAATATTTTGGACCACAATCTATTCAGATGTAGACCATCTTTGGCGAGACACTTTGCACTTAAAAATTTGTTGGGATCAATAAACACCACTCCCAGTTTATTGTACTGTTTTCTTTAATATTGTCGTTTATTCTCTGCATGTCACTGTCGCTCACCGATCTCCTGAACACACTGTCACTTGTTATTCTGGAATTAGAGTAGAGTCATCTTACTGTTAGGATGAGGTTCCTTGTGTGGTTTACAATTTCTTCCTCGCTGTTATTTGGAAGCGAATTTGTTCCCACGTGGATAAAAACCCCTTTTCGATTTCTGTTGCGCTTATATGATGCGTTTTCTTGAATTTAAGACGTTATTTGTGTGTGTATGCAATTGATGCGTCCTGATTTCAGGTCGAAAGTCGATTTCAGAGTTTGGAACTACTATTTTTTTTAATGAGTCATCTATAATAAAGAATTCTCTTTGTCTGATTATAATGCTTCTTTCTGTATTTTCTGTATGCTACGCTGGTCCACTTATGTTTGTTTGGTTCTTCCGTATCTTCAGTTCTTTTTCTCTCGTAATGGCGGCTGAATTTTTTGGTGGTTTGTCAGTTTATCACCCCTCGTATTTGCCGAATTAGGTCCATATAATACTCTAGTTTTTTTCACACATACATAACGTTTTTCACGTTTCAGTGCAATATTTTCATGCTTTAGTGCGTCAGTTCTGTTTTCAGAGCATCAATGTCACTTGGAACTAAGAACACGAATAATTTCGTATTTAGAACTTACTGCGGATGTTAATCGCACATTTTCGTCACTTAAAGTCGAGGCATGTCCACTAAATATCGACATTTATAAATTTCAGACACGTTTGCGCACTTCTCGTGGAAGCAAAAGTTGCACTTGATGCACCGATTTCCTTTGACTATACGTTTTTTACACTTTCTGCGCGAAGAATCATTTAATTTCAACTGATTTTGGAGTTATCACCACACGATCCTACCGGCGCCATCTTTCCAGATGATGAAAGGCATGTGGGACATCGTAAATTGGGAACAGCACTATCACAGGCAGGATTCGAAAATATTAAGTGCAGCTGCATTATCAGCCCCCCAGGAAAACGCAAATAAATGTAATTCTTACTTCACACGGGTAGTAAAAAACTTCATACAACAAAAACCCACAGTGTGCTATAATGATTCAGTACAGATGAATGTCAATCAAAAAGTTATCTTCCTACATCACATTAGAGAGAAAGAAATGCTAAGCACAATAAAGGAACTCAAATCAAAACACACCTTCGGTATAAGCAGTATCCCTAACTTCATTGTAAAGAATTGTGCTCCCTTCACACCAAGCGTCTATTTGACACTTTAAACTGTCCTCTGTCAGTGGGTGTGTTCCCACAAAATAGATAAAAACCTCAGTATCTAACTATAGGGAAAAATTACTTTTATCTGGCTTTCCCAAAATAGTGGATAAAAATCTACTATAAGAAATCAAAAACTTCGTAGAAAAATAAAACCATACAAGTGCAAGTACGGCTTGTGCTCCGAGAGATGCGAACAAACAATTATGTATAATGATAACAGCAATAATTTAATATGGCTCAATGGTCTGCGAAACGTCTTTCTATTAAGCACCACTTTGGCAACTATCCTGTTCCTAAGCTGCACCACTTATCCAACCGAGAAAAGGGGGACTTACAGAATCTGAAACACATGTTTCTGGCCACTCTTCTTCATTGAGAGGTGAAGGCTAGGTTAAAGCAAAGACCGAAAATTCATGGTCTGATCGAGATGCAATTCTGCAGTTCCCAGTTATGCACTTTACTGCTAGTCCACCAGGGCTGACATCTATATGGAAAGTTCATCTGTAGGTTTTTAGGAGTGAGGTTGGATCAAAATGTATGTGACAGTTGTATCCTTCAATTGCATTCACTTAGACACCTAAATTATTTGCACTGCCTAGGGACTGAGCATTTAACACATATTTCAACTTGGTACCTTTCCCACTCCTGGGAAAGATGGGTCATAACAGTGAGACAGATGGACTGACAAATTAATCCTGGAATGCTTCCATTCGACAAAGAGCCAATTTGTCAATTTTTTCTAGATCTACCAGAGGCACTTTGCATCTTAAGTCACAATATGTTTATGATATTGGTAGGTGTAGGTATTTAGGGACTACACAATGAGTAGTGAAGATTTAAACTACAAAATAGAGAGCAAGTAGGGGTACTTCATACCAAGAAGGAATTAATGTAAAATTCTATTACTCAGAAATACTGAGTATTAAGTATGGTGTACCACAAGGCTGCATTCTGGGACCAGTTGTGATTTTTGCTCTTCATAAATTACCTGGAACCAACTAGTGCATGTCAGATGTGCATTAAATTTCCAGACAACAAAAATGTGCCAGTATAAGGAATGACCAAACAAAAGTTATGGAATGAAATCCAAATATAAATCTGTATATATTCTCGGAATGGAAAAAAAAACTTGCATCACTGAAACTTTATTTTTCAATGTAGTCTCCTTGTAGATTAATGCACTTGGACCAATGATGATGCAGTGCCTTGATCCCATCTCGAAAATGAGTTTCCTCCACGCCTACAAAATATTGTCAACTCCGACTATCAAGTCTTCATTTGAAGTGAATCTTCGTCCATCAAAAAAAATTTTCATTTTTGGGAAGAGATGGAAGTCTGACGCAGCCATATCAACTGAATAAGGCGGGTGTGGAAACAATTCCAACCTTAGTTCATGTAATTTTTCCATGGTGACGGCACGTGTGCAGGAGTGCATTGTCTTGATGGAAGATGACTTTTCCTCCTTGCTAAAACTGGCCTTTATTTGCGTATCTTTTGTTGAAATTTGTCCAGGAGGTTAGCATAATATTCTCTAGTAATTGTTTGTCCAGTGGGGAAATAATCTACAAATAGAATCCCCTTAGCATCCCAGAGCACTGATGCAGTGACCTTCCTCACCAAAGGAATTGTCTTCGCTTTGTTTGGTGACAGAGAAGCAGCATGGTGCCACTGCTTTGTCTCTGGGATATAATAGTGTACCGAAGTTTCATCTGTGGTCACAAACCAGAGCAAAATATCTTGTTCATTTCTCCTAAAACAAGCCAAACATTGTTCTGATATGTCCATTCTCACACGTTTCTGGTCCAGCATCAAGAGTTGTGGCACCCACCCTGCAGATAATTTTTTCCATTTCTAATTCTTCAGTTAAAATGTGATATATCCTTCCAGATGGCATCTGGCAAGCACAAGCAATTTCACGCTCTTTCAATTGGTGATCCTCCATGACCGTTTTGTGCACTTATACAATGATTTCTGGAGTAGTGACATCTTAGCGACTAATTCACGGATCATCATCTAACCTCTCGCGACAAAATTTAAATTCATTTGTTCACTTACCAACTGTTGAATATTTAGCAGCCGCCGCAGTGCTTATGTAACACGGCCACAATGGTGAAGTGTCACTAGGGCAGGTAAGTGAATCATCCACACTGTAGTCCCGTTATTACTTCAAAGGCTGTTGCCTCTTTTCAGGGACCATATGTTAGTCTGTCCTATCCACAAATACCCCTCCAATGTGACTGCATCTATGGTGGGGCTTTCTGTATGGTCATGGCAAAATAAATGGTTTTTAGGAGTTTTAATACACAGCTTGTATATGCCATATCATTCAGCAGCAAAGCTTTAATTTAGTGCAATTACTAGTGCATCAAAACTTAATCTGAATAATTTTCAGAAGCAGAAAATTTAATGTGACTATGGGAGAAAGGGATTAACTTCGAAGGTAATGTTTAAGTTATTATCTTTAATAGTTCCTTCTTCTAGCACAAAGTTGAAAAAACAAACTTTTGAACATGCTTACATGAACTGCAGCATTAAGGCAGTGCACTAATAATTCTCAGAGTACTGAATGTCCGAATATCGCACTTTAGGAACTAGTTACCACAGAACTTTATCACTGCACTTCTATAGGGTTAAATGCAAAAAATGTAAGAAGTGAAAGTAACCACTCACTGCCGAGTTCAGGCGCTAACCTTTCAAACAACGCTTCACAAACATTGGGCAGAATTGTTGTGTGTTACAAATGTATTTACAGTCAGCAACTGCAAACACTGCTGTATTCTTTGAAGATTTTTCTTGTCAACAGGGCCTCTGGATTTTGTATCACAGTGTAATCACATAATTCATTGTCCTAAGTGTGATTACAGATCATCTTTAAATATACTTAACCCCAACAAAACCTCTAGCGAGATTTCAGTTTCTCACACAAGTGATGGGAATTTGCTATTCGTTATTTTTTCCAGAAGTGCCATATGTGTGAATGGGAAGTTGTTTGAATTATTCTTTTTCTTTGTCAGTGCAGTAACATTGTTACCTACTTCCAATTGATAGGCCAATGTATTTCGATTTATTCAAAAGTTACATCATTTGATCCTACAGCTTTGCAGCTCTTACTTATCAGTTTAAATAGTCACTTATAAGTTTTGCTTCTCAAATCTTTGATGGAATGAATGTCTGACCATTTTTGCACATTTCCAGTTTAAGGTACATAACTAACTGAAAGATTCCCAGTTGCAATGTGGCCCTGAGTCCACATTAAACTGTAGACTCTTCTACAATTGTTTGGGAAACTAAGTTCAAAGGTTAGAGGAAGGCTGGAGCATACCACCTCCAATAGCAGGACTAATAAGTACTGTGGTGCTCAAACTCTCCTTCTGGTAGAGGACAACTTAATCTTACTAACTAAAAATAAGAAACAATGAAAAGAATTAATTTTTGACAAGCAGCCACTCAGTGAGTAAAAATAAGAAATATCAGGCAGAGTAAATAAATAGCTTTTCTTTATTTTTTAAGAAAGTTTTTTAAGTATAAATATTAACAGTTCTTAATACTTCAAAAATACAATTTTTGTACTAATAAAAAAACAACTCTAACCCTAATACATTAGCCACCGATTACAGCACCAAACTCTGAAACCATCTAAAAATTTATATAAAATTACAACAACATTATGTTTGCCATCATTTGTGCACTTCTCTTCCAGATTCATGCTTTTCCATATACTGAATGTGAGAAACCATTACAAGGTATAAATGCAATTAACTTGTGAAAAAAGATACAAAATCTGAACCACTCAGACTTTAAAAATAACAATTTTACTTGTTTTTAAAGCTTTTCACAGAAAAGGTATCTGTTGATCTATAATGATGATGGAATGAAACCATGAGAGCTAACTATAAAATTAAAAAATGAATATGAAGACTAGATGAAACAGACGATAGCTGACTTATCTACTTCTCAAATAAGAGGGTATGCAGCAGCAAAACACATATACGCAAACAGTAAGCTGTTATCTTGACAGAACATAGCAGACAAGCATTAACTAGCAGTAGAAGGCAAGAAATGCAACTGTTGGTAGGATGGAACAGCATAGTTACTTTAAAGTCCAAAATTCTTTTCTTACACCGTGATTTGGTGTGATTATTCCTTTTCTTCCCAACATGTTTGTAGTACTATTCAACTAGCGTATATAACTATCATGTTAAGAAGAAGCACTTTGAAAAGCTGAAATGTGTCATTGTTGCTGCATTTGTTCCTTTATGGCAGATGATGATAGTAATAATAAAAACACTAAAATTGTTCCATTCCTTCATCACAATAGAATCTCATTTCATATGAAAGTAAACTGACAATAATGGTAACTACGGTTTCAGGGTATAAATACAATAAATATTAAACTAGCTTCTGCCTTAGTCTTCTTCAGGCTCACGATAACCATCACTGTACTGTACTTTTCCTGCCATTTCCATAACTGCCCGAGCTTCTGTTTGTGTGTCTAGAACACTTCGCCCTTTTGACTCTTCCTCCTCTTCTGGTTCTGGGCCTACTCCCCAGGCTTCTACGTGCTCTATTTTAAAGCATTTTTGAGCAGAGAGCATATGATAATTTCTGTAAGTTGTACATGTTTCACTACAGTGACCACTTCCAAATTCAGCATCGAGCCAAAATCCAAAATAATTATGTTGTCCACCCATTCCCTGAAAATTAAAAGTAATTTCATAGAAACAAAAAAATTGGGATAAGTAATTCTAGTTAGCTTACAACAACCACATACAGAAATTTAATAAAAATTAGCATTTTGATGTCAAATTTTAAGTGTAACCTTTACAGATAAAGAATACAACACTAAACTTAGAAGAGCACTGAAATTTTTTTTTCACAGTTTGGAGGTTCTAATATATACCATATTCTATGTATTTTAAACTTTGATACAAATCAGTTCCAAAGTAACAGTCTACGGACTGATTCTAAGAATGGATCTGACATTTGTTGATTCATTATTATAAGATATAGTGCACTGACAAGTAACCATCTGATTTCTACTGTGTGCATATTAATGATACATGAAGTTTTTGTTACAACTTAAATGTGGATTATAACTTTATTTTGAATTAGATTGAATTTCCAGAATGAGATTTTCACTCTGCAGCGGAGTGTGCGCTGATTAGATTGAATTTGATATGAATCTTATAGATGACAGACAGATGTTTAAAAGCTTTCAACATTCATACAACGTAGGGTTTTAATCATAATGTGCACACAACAGTTGTTGAAAATCATTCAAAAGTAGTACACTAAAAAGATGTGCACCAACATTCACCTTCTGTAGAAAGTGAAGTTTGTTGTATGTTAAACAAATACATATAATCATGCTGGTCTATCCTTTAAGTGTGGCTTTGACACTAGTAACATTCACTAGAAACTATATATATATATCTTAAATGGGTGGCAATAAATGGCAATAGAGCACACTAAGAATGAAATCTAGAATAATGTAGATTATTTGCATGGGAATGTCTATTACAAAGAGTTGCATGACTAACATATTTCCAATGACAAACATCTCTTAGTGCACTGCAACCTGTTCAATATGGAGACTGGGCCAACTAGTAACACTATGATAAGGTTATAATGTATAATTCCCAAATGAGAAACTTTTCTGTGTAATAATATTCTTTCCTTCAGCACTTTACATGTGTGTCTGCTGCATACAGGGTGTAATGTGGTAAATTGCTGACTGGGGAATGATAAAAAAAATGAACACTTAGAAACACATTTTTAATCAGACAGTAATGGAAGTTTCTAATTACAAGGTTTAAACAGCGTATCTGGCAAATGCCTACCTTCACAATCCACATATTGCCACACTCATTTTCTGAAATTCCCATGCACTCTTTCAAACATGTCTTCTGGTATTCTTGCAATGCCAGCCTCAGTATTGTTCTTGAGGTGTTCCAGGGTGTTGGAATGGCTACAATACACCTTTGACTTCAGGTAAAAAATCACATGAGTAAGTCTGGTGATTGTACGGTGTCTAAAAAAATTCATGGTAATGCCCATTGTGTGTGCAGAGGCACCATCTTTTCAAAACCACGTATCCTGTAATTGCATTGCCCCAAAAGCTGGCAGGAAAATCTCTTGAAGCATAGTGAAGTAATGATCCGAATTTACAGTTACAGAATCTGGGCACTTTGTCTTGGCATTTCAAGATGTTCCCTCCACCGGATTCTTCATGATGAACTGAATTTTCACCTGTATAAAATGAGTGGGGTCCAGCAATTGTCAGTACGGCATTATGTAACACGAAGAACATCTTGTGAAGACATGCTTGCAACCATACTCTGTGACACAAATGTGTTGTTTCCTGATGAGGCACAGTTTCACCTCAGGGGATGTGTAAACAAACATAATATGCAGAACTGAAGCAACATGAACCCCAAGCAAATTCACCAGAGACCCCTGCACTCAGACTGTGTCACTGTGTGGTGTGCCATATCACAAGTAGGCATCATTTGGCCTTACTTTTTCCTGGAAAATTCTGAATGAATTTATCCAAATGAAAATTGATTGCTGTCCAGGAACGTGTCTGTGTGGGAGTATTGCAAATTGCTACCAAAAGCACACAGCACTGCAATAATCAAGCGGGAATTCGAGAAATACACTTCAACACAAAATGAACGCTCCTCATGTGTCCACTGCATTATCACAACTGAATACAAACCTCCCGTCGGTCACTAAAAACCATGCCCACTCTCTCTTTTATTTAACCAACAGTGCTGCCACAATGTGAATTCTAAAAAAGCAATTTACTGTGCTCCACCCTGTATATTCTTTTTTCATGTTTTTTGATAATTTTTAGTTTTGTTCAGTAATGTGAGGTGTAATAAGTAAATAACATACATGGTCATTGAGGTTAATAATTTAACAATAAAAAGATTCTAAATTATCCTCTGGAATTACATACTTTCATTGGAATGCAACAATGAATGAGATTCTCTGGTTATTAACTTAAGGCAGCCACACATGTAACTGCATGCTTGACAAGCATGCATGGAAATATGTGCTCACACAAGCTTACACAAATCCCTTGCACCTCTACATGTCTCAAGTGAGCTTGTATGAGCATCAGTTTGTTTTCTAGAAATCTCAATGCACTGACTTTGAGACTTTTTTGCTTGTTTAAGAAAACAAAACAAAAGAGGAAATATGAGTGGACTAAAAAGTTGTGCTTACTCAGTTAACTGAAGATATATTCTTGTGACTGACATAATATCTCGGGATGAATGAAGAAACGTATTTCAATCTTCTGTCACTCATTACACCTTTGATTAAAAACCAGGCTGTAACACCACATGAAAGGCTAACAGCAACATTGTGATTTCTCATGATCGGAAGGAGTCAGGAGGACCTCAAACACACACCCATAATTTCATCATAAGCACTGTGTGTCATAGTGACTAAGACCTGCCATGTTATCTATGAGGAGTTCTAAAGTAATTTCTTAAACATAAGTGAACACTTTTTTCAGATCAACTCTTATTTGTAAGTAAATAACAGACAAAATGGTGATTAACGTGCAGATTAAATATAACTATAATTTGTCACGAAAAACGCAAGCGAGTTGTTAAAACCCAGATGTTCAACAGTTTGGCAGTAGGCACTCTGCAGCAAACCAAATGCTGCACTAACATCACATACGGTGTGTGTTGGTTTTCTGCCATGCATGAAGCATCATTTATTATTTTTTCTGCAAAAAGTCTGTTTACAGCCAGAAATGTTTCATTTTGGCAGCCACATTTGCCACAAACTTCATGTTTGTCTTTGAGATTCACTACTCAAACATACTCTTGAGCCTGTGGCCGAACCACTTCTTTCTCAATGGGTTGTCTCTCTTTCGACCTCACCAGCATTACTTCAGTAGAGTCTTTTGTACTGGTACTTGGTACACAGGCAATGTCATGTCTGTGATAGCAAATTAATTTGAAGGCCCAGCTTCAACTCTTCCACAGACTGTGCAACACCTACTGATACTTCAGTAACTTCATTCTACAAATGAGATGCAGCATTCTTCAATTTTCAAAATGTAAACAAACATGTAAGACAAAAACACTTTTCATAAATCAGTCTAAAACAATGATGCAGAGTTTTAAATTAAGAGTTAAAATTATAATATAAATATTACAATAAATACAGACAATTAAGAAAGTGCGCAGCAATATATATTTAGTAACTATTATAGATAACTATCTGATGTGGATGGAGCACACGGATCTCGCTGTGTAAAAATCTAACCACACAAATTTTCCTCATATGAAAAAAAGCAATAGTTTTGGATGATACAGTACTCAGAACAATGTGCTATGTGCTCATGTATCCACATACATGTAATAAAAGTAACTATGTTCCATACTTTTCATTACATTCGTTATAATGTTCGAATGTAATTTTAGGTAACATTTTTAACAGTAGGATTATTCATTTTTCAGGTTCCTAAAACAGAGCATGACTGGTCCAGTATAGTAAATGATTTTGAAAAGAGATGCTACAGCTGATGCCAATTATGTATTTATTCTATCTGATTTCAGCACAAATGGCAGAATATCCAGTGACGTATCGAACACTTCACATATATTTGTGTGTGTGTGTGTGTGTGTGTGTGTGTGTGTGTGTGTGTGTGTGCGCGTGCGTGCGTACGTTTGGGGGGGAAGGGGGGTTGCATTTTCTTTGAGGGCAGATATGCTGAAATTGTTCCAATAGAGTGACTAACTGCTTGCAGGGAGGAGGGAAGGCTCTGCAACTACTGATTATGCAGAGCTCAGCACATTAAGAACTTTTTTGGAATCTTGACAGCATGTTTTAAGATTTTTCAAACCGTTATAAATTTGGAAGTCAACCTTATTGATAAGGTCGTTAAAGCAACAGTACTTTCAAAGTTATTTAATGTCCACCATTGGTGAAACCTATGCTCCAAGTAATTCTCTCAATTGTGAGGACACACAAAACGGCATATTCCTTGATGGAATAACATCAGAGCCTTCCAATACACTACCACTACAAAGGTCAACTGCTGGAAATATTCCACTTGATGCTAAACATGTGCAAAACAAGTTCATAAGTACCTTGTAAATGGAGAACAAGTTCCTTGCCAACAAAATGAGAAACAAGTAAAAAACTATATGTATTGAAATAAAGACACATATTTTTAACTAACTCCTACTGTAACTAAATATTATTGACAACCCAGCTCACTTACCTCTGTTCCTTCTAAATTAGTTGTAGAGAATCTGGGAGTCTTCTGCGCACTGGAAAACAAACAAATCTAAATATCATAAAACAGGTTTATAGATTTTGTCGGCCCCTGACTGCTTTCCAGTTTCTTCTTCTCTCTTCCATAATTTCTTAAAGAATTTGTTGTTTTTATCACAGTTTCTCTTGTTGCTGCAGGATATAATTCTTCATATTTGGCAAGACGTATTCATAAGCAGTATCACTCACTGCTTTATCATGGTGTTCTTTACCTTTTACATTGCATAAGCATGTTTATAGGTTACAAATTTCTCCAACAATTCACAATTTATATTTCTGAGAGCAGACATGGAATTGGAAACATGGTAAGATATTCGCTTAACACATGCTACCACACAACTGGGATTTGATCAAGCACTAGACTGGTTGAACAATCCTGATGCTTGCGCAGACTGATCCTACACGTGCTCAAACATGCTTGCACAAGCCTACTTGTGCGTGTGTGCTTGTCAAGCATACAATTACATGTGTGGCCACCTTAAATGGGTAGGTAATAATATCAAGAGCATCTGATGATTGTTGCAAACAGCTCTGTAACAGCATACAGTATCACATTTAAAGTTATAAAATATATCAATTCACTTCTTCAGCCGGTCAATATGCTTTCCACTATGAAACAAAACTAGATTGATAAAAATGGAATGGACAATTTCACTCATGTTTTAGGTGCTTTCTCCAAGACATTTTTCCTCTTTTTAAATGTATGCACTGATAAACTTGCAAATTTACTCTCCTTAAGGATAATGTCATTTATAAAACTACAAACAAGGGAAAGTCCAGGCTAGAGTACTGCCAATATTATAAAAAGGATAGATTGCTACTCGTAAAAGGAAGCTTCACAACACATGCCATTTGGATCCTTCCCTCCCCACCAGCTTTTCTGAATTACGCAGATGGGAATCATCCTTACAACACATTCTCTGCTCCCACCCTCAACCTACAGTAACTTACTATCCCCACACCCTCTGTCCAATAACCTCCTCTCAGTTCACATACTCTCACCCCTCACTGTGCACTGCTCTCTGCTAATGCACCTACCAATCTTTTGCTATCTCTGCTCCTCTCTCAGGCTACACCCCTCCTCCTCCCTCCCTCTCAGCCTCCTGACGCTGCACTTGGCATCCCTGTCCTGCCACCTCTAGTCCTTGCACGCTCCACCATAAAGTGCTGATTCTGCTCCCGGGTTATATCACTCTTGTTTAATGCACTTTGGTTGCATTCTGGCTGGAGCGGCTAGGGGCAGCTATCGTTTGTATGAGATGTGAATATGTATGCATTATTCTTTTCTGAAGAAGGCTTTGGCATAAAGCTTATATGTAACAGTCTTTTTATCAGCTTGTCTGCCACTTAGTATGTCATCTTCAGGATGAGAAGCGATCTGTCCTTTTCATAATATTGTTGATTTATCTAACTACTGCTACAAGCACAAATAGGATACTTACTAGACCATTTGGCAAAGTCTGTTGCTGGACATTAAGGTACTGATAATGATCATTGTAGCCCGTAGGTTCAAACCTCTCCATCACTGGCAATATTCTGAACAAGAAACTGCTATCGTCACCTGAAATTTGTGCAAGACATTAAACAACTACTTCTTAATGGAAAAGTTTTTAAATCAGCATTTGGTGGCACTGTTATAACAATAGAAAAAGAAAAGTGAAGAAATACTTTACCAACATAATTTGGGCTTAGGGTCCAACTGCTGGGTGCAAAACCTCCGAAAACATGCCCATCTCTATCTCTGACAATGACAATTGTAGGTCCCTTGTTCATTATGCAGCCAATAAGTTTTGAGAAACTTTCACCATGCGCAACAGTCGAGAACAGTAGCCTCCACTCACTCTGAAGCTTGGAAGGAAGTCCAGTATTCAAGAAGACAATGCTTGGCCACGACAGTACTGATGGGGACTTATCACTTAAGGTCCTGTTCCAAAATGGAATTGCGTTGTACCTTTCCATTGTATCTTCGTCTAGAATATTGTATATCTTATTAAAAACTACTTTCTGCAGAACAGTAAACAACAAATTCCATGATGTCACCCAAGTAGTCAAATCAGAAAGAGAGACCTCACTGCACACAGGCAAATCTTTGCACAGATGTTTCACTAGTGCCTGGAGCTGGTCTGACTGTATAATTATGTCCTGGCCCACTTTCCAAGATTCAAAGTTTCTTGTTTTCTCGCTTCTGTATGTTTCCATATATGATGTAAAAATGTGTTCCACGTACTAAAAAGAAAGAAAGTAATAGAATTAGGTCAACTGATGGCCTTTGTAAATTTAATAATATATTAATTAGTAACAGTCTACTGTGAATTTGAGTAGAAGTGATAACTAGAAGAAGCTGCATCAATGACTGAAACTAATTCAACAGTGGGGTGTTTGCTGATGTTGGCCAACCTGTCATTAAAACTAATGGACTTTGACAAGTTTGGATCACAATGTAACACTACCAATTGTACTAGCCGTGGTCAACTCACAGTCTGACTCAGTTAAGAGAGGGAAAACACAGTGTGATGCCTTTAACAAACCTAAAATTTCCGCGAGTGCCAAACACACTGTGCAGATATTGAGTATCAAACAGCAATTGTGCCACAAGCTGTTATTTACTTACATGACAACTGCACATCAGGAACATGTCAATGCACAGATAGACAATAAGAACTATGTAGTTGGTTGTGTTTTTAGCACCAACACAGTCGCTGAGAAAGTTTAGAAAATGCCCATTCAGAATTAGTGTGAAACATATTGTGGCTTATAGCCCATTCTAAGACATGAAACTCATATCTAAACATGTGACTTTCAAAGTTTTTTGAACTTCATACCCCTCAAGTTATTCTATTTCATATTGTCACACGAAACATGGATATTATGGAACAAACCAATTTTTAAAAGAATTTTGTAGAAATATATTAAGATTAAATCTTGTCTACTAACTTGTACCATCTCTATGGGGGGACAATGCCTTGTCAAAGTAATAACCATGACAGCAGACAGGATTGCATTCCAGGACAGACCCGAGTGGATGAACCACACGAAGTGTGTCCCACAATGCCCCGTCTCTCCCGCATCCATTCCCATATTTATTCCCGAATTCCCCAAGTACTCAACTAAAGATGTGATATGATCTATACTGAGGGGTGCGTGGCACATGGGAAGATGTATCGCAATTGGAGCCTCAGGTATATCAGGCGAACTCCCTGTGTAATTAGCCTTGTGCTGCGTCAGGGCTCCAAGGTGTCAATCTAATAATTCCCCAATTCTCATGGGACCAAAATGGAAAACATGGAATAAAATAAAACAAAACAAAAGCTTAGGGACTTGAGACCTCAAACATCTAGCCTTGGGGTTTAAACTGATGGAACCTGTTTCAGCAACTGGATCATGCGACAGACCAGTTCAAGAAGTGGAAATCATCAGTGAGAAGTTTGACCAAATTAAGTTCAAATAACAGACATCAACTACAAGACGTCCAAAAACAGACTCTCAGTGTGAATGGTGCAAACAGACTACTACTATCTTCTAGACAGGAAAGAAGAGAATGTGAGAGGATTCTCTGTACATTATCTTCCTGGAACTGGAATTTCATGATTCAGACCAAACAAATAACTACTATGACCTAGCGGCCAACATACACCCACATCCGACGCATAATTATGCCAATCTTGGTGGTTTTCCTACCTCTTTTAGCATTCAAGATGTTCGCCACTTGCAAACTAGCTGCTGACTACATCATGCCGAACTACTTTTTACTTTCCACATACCGCATTTTGTTCCTGAGAGACTCCCCTCTAAGTTTTACATCTTTATAAACTTAACGTACTCTATGCATGAAACAGTCTTATATAAAAGACTAACATAGTCACATTATAAAAGACAAAATTTTGAAAATTACATTCACAAATTAACTCTTGTTAAATAGTTTTACAGAAAACAAGAACAATTATTCACATGTGATGAACCAAAGAACATCGTAATGTACATACTGCATCATACAAAAAAGAACATATAAGTTACATGAAGTTACATATAAGTTACATAAGTTACATATAAGTTACATATCTAACAAGTTTTACAGGTATGGCATTAAGAACACCATATGTAGACAGAATTAGACCATGCTGAGTAAATAAACGGTAGAAGCACCATGCTGAGTGATAAAATGGCAATAAATAACAGCAGAGAGTGTGTGCAAGGAGAGGTTCTGTCCCCACTGCTGTAGAACCTAATGGTGAATGAATTCCTCGAAGAGTTAAACACTAGAGGTTACTTTTGCCAAGGACACAAAGATGATTTAGTAATTCTAATACTTTGCAAATTTGCTAGTACCATTAGAACACTGACGTAAGTGGACATTGAGCAAAACTGGTGCAGGAAACAGAATTTAAGAGTCAGTCCCAAGGAAACTATTATAATATCATTTACAAGGAAGCATATCTGGGACAGATAGTGGACTCTCAAGATCTTCAACAGAACTCTACCAGCAGAGGGGTCAGTTAAGTATTTAGGGACAATTCTGGATGCAAAACTACCCCACACAGAGTATATGTTGCAAGGCAAAAGGAGATCTTGTGTGCACTAGAAGTGCCTGTGGTAAAGACTAGAGTCAAAGCCCCAGGAGTGTGTACTAGATACATACCACTGCAATAAGACCTAAGAAAAGTTGCGGGTCCACAGTACAGGGGGAATGAAGTACAAAGACGGTGGCTGCTAAGGAGCTTGGCACAGTACAGAGATTGGCCAGCTTAGGAGCAGCAGGCATAATTAGCAGCACATCCACTGCTGCGACAGAGACCATGCTGAATGTGGCCATGTTACACCTTTAGTCAATCCAGAATCTCACACCAATATAACGAATGTGGTAGATACAGGGATGATCCGAGAAATGCCAGCTGACAATACACCTGTCAAGCTGATAACTGAAAGCAAAGAAAGAATAAATCTCAATACCAGTCAGGACACACAGCTGGTTTACAGACTGAATGAAAACAGTAAAAGGTGCTGGGGCCTGGGTATACGGGATACAGCCTAGATCAGATAGAGCAATCTCTTTACTGAAGCTGGCCGCAGTATTACAGGCTGACATATTTACTGGAATGTGCGTGGAGGAGAATCTGTAGGTGCTATATGGAACGTTGCATCTAAATTTATTCAGACAGAAAAGCAGCTTTGAAATCTCCATCTACCCTTTCAACAAGACCAAAGATCATTGCAAAATGCCATGAAACTTTTTTGAGGGCTAGGAGAATGCAATGAGATACACCTGCTGTGGGTCCTTGGTCACTCAGGAATCACTGACAATTAACAGGCTGCTAGGCTGGTCAGAATGTGTGTGATAACTCCATTTGGTGGACTGGACCCTGTCCCAAGCATCAATAAAGCAATGGTAAAATCAAAACTACACAGCTAGGTCAAAAGGCAAAAGGAAATTTTTCAGATGTAGAACTACCTTCTCGGATGGATGAGCCAGACAGGTCAAAAATAGACACACACACTCTGTCAGAATACTATCTTTTGAAGAAACATTTTAATTTTCACTGAGAGTGAAAGTTCCCTGTGCGAGATGAGATGAACTCTGTATGGATTTAAGCAGTCAGATTATGCCTTACAAATTTTAAGTGAACATGTTTTTGTTTTCATCATCATCATCATCATCATCATCATCATCATCATCATCATCGTCTCAAGATTGGTTTGATACATGTCTGATTCCCAATGACAACATTCTCCTGAGTTTATCCCTGCCCAGAGATCTGAGAGAGGTGACTATATTATACCCAAGAGGACACAGTCATCAGTAAGCTAAACGACAGAGCTGCAGGTTCTCAGGAAATTTAACTGCAGTAGTTTGCTCCTGCTATCAGCCATTCACTGTACCAATGCAGGAAGGCCATGAAACGTAACCAGCTGATTGTTGCTCCTGCAATAACCTCTGGAGCCATATGTTAGTCTGGACTCTCCACAGATACCGATCAAATTTAGATGCATCTATGTCCCATTAAGGCATACAAGCCACTCCACTGCTGCTAAGTCCTTGGTTCACTGGGGTAAAGGAATATATTTTAAAAATTTCCTTTCAGATAAGTTTTCTATCCTTTTCAAATATACACTTAAGTTGATTTAAATACTAGTCTCAGAGTTTCACAAACAATTTTTATCCAACATTAATAATTCCAAAAAAGGTTGAAAAGAAGATGCAAACTGCAAGAAAAGACTATGTATATGGTAAACACCGCAACATTGATAAACTACATCATGCTATCAAAACAGGACAGGACAGACATGGCAGCTGAAACATTGAAAGTAATCTCTCACAAAAATCACCACCCTCGTCCTCCTCTTCCAATATTCCCACGGCATTATATCTTCCCACAAGGTAATAATGTCTTCTCAGTTACTATCAAGATTAAGGGATGGGTGCTTTAGCAGCTTTGGGAATTGTATTGGCAATATTATCCACAAATTCATGGACATTATTGTGAGGTTTGAAAACAGCCAACTGGTTGTATAGGGAATAGTTTACCTCGCTGAGCTCTCACATGGATGACTTACTTTTGTCTGGCATGTGTGGCCATCATGGGGCCATGGAAATGCAGGTTATCAACCACTATCCTATCAGCAGCACTGGCAACCATCAGAGAGTGAAACAAGATTTCTGTGGCACTGAATGATCCAGTAGCAGAAATGAAGTGTATGCTTGCCTTACATTCAAAAGACACAGTCTGGTGATAGCTAAAGGCTCCACAACTCAACCCCTGGAGCAGGGAATTGAGAAGTGCCATAGCACCTTACATGCATTTAACATGTTGTACTGGCGTAACCAAAAGCGCCAGAGGGAAGAGGAAGAATGCAAGTCCAGAGAAGGCAGTGAGACACATTAGCCAACAGCGTGCTGACTAGGACATCACCATGATAGCAGCAGCATCTAGCTGAAGTGAAAATAAGTGCCGCACCTGGACATTAGTGGACAGTATTCACAGAGTATTAGCACGGCCTAGCAGAGAGTGCTACGATAACAGTTATTAATGATCCAAAAACTGTGTGTTTAACTTGCAATGACCACTGTATATAGCAAAGGACTGATTTACATTGCACGTCGCCCATTGCTTGTGACACCCTTGATACTTCAAAGTTAAGTATTGTCAATCTTCTTATTTGTAATAAAACTATATATAAACACTAACTTGATGGCCACAGACATTTTCTGCTGACACCTTTAATTCTCTCTTGTCTTTACTTTGCAGGGACGCTTATTGCTTTAACAGTTTCTTGTTGTTTTTGCTAATCAGTGTTTTCAGGTAGGCATTGCAGAAATTTTCTTTGTTTGTGTTCTAATTTTATTTGATTGCCTTGTCTATTTTTTGCATCTGTCACTGCCAACATGTCAACCCCACCTGTTCCACCCCCTGCTCAGGCACAACAGCCACAAGCATTAGATACCACACAGTTAATGCAGATGTTTCAGGTTCAGACACAGCAGGTTTCTGCACTACTCAACACGGTGCAGCAGCTATTCGGCACCCGACAGAACAAGCACAGCCTACTACAGCTGCTATACCACCTTTTTGTCACTTTTTTGACCAAGAAGAGGAATGGCTTGAGTGGTGGTCACAGTTCGAGGCACATTTACTAACTCACAATATATCAGGTACTGTGAAACTTATCTATTATCAATGGTAGGAAGTGCAGTGTTCCGCCTAATCACAAATCTTTATCAGGGTGTATACATGGACAAGGAAAAAAAATTCCCGGATTTCCCGGTTAAAGTACATTTTCTCCCAGATGAAAATACCCTTTTTTCGTGTTAAGTACCAGTATACTTTTCATCAAAACTGTACAAGTTATCAGTCCTTTCAATGGTTGTGGTTTTATACACTGGCGTAGAATTTCCCGGCACTTTAGAAAACGAAACTTAGGGAAAAAACCACGTTTTGGAAAGATGTCTGATGTGCAGCCACACGTACATTGTATATTTCGTATTATGAAAGTATAAATTTGAACTCTACCAAACATCGCATATTACTTTCCGAAGGACTGAGATCAAGATTGCGATGCGCTTTTGTATGCCAGTCGTAGCTCATGTTACGTGATCTCGCCAGCCGATGACAATGGATATTCAGAGCATAGGACACGTGATGTGGTCAGCCAATAGCAGCATCACTGTTAAGTAGCGCGCGCGCGCGCACACACACACACACACACACACACACACACACACACACACACACACACAAATATAGGGGGAGGTAATGGTTTAAATTAATATACGTAGTGTTGCTACAAGAAAAGAAAAGCTTTTATGTATAATATTGGTCTCTAAGATTAATAAGCTGCAAGAGAAGCTATGCTTTCACACATAATGTTGATCTTTTCTGCACATGTTCCACTTTAAGATGTTGTTGTTGTTGTTGTTTTCAGTCCTGAGACTGGTTTGATGCAGCTCTCCATGCTACCCTATCCTGTGCAAGTTTCTTCATCTCCCAGTACCTACTGCAACCTACATCCTTCTGAATCTGCTTACTGTATTCACCTCTTGGTCTCCCTCTACGAGTTTTACTTTAAGATACATGTGTCAGTAAAATTGTTAACAATGACAAATGTCTGATCTTCTAGGCTCGAAAATATTCTAAATGGTCGTCCTCAAAGATTTGATTTTTGAATGAGAGTCAAACGCTCTATTTATCGGAAATTGCGCACATAGTTCATCTTGCGTAAAAGGAAATTTACATAGAAAGTAACGCTTTCCAAACAACCATTTGGAATATTTTCCCGCGACCTGTTAGATTTGTTTCAGCAGTTTCCAGAAAGCGCCACACTTGAGCGGCTACGATGACGCAGGAAACATTAAAAATCTTACATTAGGTCATAAAAGAAACAAGACATGAGAGGATACTCCGAGAGCATAGGAATTTTGTGAACTGTACTAAAATGCATCATTCAGCTTAAAGTGCACATTCGTATGTCCAGATTCAGATGTAAATTTTCTTGGAGTTCCAGTACTGTATTATCTCATGTTTAGTTCTTTATTAAGACCTAATGCCATACGTGCTAGAAGATGAAAACGTGAAGTTGAAATGCAACAAACAGTTGCAACTAGCCAATAGTGTCGAATTAAATGCTTTGTTTCAAATAAATTGACTGCCTCAGAGGAAAAGATTAATAAAAGTCAAATTTCCTTACCAAACCTACAAAAATAACTACATTGTTCTGCAAGGCGATTAACGCTTGACTGTCAGAAAGGTGGAAACAAAATAAAATCTGAAACTAATTACATATTTGAGCCTTCCATAATTGTGTGAATGTATTTTAATTCACTTGATAGCCCCCTGCCACAGAAATTCGTTTTGTTTTCATTTGACGTGGGGAGCAATAAACGAAGAGGAAACAGCAAAATCAGTTAACATAAACACGGGTCACGTAGAGACTACCACCTCCCTACTACAACTCTCACTGCTCTGTGCATCAGGTCCGTACCTACAATATTTCCGAACCGGGCCAATATTAGATAGTGACGCTCCCCCTCCCTAGAGCGTTTGAGGTAGGGTGCCCAAAATGTACAAAATCGACTATTCAAAAATATCTTAATTTTCTAGCCATCGCATGTCTCTGTATTTCGCTCTGTGGAATTCAAACATGTAATATTTTGTAATGGGTGCCATCAAACTATATTCACGCCAGTGGAAATTAAAATGTCCTGTGGTGCCTCTCCTGCTCCCAGTCGGGCTGGTTTGACATTCTGCTCCTCCTCAAAAAATTCTTGCAATTAATACTGTATGGGATTATTTGTAACCGGAAATTGAGGAAATTTGCAGTCTTTACTGCATATTAGCTAATAACTTGGTGTTTTGTGTGGCATAAAATTAAATATAGGACACACAAAATGAGTAAAGAAAAGAGACAAGCAAGACAGTACACATTTCTTCAGTCCTTAGGTTCTAACTTTTTTTTTTTCCCTCTCTGTAACCTTGCCACAGTGTACTTTCCTTTCCGGGACAGAATCTATTACCTCATCAAAGTTCATCTACATTTAGCTGCATGAAAAGCAAAATGTCATTGTCTAATACTAGAAAAGCTGTTAATATTAATAGTACCCAAGAGGTGTGGTTTCTCGATCTGATTACGTGTATTTTGTCACTCCTAGACAAAACGAAATAGGCCTGCCTAATATTGCAGCAATTGTTATACACACCAAATAAACGAGACTGTTTTTGGCACAAATATTTTTATAACATGGTGGAATATAATTCAAGAAGTACCAATATCAAATGCCTATTATGCCTACTACAAGCAAAAAGTTTTATGTTGGGAAATAGTTTCACATTTCATTCATACATTCTAGCTTCTGAAGCATGAGATCGAGAAGTAGTAATACAATTTTTTATATAAATTTGGAATCATCATGTTCTTCCGTAATTTGTGCGAGTCCCCGTTTCTTGTTTTTCCTCGTTCTATCAATCAATCTTGTCATCACTAATTTTGTAACTATTCCTGTCAGTGTCAAAACTTATTCTCTGGTTAACATCAATAACCCTGCCACAATCAGCGGTTTAGTTATCCCACATTTATTCTCCGATTAAGCGTTATTACGCGTTCGTACAACGCGCGCGTTTTCCGCGCTACTCTCGCAATAGAACTTTAGCGGCTGCTAACCGGGAACTCTGTAACTGACCCTTAGTAGTGTAGCGGTCTGGCCAAAAATTTTCTGTCAAAATTTCATTATCTTGGATATACGGAGGAGACAATACGCAATATTTGTTGCCTGTTATTACTGTTAGTCGTTTATTTCCACTACAGTAGTCTGAATCTATGGAATTTGCTAGTAGTTATAACAAAGCTGATCACCTGCAAATGAAGTCAACCACATACACAGCAATTGGCATTCACCCGTTCAGCTTTATTCCGCTCAGCTCGTATAGACCGTCCCCTTTTGTCTGCAGAAATGTTTATTTCTAGATGCAACGGGGATTCCTCTGGCAGAGACATCACGTACACTATGCACACATTCAAGAATCAATGTAACGATTCTTTCAGAAATCAACGCAGAATTTGTTAAAAAACCAACAGGGATGCGTTCAAAAAAATATGAGTAATCAATAGGCAAAGTGTGCTGGATGCTCTGTGAGACAAGGTCTATTTTCTCAATAATATGAATTTGGCACCATCCCCCTCCCCCTTCCCCCGCACAGCGCAGATGCCTCGGCCCCATAGTTCCGGGCCTGATGCGCATACGTGAATCTGGCTGCTTAGGCACACCAGTGAAATTCTTCCGGATAGCATCTGACTGCATGATGTTATTGCTTATACAGCTAACTGCCACACTTCTGTAGCCAGAAGTAGGAGAAGGTACTAATACGCGCATAAGCTCTCTCATAACAGGTCAAACGATTCTAATGTAAACAATTGTGACGTCACGCTCATCGGAGGCAATTTGTTGTTATGAAACATTGCATAGTCTTCCTAAGGCCTTTCACACATTTTGCTGTTGGCAGACGCTTGTATGAGCACTGTGTTTTTTTGTTGTATATGGTGCATTTCCTTTGCAACTTAAGTTTTATTTTCTTTTTTTCTCACGTTCATTTTTTATTGTTGCAACATTATTCTGGAGTAGTGGAGAAACAGTAATATTCTTTGTTAGAGTATTGGTTCTTACCAGACAAATTACAAAAATTTAATGGAAAACTAAAACAATGAAAAATTTTCAGAATTCTAAAAAATTCCTGGGTTTTTCCCGGTTTTCTCCCGGATGAAAAAATTCCCGGGTTTTTCCCGGATCTCCCTGTTGTCCCGGGTCGTATACACCCTGTTTATCCTAATGTCACTCCAGGTGAACTTAATTATGACAAAGTAATTGCTTTGCTAATTAACTATTATGACCAACAAGTGAATATGGCAGCAGCTAGATATCAATTCATTAATTGCAAAAAACGGTTAGAACAAACTTATCGCGAGTGGGTAACAGATTTGCAGGGTCTGACATGGAAATGCAAATTCAAATGTGCTTGCGATGCTTTATATTCAGATGTCATGTTGCATGATGCGATCTTGTACAGTGTACTTTATATCAAACTCTGAGAACTGTCTGACCTATCATTTCAGCAAGTAGCGCAAATCTTAGATCAGTACGATTCCAGTGCCCTGTCGGCTGTTACATTTGAGCAGCCAGCTACTTGTCCGGTTGAGCCCTTGCTTGCGATCACCCCATTCTGCAGGCAGTTTGCGCTAGTCACGCTGAGTAAACAACAGCCGCATAAACAGTTCGCTACACAGGCTAAAAGAATTAAGTCTTGCCCTTGGTGTTATTCACAGCACAAATGCCAAGACTTCCTCTCCTGACAAGCTCAGTGTTACACTTTTGGTAGAATTTTGGTAGAAAACGGCAGGTGTAAACCGTATGTTTGCATCGGAACAAACATAATAGTTTGAGCCACTCACAAAACTTTAGTCACAAGGCCCGAGTCATTAATGCAGCACATTCAAACTCTACAACAGACATTAGCAGAACTAGCAAGAGTGTCATTTCCTCAGTGATATGCCAGTCCAACAAATTTTTTTTTCATTAACTTCTTTGTGGGAAACGTGTGGAATTTCTGTTGGACATCGGTGCCTCTGTCACATTACTCAATTGCCACACAGATGAACTGTTAGACACCCCACACCTGTCTAAAACTAGCACACAACTGATGGCTTATAATGGAAAAGGCATTCTCATTCTCAATCATGTAATTTGCCTGCCATGTATCGCTCACATATGCGAACAATGACTTTTACAGCGCTACAATCACGCGATTGTGAGAACATATTTGGTCTTGATTCTTTCGATTTGTTTGGTTTAACATTCAGGACAATACATTGTCAGTTTCTGCATTCAATGCAAAAGAAGAAGTAGTTAGCTTACTAAAAGAATTCCTGTAACTCTTTTCTGAAGGTTTAGGCAAAACTAACAATTTTGTTGCACATATTACGTTGAAAGACAATGTTCATCTGATTTTTTGCCGGGCCATAACTGTTCACAATGCATTACGGGACAAGGTTGCTGCTGAACTTAAAGAATTGCAAGATAACAGAGTTATTGTACCTATATCAGCTAGTCAATGGGCAAGTCCACTGGTTTTGCTCCCCAAACCTTCAGGTCGCATTCGCCTCTGTGTCGACTAAGTTTACAGTCAAACCCCAAACTATCATTGAGACTTATCCATTGCTACATCCAGAGGACCTCATGGACGAATTAGGCGCTGGACTCTACTTTTCAATAATTGATTTGCACAACGCATATCTTCAAATACCACTCGATGATGAATCTCATAAAAGTGTGTATTGTAAATACTCATTTGGGCTTGTTTAAATATTTGCATTTGCCTTTTGGCAGTGCTTCTGCACTCATCATTTGACAACAGTATTTGGAACAGCTGACTGCACAAATGCCAAACTGTTCAAACTATTTGGATGATATTGTAGTAGCACGTAATACACCTGAAGAACATATTGTGATTTTGCATGCTTTGTTTCGTGTGTTATCTGATGCGGGGCTAAAGTGTAGACTGGACAAGTGCGATATTTTTATTTATTTATTTTACACTTGAGTTTCAGTATCTTGGTCATGTTAGAAACAGTAAAGGTGTACATCCTATTCAGTTGCATTTGTTAACCAGACGTGATTTGCCAGTTCCTTGCAATTTGGCAATTGTGTATGGTGTCTCCAAATTCCACCACTATTTGCATAGTATAAAGAACTCTGTAGTGTGCTGATACTTTGCACATTGGTGTAGCCTCGCTGTACAGAAAGGTGTAATTTTGTTCAAAATGACAGTGGACAGTCACGTCTGTTGATCCCTAAAGGTTTGCAAAAAGAAGTGTTGAAGTTACTTCACCAAGGACACTGGGGGATTGTTCGTATGAAACAATTAGGGTGTCAACACTACACTTGGCAGGGTACGTATGCCCAAACAGAACAGATTACTTCACAGTGTCACGCATGTACAGAAAATCGGTCTGCTCCACCACAAAAATTCTCTGCTTTGCCAAAGTCACAATCACCATAGCAACATGTGCACAAAGACTTTGTAGGACGTTTCTGGAAGACCCGTCGGTTGACTCGTACAGCAAGTTCCCTCCTGTGGTGCCAAAGAACTGGACAATGTCCTGTAGCACAATTCAGGTGTTGTCATCAATTTTTTGCCTTGAAGGTTTACCTGAAATAATTGTGTTAGAGAACGGATCTCAGTCCACATCAAAGGAATTTCAAACATTCTGTGAACATAATGGCATACAGAATCTAACTAGTTCACAGTTCCCTCCACAGTCAAACAGTGAAGTAGAATGTTTTGTCAGAACCTTCAAGCAGCAGGGATCAAGCACTGCAACTGTTTCTCACCTCATATCGTTCACACCCACGAGTTGGACCATCAGTCTGAATTGCTCCATCCTCCTCAGCATCCAGCGCCGAAGGAAGACCACAAGTATTGCTTCATGCTGCATGATATTTTCTTCTACCGGGCTTTTAGCAGCAGCAGATGGTGGGCGCAAGGCGAGATAGTCCGTCGACTAGGCACTTGCATGTATCTTCTATCAGGTCCTGACATCTTGCAGCGCCTCCATCAAAATCAACTTCACCTCTGTCATGTACATGATGATCTTTCAGTCTCTCCTCCCCTAGATCCACAGATCCAGACAACAGTGTGGGCACAGCAGCTGCCAGAGGGTGTCCTCACATCACCGAGGGATGACCCCACGGAGACGGAGCTGGATACTTCACTTCCTCTGCCTCCTCTCACCCTGCCAATGCAGCTGGACACGCCCACATTGCAGCAGTCGCCGCCTTCTTCATCAGGTTCATGGCAGCAGGAGGTGGACGCATACCCTTCTGGTCATTTTCCGGGGGATATTTCCGCCACAGTGCAGGCCGGATGGTGGGGTACAGCTGGAAGCCTGATGCCCCCCTGCAGCCACAGATTCCAGCTTGACATTGCGCCCACACTCCTGCATCCTCAACCGTTTCCACCCCCTACATGATGATGGCCCAGGCCCATTGATTTTTTTTTTTTTGGGAGGGGGGGGGGGGGGGCGAAGCCACAAGTACCGGAATGAAGAGGAAGAATGCAAGACCAGAGAACGCGATGAGACGATGACAGCCAATAGCACGCTGATCAGGACGTCATCACGATAGGAGCGGCATCTAGTTGAAGTGAAAATAAGTGCCGCTCCTGCCAGCCTCAGCCGGACATTAGTGGACAGTATTCGCAGAGTATTAGCATGGCCTAGCAGAGAGTGCTACGATAACAGTTATTAGTGATCCACAAACTGTATGTTAAACTTGCAATGGACATTGTATATAGTAAAGGACTCTGATTTATGTTGCATGTCGCTGATCGCTTGCGGCACCCTTGTTACTTCAAAGTTAAGTATTGTCAATCTTCTTATTTATAATGAAACTACTAATGTTATTTGCCTGAATTGTTTTATAGCATTCTGAGAATGCAGCATCCCTTAGGCACCCTATACGCGACGATTGGGCAACACCCCACACATGTCTACAGAAGAGGAAAGTGTTGGCAAATTGTGTAAAGTCTGAGGGCATTTCTTTATGACAAGCATTGTATAACCTTCTTGGGGCATCAACCATGACAGCAATCACTTATAAGTCGATGGTGATTATGACTGACTTGAAACTCCAACAAAGGTAGTCACTCCCCAATCCTATCAACTGCAGAGATTGTTCTTTTTTTAGAGGGCAGAGCCCCTTACCAGAGAGGTGTCAGGGACTTTAAAATTTGTCTCCGCAGACATGGGCACAAGGGTCTTTCCCATGCTGGTCTGTTCCTCCACATGAGATTATTACCAATAATATTTCCTTGTAATATGGAAGCCCATTTATTACTATATTTTCCCTTTGTCTTTTTGCTTCTGCCAAGATTAGGAACTGTGGCAGTTGCAGTTTACATGAAAGGTTTATAGGTTCTCTCTGAATGATAAAATCATACAGTCTTCTGCAGAGTTCTCTTCCGACTTTCAAGACAGGTTTTTCCCTAATGATAACTACCGTATTGAAAAAAGTTCATAACCAGCCAACAATGCAACCTGAAATTTATAATCATTCAGTAGAATGACAAAAATTTACATATTTCCATGAAATTTAGTTGGGTATCATCTGAGGCCACAGCCAGTACCAGAATTAGTCTTAATTTTAACATACTTCCACAAAATTTCCCTGGGAATTACCTGCCATTATCAGAATTTATATTCAGAGGATGTAAAAGAATTTCCATGACCATATTTGTAGAATTCCTTGATCTATAACTCAACATGTGCATCTGATGTAAGGGAGAGGACAATCAACTGAATGTTTTTGTGCATTCAAGTACCATACACAATGGAAACTTCTTATACGTAGACTTTATTAAAAACTATGATCAAGATGTTTGTTAAATTTTCAAGTATACCATCATTATTTCTGTATTTTTTACCCATTGTAAAATTTTAAGTGGGAATTGGGAACCATCTGATATTACAGTATAAAGTTGCCTAACAAGTAACCCTTCAGCTAGTTTTCCAATTGTTTTACAAACAAAACCTGAAATATTTCTAGGAAAATAACAATTCCTAATTCTGTTTAGGTATCTTCACACAAAATTCTATGAACATTCTTGGTGTACTTTTAATGATTAAAAAATTATGTTTAAGATTAATTTTTAAAAATATGTTTTAACATGTGCCTACAATTTTTTCTTATTCACAGGTGAAAATTTCATAGCAAATGCACCAATAAAATGAAGTACTTCTGTGTGTCATTTAACTGAAACTTACCTCATGTATTGCTGACAGTTTAATTTCTTTGCTACCTGCAGAAAGCATTTTATAAACAGCAGTTATTTTCTCATCTTCACTCCCTCTTGTTACATACAGAAGAGGCTCTAAAAACTTTTCAAAATTTACATCTGAATTGTCTTCAAACAAATAATTCAGAAGTGTTTGCGAGAGATGTGCGTCAACGCCTTCACTCCATGCTGACTGGAAAAAAAGACATTTAGTTAACGCATATTATATATGACTACATTGTCTAATACACAGTGTAAATATCAAGTCTGTTTACCAACTTCAAGAAAATCCTTTCCTTTGCTTAATCTGGTACGCTTTAGTACAACAAGTCACCTTCCTTGATGTTGACCTCCACCTAATGGATGGCTTCATCAGTACCTCTATCCATAACAGATCTACCAACCACAAACAATACCTCCATTTCAACAGTTTGCACCCATTCCACACGACAAAGTCCCTTCCATAAAGCCTAGCCACCTGTAGTCATCACATCTGCATTCCACCATCCATCTAACCTATACAATATCCTTGTCTATCCCTATTCCACCTCTGCTCCCTATCTCTTGCCTTGTGGCACTTATGCCTGTAAATAACTTAGATGCAAGACCTGTTCCATACAACTTTCCACTACCTCCTAATCCAGTCCTGTCCTAGGCATTTACTACCTCATCAAAGGCAGGGTCACCTGTGAAAGAAGCCATGGAGTCTACCAACTTAGATGCAACCACTGTGTGGCATACTATATGGACATGGCCCCTAAAAAGGTTTGTCGACATGAATGACTACCACATACCCCCTGCCCGCCCCCGCCCCCCCCCCCCCCTCACACCCACCCACCCCTTCTAACCCCACCCCAGTCCAGTGCACCTGCACAGCTTTTTCCCCGTCACCCCTAGTAGCGCACCATTTTGACCATGCTGCATCAGTGCAAACATCTTTCCCCCAACCTGTACCTGTGTGTGTTAATACGTATGGCAATGGACGTTGTCTGATAGCTTATCAATATCTAATATTTTTTTTTTTTTTTTTTTTTTTTTAAATGTGCCTGTCTGTTGCTCAGGAACTTCTTTGTAATTATCATAAAACACAGGAACTAATTATGGGTTGAACATCGAATGTAATAAGTATATCAGTAAAACTGATAGGCATCCATATTAATTCCGAACTAAACTGGAATGCATTCCATGCGCCTGCAAGAGAAAAGCTAAAGTGTGCTATCCCACATTGAAATGGAGAAGCAGTTGCTAATAAGAATTTGAAGATGAAGCATTTTAGCCTTTTCCATTCTCTCATCCTTACAGCATAATGATACGAGGACATTGCTGTTACAAGAGCAAAATTCTAAAAATTAAAAAAAGTAATCAGAATACTGAGCAAAGGGACTCCCATGAAATACTGCCAACCCTTTTTATCAAGGTCAAGGTACTGACTACTGGGAACGGATAGATCTATACAGCATTTCTTGTGTCTAAGTGAGTTCAACACAAGACAGAATATAAACCATCATAACACTAAAGGCATGTTAGACTTTCATACACTCAGACTGACAGTCCAGAAAATCAAACATATTAAAAAAAAAAAATAAATAAACTTCCAAAATCTGTTCATTTTATGTTATTTTTAAGCACTTGTTACTGAAACAACCATTCTAAATGGCTATTTGAAATAAATGCTACTGACAGTTTTTAAGAATACTGATGAAGTGGAATTAAATTTTAAGAACTTCTCCATAAAAATTATCAATTGTATATTTAAAGATGAAATATACCCCCTATAAGTGGCCAATAGTTAATAAAGAATTTAATTGTAGTCAAGATGGGATAAATTTAGTGTGCTGCAGAAGCAAAGAACGGGCAGTCTACTTCCCAACGGGTCTTACAGATGAAATGGAGAAAATTAAGTTCTATTTTTGACTGTCGACCAATCTGTTAATAAGGCAAAGCTCAGGGTGAGTGTTTTGTCTTAAATCAGCAAATCAAATTAATACATACAATATTATTGGGGGAAGACTGATACTGATAGTTTATCCATAATATCATTAATTGTGATGAAGTGAGTCACAATATTACCACTGAGTCATTAAACACTCTGGTATGAGTAAGTTGCAAAATGTTGCACCAAATACAGACCAAAGTGGACTGGGGATAAAAAAATTCTGTATAAACATCAGTAGATGATACTGGAAGCCCCCAAGTAAATGTCACACATTTGGCAGATGAGCAAGAGCCTCTCAGACTGCAGTCTCTAAACTTATGAAATGGTCAACAGTCCACAGGTTCTTCCAGAAGCCACACTGAAATATGGATAAATATTCCTCAGCTTCAAGTTACCAACAATTTTTGGTAGACAATTTGCTATGCTACCTCTAAATCTACACTCTGAAAACCACTGATTGGTTGTTTTGGGGAAGGAGACCAGACAGCGAAGTCATCGGTCTCATTGTATTAGGGAAGGACGGGGAAGGAAGTCGGCCATGCCCTTTGAAAGGAACCATCCCAGCAATTGCCTGGAGCGATTTAGGGAAATCACGGAAAACCTAAATCAGGATGGCCGGACGCGGGATTGAACCCTCATCCTCCCGAATGCGAGTCCAGTGTCTAACCACTGCGCCACCTAGCTCGGTGAAAACCACTGAGTGCAGGGTATGTGACACTGGAGCTGTTAGTAAGGACTGTTCCCAATACATTCACATTAGGAACACACCAAGAATGACTTCTTTAAATGCCTCCATGTCTGCTATACTTAATCTAATCTTGTTCTCACAATCCCTGAGAGATATACATAGGGGGTGGTTGTATATTCATTGAGTCATCACCAAAAGCTGACTCTTCAAACTTTGTAAGTATTCTTTCTAGCAATAGATGGTATCTATCTGCAAGAGTCTGCTACTTCTGTGACACGCTCCTATGGATCAAACAAGCCTGTGACTATTCATGCTGCTCTTCTCTATATACATTTGATGTCCCCTGTTATTTCTACTTGTTACGGTCTCTCACATTTCAACAATATTCTAGGATGAGTCGCACAAGTGATCTGTAAGTGATTTCCTTTGTAGACTGATTGGTTTATTGATAGAATACTGGGGAAATGCAAAGTCTACCACCTGCTTTACTCACGACTGAACTTCCATATAATAGCCTACAATGTCTTACACCAAGGTATTTCTATAAGTTGACCAATTCCAACAGTGACTCACTGATAGCATAGTCATAGGATACTATGTTTTCTCATTTTGTGAAGCACACAATTTTACTTCTCTAAACATTTGGAGCGAGTTGCCAATCTCTGTTCCATCTTGAAATCTTATTAAGATCTGACAATATTTATACAGCTTCTTTCAGACAGTACTTCATTACAGATAACTGTATCATCTGGAAAAAGTCTGAGGTTACTATTAATATTGTCTGCAAAGTTACTAATAAACAACATGAACAGCAATGGTCCCAACATACTTCCCTGGGGTACAGTCAATGTTAATTCTACACTGAAGATGACTCTCCATCCAAGATGACATGCTGCGTCCTCCCTAACAAAAAGTCCTCAATCCAGTCACAAATTTCACTTTATACCCAATATGATGAAACTTTTGACAATAAGTATAGGTGTGGTATTGAGTCAAATGCTTTTTGAAAATCAAGAAATGCTGCATCTACATGACTAACTTGATCCAAAGCTTTCAGTGTGTCGTGTGGAAAAAGTGCAAGTTGGATTTCGCATGATTGAGTATTTTTAATCCATGCTGGTTGTCATGGAGAAGGTCATTCTGTTAAAGATACCTCATTATGTTTGGGCTCAGAATATATTCAAGGATTCTACAACAAATCGAAGTCAAGGACCCCTGACAATAGTTTTGCAGATCATTTCTACTACCCTTCTTGTCATCGGGTGTGACCTGTGCTTTCTTCCAACTACTGAGCACTATTATTGTTTTGTTTGTGAGATCTGTAACAAATTACTGTTGGAAGAAGGGCAAACTCTGCCTTTAATTCAGTATAGAATTTGATAGGGATTCCATCGGGTCCTGGAGCCATAATTTTCCGTCGTACAAGAATTGAATTGGTGCAGTTCTCCTTGGTTTTCATTTGTAAAGGGACGTTTGAAAACAGAATTAAGCATTTCAGCTTTTGCTTTGCTATCCTCAATTTCAGTTTCTATCTCGTCTGACTGACTGGTCTCTGAATTTGGAACCACTATCAACCTTCACACACAACAAGAATTTCATTGAAGATCATTTGACAAAATTCCACAACAGTAGTCACTGAAGGTTTCGTACATTGCTATCCTGACAGCCAAATGCATTTCATTCAGCATCTCTCTATCTATACCTCTACGTTTTGTTTTACACATATTAAGTTTCTTTGGAGTGACTGTCTACCATGGAAAGCATGTTGACTGGCTTTAGTTATTCACAGGATGCAAGTTTGTCCCTGGTGTTAAAATTTTAAAACTGTGATCATAGTTTTTTTTCCACCACCACTGGGAAGTTAACTCATCTTCAAAGAAACTACAGTTAAATGCCTTTTATTATCTTCTTTCAAGTGTTGGAGCATTTGGTTGTGGGTTTTGTCAGGTCCCGGCACAGACCTGAAGCAGTGTGTAACTCCCACCTGAAGTATAATATAGTGGTTTTTCCGTGGGCTGTAAAGAACTGAGTGGTCTGCATTATTAATTAAACAGAGTTCAAAAGTGGGATCATTTCTTTCATTAGGTGGTTTCTTCTTGACCCATTAATACTGCCCTGCAGAGGGTTTGTGCTGCTAGGCTCCTCCAGTGATAGGACAGGTGGGGTAATTTCTCCATTAGGTCTATCATCCAATAGTATGTTGTCTCCATACCAGGGATTGGGGGGGGGGGGGGAGACAAACACACAGTAAACTGATGACAGTAGCTATTTGGATGCAACTTGGCCTTCACTTCTAATGTAGTATTGAGATGTACTTCCTCACTGATGGTGTTTGAACACACTAACACGCAGACCTCTCCTGATACTCTGTCAATATTGGTATAGTTTTTGTACCATGTGTAATAGTTCTAAGACGTAGGCCTAGATATTTGTCTTCTAAGAAATCTTGTTTGTTATATTACAGCTCATACTGCAGCATGGAAAGTACCAATTGAGTTGAGCCAGATGGTGGAAGAATCAAAGTTCCAACAAATTTTTCTAATTTGTGATAGTGTAACACGAAGAGGGCACTAGCAAATGGAGGTATGTCCACTCCATGGTCACAGCTTTGGGTTGTGTGTGGCCTGGCTAGGCCAAGGCTGCTAGACTAGTTTTTTGTGTTCTAATTTAAGGAACATGGAATGAGTGGGCTGTTCTATGGCTTACAGGTTGCCTAAATTCCAGAGAGAGAATGGCACAAGGGTTGTCATCCTACTTACAAAACCAAATAAAGCAGTGCATTGGATGAATGGAGTGGTCCTATGTTGAGTAGGAATGGGTTGGGGGGAAGGAGGCATAAGAGCTGACACTTTCTCCCTCATAGAGTTGATCTGTTTAACGCTGTAGGAACAACGAAATGCTACGAAAGTTTAAGCCTGAAATCTGGCTCTCTATGTCACAAGTTTTGTTACTTATCTTATTGGCAAGATATGAACTTACATAATGTTTCTAGTAGTTTAGTGTTTTATAGTCTTGGAGCCTTTTTCAGTTTCTTGAATACAGGACATATCATTTAATGTGATATGTGTTTCTCCTGACAAATTACACATAGTGGAAAGGGTTGTTTGCATGGAACGTTATTCCCCAGTTCGCTCAAATGGGATCATGTGTGCATCTCGGGCACTTAAAACATCTCATGGATGGGAGAACTCATTGTTCAACATTACACTGGTAAATCATAACATTATCCCTTTTCTTATAGTGTATCTCCGTCAAACATCAAGACGAAAGCACCACGAACTACTTTATTTTCTTTTAGATCCTTCTGGATACATCACCCAAGCTGGACACATCATGATCATAAACTATCAAGTAACTTGTTAGAATATAACGTAAGATCTATGTGAAAGACAAGATGCTACGTTATTTTCAATTTTCTATGAGGATAAGGAAATGGGTAAGGTAATGACAACAACTACCTTCTAACCAGTAACTCATGAAGAGACTCATGTAATATACACAGGGTGTGATCTCTGTGACAGACTTAAGGCCTAAATCATTTGAAAATTCTCATTTAAGCTGCTGCTGTTGTGGTCTTCAGTCCTGGAGACTGGTTTGATGCAGTTCTCCACGCTACTCTATCCTGTGCAAGCTTCATCTCCCAGTGCCTACTGCAACCCACATCCTTCTGAATCCGCTTAGTGTATTCATCTCTTGGTCTCCCTCTATGATTTTTACCCTCCACGCTGCCCTCCAATGCTAAATTTGTGATACCTTGGTGCCTCAGAACATGTCCTGCTAACCGGTCCCTTCTTTTTGTCAAGTTGTGCCACAGACTTCTCTTCTCCCCAATTCTATTCAATACTTCACCATTAGTTATGTGATCTACCCATCTAATCTTCAGCATTCTTCTGTAACACCACATTTCGAAAGCTTCTATTTTCTTTTTGTCCAAACTATTTATCGTCCATGTTTCACTTCCATACATGGCTACACTCTATACAAATACTTTCAGAAACGACTTCCTGACACTTAAATCTATACTCGATGTTAACAAATTTCTCTTCTTCAGAAATGCTTTTCCTTGCCATTCCCAGTTTACATTTTATATCCACTCTACTTCGACCATCATCAGTTATTTTGCTCCCCAAATTGCAAAACTCCTTTACTACTTTAAGTGTCTCATTTCCTAATAAATTCTCTCAGCATCACCAGACTGAATTCGACTACATTCCATTCTTCTCATTTTGCTTTTGTTGATGTTCATCTTACATCCTGCTTTCAAGACACTATCCATTCCGTTCAACTGCTCTTCCAAGTCCTTTGCTGCCCCTGACAGAATTACAATGTCATCGGCAAACCTCAAAGTTTTTATTTCTTCTCCATGGATTTTAATACCTACTCCGAATTTTTCTTTTGATTCTTTCACTGCCTGCTCAATATAAAGATTGAATAACATCGGGGAGAGGCTACAACCCTGTCTCTCTCCCTTCCCAACCACCGCTTCCCTTTCATGCCCCTCCATTCTTATAACTGCCATCTGCTTTCTGTACAAATTGTAAATAGCTTTACACTCCCTGTATTTTACCCGTGCCACCTTCAGAATTTGAAAGAGAGTATTCCAGTCAACATTGTCAAAAGCTTTCTCCAAGTCTACAAATGCTAGAAATGTAGGTTTGCCTTTCCTTAATCTAGCTTCTAAGATAAGTCGTAGGGTCAGTATTGCCTCACGTGTTCCATTATTTCTACGGAATCCAAACTGATCTTCCCCGAGGTCGGCTTCTTCTAGTTTTTCCTTTTGTCTGTAAGGAATTCGCGTTAGTATATTGCAGCCTAACTTATTAAACTGATAGTTCAGTAATTTTCACATCTGTCAACACCTGCTTTTCTTTGGGATTGGAATTATTATATTCTTCTTGAAGCCTGAGGGTATTTCACCTGTCTCACACATCTTGCTCACCAGATGGTAGAGTTTAGTCAGGACTGGCTCTCCCAAGGCCGTCAGTAGTTCTAAAGTAATGTTGTCTACTCCCAGGGCCTTGTTTCAACTTCGGTCTTTCAGTGCTCTGTCAAACTCTTCATACAGTGTCATATCTCCCATTTCATCATCATCTACATCCTCTTCCATTTCCGTAACACTGTCCTCAAGTACATCGCCCTTGTATACTCCTTCCACCTTTCTGCTTTCCCTTCTTTGCTTAGAACTGGGTTTCCGTCTGAGCTCTCAATATTCATGCAAGTGGTTCTCTTTTCCCCAAAGTCTCTTTAATTTTCCTGTCAGCAGTATTTATCTTACCCCTAGTGAGATAAGCCTCTACTTACTTACATTTGTCCTCTAGCCATCCCTGCATAGCCATTTTGCACTTCCTGTCTATCTCATTTCCGAGACGCTTTTATTCCTTTTTGACTGCTTCATTTCCCGCATTTTTATATTTTCTCCTTTCATCAATTAATTTAAATATTTCCTCTGTTACCCAAGGATTTCTACTAGCCCTTGTCTTTTCACTTACTTGATCCTCTGATGCCTTCACTACTTCATCCCTCAGAGCTACCCATTCTTCTTCTACTGTATTTCTTTCCCCTATTCCTGTCAATTGTTCCCTTATGCTCTCCCAGAAACTCTGTACAACCTCTGGTTCTTTCAATTTATCCAGGTCCCATCTCCTTAAATTCCCACCTTTTTGCAGTTTCTTCAGTTTTAATCTACAGGTCATAACCAACAGATTGTGGCCAGACTCCACATCTGCCCCTGGAAATGTCTTACAATTTAAAACCTGGTTCCTAAATTTCTGTTTTACCATTATATAATATATCTGAAACCTGTCAGTATCTCCAGGCTTCTTCCATGTATACAACCTTCTTTTATGATTCTTAAACCAAGTGTTAGCTATGATTAAGTTGTGCTCTGCACAAAATTCTACCAGACGGCTTCGTCTTTCATTTCTTAGCCCCAATCCATGTTCACCTACTACGTTTCCTTCTCTCCCTTTTCCTACTACCAAATTCCAGTCACCCATGACTTAAATTTTCGTCTCCCTTCACTACCTGAATAATTTCTTTTATCTCATCACACATTTCTTCAATTTCTTCATCATCTGCAGAGCTAGTTGGCATATACACTTGTACTACTGTAGTAGGTGTGGGCTTCGTATCTATCTTGGCCACAGTAATGCGTTCACTATGCTGTTTGTAGTAGCTTACCCGCATTCCTATTTTCCTATTCATTATTAAACCTACTCCTGCATTACCCCTATTTGATTTTGTGTTTATAACCCTGTAGTTAGCTGACCAGAAATCTTGTTCCTCCTGCCACCGAACTTCACTAATTCCCAGTATATCTAACTTTAACCTATGCCCCCCCCCCCCTCCGCCCCCCCATGAACCATGGACCTTGCCGTTAGTGGGGAGGCTTGCGTGCCTCAGCGTTACAGATAGCCGTACCGTAGGTGCAACCACAACGGAGGGGTATCTGTTGAGAGGCCAGACAAACGTGTGGTCCCTGAAGAGGGGCAGGAGCCTTATCAGTAGTTGCAGGGGCAACAGTCTGGATGATTGACTGATCTGGCCTTGTAACACTTACCAAAACGGCCTTGCTGTGCTGGTACTGCAAACGGCTGAAAGCAAGGGGAAACTACAGCCATAATATTTTCCGAGGGCATGCAGTTTTACTGTATGGTTAAATGATGAAGGTGTCCTCTTGGGTTAAATATTCCGGAGTTAAAGTAGTCCCCCATTCGGATCTCTGGGCAGGGACTACTCAAGAGGATGTCATTATCAGGAGAAAGAAAACTGGCATTCTACAGATCCGAGTGTGGAATGTCAGATCCCTTAATCGGGCATGTAAACTATATAACATTATTTTTACAATTATTTCAGTGCTGTTTACATACTCACTGATTTTATTGCACTAAATAAAGCCTGTAGTATTTTACTTTTTATTCCACAAAATCACATACTTTCTTATGGCTTTTTAAATAGTACAAATAAATGATTAGAGAATTGAATTTTACATTCTGAAAATTATAATATCTCTGCAGCAGGTAAATTTTCACATAAAACTGAATTCCAGTGTTTAAACTTGCACATAAAAATTGCTGTCAACAGCACAAAAAGAAAATCTGCATAACCGACATTCACTGCTGTGATCTACATTTTCCTTTACCACCACTCAAAAAGTCTTTGATGTTAACTAACACTAAATATTTTATTAGAGAAACAGCAAGGTACCCACCATTGTCCTAAAATTCCTCCTCTAAATGTTACTCTTGTTCATCTGCAGAATAGTGATCACTGGATACTGTAAAGTCATGATCACTGATATTTTCATCTGTTCACCAACTATCATCATCAAACTTAAGATCATTTAAATTCTCACATTCCTGCAAACACATTTGTGCAATACTAAGGAAATAGTACATAATTCGGGAGATGCAGTCTAGGAGACCCCCAACACATGTCTATAATACGTGCCAACAACAAACAAAAAGGGTGATAATGAAATGGACAATAAAATGTTATAGAGTTGGCAGTTTAAGGAGTGTAGGTAATGTAAAGAAGCACTCTGCCAGAATTTACTTTAGAAACTAAGTGCAAAAATACCCATGCAGTCTGAGATACTACACTTTGTGAGTTGAGGGCTAAGAATACCTCAATATAGCAATTTCTGATATCAGCATTCACAAATTCAATCAATAGGGATCTTTTATCATTTTCTCTAAAGCTGTTCCTTTCCTGAAGTTGTCTCTGGGGTGTGGAAGAAAAAGAAAATGGGTCTTGTTGCCATGAATTATTGAATGACTATCACTTCTAGAACACACAAAATATTGTATGTATTATTTCTCCCATTTCTCTTTGGCTGATACTTGCCCCAGGCATGTCCAGGTGTGTGAATATTATGGTTTTGTTGGCCTCTGCAGTAAATCCTATGTTATCTGGCATGACAGACAAATCATTACAGCCAATATTTTGGGAAACACTGAGTCTTTTCACTGCAAATCTTCAGCCCTGGCGCCACTCAAAAACTCTCAAAGAAGCAATGTTTAATCAGCATTGCCAGAAAATGCTCTTTAAGCATCTCCAAAGTTAACATTAAAATATTTCAGTGCTGCTCAGGCTCCAGTTTGACAAACCTAAGATTCCTTAAACTTGAATCCAGTCAATGCTGAGAACCAAGTGCCTCAGACAATAAGTACCAGCCAAGAACACACAACTTAGAAACATTATTAATGCATCAAACATTATCTTCATGTGCTCCCTGACCACTACAGAGATAAAAAAAATGTAAACCAGCAAAGAAGTAAAATGCACAGAAATTCCATTCTTAAATCTGACAGACTGATCATGAAATCTCTTACTGAGAAAATTTGGTATAAAAAGACGAAACCTAAAGACTGAAAGGAAGTAACTACTTGGAAAGCAGTAACAAAGGCAGCATAAGCAACTCTAACAGTTAAGCAATGTGTCATTTTCACTAACAGTATCAATGAAACTTGTCTTCAATTAAATAATATGACACTTTGAAGCAGAAGCTGCACAAAGGACAAGAACATTTCCAGGGAAATATCATTTGACAGCATCTCTGATGTCACCTTGGAATAAAGCATATGATGGTAAAGTTCTTTGCATGTGGCCTATACAGACTTCCTAGATGCAATCTAAGCTCTGAATCCATATTTCATACTAAATGCACAAATGAAATTGATGCTTTAATAAATATGTTATGCCACCAGTTACATTTTGAAATTGATGTGATTTACAGTACTTACTTAGTTCTCAAGCCCATAAATTTAGACAACATTGTCTGTGGAGCACAGCAATCTGATGCTAACTTTGATTAAAACAACAGTCGAGATTGCAATAATGCTTATTTATTATGACTAGTTTCGTTTTATGTTAATGCCATCCTCAGATTTGTAGGGCCCCTTTGGCTGGTGCTGGCAGCTCCTCATTTTTCACATGACAGTGAATGGTCGTGACATCACATGAACAACCGAGGAATTGTCAGAACCACCCATAGGGGGGCCAAAATATCTGAAGATAACTTTAACATAAGCCAAAACCATTCATAATAAATAAATGTTATTGTGATCACAACTTATTTCAATAAATTTTCAAGCCCATGCTCATCATCAGATGAAGGTATTACAGGAAAACTATTTTCTGGACCATGTGCAGCTTGATACTAGTGTCGTAATGATTTAACTGCACTTCTGTATCCATGAAAAACTCATTTTGATGGCTGCAATGCAAGCACCATCTAGCTGCACATGGCCCAGAAAATAACGTTCCTGTATTCATCTGACGACAAGCCTACAGTGGCTTGAGACCTACTTAGTTAATGGAACAATAAATCTTCTTAAACTCAAAAAGCAACTGATTGCATATCATAAATAAATAAACCCGCAACAGCTGCAGTTCATCATCCACTGCAACTATAATGAATTTTCACTAACGAAATATGTCTTCTTAACAAAGGCAATCAATGTTGGAATATCTGAAGGGGTTAATAGGACCACTGTCATACTTTTTTGTTCAAGTCATCCTCAATGTTTTTACCTTGTTCATGAAATCGTATGACATTTCCTAACTTTTTCCTCTTTACAATACTGTGTTAGGATTTACAAAATATTTATGATTTCTTTGACATTTCATTTGATATACTTGATATACCTAGAATGGCTGAAAGGGTCAATTTGGCACTGCTGTAATTTTTATTCTGATGACATGTAAATAAACCAACAACGCAGCATTAACAATCCCGCAGACTCCTTGGTGCTCATGATTTCACCTCTGTACATGCACATTCCAATCTGCCACTTGATATCATGTCATTCAGCTAATATTCTTTGTCAATTAAAGACTTTTCCAAACGTCTTTTCAGTGTGGACTTTCTGATGATGAAACTTTACATCTCCAAGACAGTTCAAACATGAATTGGAAACTGACTTCACTGATGAAGAGGATTTTGTACCAGAGACAAATGAAGAAATTGTGAACAAGGAAGGATTTGTGGAGGAGTATTCAAATACTAATCTACATCAATCCTCCCCACCTCCACCACAGCAGGCCCAGTTATTTAAATTTTTTGTGGGCACTCAACTACTGAGGTTGTTAGCGCCCAGTCACAAATGTAAGTGTACTTATAATCCGATAAAACTCAAGGGGAGGGGGGGGGGGGGGGACAAGAAAGTTCTTACAAAGAAGCAGATAAAATAATTAAAAGAGATGTCTTTGGATAAGACCGTCAAAGTAATAAAACAAAGAACATGAGCAGCTGCTTGATCGTCATCAGCTAAAATTTCCTGTAGGGTAGAGGGCAGAGACAGGACAACACGAGATTGACTAAAACCGGGACACGACAATAAAACATGGCGCACTGTCAATGCATTACCACAAGGGCATTGTGGGGTGGGGTCACCGGATAGCAAGTAGCGGTGGCTAAACCGGCAATGCCCAATCCGCAACCTGGCCAAAATGACATCCTCTCGCCGAGACGGTCGGGAGGAGGTTGTCCAAGCTGTTGGGAACAGTTTTATGGCCCAGAGCTTATCTTCTTGAAGTGACGACCAAGTATCCCACCATGAAGACACAACCCTCTTACAAACAACCCCACTAATGTCAGATGATGGAACACAAAGGGAGGCTGGCCGAGGCAGGAGGACTGCAGCCTTGGCCGCAGCATCAGCAGCCTCATTCCCAGGCACTCCTACATGGCCTGGAACCCACATAACGCTAACCGGAGAGCCATCATCAGCAAAAGAATGGAAGGATTGCTGGATCCGTTGCCCCAAGGGATGGACCGAATGCGGAGCTCCAAGGCTCTGAAGAGCACTGAGTGAATCAGAGCAGAGTACATATGGAGAATGGCGGTGGCTGCAGACATACTGAACAGCCCGAGAGAGAGAGCCAAAAGCTCAGCCATAAAGCTGGAACACTGGTCAAGGAGCCGGTATTTAAAGATGACGTCCCCGATGACAAAGGCACAGCCGAGACCATCATCAGTTTTGGAGCCATTAGTGTAAATAAAGATGTTATTGGTGAATCATGCACGAAATTCAACAAACCGTGAGCAATACACTGCATCCAGAGCAGCCTCCTTCGGGAGCGGGTGGAGGTCAAGATGAATGTGAACCGGAGCCTGGAGCCAAGGTGGTGTCGGGCTCTTACCCTCTCTGAAGGTAGTAGGGAGGGCAAAACCCAATTGTCGAAGCAGACGACGAAAGCAGACTCCAGGGGGCAGCTGGGCATATACATACAACGCACACTGACGGTCGAGAGAATCGTCGAAGAAGGACTGATAAGAGGGGTGGTTGGGCATTGACAACAGCTGGCAGGCATGCCGACAAAGCAGTACGTCATGCCGGTAGGTCCATGGTAATTCGGCAGCTTCAGCATGAAGACTCTTGACAGGACTGGTATAGAATGCTCTGATTGCAAGACATAACCCCTGATGATAGATGGAGTCTAGACGGCGTAAGAGGGATGGCCGAGCAGAAAAGGCTCCCATAATCCAGCTTTGATCGCACTATGGACCGATATAAGCGAAGCAGGACAGTGAGATCCGCTCCCCAAGATGAACCACTAAGAACATAGAGGACATTAAGAGAATGTGTACAACAGGCAGCCAAATAAGAGACATGCAGAGACCAACAAAGTTTCCTGTCCATTGTGAGCCCTAAAAACTTCGTTGTCTCCACGAAGGGAAGAACAATGGGACTGAGATGTAAGGAATGCTTTATATCACCAAAAGTTGATGCAAACCGTCTTCTCTTCAGAGAAGTGGAAGCCATTGGCCACACTCCACGAGTATAGGCTGTCAAGACAACGCTGAAGGCAGTGCATGTGTTTGCAGCTGAGAGAAAGATCCACTAATCAATTGTCTTCCAATAGCGGTATCTTCACTCTACACCACTCCCTTTCACAACTTCAACTATCCGTATCACCACAACAGGCCTAGTTGTTTGCCTTCACAAAGATGAGCACTACGGATTGAAGTGAGTGGTCATCCTGTGAACATTCTGAAGGAGAGAGGAGGACCCACTATTTATGTTTGCCAATGAATAGATGGCTGTCATTGGTGTTTTTCCATTTCATTTTTGACTAAGCATTGCAACATCTCATGAAGAAACACAAAGAGTCATATTCTCAAAGTACTATTAAAAACAAAACAAAAAACACCACAATGATTGGGCCACGTCACTTTCATAACTGGAAAAATTGATAGCTATCATATATACCTGGACTGTCATTTGTGCAAAAGGTGTGTCCGAGGGTGAGAGATTGGCCATCTTGAGGGCCTACTTTCATTAGGAAATTATGCTATGGACAGATCTCATGTGTAGCACAATATGGAGCATATAATCTGTTTTGATGAAAAATCAACCCAAGCCGAATGAACACTTACTAGCCAACAAATTCGCTGGTTTCTGACCACCCAGGAGGAAGTGTAACAATAGATGAGCAATTAGTACCAAGCAAAACAAACTGCAGGTTTGCTCAATTCGTGCTCAGCAAACCTGACAAACATGCTGTCAAATTCTTGATTGCTGCCAGTGTAGTGACAAAGTATACAAGTAATGCTTTCCCATCCCTTGGAAAAGAGGGTATGTACAGAGAGGAGCAAATTCAGAGTACGTCGTCCTGCATCTCACGGAGAAACGTCTAAATTGAGACAAATATGCGATGACAGACAACTTCTTCACATCTCTTCAACTTGCTAAGAAGTTCAAAGGAAAGAAAACTTCACTAATTGCTACAATGAACAACTTCCATTGTGAAATCACTGATGAATAAAGAAGTCAAATGCTGAAATACACCCCACCGCCATCACACATCGGATGGCAACACGACTGCACAATGACCATATACTAAGGAAAGAAGAACCACAAATCATTGTTCTGAGTACACTGCATGCGAAGGTAGAAAGAAGCAAAGAAGAAACAAACCCACAACATTCACAATGCAACACAGTGTAGGGTCAACATGGGTGATAAAATGACTCTTAATATACAGCAAAGTTGCATGTAGGACATGGCCGTTCCATCATCTTGGACATGGTTGCAATAAGTGCATGGGACATCTAAAAATAGTAATGAATGAGAAAATTGAAAGAAAGATTTCATAGTTCAGCTGGCAAATGAACTCAAGGGAGTGAAAGAGCACAGAGGACAAAAGCAAGAGGATATGGCACCAAAACTATCCAGATAGCAGACACGAAAAAAATCAGCCTCTGCAATGCCACAAGACTAGTGACAGTTGTGTAAAGAACCACAAAGATGTGTGTGGAAAATGTGTGCATAAAACACAATTAATCTATCAGATGCCAATGACTTGCATAAAAATTACAACAAAGCCATGTGTCCAATATGGAGCACATATTCTAAAAGTGTCCAGAAGTCTCTACAAATAATCAATACATCAAAATCTACCGTTTAGAAAAATTGTTAGTATGGGCCACACTATGTCAGTAAGATTGTTCTGATGAAATAAGAAAGTTATGTATTAATTATTGTGTTAAATAATTAATGTCATACCTCAAAAAACGCAGGGATTAACATGCATTAAAATAGAACATTTGTTTAAGTCAAATACAAAAACATTTTATGTGGAGTCCAAATGAGCCCTTTCCGTCATTTTAGGCACGTTAAAAACCATTTTAGTGTTAACAACTTACATGAAACATTAAACCAGTAACAGTAAACTCATTTGATTATGTTTGAAGTCTGTTTATGACACACACACACACACACACACACACACACACACACACACACACACACACACACACACACACCTCAGAATTTTCAACAATAATGACAAAACTGTCTTTCTCAATGTATATAGGAAGCATGGAAGGTCACAACAAGAGTCAATCTCGGAGGGCCCAATGTGACCTCAAATAGATGTGGCAAAAATACTGAAGCAAAACCAATCATTTAAAAAATATATACTGAGGGGGAAAAACACATGCCGCTGCTGACAATAAGATGCTAAAATGTACTGTAGCAGAGTGAAGAAAGCATGGAAGACCAAAAAATACCTCACAACGAATCATCGAAGTGGAACTAAGTGAAGGGAATACTTGATCAGTGATTTTTTAGTAAAAAGGATGAGACACAGATTTTATAAATAACAAGGATGATGATGGAGCTATCTCAAGTCAGTCTGAAAAATGAAATACATTTCCCTTGAATGTTGACCACAGTGTCACCTTACTTGCTAGGAAAAAGTATTAGCACCATTTGTGTTGGTCATCAACCCCAAGGCTGGTTTGATAAAAAAAATTATAATTCTGCATCAGTTACAAGATTTCATTTCCTCCTTGCCATCGTTCACCACCAGCACCACCACCAAATAGAACTTGGGTAGTGGAACTCCATGGGCTTAGCTGTCGTTGCTAGGTTGTTACTAAGGCCCAACAGCACTCATATGCTGATTCAATGGTTCGTGAAACTATCATAAGCCTGGCCTCTGATAAGGAAGTTTGTGAATGTGCTTTACAATTTGTAAATCCTTCATTCACAGATATTCTGAACTTTGCTCAGTCTTTTGAAGTATCTAAGGTGGCAGGAAAAAGAGTAGAAGCATAGTGGTAGGTAACCAGGGTTACTCCCTAGGCTGCCATCTGTAAGCTCGGTGGGAAGGGGGGGAGGGGGAGGGAGATAACGTGGCTGCCAGGCAACTGCAGCCGCCACACCACATGGTTGGTTCTACATCTACATTTATACTTTGCATGTCACCCAACAGTGTCTGGTGCAGGGCACTTTACGTGCCACTGCCATTACCTCCCTTTCCTGTTCTAGTCGCGTACGGTTCGTGGGAAGAACGACTGCCAGAAAGCCTCCATGCACACTTGAATCTCTCTAATTTTACATTCATGATCTCCTCAGGAGGTATAAGTAGGGGGAAACAATATATTCGATACCTCATCAACTAAATCAGCCGATGAGGTGTTGTCAGATAAAATTAGCGGCAACAAGTCCCGTAAGAGAAGATTTCGTTGCAGGGCAGTCAAAGTGGGACAGTGCACCAGAATGTGGGCCACTGTCAACCAGGCACCACATCAACACTGAGGCAGTGCAGAATGCCCAAGCGTGGCTCATGCGGAGGTTGCCCAAGCGTGGCTCATGCGGAGCTGGCAGAGAACCACTGAGTCCCTGCGAGAGGTTCGCATGGAGGACTGCCACACATTCACAGTCTCCTTAACGGCACTCACTTTGTTGTTTGTCCTGAGACTATGCCATTCCGTCTCCCAAAGCCGAAAAACCTGGCGGCGTAAAAACGAACTCAGGAATGCTGATCTTCATAAGTGGTTTCCATGTAGCCTGTTTGGCCACCATGTCAGGAAGTTCATTGCGTGGGATTCTGATGTGTTCTGGGGTTCACACAAACACCACAGAACGACCGGACCATTCCAGGGAGTACATGGACTCCTGGATGGTCACTATCAAAGGATGATGAGGGTAGCACTGGTTTATAGCTTGTAGGCTGCTCAAGGAGTCAGTACACAGAAGAAATGACTCCCCAGAGCATGAACAGATGTGCTCAAGAGCACGAGACATAGCCACCAGCTCTGCAGTGAAAACACTGCAGCCATCAGGCACGGAATGCTGTTCAATATGTCCTCCATGGACATACGCAGAGCCGACATGACCATCAGCCATCAAGTCGTCAGTGTAAACCACTTCATGGCCTCGGTACATGTCAAGAATTGAGAGGAAGTGACAGCGAAGAGCCATGTGAAAGGTCCAGGCGAAACTGTGGCCTAGGTGTACACCATGGAGGTGTATGCGAATGAACCTTGAGTATAGGTGGTAAAAGCAAAGACTACAGTTCAGATAGAAGGGATCGTATGCGAACTGCAATTATAAGCCTTGACCTGGGACGCCGATGAGGGGGATGAACCGCAGTGGCTGGGAAAAGGAGATGGTAATTCCGATGTGCAGGAGAACGACGTGTGTAACATAACTGGCGAGCAGTTGCACATGTCTGACCTGCAAAGAAGGGACTCCGGCCACCGCCAGGACGCGGGTCACGTGACTTGTCCTAAAATCTCCAATCGCAAGATGAACGCCACAGTGGTGCACTGGGCTGACTAAATGCAATGCTAAGGGCACTGCCGAACTATAAACCAGGCTCCCATAATCAAGGCGGGACTGAACAAGGGCTCTGTAGAGCTGCAGCAGCGTACAGCGATTTGCACCCCAGTTGGTGTTGCTCAGGCAGCGGAGGGCATTGAGGTGCTGCCAGCACTTCCACTTAAGCTGATAAAGGTGAGGGAGCCAAGTCAATTGGGTGGCGAAAACCAGTCCTAAAAATCGATATGTCTCCACTACAGTGAGGGATTCGACAGTAAGGTGAAATTCTGGTTCCAAATGAATCTTATGACTGAAGTACATAACACATGGCTTTGCAGCCGAAAACTGAAAACTATGGTCTAGAGCATACAACTGCACCTTGTGGATGGGTCCCTGTAGGCACAGCTCAGCAACACCAGGACTGGTGGAGCAGCACAAAATGCAGAAGTCATCTGCATATAGAGAGGGTGAGACAGACGGCCCTACAGCTGCTGCTAGACCATTAATAGCCACTAAAATAGAGATACACTCAATACAGAACCCTGCAGGACCCCATTCTCCTGGATATGGAAAGGAACTATGGGAGGCACCAACTTGAGACATGTAAAGTACGAAGCGACAAGAAATTGTGGATAAAAATTGCTGGCAGGCCTCAGAGACCCCACTTGTATAATTTAACGAGGATATGGTTTCTCCAGGTCATGTCATACGCGTTTTGTAAATAACAAAAGACGGCAACAAAGTGTTGGCATCTGGAATAGGCTGTTCGGAAGGCAGACTCGAGGGACACAAGATTATCAGTGGTAGAGTGACCCAGGCAGAAACTGCCCTGGCATGGAGCCAGTAAGCCACATCACTCCAGGACCCAACAACCGCTGACACAACACATGTTCCAGCAGATTACAAAGAATGTTGGTGAGGCTGATGGGCCAATAGCTATCTACATCAACTGGGTTTTTGGCGGGTTTGAGCACTGGTATGGTGCTCGCCCACCAGTGCGATGGAAAGGCACCATCACACCAGATTCGGTTGAAGATCACGAGGAGATGTCACTTGTAGTCAGACAAGGTATGTTTGATCATCTAACTGTGGACCCGATCTGGCCCAGGAGCTGGGTTGGGACAATGTGTAAGGGCACTGAGGAGCTCCCACTCTGTGAATGTGGCGTTATAAGGTTCACTGCCATCTTCCGTTTCAGAGTGTGAAAGGCTGGGGGATAATTCTCCAAAGCAAAGGCGTAAGCATAGTGCTCAACAAAGCATGCAACAATCGCGTTTGCGTCAATAGGTAACACGCCATTTATGTTAACACCAGTTGGGGTCTGGTACCCAAAAACTCGTTTGATCTTTGCCCAGACTTGGGAATGTGACGGGTGTCAAAAGCCAGTCCTTAAAATTGATATGTCTCCACTACAGTGAGGAGATCATCAGGTGAAGTTCTGGTTCCCGATGAATGAAACTACACTGGCAAAAGTGCATAACACATGACTTTGTGGCTGAAAAATGGAAAACGTGGGCTAGAGCCCATTACTGCGCCTTACAGATGGTTCCCTGTAGGCACCACTCAGCAACACCAGTACTTGTTGAGCAGTACGAAATGCAGAAGTCATCTGCATACATAGAAGCTGAGACGGACGGTTCTACAGCTGCTGCTAGACCATTAATGGCCACTAAAAACAGATATTCACTCAATACAGATCCCTGCAGGACCCCATTGTCCTGCATATGGGAGGGAACTATGGGAGGCACCAACTTGGACACGGAAAGTACGAAGAGACAGGAAATTGTGGATAAAAATTGGGAGCGGGCATCAGACAACCAACCTACTTGTATAATGTGACAATGATAAGATGTCTCCAGGTGGTGTCATACGATTTTCATATATCAAAAAAGATGGCAACCAGGAGTGTTGGTGCCTGGAAAAGGCAGTTCGGATGGCTGACTTAAGGGACACGAGATCATCAGTGGTATGGTGACCCTGAGAGGCCAGACAAACGTGTGGAAGGGCAGCAGCCTTTTCAGTAGTTGCAGGGGTAACAGTCTGGATGATTGACTGACCTGTCCTTGCAACATTAACCAAAACAGCCTTGCTGTGCTGGTACTGCGAACGGCTGGAAGCAAGGGTGAACTATGGACTTAATTTTTCCCGAGGGCATGCAGCTTTACTGTATGATTAAATGATGATGGCGTCCTCTTGGGTAAAATATTCCAGAGGTAAAATAGTCCCCCATTCGGATCTCCGGGCGGGGACTACTCAAGAAGACGTCGTTATCAGGAGAAAGGAAACTGGCGTTCTAAGGATCGGAGCGTGGAACGTCAGATCCCTTAACAAGGCAGGGATATTAGAAAATTTAAAAAGGGAAATGGATAGGTTAAAGTTAGATATAGTGGGAATTAGTGAAGTTCGGTGGCAGGAGAAACAAGACTTTTGGTCAGGTGAATACAGGGTTATAAACACAAAATCAAATAGGGAGTAGGTTTAATAATGAATAGGAAAATAGGAATGCGGGTAAGCTACTACAAACAGCATAGTGAACGCATTACTGTGGCCAAGATAGATACGAAGCCCACACCTACTACAGTAGTACAAGTTTATATGCCAACTAGCTCTGCAGATGATGAAGAAATTGAAGAAATGTGTGATGAGATAAAAGAAATTATTCAGATAGTGAAGGGAGACAAAAATTTAATAGTCATGGGTGACTGGAATTCAAGAGTAGGAAACATAGTAGGTGAATATATATTGGGGCTAAGAAATGAAAGAGGAAATCGCCTGGTAGAGTTTTGCACAGAGCATAATTTAATCATAGCTAACACTTGGTTCAAGAATCATGAAAGAAGGTTGTATATGTGGAAGAATCCTGGAGATACTAGAAGGTATGAGATAGATTATATAATGGTAAGACAGAGATTTAGGAACCAGGTTTTAAATTGTAGGACATTTCCAGGGGCAGATGTGGACTCTGACCACAATCTGTTGATTATGAACTGTAGATTAAAACTGAAGAAACTGCAAAAAGGTGGGAATTCAAGGAGATGGGGCCTAGATAAACTGTAAGAACCAGAGGTTGTACAGAGTTTCAGGGAGAGCATAAAGGAACAATTGACAGGGATGGGGGAAAGAAGTACAGTAGAAGAAGAATGGGTAGCTCTGAGGGATGAAGTAGTGAAGGCAGCAGAGGATCAAGTAGGTAAAAAGATGAGGGCTAGTAGAACTCCTTGGGTAACAGAAGAAATATTGAATTTAATTGATGAAAGGAGAAAATATAAAAATGCAGTAAATGAAGCAGGCAAAAAGGAATACAGACGTCTCAAAAATGAGATCGACAGGAAGTGCAAAATGGCTAAGCAGGGATGGCTAGAGCACAAATTTAAGGATGTAGAGGCTTATCTCACTAGGGGTAAGAGTGATACTGCCGACAGGAAAATCAGAGAGACTTTGGGGAAAAGAGAACCACTTGTATGAATATCAAGAGCTCAGATGGAAACCCAGTTCTAAGCAAAGAAGGGAAAGCAGAAAGGTGGAAGGAGTATATAGAGGGTCTATACAAGGGCGATGTACTTGTGGACAATATTATGCAGATGGAAGAGGATGTAGATGAAGATGAAATAGGAGATACAATACTGAGAGAAGAGTTTGACAGAGCACTGAAGGACCTGAGTCGAAACAAGGCCCCAGGAGTAGACAACATTCCATTAGAACTACTGACGGCCTTGGGAGAGCCAGTCCTGAAAAAACTCTACCACCTGGTGAGCAAGATGTATAAGACAGGCGAAATACCCTAAGACTTCAAGAAGAATATAATAATTCCAATCCCAAAGAAAGCAGGTGTTGACAGGTGTGAAAATTACTGAACTATCAGTTTAATAAGTCACAGCTGCAAAATACTAAAGCGAATTGTTTTCAGACAAATGGAAAAACTGGTGGAAGCCGACCTCGGGGAAAAGCAGTCTGGATTTTGTAGAAATTTTGGAACATGTGAGGCAATACTGACCTTACGACTTATCTTAGACGAAAGATTAAGAAAAGGCAAACCTACGTTTCTAGCATTTGTAGACTTAGCTAAAGCTTTTGACAATGTTGACTGGAATACTCTCTTTCAAATTCTGAAGGTAGCAGGGGTAAAATACAGGGAGTGTAAAGCTATTTACAATTTGTACAGAAACCAAATGGCAGTTATACAAGTCGAGGGACATGAAAGGGAAGCAGTGGTTGAGAAGGGAGTGAGACAAGGTTGTAACCTCTCCCCAATGTTATTCAATCTGTATATCGAGCAAGCAGTAAAGGAAAGAAAAGAAAAATTCAGAGTAGGTATTAAAATCCATGGAGAAGAAATAAAAACTTTGAGGTTCGCCGATGACATTGTAATTCTATCAGAGACAGCAAAGGACTTGGAAGAGCAGTTAAACGGAATGGACAGTGTCTTGAAAGGAGGATATACAATGAACATCAACAAAAGCAAAACGAGGATAATGGAATGTGGTTGAATTAAGTTGGGTGATGCTGAGGGAATTAGATTAGGAAATGAGACACTTAAAGAAGTAAAGGAGTTTTGCTATTTGGGGAGCAAAATAACTGACGATGGTCGAAGTAGAGAGGATATAATGTGTAGACTGGCAATGGCAAGGAAAGAGTTTCTGAAGAAGAGAAATTTGTTAACATCGAGTATAGATTTAAGTGTCAGGAAGTCGTTTCTGAAAGTATTTGTATAGAGTGTAGCCATGTATGGAAGTGAAACATGGACGATAAATAGTTTGGACAAAAAGAAAATAGAAGCTTTCGAAATGTGGTGTTACAGAAGAATGCTGAAGATTAGATGGGTAGATCACATAACTAATGGTGAAGTATTGAATAGAATTGGGGAGAAGAGAAGTCTGTGGCACAACTTGACAAAAAGAAGGGACCGGTTAGCAGGACATGTTCTGAGGCACCAAGGTATCACAAATTTAGCATTGGAGGGCAGCGTGGAGGGTAAAAATCATAGAGGGAGACCAAGAGATGAATACACTAAGCAGATTCAGAAGGATGTGGGTTGCAGTAAGTATTGGGAGATGATGAAGCTTGCACAGGATAGGGTAGCATGGAGAACTGCATCAAACCAGTCTCAGGACTGATGACCACAACAACAATGGTGACCCTGGCGCAAGCCGCCCTGACATGGAGCTAGTAGGCAGCATGACTCCAGGACCCTACCCATCCGCTGACACACCATACATTCCTGCAGCTTATAAAGAACATAGGTGAGGCTGACAGCTATCCACATCAAGTGGGTTTTTATCGGGTTTAGGCGAATGATGGTGCTCTCCCACCACTGTGATGGAAAGACGCCTTCATGCCAGATCCTACTGAAGAGGAGATGTCGCTTGATTTTTAATCATCTGACTGTGGATCCAATTTGGATCCAGGTGCTGTTTCGAGGCAATGTGCAAGCGTACTGAGGAGCTTCCATTCTCTAAAGGGGGCGTTATAGGGTTCACTGTGGCGTGTAGCGAAGAAGAGGACATTCCTTTCCATCCGCCGTTTAACGGTGCCAAAGGCTAGGGGGTAGTTCTCCAACATAGGTGCTCATGCAATGTGTTCATGCAATTGCATTTGCATCTGTAGATGACTGATGTTAAAGCGAGGGACACCTGTTGGGGTCTGGTACGTGAAAACACGTTCGATCCTTGCCCAGACTTGGGAAGGTGACATATGGCACCCAATGGTTGAGATTTATTTCTCCCAACACTCCTGCTTCCGTCATTTGATAAGCTGGCGAGTGCGGGCACAGAGTCACTTAAAAGCTACGGGTGCTCCAGGGAAGGGTGCCACTTGTGCCGCTGTAGAGCTCACCAATGCCCCTTAATTGCCTCAGTGACTTCCGGCGACCACCAAGGGACTGCCTTTTGCCGGTGGCACCGTAAAGAGTGAGGGATCGCAAATTCCGCCGCAGTAATGATTGTTGTAGTCACCTGCTCAACCATCACATTGATGTTACCATGTGGGGTAGAGTCAACGGTGACCACAGAAGTGAAAGTTTCCCAGTCTGCCTTGTTTAAACCCAATATGGACAGGTGTCCATGGGCCTGATGTCGGGGCAGTGACAGGAAGATGGGGAAGGGGTCACTACCACAGGTCATCATGTGATCTCCAGTGGATAGATGGGAGAAGTCCTGGGCTGCAAATGGATAGATCAATGGCCGAGTAACTACCACGAGCCACACACAAATGTATGGCGGCCCCAGTATTTAAGAGGCAGGTCGAACTGAGACAGTAAAATTTTGACATCTCTGCTCGGCCAGTAAGTACAGTGCCACCTCACAAGGGGTTATGGGTTTAGGGAGTTGATCAGTGAAGTTAAAACATTCAGGGGTACTGCACCATCTGTAGGAAGATATACATTGTAGACAGTTATTTCCTGTGTCGTCATTCTGACAGCCACCGCTTCAAGAGGGGTGTGAAGGGGGCACAGTTTCACTACAAAATGGTTCAAATGGCTCTGAGCACTATGGGACTCAACTGCTGTGGTCATTAGTCCCCTAGAACTTAGAACTACTTAAACCTAACTAACCTAAGGACATCACACACATCCATGCCCGAGCCAGGATTCGAACCTGCGACCGTAGCAGTCGCACGGTTCCGCACTGCGCGCCTAGAACCACGAGACCACCGCGGCCGGCAGTTTCACTACAGACCGAGTTTAGGACATGAACGCAAACTCCACCTGACACTCGATTATAGTTGCTACGGTTCCTGTAATATCCCTTATAACCGCAGAGGGCAGGTGTCTGCATTGCCAGGAACCAGGTTTCCTGACGGCCAATGCAAAAAGCATGTGTAAGGCTTAACAGTTGCTGTAGCTCAGCCAGGCGGCGGGAAATACCACCGAAATCCACTAGAGGATGACATAATAATGAGACTGCTAAGGCATGGAACATTCAGTGACACAGTTTATGCCTCAGGGTCACCTGCTGTCACCTACTTATTGCCTGGGCAGTCTATATACATTGTATCTTGAGGGTCCGGTGAGATCTACGTCACCAGCAGACACCAGAATCTCCACGTTATCCCCAGATGCAGAGCTTTTAGGTAGCGATGGTGTGGGTACCACTGCAAGTTCCTTGGTTTTAGGGGTCTTCTTTGTGGACTTTTCTTGCTGCTCCTTGGGTTTCTCTGGCCGGGAGGGCTTTTAACTGATTCAGTCTCCAGAATTGAGGATGATCGTAAAGCCCTACAACCAGATGCTTTTGGACACTTCAGGCACTGGCTGGCATCATGCTGATTCCTACAGAGTAGATTTCTAGTCTCCAGAAAAGACATTATACTCGAACATAATACGTGTTCCAGTTGTAGAATTTTGGAACACGTATTATGTTCGAGTATAATGTCTTTTCTGGAGACTAGAAATCTACTCTGTAGGAATCAGCATGGGTTTCGAAAAAGACGATTGTGTGAAACCCAGCTCGCGCTATTCGTCCACGAGACTCAGAGGGCCTTAGACACGGGTTCACAGGTAGATGCCGTGTTTCTTGACTTCCGCAAGGCGTTTGACACAGTTCCCCACAGTCATTTAATGAACAAAGTAAGAGCATACGGACTATCAGATCAATTGTGTGATTGGATTGAGGAGTTCCTAGATAACAGAACGCAGCACGTCATTCTCAATGGAGAGAAGTCTTCCAAAGTAAGAGTGATTTCAGGTGTGCCGCAGGGGAGTGTCATAGGACCGTTGCTATTCACAATATACATAAATGACCTGGTGGATGACATCGGAAGTTCACTGAGGCTTTTTGCAGATGATGCTGTGGTGTATCGAAAGGTTGCAACAATGGAAAATTGTACTGAAATGCAGGAGGATCTGCAGCGAATTGACGCATGGTGCACGGAATGGCAATTGAATCTCAATGTAGCGAAGTGTAATGTGATGCGAATACATAGAAAGATAGGTCCCTTATCATTTAGCTACAAAATAGCAGGTCAGCAACTGGAAGCAGTTAATTCCATAAATTATCTGGGAGTACGCATTAGGAGTGATTTAAAATGGAATGATCATATGAAGTTGATCGTCGGTAAAGCAGATGCCAGACTGAGATTCATTGGAAGAATCCTAAGGAAATGCAATCCGACAACAAAGGAAGTAGGTTACAGTACGCTTGTTCGCCCAATGCTTGAATACTGCTCAGCAGTGTGGGATCCGCACCAGGTAGGGTTGATAGAAGAGATAGAGAAGATGCAACGGAGAGCAGCGCGCTTCGTTACAGGATCATTTAGTAATTGCGAAAGCGTTACGGAGATGATAGATAAACTCCAGTGGAAGACTCTGCAGGAGAGACGCTCAGTAGCTCGGTACGGGCTTTTGTTAAAGTTTCGAGAACATACCTTCACCGAAGAGTCAAGCAGTATATTGCTCCCTCCTACGTATATCTCGCGAAGAGACCATGAGGATAAAATCAGAGAGATTAGAGCCCACACAGAAGCATACCGACAATCCTTCTTTCCACGTACAATACGAGACTGGAATAGAAGGGAGAACCGATAGAGGTACTCAGGGTACCCTCCGCCACACACCGTCAGGTGGCTTGCGGAGTACGGATGTAGATGTAGATGTAGTAGAAACCTGGGAAAGGATTGACCAGGGGACCCCTTCCTGGCAACGAGAGGAGCCGAAGAAGACTTATGTTTCTCCGGCTTAGAAGTTAGTTAGTTAGTTAGTTATATTACTTGTTCCATGGATCATGAACACGATTCTTTCGTAATGATGTGGAACGTGTCAAAGTACAAAAGATTCATTTATCACAAATAATCTTTGTTAGTCTTATATACGGTACAATTGTTAATACTTACTGTATTTCTTTAGCCTATGTCTAAAAATTCATCTATGGAGTAGAAGGAGTTGTCATTCAGGAATTCCCTTAACTTACTTTTGAATGCCGATTGGTTGTCTGTCAGACTTTTGATATTGTTTGGCAAGTGACCAAAAATCTTTGTGGCAGTATAATTCACCCCCTTTTGTGCCAATGTCAAATTCAATGAACGGTAGTGAAGGTCACCGTCTCCTAGTATTGTAGCTGTGGACTGTGCTATTAATTCTGAAGTGATCTGGGTTACTAACAACAAATTTCATTAGGCTGTATATATATATATATATATATATTGTGAAGCTACTGACAATATCACTAATTCTTTAAATAATTGTCTACAGGATGATCTTGGATGAGCCCCAGACATTATTCTGATAACATGTTTTTGTGCAATAAATACCTTCTTTCTTAGTGATGAATTGCCCCAAAAGATGATTCCATAAGAAAGCAATGAATGAAAATATGCATGGTAAGCTAACTTACTGATGTGCTTGTCTCCAAAATTTGCAATGACACTAATAGCATAGGTAGCTGAGCTCAATCGTTTCAGTAGATTGTCAATGTGTGTCTTCCAGTTTAAATTCTGATCAATACAGACACCCAGAAATTTTGAACAATCTGCTTTAGCTAAAGATTTTCCCCCACACTCTATATTTATTTCCGGTGTTATGCCTTTCCCTGTACTGAACTGTATGTATAGTGTTTTTTCAAAGGTCAATGAAAGTCCATTTGCGGAAAACCACCTAATAACTCTTTGAAAAACATTATTTGCAAGTGGGGACTGGTGTCCCTGATGGTTTGAGGGGAGGGGGGGGGGGCAGTGCTCCAAAGGTAGGTGGTGCGGGAGCAACAGGGAGAGACGTAAACCCCCCCCCTCCTCCTCCTCCTCCCACCATCAAGGGGGCACGTGTAGCCTTCTGGCCCTGTGGGCCAACTGGAATTTGCTGAACTGATGGGGCTACAACTGTTCTCGTAGCCCGGCGTATGAGGAGGTTATAGCCACAGGATGTAGGTGCTCATATTTTCTCTTAGCCTACGTGTAGGTCGGTCGGTCCAGGGTCATGTATTCCATGATTTTCCTCTCTTTTTTTAAAGTCCTGCAGTCTGGCAAGCTAGGTGAATGATGCTCTCTGCAGTTGACACAGACGAGAGGTGGGGTACATATATTACTGGGATGTGATTGACGTCCACAATCTCGACATGTGACACTGGAAGTAAAGCGGGAAGACATATGGCCAAATGTCCAGCACTTAAAGCACTGCATTGGGGAAGGGATATATGGCATGACATCACAGCAGTAGACCGTCACCTTGACCTTCTCAGATAAGGTGTCACCCTCGAAGGCCAAGATGAAGGCACTGGTAGCAATCTGATTATCCCTTGGACCCAATGGATGCGCAATGTGAAATGAACACCTCACCATTCTAAATTGGTGCACAGCTCGTCATCAGACTGCAAAAGTAGGTCCCAGTGGAAGATATTACTGTGGACCATATTTAAGCTTTTAAGTGGTGTGATGGTAACAGAAACATCTCCCCATTTGTTACAAGTGAGTAAAGTCCCTGACTGGGCAGAAGATGCTGCTTTTATCAAGACTGAACATCATCACACTTTGGATAAGCACTCCACCTCCCCAAACTTGTCCCCTAAATGCTCTACAAAAACTGTGGCTTCATCGAAACAAAGGAGTCCCCATCAGTTTTTGTATATACGAGGTACAGAGGTTCGCTGCCATCCTTAGCCTGGCATTTCTTCCATTGTATGGCCAGGGAGGGGAACGATTTAGGATCATACTTCATTGCATTGTACTGAGACTTGGAATGCAAGGAGACGACTGGTTGGTTGATCACCAGCAAGTGATGACTTAGTATATCGCACATCATCCGCCCTGATACCACCCACTCTGACCATAGGTCCTCCCCATGGATGCCACCCAGCCACAGCAAAGGCCACCTGGCAGGATGGCCATTGCTGGGAGTCCTGATGTCCCAGTGTGACTGGCATCTACTCCTTGGCATAGATGGGGAGTTAATGGCGCAGCATCAGCAGAGTGAACCCTGTGGTGTCAAAGGCTACAACCAACATGGCGGCCCCACCACAACGGACTGGCTACCGTGCTGGATATGAGATGCAATGAAGTCCATGGTCATTGTCAGTGCGAAAAGCGACATTGCGTAGTGCATGGTGGAAAATGCACCCTGGAATGTGTCCTCGCCCAAGCAATGGAGAATGAGCTGAAATGCAGTGCGATGAGGAGAAAGTGTGCTCAAGATCTCAAGGCACGATGCACCATCAAAGGCGCCCTTCCCCCAACTAGCTCGCTCTTGGGGAAAATTTTGGAAAATGGAGGTCAAACTCCACAGAGGAGTATCCCATAAATGCTGAAATGTGAAAGACTCCTTTTAGGCGCCTCTTACGACAGGCAGGAATGCCTTGGGCTTATTCTAATCCCCAGACCCACAAGGGGTCGAGTGGTGGTGCTGGGGCCACCAGAGGGGTCCCGTTTCTTAGCAGACTACTACTTAGTTTGCTTGCTCTCTTGCTTCTCTTTAGAAGCTTCCTGGGAAGATTTCTCCAAAGCAGCTTCAGGCACAGAGGAAGACCGTGAAGCTCTTCGTCCAGCAGCTTTTGGCTCCTTGAGCCACTGGTGAGTGAAGACATTGGAAGAGAAAGGCACAAGGGACCCCTTCTGCACGAGAGGAGCCGGAGGAAGCTGTTGCTTCTCCGGCAGGGGAGAGGGGACCAATGTCCCCTTCCGTTTGGGGGAGGAGGGGGTCTTGCCCCCGAAGTAGGTGCTTTGGGAACAAAAGAGGAAAATTTGCCCCCTACCACCAAGAGGCCAGATGTGTTCAGGTGGCCCACAGGGACCACTGTTCATGGCACTGAGTGAGGTGCCACTGGCACTTGGGACAGCGATGGTGAGGTAGCTGAAGCATATGTCAACATCAACTGAAAAGGGGGGTAATCTTTCAAAATTACATTTAGCCACTGTGTAAGTCAACCAGTTCAGGGTCTTGTACTCCAGGATTTTCTGCTCATTTTGGAGTACTGGGCAGTCTGTTGAACAGGGGGATTTGTGCTCTCCACAGGTGAAGCAAGTGGGAGGTGGTGCAAATGGAGTATCTGGATGCAGCGGACGTCCACAGTCTCGACATGTGGCATTGGAAGTGCAGAGGGAAGACGTGACCGAACTTCCAGCACTTAAAGTGCCGCATAGGGGGAGGGATGTATGGTTTAACATCACAGCAGTAAACTATCACCTTGACCTTTTCTAGCAATGAATCACCCTCAAAGGCTAAGTGATGGCACTGGTAGCAACCTTGTTGCCTTGGGTCCCCTGTAAACCTGCCGGATGAAATGAACACCCCACCATTCTAAACTGGTTCGGAGCTCATTGTCAGACTGCAAGAGGAGATCGCGATGGAAAATGATCCCCTGGACCATGTTGAGGATTTTATGGGGAGTGATGGAAACAGGAATATCACCCACCTTTTCACAGGTGAGTAATACTCGGGATTGGGCTGGGAATGCTGTCTGAATCAAGACTGCACTGATTTGCATCTTGGACAGTGCTGTCACTTCTCCAAACTTATCCTCAAGGTGTCCATTGAAAAATTGAGGCTACAGACTAAAAACTGAGGCGAATATGGCTCTCTCCATTCTGTAGCTCTACATTCCTCCCATGGTGTAGCAAGGGAGGGAAATGATTTAGAGCCTTACCTGTCGGCATTGTATTCGATCTTGCCCTTCTTAGAGACTGCTGGTTCTGTACGGTCACCAGCAAGAGATGACTTAGTCCGCTTCATTGCAGGTCATTCGCCCTGATGCCACCCACTCCAATCAGGGGCTCTCCCCATGGGCGCCACCCAGCCACAGCAAAGGCCAACTGGCATGATGGCCGTTGTTGGGAGTCCTGATGCTCCAGGAAGACAGGCATTTACTCCTCGGCACGGGGAGTTTACAGCTCAGGCATCAGCAGTGCGACCCCTGTGTTGTAAGTGGCTACCACCAAATGGGTAAATAATAGTCCCATAACGGACTGGCTGCCATGCTGGATATTGGATGCAGAGAAATCCAATATTGTTAGGGGGGCAAAAGAGGACAGGAGACAATGGAAGAAGATGAAAATGGCATACCGCGGAAAGTGTCCTCGCCCAAATACTAGAATCACAGGTGGAGATGCAAAGCCATGACAAGAGATTCCAGAGATCAAATCTACAGGCACTCAGGATAACTCATGCACCAAATAAGGCATCCTTTCCCATATGGCCCGCACTTCTGTAGAATTTTGAAAGTGCAGGTCAAATCATAGAATGGAATCTGAACTCATTGGGCCGAAAAGTGCGAGACTCCTTTTCATCGCCTCTTACGGCAGGCAGGAAGACCTCAGGCCTATTCTAACCCATGGACCCGCAGGGGGAACACTACATGGGGCAGCACCGATGTAAGATTCAGCAGCAGTCAGTGTCACAACAGCGAGCCGTGTGCCAAAAGCTTTGGGTGACTTGCTACCATTGAAAAAAAAGAAAAGAAAAAGGTCCTTACTGTGACTATGTGCAACTCTCAGCCTCCTTCATCAGACACGAACGTGAATGTGAACAGTGTTTCTCAAATGATGGTAGCCCCAAACTAACTCTATATTGAAGTGCATTTGGTGGGCGAGGTGTGAAAAATGCAACTGGACACAGATGCAGCAATGACTTTGTTAAATTCTCAAACCTGGCATGATCCCCTGTCTCTCGGTTAGTGAGTTACAACAACAAATACCTATATAGGGGCAGTTTTCTACTTCCATAATGTACAAAAAAGATGTGTGCCCTTTGACATTTCTAGTTGTGGATGATGACACTGAAAGCTTATTTGGGTTTGACACCTTCAAAATTTTTGGGTTCTCTATTTCTGATGAAATGCATCTCGTGTCAGATCAAGTTTCATACCAACAACCGGACATACTATGTGCTCTACTCAGAATATCCCTCCCTGTTTTTGGAAGATACAGGATCTGCTACCAGTTTCATGGCTCACATCACAATGAAACTGAAGGCACACAAAGGATGGTTTCCCCATTGCCAGTTCTCATATTTTGGCAAATCCTGTCTTGCAATAATTTTTCCAGCATGGCTGGCCAGGTGAACCACCAGGCCAAGTGTCGGATAATTTGCGTAATTATTACGCTCTCTGCCACTGCCTCTGATTTCTTGATGGTATGTTACTGTTGGCTACCAAAGACTCTGCAACCAGGGTTATGATCCCATTTGCATTGCAGCAAGACATCATCCGCTTTCTCCACCTCAATCATCAGGTTGGCCCACTGCCACGTTTGGGCTGGGTACGTGAAAATGAGATCGTGCATGTTTTGACAGCCTGCCCACAGTACATCACACATCAGGTAGCACCACATGCCTTTCTTTTCTCATGGCCCGGCACCCAGCACCTCTTAGAGTATTCATGTTTGTTTTGTAGGTCCATTGCTTAACTGCTTTTGGCCTGTAACAGTTTATGCTTTCTCAGAATTTCCTTATGAGGTTTGTTTCCTCTCCACGGCAGCTATGATCATGGCCCTCTCGATGATTTTTTCCTTAGGATGACTGCCACACAGACTTGTGACAGACAATAGCCTACAGTTTTTACCTCTAGATTTTGAAGACTCTTGTACAATGAGGGGCGTCCAGCACCCCTAGTGCAATGGAGACGTGGAATGGCTGTTCTTTACATTCAAAGCAGTGACTGAAAAAATATATTGCTCAATCTTCTCCTGCGGAATCCTTTGATAGGTTCTCAAGTTCCTATAGGTTTACTCCAGTTGGTGACTAACACTGTGGAGCTGCTTCTCAGCCATTGGCCCCGTATACACCTTCACCTGCTCCGACCAATGTATGGCCGCTTGCTGGCATCCGCCTCGCAGTGTTACTATCTGGTGTCCCCCATCTGGGACTGCGGTCATCCACCACGGTCGAGATACCACATCTACATCATGCGCACCTCTGATGGCTTCTTGTCATTACACTATAAGCAGTTTTGTCCAAGCATGATCAACCATACACAGAGAGCCCTCCACCCCTGCAGCCACCTCCACCATCGGCACTGTACCACTTGGCACAGTCTATGCCTCCCAATTCCTGTACCATCTTCGCTCTGGGTGCTGCCACCGCCAGGTGGAGAGTCAACCCTGGACCCACATCCAGCTCCGCAGCCCATCAACACTAATATTTCCTGCTGCTTGCAACGCAATATCCTTTCTTTCAGGAGTGTTAGTTCTGCAAGGTTCGCAGGAGAGCTTCTGCAAAGTTTGGAAGGTAGGGGACGAGGTACTGGCAGAAGTAAAGCTGTGAGGACGGGGCGTGTGTCGTGCTTGGGTAGCTCAGTCGGTGAGCACTTGTCTGCGAAAGGCAAAGGTCCCTAGTTCAAGTCTCGGTCCGGCACACAGTTTTAATCTGCCAGGAAGTTTAATACCAGTGCACACTCCGCTGCAGAGTGAAAATATCATTCTATATTCTCCTGTTCCAGGCAACATCACCTACTGATGGAGACATATCTTCATAGTGAACACTTTTCCCCATGGTGGAAAGAGTGTGTGAGCACGCATAAACAGTGTGTGATACAAGTGCCTCCACGGCCGCTCTCGAGAGGCCACCCTGCAGCCTGGACAGGCAGCGCAGCAAGCACTGTGACATGTACACAAGCACTGTGACATGTGCACAGCTGCTTAATGTAAGTCTTGTGTGCCAGGCCCTTGGCCTCACTTACATTTACTTATTTATTGTATGCTCACCAACAAGACCGTTTACTGATGTGTTCTATAGTTACGAGACTTTGAACTATTCTATACTTCATTCAGTGATACTGTGAATCTCTTCTTATGGAAGCAAATTTAACTTAGTTCATGTTACTGCTGATAGTGTGTCTGTACAACATTACAAGAAAAAGTCCTCTCTCTTATGGAATCCTTGCTATTGTGGGTTTTTATCCTCCTCCTCTACATATGCCACATTCAAATTAGTAAAATTCACCCATCCCTTCAAGAATCTCTTATCCATGTTTAACATTTATATTCAGCAAGTCATCCTGCTGTCTAGGCTATTACACTAGCTTTCCTTTCATTGGCAAGCAAATTACAGCGATCAGCTGGACTAATAATCAAACACTAATTTTTAATAAAATGAGGCTCTACATAAAAAATTATAACTAGCTCAAAACCAGTTGGCTTTAACAGGCAGATGTATATAATTTAAGTTCTTTCATTTTATAAGATACTTAAAATTGCTACTGGGCATTAAAATAATACCAGGAAGGATTGCAAACAATGAAGTTTTACTTCAGAAGTCTGTGTAAAGTAAAGTAGGTAGAATCTACAGAATGCGAAATAAAATTCAGAGAATGTGTTTATGATGGGCGAGAGATATGGAGAATGTGCTGGCCAGGACAACTATTTAACAACATCTGTGTCAAAGCAGGTCACGGGAGCACGGGCAACATGCGGTCTTTACCTTGTTGAAAGAAGGTGTGATGGACACCTAAGACATGACACTACCATTGGGTTACCACTACCAAATTTCTGGCTATGAAAACCAGATGAGTATGTATTGTGGACCTAACGACACCTCACGCCATTATACCAACTGCAGGGCCCATATGACAAGGAATGCAACTTGGCAATGTGTGTGCTCTTCTAAGCCTCCATACACTGGTACGTCCATCGTGTTGTTGTACACAGGATCGAGACTCATCTGAAAAGATGACACGGAGCCACAAACATGTCCAGTGTTGTCATTCTGCACACCTCGCCTTTGCGCATCTCTTGTGCTGTGTCATGGAAAGCCCCAACAGTGGTCACTGCTGACAGCCTGTTGCGTTCCAGATGTGGGGACACTTGCATTCATGCAAATAAGCCCATTTTGAGGTCTGATGTGGCTGTACAATCCTGCACAACTGTGCAATCAATATGGCTATCCTGTTAAGCACGAGTCACTAGATGCTGCTAAGACCCTGCACAGGGTTGAGGATAGTCCTCCTGAACCCATCAATTCTATATTTGCACAGCAGTTGTGGAACGCTGATTGACGTCAGCAGCAATATAGTGGAACGATACAGCAATATAGTGGAACGATAAACTGCAGTCTTCACACGTCATAACTCTACCGCTCTCAAAGTCTGACACTTGATGGTAGGTGTAGCTACCTCACACACGAGCCACGCAATTATCTCTTCACAAACAAACAACTTTCAAATGCGACATCTGAAAGAGAAACTCACTGTACAATCTTTCCTTACATAGAGTGTGTACGCCATTAATCTTAGCCTATCTACATTGTACTGTAGCGCTGAAATGCAAATAATTTGCGTATCCAAACCTCTTGCCCACTTCAAGCCAGTTTGATGTTTGTTGAATGCCACCCTTGTGGTGCTGTTATTTTAATGGCCAGCAATGTAGTTGAATTTCGTTGAAAGTGGCATCTTTAATGCCAATTCTACCTACCTCAATACGTGTGAAGCTTGGCTAAACAAACCCATGGATAATAAGCTCATCTGTGAGAATAAAAAATGGCAACTCCAATCGCAATTCTGATAGCTTCAGGGTCCAACATACAGCTGTACTGGATACACAAGACAAGTGTCACAAGAGAGTCATGATGGTGATGAATGGCCTACATGCAAGCTCAAAAAAATAGGACAAGAAAGGACAAAGGACCTACATCTCCTAAAGGGAAGAAAAAGATTTGTTGCAACATTTAAGCAAGCATTATAGTCTGAATACAGTTCTTGGAACTCAATGAAAGAAGGTTGCCACTTCTGGTGCTGTCAACAGAGGCGTCCGATCCCGCCCGTTGGCTTTGAACCTTAACGTAACAGTGTTGTGTTATGTGACATGACGGCACAAAGTTTAGTTTATGAGTGTGTTGTATTTGTAGATGTCTTGTTGCAGTTGGTGGTGTCGTCTGGTGGTGTATTAGGTTCATTTGGGTGTCGGTGCTTGAAGTGTGCATTTATCGGTCGTGACTGTTATAGAATGGAAATTAGTTTCAGTGAGTTAAGAATTAAGTTTCCATTGTGTTTGTTATTGCAATGTCGTTTGATGTTATTGGTTTGCGGTAAGTCGTTTAATTCAATGTGGGCTTCTTTTGTTAGGTATGGATGTGGCTTCTACGTTTAAGAATGTGCGTCTACAGGCTGAAATGGAGGGCGACATGTTGTCCGTCATTAAGTTTCTGCAACTTTTTGGGCTTGTGACGAAGATAGTGAAATGCAATGTACGCAAGCAGAATATGCGAGTTGGGGGTTAGTGTGTAGCTCCTGAACTTTTTTTACAGTAAGCAATCATTTTTTTGGGTCTATTTTTTTGTGTTGTGATGTTCGGAGGGGTTTTCATGTGTTGTTGGGTTGGTGTTGTTTACTGCATGTGTTGGCGGTTGAGGTTTTGGTTTTGGCACTTGTTGATTTATGTATTTTAGAGGGAAGTACTATTTCAATTTCTTTGGTATCGTCAGTTGTATTTGAGCTACATAGGTCATGGGAAGTGATCAATTGCAATTTGTCATTGTAGCTACGTGTGTTTTGGTATTGTGCGCTGTCGTTGACCTATATAGGTCAAGGGAAGTGTTCGATTCCAATGTGTCGTCGTAGCTATGCGTGTTTTGGCATCATGAGCTGCTGTTGACCATATGGGTCAAGGGAAGTGTCGGATTCCAATTTTTGTTGTTTTAGGTGTTGGTTTTGTGGTATCAATAGTTGTGGGTCTGATTATAATTTTTGGAGTGATTGGTTTTTATTTTGTGGTATCGACAATTGCGGTTGAGCTGTGTAGGTGAAGGGAAGTGACTGATTCCTGTCGATATTGTAAGTGTAGTGGAATTTGGGAATTTTGTGATGTTTTTATGTCGTCATTTTGTGTGGTTTGGGATTGCGGTGTGTGTCTGTATGTGTTTATATTTAGTTTGTCCCTACTCAAAAACCCCCAATTTCCCGCACTGGTCCTGTTAGTTTGATTACATGTTTGGAGAGAGGTAGGTGTGTGTGTGTGTGTGTGTGTGTGTGTGTGTGTGTGTGTGTGTGTGTGTGTGTGTGTGTGTGGGGGGGGGGGGGGGGGGGGGTGTCATAGGTGCCATATTGGAAACGTCGAGAATTGTGTTTTACGTCATGTGTTAAAGCAGACGGGTGGAATCGGAGACGTCTGTATTCCTCAGCTTTCGATATAACAGTCACTGCATCATTGTCCAATGTCTCACATACCGTAATGTAAAGGATGGTGCATCGTGCCTCCTTAATCATCATTTTAGTCTTAATTGAAATTATACTACCCATATCCAATAAGTTGCTAAGCAACTCAATGTCCTGGAGAGCCCGATTTAGACAAAGGCACCTTGGGCATTATGTATCAAGGTTATTCCACACTGAGAAAAATGTGCCTGTAGCCTGCATTATATGATGCTTGTTAATGGGAATGGCGCAAAACTGCACATCTAAGCACTGGTGCATTATAGCGTGAAACCTGTAGATTGCAAGTAGTATATAAATACAGATGAGGAGAAGAGTCATCATGGGCACAAGTTGTAAATCACTCATGGCTTAAACTTCTTTATTATTATTTATCTCGTACACATCTCTATAGTAGTATCACAACTTATAACTGCAGTTGAGGTTAGTACAAACCATATTAATGAAAAGATATTTCACAGCCACTCATTCTTTCTTACTTTTATATACTAGCCTCTAGCATGTGACTTTGACTGCATATGCATTACACACATACTGAACACATCTCCTCCTCCTCTTCCTGCTTCCTCACTTTGTATACTTGGCTATGGGATACCACCCATCTGCTTTGACCCAAGACTTAGTTGTGCTGTGCCATGAAGTGTTGCAGTATGTCAGAGAGACCATGGTGTGTTTGTTTTGGAGTGGAAGTGAAATGTTGAGTAGAGGGTGCACTGGATGAAGATTAGATTAGATTAGTTTTCGTTCCATAGATCTGTGTTGAGGAGATCCTCGTGGATGTGGAACATGTCACTTTTTTTTTCCTTTTTTTAAAAAAAGCTGAAATAACAATACTAATAGTATAAATATATACAACACATTTGTTTTTGAATTAAAGTAAGTGCTTTTAAGTCCTTGTGCAGATCATTTTTGTTCCTAGTATTTTATGTATGAACTGAGCTGTTTGTTGGAAAAAGAGATATATTATTTAGGACAAATTTCATTAAGGAGTAAATATACTGAGAGGCAGTAGTTAGTATACCCAGTTCTTTGAAGAGGTTTCTACAAGACGTCCGTGAGTTTACTCCACAAATAATATGTATTACACGCTTTTGGACTCTGAAAACTTTTGTTTGACTTGAAGAGTTACCCCAAAATATTATACCATATCACATTATGGAATGAAAGTAGGCAAAGTATGCAAGCTTTTTCACTTGCATGTTTCCTATGTCTGCTAACACTCGAATTGCAAATACAGATTTGTTAAGGCGTTTCTGCAGTTCTGTGGTGTGCTCCTCCCAACTGAGGTTGCTTGCTCTAGCAGTTTAATTATATGGTGACAATGTGTTTGGGGGGGGGGGGGGGGTATGTTATTGTGTCATTTAGGGTGCAACAGTTGTCATAATGTGGAGTGTTAAAAATTACATGGTGATGCAGTAGAATATATCGTGCAGAATGTGTCTTGTAAAACAGAATATGTCATAAAATTTAAGCTGTATTTTTAGGTGTCTGTGTAACCAGTGAGTGAGTGAATCAATGTTTTAATTAAATCATGGAAGAAGTAGGTGGACCAATGTTTATTAATATATTGAATGTGCTGCTCTATTAATGATAAACATTCCTCCATCTACCGCGTACCATGATTTGATAAAATAAATAAATAAATAAATAAATAAAAAAAAAAAAAAAAAAAAAAAAAAAAAAAAAAAAAAACATTGATCCTAGTATGATGTTTTGAAAACTATTTTCTCATGAGTTCTGCCGAATCATTATTCATCATATTCACATCCCTTTATTCAGTATGCGTGGTGTCTGGCCTTTGAGGCAATCATGTTACATTTGTACGGCCATCTGACTACATATACAACCTTGATATTCTGTATAATACTGGACATTCCCAATAGTAAAGCTCACAGAGACTATAGAAAGAGACTATTGAAATTACAATTTGCGCAGCATCTCTCAATACATATTTAAGTATGATAATCTACAGCGCAACCACTGGTGTATAGATTCAACTAATTCCCTTAAAAAAAGGTTTACTTTTTCATACAGGTAAAATATGGTTTCCATCTCTTAACGCCACTCAGTGACATAAAGACTGTTTATACACGGCCGATTTTGAAGGTATTGTTCCTGTTATTTGTATTTAATGGTAGGAAACATAAAACTGTCACTATGGCTTTCTATGCACAACGCGTTTTTATTATATTGATAGTAACTTGCAATTACCCTATTGTTTTGTGATACAATGAAGCATACCTTAAAGTCTTCTCTATTTGCATGTTTCTTTCCTTTACAAATAGTCTTAAAATAAGACAGAAGTGCTTTTTCTTCATCATTAGAAAGACTTCTGTGGGAATTAACATTTGTCTTGCTTGATTGCTGACCCATTTTACCCAGACCACTTTATTCAATAGTTTCCACTAGCATTTCCAAATATCCATCTGCTATATATGTCCCTCGCTCCTGTCACTTGATGTCTCAAAAATGATTTGATAAAGATATTCCACACTGCTTCCTTAAGTTACTTGTTGGATATGTTTTACTAACCTCACTTAAAAATGATGGATTCTCTTGTGCTTGATAATATGAAGAGACATTCGCTTAATGTTTGCTGTCGTTTGCTTGCAACTTGCGGGTACGGGGTTCAAGAATAAAAGGACAACAATTCCTGGGAATTTTTCTTCTCGTCAATGTGTTATATCTCCTGATGAACTTAGACAGCTCAATAATCTTTGTCAATGAGTTTGATTGTGAGCATTGGTGCTTAACGTCATATCCGTAAACAACTTTGTTTGTGGTAGTTTGGGATACTAATAAATGTTGTCCCTTATGCAAAGATTTATAAAAATTTTCGCGGCCAACTGTTAGTTTATATGTGCAGGAAGAACTGGTTTTATACCAACGTTATGACATCGTCTGCTTCATGCTAATCAATACTGCCGATTGATGGACTGTAATTGTAACGATGTTTGTTGCAGTAGTTTTTATTACTGCGGCACATTCGCATTGTTCAGCCGTAGGTCAACTGCGTTTGTATTGGTGCAGTATTATTACACATATGTATGCTACCGGTTGTAGTTATTTTTCACAGGGAGAGGCTAGAGTGAACTGCTTTTCGTGGAGACTATTCGAAGCGGCTTGAATCCCAACCGATCAACTGTACGAAAAAGTTAACCTGTTAGTATAATGTTTTATATCGAGTATAAAAAACATGCATTCGATTTCATTTATCTTTCGTCCTGCATGTGAGCGATTGTTCCTAAGGCAGCAATTTTTACGTGTTCATATTTATTGTGTACCAATAGTCTTTCTTTTGTTACAGCATAATGAGTAACTGGACCGTTAAAAAAGTCTGCCCTTTGCCATCAGAGCTGTCAGGAATTAAGAAAAATATTCCGTGCCCAGAAGAAGGCTGCAGTGGCACATTTCTTAATACGTCGAATTTGGATATGCATCTTAGTAAACACCATAAAAAAGCGAATATTGATTTACTGAAGAAAGGCGATTCACAAACAATATTTCAGTATCATTGCCCAGTCGAGAAGTGTCTATATAATATGAAATCCGATCGATTTTTCAAGAACATGAAATATCTGAAGCAGGCAAGTAATTGTACTGTTTACAGACCCCAGGTCCGGCCAAATTGCGAAATGGCCGTATTGACTTTTATATCAGATTCCTTTTGACATGAGCACTGTTTATATTTACTATACCAGTTGTTTTTCACGTCCTCAGTAATATTTTTGACTGGAGTGTCACTCCTCCTGTTACTAAACAAATAAGTGACTAATGGGACTTATTTCTCCCATACAGCTATCATGTATTCCAGTTTGCAGTAGCAATTTTATATTTATGATATCCTTTTCATCTGCTTTTATGGATGGTGGTATATTCTTTATTTTCTTTTGGTTCTGGTATCCTTAATAAAAGAACTTATTATTGCTCGAGTAACTTTCCGTATCTTACATTTCTACCATATTTATTCATATATTATTTGTAAACCATTTATTGCTGCCTGGTATTGAGGTTATTGTAATACCCATGCATGAGTTTCCACGTGAAGGATTCATCTTCACAATCAACCACTTGATGTCCAGTGTTAAATAAAGCCCTCTTCTAGACCAAGCAGTATGGTGCAGTGATTAACACACTGAACTCGCATTCAAGAGTACAATGGTTCAGATCTGTATCTATCCATTCTGATTTGGGTTTTCTGTGTTTTCCTTAAATTGCTGTAGGTAGCCTAAATGCCGGGATGGTACCTTTGAAACAGCGTGTCCAATTTCATTCTCTATCCTTGCAGCAGTCTAAGCTTTTGATCTTTCTCTAATGACTTCAATGTTGATGGGACATTAAACCCTAATCTCCCTCCCTCCTCTAGACTTCTCCATCCATTACATTCTTCTGCAGAACAAGCCTTTTTTTATGGTGGGTATGCCTTGTCCACCAGTAATTAGCCCTAGGTGACTCTGAGCTACATTCGTCCCTGCACTAACACCCCCTGACACTATCTCCACTTGCTTGAATGGAATACTTCGATCTTAACTTCCATAAACTGACTGTGTTTCTTAGCTGCCCGAACATTCCTGTGCTGCTTGTTATTATTTTAGTCTGAACTACTATAGTGTGTTATAACAAATAGATCTGACAGTGGGAAAGGTGTCTGTGTATTCTTCTCATTGCCATTAACAGTGGAGGCCCCCAATGATGAAGGAACTGCTAACCTTATAGTTCAGACCCTATAAAACCAAACTTACTATCATATCCATCTTGGTCAGCACTGCACATTTTATGATTTTTTTACCCATCTATTATGTCACTATCTCGGGCTTTTCTACACCTACACACATTCTGCACAAGCCATGGTACAGTACATGTTAAGTACTCCAGGAAAGAACTTACTCGGCCAAGTGACAATGTACTTACCTGGCTTCCTATTACTGACTGGGGTGTAGTGAGTAAAAATTTGAGAAGAGAATTAAAGTCCAAGTAGAAGAAATAAAAACTTTGAGGTTCGTTGATGAGACTGTAATTCAGTCAGAGAGGGCAAAAGACATGGAAGATTGTTTAGGTTAGGAAGGAAGTGAGATGCAGAAAGTAGTAGATAAGTTCTGCCTAACTTGTCAGCAAATAACGGATGGTGGCCATAGCAGAGAGGATACAAAATGCTATATATATATATATATGGGAAAGAGAAATTTAAGTGTGATGAAGTCTTTTTTACAGGTATTTGTCAGAGTGTAGTCTTTGACAGGAGTGAATTGTGGTCAATAAACAAACAAGAAGAGAATAGAAGCTTTTGAAATGTGATATACAGAATAATGCTTGAGGATTAGATGGTATGTCGGATTACTAATGAGCTGATACTGAATTGAAATGACGAGAAAATAAATTTATTGCCTAACTTCATTAAAAGGAGGATTAGTTGATAGAACACATCCTGAGACATTATGAATTTATCAGTTCGGTAATGGAGGAAGCCCTTGGGGTGTAAAAAAAATAAAAAAAAAGTAGACAAAGTCAAAGTTTTGAGTACAGTCAACTGCTTCAAGTTGATATATGTTGCAGTAGTTAGGGATAGATGAAGAGATATTATTAAATTTTCCTCCCCAGTCATCAAGAGTTCATGTGGCCATAAGTCAAAACTGTTAATAAAGCTGATTGTAAGAGATGAAGAGATGTTATTAAATTTTCCTCCCCAGTCATTAAGAGTTCATGTGGCCATAAGTCAAAACTGATAATAAAGCTGATTGTAATCTATCTATTTCATGCACAACGGAAGCTTAGCTTCGAAAATGCTATAGTCACTTTACCAGAGCCCATTCATTTAATTTTTAGTTATTAAGTTGCTGTATTAGTTGAAGTTTATCTACACATTCTTTCTTGTTCCAAGTTTTGGTTTAGAACACATCCTATTTGGGTGTCTGATATTGAAAGTATCACTCATGTGAAATTCGACTTGCCTTTTTCTCACACGATATCCTGGAAAGCAAGTTTGACGTGGTGCCTCATTGCAGACTTAACAAAGATACAATGATCATACAGATTAGGTTCCATAATTGCATTTGGCTTGAAGATTTATTCAGTAATAGAAGGCAGTACATCGTCCTCAATGGCAAGTGTTCATCAGAGACAAGGGTATTGTCAGGAGTGTAACGTGAATGTGTGATAGAACTGCTGTTATTTTCTATATAAGTAAATGATCTGATGAACAGGAAAGTGTAATAGAATCGCTGCTATTCTCTACATACATGAATGGTTTGGTGGGCAGGATGGGCAGCAGTCTGTGGTTGTTCACTAATAATGTTGTGGTGTAAGTGAAAGTGCCAAAGATGAATGACTGTAGGATGATACAAAATGAAATGTTGCAGAATTGCTTTTATTTTGCCACAAAACAGTATAAACAGGTGATATTAAACTAGAAACAATGTAAAGAATACAGAATGTAATCAACTGCAACATGCATAATGATAGACAAAAATGTTCTCTGTTTTTTTCCAACTTAATGGATTTGTACATGCATTCTGACAACTGGTTAATGTGCTCACTATGGGATGTGACCACCTCTGGCATCAATACAGGCCTGATGACGATGGGACATGCTGTGAATGGTTTTATCACACTCGTGTTGAGACAAGAATTGCCCATTCTTCCTGCGGAGCTGCTCACAAGCCTTGGAGATTGATTGGTGAATGCTGACGGTATGCAACCCATCTCCATAGTGCATCCCAGACATGCTCCATGGGATTGAAATCAGGAGAGTGAGCAGGCCATGACATGCATGCAATATCTTCCATTCCCCAAAAAATATCAACCACCCGTGCTCTAAGTGGTCGAGCATTATCGTCCATCAATACAAAGTCACATGAGATCCCAAGATCTCATGATACCTGACAGCAGTTAAATTTTGCTGATTCACACATACATTTTCATGAAGAGGAGTTTGAGTGGCCCACATAATCCCTGCCGACACCATTAGGGATCCTCCTCGATATCGGTCTCTTTCCACAATGTCTGGGTCCCGATTTTGTGTTTCACGTGCCCTCCAGATGTGTATCCATTGAGAATCACTCTCCAGACCAAATTGAAAGTCACCTGTGAAAACAACATTGGCCTACCTTATGACCGTCCAGGTGCCATGTTTACAGTTTCACTCTAAACATTCCCTTCTGTGAAAACACACCAGAGGTAAACAGACAGAAGGTCTCCAACAATGAAGACCTCTCTGCTGAAGCCTTCTGTACAACATTTGCCTCGATACAACACATCCAGGGGATGCTGGGAGGTCACATGCCAGTTGCAATGCAGTGCGAAGGCAGTACTGTCATGCCCTTACAGCCAACTAACGGGCCACTCTTTCTGATTTCACACATGGTTGATAATATTCTGGTCTCTGGGATACAATTTCAGGCTCTTATAAACTGTCTCCTCATCCAAGAAACAACAGAACAATTCACATTAAGCCTTCAGGCTGTAACAGTTTGCAACACTCCTGCTTCAGTTCTTTCTATGATCCTTCACAGCAGAGCATCTATAGATGTCTTCTGTGTGCCATACTGCATGGTCTGTGACTGTGTACACAGCAGTTGTGAATGCGGGACTACCCTGCAAATACTATTAGGTAGGGCCTCTGACATCATTGCTCGCATGGTTGTCCATTGGTCAGAATACCATCTTCCCCGCAGAACACAATCATAAACACATCAGTTGACAGTTTGTATGATTATATCGTGAATTAGAGAAAGGACAGGGAAATGGCAATTTCTTGCTTTAGTTTTGGACACCAGTGTAGTTGTGATAAATGGGAGCCAGCTCTGAATGCAGAAAAATGTATGTTAATGCAGATGAGTAGGAAAAACAATCCTGTAATGTTTGCATACAGCCTAGTAGTGTGCTGCTTGACACAGTCACGTTGATTAAACATTGGGCTGTAACATTCCCAATTGATATGAAATGGAATGAGCCTGTAAGAATGATATTAGGGAAGGGGAACAGTTCACTTCAGTTTATTGATAGAATTTTATGAAAGTGTGGTTCATCCCTAACGTGCAGCCCATTCTTGAGTTCTGCTCTACTGTCGGGGATTTCTATTATCAGGTCAGTTTAAAGAAATACTAGAAAGCATTGCAGAGGCGAGTGAGCAACACATGAGTATTGTGGACATGTTTTGTGAACTCAAGTGGGAACTCTGGAGGGAACATTACATTCTTTTCATGGAAGACAATTGAGAAAATTTGGAGATCCAGCAGAATGACTGCAGAATGATTGTACAGCTGTCAACATACATTTTTTATAAGGACCACGAACATGAGAGAAATTAGTATGCATATAGACAGTCATTTAACCCTCATACTTTTTACAAGTGGAACAGGAAAAGGATATGACTAGTAATGGTGCAAAGTTTCCTCCATTACACGCCATATAATGGTTTCCGAAGTATGAATGTAGCAGTCAACCTGTTGCTTAGCCCAAGATATAGATTAGGTTGGAAGGTGACATGGTAGTTATGCTTTGGTGAAACTAACAAATGTGAATACACAAGTTTAGTTGTGGTGACATACTGATCTGTAGCATAGCCCGAGACCAAGTTAAGGTCGAAAGGTCAGTTTGGTTGTGCAAAGCAGTTCTGAAAGTTTCAGTTAATCCAGAGCATCTTACTCTACAACCTATAGCCTTATAAATGTATCTATGATTAGTTGTTTTCCTTACATTTCTCACCTGTGTAACTACTGTCTGTAATTAATATACTAAAATGCCATAAGAGGAAAAATAGGGCCATAAGAAAATTGAGGAAGAAGTAGATATGGATCCAATCTGTAATGTACCACAATGCTTGGGAGAAAAAGATGTAAACTCATATCATTCTTGTATTTGACTAGTTTAGATAGTGTCTTCTCATGATGTAGTTAAAGATAAACACTAGCATGGACTAGGATCATTTAATTGGATAAATCAATAAATATTAGGAATAGTTACCAATTATTCCATTAACACTGTGATGTTCACGTTGTCTCCATGCCTAATTCACAAAATTTTTCTCGTTCAGTAACAACCCGTTGAAAATATCTTTCAATGACTCTTGAGGTGTCTAGTATCAAAACCAGCCAAAACACTGAAGATGTATTTTTCAATCTGGATTATAAATCTCTGCAGACAATACATTGATGGTCACAGACATTTTCCTTTGATAGTTGCATCCTTAATGGTTTAATACGTTGTATTGTTTTGTAAAATCTGATTCATAATGAACAGATTTTTTGTTACTTTCAATTATGATTTGGCTGTTTTTGTTGCAATTTTATATATTTTTTTTTTAATGAAACTGTACACTGTTTAAATTCCAAAGTCTTCTGGAGAAAACAAATAAATGATAATAGTGACATTGCTGTTAATTTCTTTATAGTGATAAAAAAAGTATTTCAACATAAATGAAATAATAACATATGAAGAACATCATTAGAAACTGAGAATAATACAAAACAGAATTTGTCTCACTGAAAGTCTATTGTGTCTATTGAGGTCGAAATTAAGTGTGATAGTGAAGTTATCTGGTCGCATATAGCAAGTCTAGGTAAAACCAAGTTAATTTTTGGATGTTTTTACCAGCCACCTCTTTCTTCTGTGACAATTCTAGAGTCATTCAAAGAAATTCTACAGTCACTAGCATGTAAATACCCAGATCGTACAATACTATTGGACATGACTTTTACCTGCCAAGTATAGACTGGGATAGCTAAGGATTCGCAAAGTACTTTTGAACATGTTCTTTGAAAACTGTCTTGAGCAACTATGAGGTACTATCCAAAATTTTCGGGACTGGTGCTGCCATCTGTTGAAAACCTTGCCTTTGGACTAATGGTCACCATCACCCTGGAAGTAGTTCCCATCCGCACGTACACAACAGATAGTGCTATACACACTTTCACTGATCAAATTTTAAATGCTCTGGATAGTAGAACATCACCAATTGGGATTTTCTGTGATCTCTCTAAGGCTTTTGATCGTGTGGATCATGAAATCCTCTTAGATAAGCTGAAGTACTATGGAATGAATGTTTCAGTACACAGATGGTTCACTTCATATTTAACTGGTAGAATGCAGAAGGTTGAAACAGTAAACCCACATAGTACACAAAGGGCATCAGATTATTCAGACTGGGGATGTATCAAGAATGGGGTACCACAGGGTTCTGTCTTGGGGCCTTTATTGTTTTTAATATATGTTAATGATTTGCCTAATTATATTCATGAAGATGCAAACTTGGTTCTCTTTGCAGATGACACAAGTATTGTAATCAAGCCTAAAAAGCAAGAATCAGCTGAGGAAAATGCAAATAATGTTTTTCAAAGAGTTATTAGGTGGTTTTCCGCAAATGGACTTTCATTGAACTTTGAAAAAACACTGTACATACAGTTCAGTACAGGGAAAGGCATAACATCGGAAATAAATATAGAGTGTGGGGGAAAATCTTTAGCTAAAGCAGATTGTTCAAAATTTCTGGGTGTCTGTATTGATCAGAATTTAAACTGGAAGACACACATTGACAATCTACTGAAACGATTGAGCTCAGCTACCTATGCTATTAGTGTCATTGCAAATTTTGGAGACAAGCACATCAGTAAGTTAGCTTACCATGCATATTTTCATTCGTTGCTTTCTTATGGAATCATCTTTTGGGGCAATTCATCACTAAGAAAGGAGGTATTTATTGCACAAAAACATGTTATCAGAATAATGTCTGGGGCTCATCCAAGATCATCCTGTAGACAATTATTTAAAGAATTAGGGATATTGTCAGTAGCTTCACAATATATATATATACAGCCTAATGAAATTTGTTGTTAGTAACCCAGATCACTTCAGAATTAATAGCACAGTCCACAGCTACAATACTAGGAGACAGGGTGACCTTCACTACCATTCATTGAATTTGACATTGGCACAAAAGGGGGTGAATTATACTGCCACAAAAATTTTTGGTCAATTGCCAAACAATATCAAAAGTCTGACAGACAACCAATCGGCATTCAAAAGTAAGTTAAGGGAATTCCTGAATGACAACTCCTTCTACTCCATAGATGAATTTTTAGACATAGGCCAAAGAAATACAGTAAGTATTAACAATTGTACCGTATATAAGACTAACAATGATTATTTGGGATAAATGAATTTTGTGTACTTTGACACATTCCACATCTTTACGAAAGAATCGTGTTCATGATCCATGGAACAAGTAATATAACTAACTAACTAACACACCGGTCCCAGCACTTCTGCCACTGGTCAAACGTTTTCTGAAGGTCCTGTTCTTTGAGGGTGTTCATCACCACCAGTGATGGTTCTTTTGTTGAACCAGTGGCCTTTCAATTTGAGTTTAAGTTTTGGGAATAGCGCGAAGTCGCAGGGTGCCAAATCTGGTGAGTACGGTGTGTGGGGTACAACCGCCATGTTGTTTTTGCCAAAAAAGTCCTGGTGAGCAAGGGCGTGTGACAGGGTACGTTGTCGTGATGCAGCAGCCAGTTCCCTTGACATCAAAGTTTGAGCCATCGACGCTGCACGTCTTCATTGAGCCGTCGTAAAATGTCAGAGTTCTATGCGGAATTCACCGTTTGGTTGGGTGGGACGAATTCTTTGTGCACAACTCCCTTAGTATCAAAGAAAATAATGATCATGATCTTCACTTTGCTCTTCACCTGTCTCGCTTTTTTGGGTCCTGGAGAGCCAGGGCTCTTCCACTGGGACAATTGTTGCTCTCATGCTCTGTCCACCAAACACATGTTGAATCAATGCAAGGGTCTCCATAGCACTTTCCCTGAGATTCGCACAGAATTTGATACACACGCTGTTCTGTTCACGGATCCATCATAAAATCGCCACTCACCAAACACAAAGCATTACAGAGATCACTGTGGACATGCAACACGTCCTCGCAGCTGAATGCCACTCCGCACACTGACTCATCAGATATGCAGCTCTCGCCACCTAGTGGTGCAAAGATCTGCTACTCCTACTTTCCAGTCCCAAAAAATTTGGTTTCCACCTCATAGTTTGGCAGACCACACGATCAATTTAGAAATAGGGATTAGCGATCATGATGTCTTTATAGCAACTATGTTTAAAAACATTAATAGATCAGTCAAGAATGCTAGGAGAGCATTTCTGTTCAAAAGAGCAGATAGCATCTCACATAGACAGCGAAATGACATAACTTAATTGCAGTAAGATCAACAGAGAGGAAATATTGGCAAAGTTTAAGGAGATGGTAAATTATGGTCTAGAGAATTATGTGCCTAGTGAGTGGATTAAGTATGGAAAACATTCACCGTGGTTTAATAACAGAATTTACAAACTCCTGAGAAAGCAGAGGCTGTCACACTCTTGGATCAAAAGAGAACACACAAATGACGACAAGCAAAGGTTAGTAGAGATTTGTGTGTGTGTGCTTAACTTGCATTTATCACGAATCTCTCACCCAGCCGAAGTCCCAAGCGACTGGAAAAAAGTGCAGATGACTTCTGTGTATGAGAAGCAAAAAAAGAACGGACCCAAAAAATTATGGACCAGTATCTGTAACATTTTCTTTTTTTTGCAGAATCCTTGAACGTATTCTCAGTTGGCATATAATAAATTTTCATGAGACTGAGAAGCTTATGTCCATGAATCAGCATGGTTTTAGGAAGCATCACTTGTGTTAAACGCAGCTTGCCCTTTTCTCATATTATTCACTAGGAACTATGGATGAAGGGCAAAAAGCAGATCCCATATTTCTAGATTTGGGAAATATGTTTGACACAGTACCCCATTGCAGGCAGTTGGAGAAGGTATGAGGACATGGAATAGGTTCACAGATATGTGAATGGCTCAAAGACTTTGTAAGTTCTAGAACTAAGTATGTTGTCCTTGATGGGGAATGTTCATCAGAGACAAGGGCGTCATCAGCAGGCCCCAGGAAGTGTAATAGAATCACTGTTATTCTTTACATACATAAATGATTTGGTGGACAGGATGGGCAGCAATCTGTGGTTGTTTGCTGATGATACTATGGTGTACAGTAAGGTGTAGCCATTGAGTGACTGTAGGAGGATACAAGATGACTTAGACAAAATTTCTAGTCAGTGTGATGAATGGCAGCTAGCTCTAAATGTAGAAAAATACAGGTTAATGCAGATGAGTTGGAAAAACAAACCCATTGTGTTAGGGTATAGCATTAGCAGTATCATGTGTGACATAGTCACATTGTTTAAATATCTGGATGTAATGTTGCAAAGCAATATGAAATGGAAGGAGCATGGGAGGATTGTATTAGGAAAGGCAAATAGTCAACTTTGGTGTGTTAGGAGAATTCTAGGAAAGTGTGGCTCATCTGTAAAGGAGCCTTCATATAGGATGCTAGTGCGACCTATTCTTGAGTACTGCTCAAGTGTTTGGGATCTGTACCAGGTCTGATTGAAAGAAGACATCTAAGCAATTCAGAGGCGAGCTGCTAGACTTGTTACTGATAGGTTCGATCAGCATGCAAGTGTTACAGATATGCTTTGGGAGCTCAAGTGGTTATCTCTGGAGGGAAGAAGACATTCATTCCAAAGAACTACACTGAGAAAATTTAGAGAACTGGCATATGAAGCTTACTGCAGAATAACCCTACTACCGCCAACATACATTGCGTATAAGGACCATAAGTATAAGTTACAAAAAATTGGGGCTCATGTGAAGGCATATAGACAGTATTTTTCCCCCTCATTCTATTTGCTAGTGGAACGGGAAGTAAATGAGTAATAGTGGTACAAGGTACCATGCGCCACATACCATGAGGTGGATTGTGGAATACCGGTGTAGATTACATAAGGCATTTCACATGAACCGTTGATGCAGACTTGAGAGACCATGTTGGAACTCTCAGCACCAGTCCAAAGTGTTTCAATATTATTGTTTTGTAAAACAGAAATGACTGAAGATCTTCCTATGTTGGGCCAAAGTGTTTCTACAGGATATTTTTTTAACGCCTTTTGTTTTAGAGACAGGAAGAGTAATGCCTTTGATCACTGTGTGTGGTGTCATTTTAGCCAGCGTTTTTCCTCTTTTTCCACAGTCTTTGGTACTTTCCAATATCAGTATTATAAAATGGTAAGAAACCAATGAATATGGAAATTAGTGCAAAAGATTGGTGTTACCAGTGTAGAAATGAAATATTATGACTTCAAAGAATATAGAATACAAGGATTATTTTTTCTAATCGTATGGTCACATTGTTGCACAATATAGTAACACAAGATTCCAGACAAAGATGCTGTGACATGAAGATTGTTATTTGTTCCTTGACATGGCCAACTATGAATTTACTGCCTGCAGGGCTTGGCTCATTCTAACAAACAGTTCAGTGCTCTATAACACAAGGACATGGCTGATTTTGAAACATATTCTTGTTTCAGCTGATAGTGATATACTTCTACTTTAAACTCATTTTCGCAAACTGACTTTGGCAGTTTTGATCCTGGGTGCCCCATTTAGTGCTAGAGTTGACAGTGTTGTCATTAAATACAAATAATGGGAGAGAGAAAATTAACAGCCCATTATATGGTTGGACTCGAAGAGGCCACATTTAATGATTGAATTGGCTGGTGGTGGTGGTGGTGGTGGTGGTGGTGGTGGTGGTGATATGGTTGAATAAGTAAAAATATTTGATCAACAAATATGTGTTATATAAAATTCCATCACGGCTTTCAGTTCTTCTTGTACATCATCACATTTCTTTTTCCTAGCTAAGACTCCTTTCTGCTTGATGTACTCTCATGGGTTTTCATTATAGCAACTACTAAATCAATTTGAGAATGTAATGTAACAGATATTAATTGTCTTCAAATGATTTGCTTTTGTGCATAGCTCCACCGGTAGGTTTAAGAGTGATATTTTATTGCCTGTCATCAAAGGTTGTATGTCTTACTAATATATTATTATTATTATTATTATTATTATTATTATTATTATTATTGCTCATCATGTTGTGACATGTTCAGAAAGATGCTTTGTTTTTAAAAACAAACACACCACTTTTTAATTTGAGTTTAGTTCTCTTATTAAGACCAGATGATGATGGGTACGAAACTCATTAAAACATTGGGACAAGACGACACCACCACTCGGCTGATAACCTGAGAAGAATTCATTATACCAGTCTGTCACCACAACCAACATTTCAAACAAAATTGTAGGAGTTAAATAAAATATTGTCAGTGTTCCGTTCTGTCTTTGATTACACACATATGATGGCACTGTCCACATCATTATTATGTCGTGTTTCATAGCTGAGATCTTATACGGTAGGTTCAACCCACCCAGAGTTCCTGATGGCAAGTATTGTTGTTCTAATGAAAGTTGGCAAAGGGAGATATGGGAATCATTCTGGAACTGCAATTAAATATGTAGTTGGTGAGTCATAAAACAAACTATGTGGCAAAATGTGAACTTAAATACAAAAATAAAAAATGATTCCTGGAGAAACATATAACAGCAAGAAGACAATGAAGTTAAACTTTCTGTGGGTGTCATTTTTTGTGTTAGCTGTAACTTTATTGGAACAAGTTTTAACTAAATGCCACAAATAGTGGTGTGAAGAATATGTCGTTAACTTTTCCTATCTTCGATGAGCATAGTGCTTGTAGAATGTTGAAATCTAATCATCCTGCTGCTGGATCTCTCTGGTTTTGCACATTGTGAGTCAATCCCTGTTTGAGGTTTAATCAAATTTTCAGTTTTCGTATGACATTTGCTAGCATAGTTCATGACAGCTTTCATTATGAACATCAACAGGATGAAAGTTTAATAATAATGGAACAACACGTAAAATAATGTAGGGGTAACCACTCACCTGTAGTGGAGCATAGAGCATAGAACCATGTAACAGAAAACAGCATCACATTAGCTTTCAAGTTTTTTCTTGTAAGAGTAGACACACACACACACACACACACACACACACACACACACACACACACACACACACACACACACCCAGGGCTGCAGTTTGAGTGATTATTGATTATCAGTTACTGATTATTGAAAGGGAAATGGAAGGATGCATGAGGTAAATAGGGTATAGCAGGATTGGAGGGTAGGGCATTATGAGATATAGAGAGGAGAGGAAAGTTATTTTTCTTGTGTGTGTGGGGGGGGGGGGGGGGGGGGGGGAGGAAAGGAAAGTGGAAATGAAGAGTGGGGAAAGGGAGAGGGGAAAAGAGAGAGACAGAGAAGGCAGTATACAATTTGAAAAGAGACAAGAATGATGTGGAGAGAAGGGAAAAGGTTAGTTGATGCACCAGGAAACAGGTTAGTGGAAATTTGGGACGGGGATTGGCCACCACTCCCCCACCCACCGCCCCCTCCCCCGCTGTCAATATGGGCATGTGGTCCCAGCTCCCCTCATTCTGGACTCGCATTCGGGAGGACGACGGTTCAATCCCGCGCCCGGCCATCCTGATTTAGGTTTTCCGTGGTTCCCCTAAATCGCTCCAGGCAAATGCCGGGATGGTTCCTCTGAAAGGGCACGGCCAACTTCCTTCCCTGATCCGATGAGACCGATGACCTCCCTGTTTGGCCTCTTCCCACAAACAACCCAACCCCCGAGCTCCCCTCCCTGTTTTCAACTCTGTCCCCTCCCTGTCTCCCTTTATATTTCCACCTTCCTCTTCTCCCCCCACCCCTCGCCACTCTGCGCACACACACACACACACACACACACACACACACACACACACACACACACACACATATATATATGTATATAGAGGGAAACATTCCACATGGGAAAAATATATCTAAAAACAAAAATGATGTGACTTACCAAACAAAAGCGCTGGCAGGTCGATAGGCACACAAACAAACACAAACATACACATAAAATTCGAGCTTTCGCAACCGGCGGTTGCTTCGTCAGGAAAGAGGGAAGGTGAGGGAAAGACAAAAGGATGTGGGTTTTATGGAGAGGGTAAGAAGTCATTCCAATCCCGGGAACGGAAAGACTTACCTTATGGGGAAAAAAGGACAGGTATACACTCTCTCTCTCGCGCGCCCACACACACACACACACACACACACACACGTCCCTGTAGCTACTCTACCCCAGTCCTCTCTTCCAGTTGCTTTCTTCCACTCCTTTTAGCCACTTGTTCCTTGGTCTCCTGCCTTCCAGCTCCATCTTGTGCATGTTTCTACAGATCCTCATCTCCTGTAATCAGTCCAAATCCCCATACCACCTTAATCTTCTTTTTTTCATTCTTCTTTTATAGAGATATCTCATGTGTTAATTCCGTAATCCATTCGTTTGCCATCATTTCCAATATTGTTACATGTATTAGACTTCTCAAAAACTTTATCTTTATTGAAACTTCCTGACAGGTTAAAACTGTATGCCAGATCAAGACTCGAACTTAGGACCTTTGCCTTTCGCGGGTAAGTGCTCCACCAACTGGTCTACCCAAGCATTTGTTTGGGTAGCTCAGTTGGTAGAGCACTTGCCCGTGAAAAGCAAAGGTCCCGAGTTCAAGTCACAGTCTGGCACACAGTTTTAATCTGCCAGGAAGTTTCAAATCAGGGCACACACCACTGCAGAATGAAAATCTCATTCTGGAGTCATCTTTATTGTTCACACCTTACTTTTCCCTTTCCCTTCATGAGCGAGTTTCCGCATCATACAAAAGAATTGGTGTATAATATGTTATGTATGTTAATTTCTTACTTAGGAGATTTCTTTGTTCCATATAACTTCTCTCACACTTCTCTTCTCATGAAGCAATAGGCATGCTTTGTTGATTCACCTTTTATCTCTTGGTTATTTCCTCTGTTTCTTGTACAATTTACCTGCCAGGCATCCCAAACTGTTCACTGTTTTCAGTTGCTCCTTACTCAGTATCATGTTTATTGTGGACAATCCTTTTCTTCTTGTTGTGACCACCAGCTCATGTTTCTTTGCTTGAATTTTTGGCCATATTCTTGTCCATCATTTCCCCAGACATGTAATTGGTTTTGTATTTCCTTCTCATTGTTCTCCCATACTATCAGATAATCAGCAAACAACATTGTTGTAATTTTGCCATCTGTCTCTCCTGCCACTTGGATTATTGTATCATCCACCACCCCTATAAAAAATTAAGGAGATAGTGCATTTCCTTGTTTCAGAAGATTAAAAAATGTAGACCTTTGCCTTTCTTATAATAGGTATTATTTTAAAGTTTAATATAATAATGTTTAGAACTGTTGTATATGCACTTAACATCATAACACACAGAAGCTTACTCTGCCTGTGCTTAAAAGAAAAGTCAAACATTCTGAAAAGGACAGATTGCTGCTCACCATCTATTGGAGATACTGAACTGCAGATAGGCACAACAAAAAGACTGTTAAACAAGTAAGTTTTCAGCCAAAAAGGCCTTCATTGGAATATGTACACACAAACTCTCATGTAAACAGAACTCACACACACTAATTCCAAAGAAGGCCTTTTGGCCAAAACCTTTCTCGTTTGGTAGTCTTTCTGTAGTGCCTATTTGCGACTGACCATTTCTGCAATATGGTGAGTAGCAATCTATCTTTCCATAATACTGTCCTTATACCATCCTGGATTTTCCATTGTTAGAAAAGTAGACAATTTTATAGCCGCAAAATACACCTCGTAGCGGTCACAACAGTAATAGTTATAGGGTAAGTATCCTGAAAACCTCATGAGAATATAGATATCAGAACCCTCAAGCATTATTTCACCATCCAAGAGATTTCAGTTTGTACAATGTAATGATGTGCAATAATTTTGCTCCTCTTGAGAAGCTTGTTATGTGAAAGTATACACCTTCTTTGCATAAACCGCATGAACATTTCATCATTGAATTTCCTGTTATACTATCTTGTTGTCTGCCTTCTGATGATTGTTTATCCAGTCCTTTGTCTACTATCGCCTAATATGTATCATTTGTTTCCTGTCATGATTTAGCAGTAATTTCGTTGTGGAGTTTTTTTTGTTTGGTAGTAGTTTATGTTTTTAAACAGAACTTTGTAATACCTGCAGGAATTTTGTAAGAGGTGAATAGTGTGTACTTTTTTTCCAAGTGGTGTAAGCAGCAATCAGTTATTCAGTTGTTTTCTTGATGGTGACCTTATAAATTACTTACACAATAAATTGACAGCCTTCGTGTTTGACTGTATGTCTACCTGATGGCAAATGTGCCATAATAGAAGAAAGTGAATGTGTTTTGATACCCCACAGTGTCTTTTAGACAATTGTTGACCGTGCTTTTTGTGTACTCTAATTGCAAATCACCCTAACAACCACCACCACCGCCACCATCTTAAGCAGCAGTATAGAAAAGGGATGCAGTGGTTAAGACCCTGGACCACATTTCAGGGAAGCAGAGTTAAAATCCCTGTATGACCACTCAGATATAGGTTTTCAGTGGTTTCTGTAATTCAGTTGAAGTGAATTGTAGCATAGTTTTTTTAAAGAACTTCTTTCTTCAGGGTGTTGAATGAAAACCGCTACCAGTCACAATTGAAGGTATTTATTTACAGCACGACCGGTTTCAGGCTTTTGCCCATCTTCAGGTGCTTACATTCAGAAACATGTGACGTTCAATGATGGAGTTCACTGCTTAAATAAAAAGAGAATATGATAACTAATAAAACCGAGCGAACCAAATGCAAATGAGAAGTGGTTTATCCGAAAACTATTCCTGTACTTTCATACAGATGGATTATCCATATTGTTGTCACGCTAATCTTGCAGTTTTTGGTCTTGTGTTCGTTCTTCTTCATATAAAACTTTTCAATTTCACTTATTGTTTTGATATAAACAGTGAACTCCATCATTGAATGTCACATGTTTCTGAATGTAAGCACCTGAAGATGGGCAAAAGACTGAAACCGGTCGTGCTGTAAATAAATACCTTCAATTGTGACTGGTAGCGGTATTCATTCAACACCCTGAAAGGAACAGTCACGTAGTTCATCTGCATCCTGAAAATGAGTAAACCTCTGTTGACTCCAGACAAAAACCGCTCAGAGGACTGTTTAGAATATGTGAAGCATAATCTGAAAGACTTCTGGATGTAACCTAGACGTTTACCCATGATTATACTTTGGAGACACAACTACACTCAAAATTTAGCGCTGGCAGTGTTAAAGTATGCTGAAAAATAAAAACTTTTATCAGTGTTAGTATTTCTTTTCAGCACTTGCAGGATATCATCACATTTGATTATTTGGAAAAGGGTTGAATGGTGAATGGCTTTTAACGAACAGTTTTATTGGACCATTCAGATGGTCACATGAATAAAAAGTTACACATTGGTCATGGCTACGGGAGAAATGCTAAAACCGGGCTTCAAAATGATTTTATACTCACTCTGTTTCCAATATTTCACCCAGTGCATTTTATTTTTGTTTCCTGACCTCAAATATCTTTTTCAAGGCAAACGGATATCTATTGAATGAATAGGCTACCTTTGTTGTAAATGAGTGTGTACACAATTGGAAACAAATGTTTTTCTGACAAAATAAATAAAAGCAGAATCTCACAGAACCAAATGTTTGATGGAGATTATATTGAGAAATAAGTTGGTCTTATTGAAAAGTTATTTAGTAATATTTTTACCAAACTGATCAGGCCATAATTGTGTACTGAGAACAGCTGTTTTTCCATCATGTTGACTGGGCACCTTCCCTCAATGCCTCTACTGCTAATAGGTACTGCACTTCTCATGATAGAGACTGTGCCCTTCACTAGACATAGGAAAACGTGGTTCAGTTCAGCCTGGTAGTGGTACAGTCACAACTCAACTTCATTGTACCTTCACATCTGAGTAACATGTATGTGCAGCAGTAGACAAGGAAACCTGGGTGTATTGTCTGATGTGGTGAAGGGGGGAGAAAGGATGTCACACAGTTTAATGCTGTAGATTTCTTTTTGAGGGCACATGTAGAGAGTATCATGCACTTGACCTCTATTGACACTATGTAACTATTATTTGTCAAATATTTGCGGTTGAACAAATTCAGAACGTTGTATACTCAGCTGGGTTGCTGATTCTATTTTTATGCACAATATTTCAGTGACCAACTCAGTCATCATCTTCAGGCGCTACCCACTGTGCTGTTGTGTGTACTCGGTGCCTGGACTCTGACCACAACCAAACTGGAAGTGTTGTTGGTGTTGCACCGCTATTTATAGCCGAGTTCAACTCCTGGTACCTACCATACCCTTTGATACTGATTTGTTGCATATATTTTTTTTTTTTTTTTTTTTTTTTTTTTTTTTTTTTTTTTTTTTTTTTTGAGCCCACACTGTTACCCTGTGAAACCCACATCATTAAGTCACACTGACAAAACAAGGGAAATAACAAATTCAATGGAGTCTTCTAGTTTCAAAGAGTATGATAATGATTGTTTTGATGTATTAAATATGTCCAGATTCAGAAAAATACTTTGGTTTACACCTTATGTAAAATGTCTGCTAGGGTAATTGTAATAAATAACTCATTTTGTTGGCCATTAAGACATGTCTCTACCAGTATGATTATTTAAATGACATTTCAGAAAACATGTTGCTTGAAAAAATACTTTTGGTTCGATATAGCAAATGTAAATGGTGTTAAAAGGTACTGGTCATACCTGTTTATTACCCCCCGCTCACTGTAACATGTGTAACACTTCAGATATCATGTTATATGACTTAAAACAATGTCGAAAGATGCTGCTCAGTGAATAGAAAGCGACCACCTCCTTTTTAGATATGTTGTTTATGTCGAAATGAGTAACCTAATTCAGTTGTCAAAAGTTATAAGACCTTGTATACTACATTCTTGTAGAATTTGTTGTAGTAGTATTATTGTTGTTGTTGTTATCATCATCTTCAGTCTGAAGACTGGTTTGTTGCAGCTCTCCATGTTACTCTGTCCATTGCAAGGCTCTTCATCTCTACAGAACTACTTCAAGCTACACCCACTTGAACCTGCTGACTGTATTCCAGCCTTTGTCTTCCTGTACAGTTTTTACCTTCCACACTTCCCTCCAGTACTAAATTGATAATTTCTTGATGCCTTAGGATGTGTACTATCAACCGATCCTTCTTTGAGTCAAGTTATGCTATACATTTCTTTTCTTTCCAATCCCATTCAGTACCTCCTCATTAGCTATTTGATCCATCCATATAATCTTCAGCATTCTTCTGCAGCATCATATTTCAAAAGCTTCTATTCTCACCTTTCTGAAGTGATTATCATCCAATTTTCACTTCATATACAAGGCCCAAGAGCACCTTAGCAAAAAGACTTCCAAACACTGAAATATATATTTAGTGCTAACAAAGTCCTCTTTTTCAGAAATGCTTTTACGTTATGCTAGTCTGCATTTAATATCCTCTCTATGGTGGTAAGTTAATTATTATCCCCAATTTAGTTATACTTTTGTTTATTTTGGTAGTACTGTCATTTTGCATTAATGACGCATGCTTTGTGTATTTGTTGTTATATCTTTGCAATTTTCAAGCTGCTAGGTTAGTTTCATTATTGCTGCCATGCTGTTAATCATGGCTGCTCCACTGTCTATTTGCACCAAAGAAGAGCTCTGCCTCCCCCCTTTCTCAAGTAATGCTAACCTTTCATGTCCATCAACTCTTATGATTGCAGTTTGATTTCTGTAATGTACATAACTTTTCGCTGCCTGTGTTTTTTTTTATACATGTTAATTTCAGAATTTCAAAGAGTATAATGTTCAAAGAGTATATTGTTACAGTCTAACCTGGATTTTCCATTGTTTGAAAGAGTGTATTCCAATTGACATTGTCAAAAGTTTCCTCTAAATCCACAAACTGTATTAACATAGGTTTGCCTTTCTTCAACCTATATTCTAAGATTAGTTGTAGGATCAGTATTGCCTCAAAGGTTCCTACATTTCCCTGGAATCCAGATTGGTTTTCCCTGAAGCCGGTTACTACTTCTTTTTCCAAATTGTGTAAATAATTCGTGTCAGTACTTTGCAGTCACTAAGTTGACAACATGATTTATTAAAATGATAGTTCAGAAATATTCATATCTATTTGCAAATGCTTTCTTTGAGACTGGTATTATTACATTCTTTTTGAAGTGTGAAGGTATTTCACCAATCTCATATATCTTGAATACGAGGTGGAATGATTTTGTCGTGGTTGGTTCTCCCAAGCATCATAATAATTCAGAGGGAATTGTCTTTGCTCCAGTCACTGTGTTTCAGATTAAGTCTTTCAGTGCTGTGTCAAATTCTTCTGAGTATCATAACTCCCATAGTGTAGTCATATACTTCCTATTTTTTTCTGCAATATTGTCTTCAAGTTCATTTCACATGTATAGCTGTTCTATTTATTCCTTCCACCATTCAGCATTCCTTTTTTTGCTTATTACTGTCTTGCCATCAGAGCTCTTGATCCTCATACAGCTGCTTCTCTGCATCCCTATGGTCTCTTCAGTTTTCCTGCAAGTAATGTCATCTTTCTCCTAGTCTTGCATACTTACACAGCCTTGCATTTGTCCTCTAGCTATTCTGCTTAAACATTTTGCACTTGATGTCACTCTAACTTTTTAGATGTCTGTATTCCCTCTAGTGTGCTCCCTTTAGTGCATTTTTGTATTCTGTCTTTTTGTTAGGTATAGTCACTATGTCGCATGCTACCCAAGAAGTTTGCTTGTTTGATTCTCTGCAGCCTTCACTATTTCATCACTCAGAATTACTCATTTGCCTTTTTTCCTATTCCTTTTCCCTGTTTCAGCCAACCGTTGCCCAGTATTCCCTTTGAAACTTTTGAGAACCCATTTTTCTTTCAGTTTATCTGGGTGTTGCTTCCCCAATTTTCTACCTTTCAATACTGTCTTCATCTTAATCCACAGTTCACAAACAATAAATCATGATCAAAGTCCACAGCTGCACTTGGAAATATTTGCAGTTCAAAATCTAGTATTGAATTCTCTTTGTTAATCAATCTGAAGCCTTCCAGTATCTCCCATTCTGTTCTAAACAGATTGTGGTATCTTTTTGGGATAATATTCAATAAGCAAAATACCTCTTGTATTTCCAAACCATTTTAATTTGCGTAAGTCTTAGCACAATTTCCCTTTTGTATTCTGTGGTAAATTTTTTGTATTTGATTTTTAGAATGTGTACTTCCATTAGTGAAGCTAATTGTAAAGACAGTGAGAGTTGACATATTCTTTGTTAATGCAATATTTTATTACAGAATGATAATGGTGTCTCTTGGAACATTTCTAAATAATTAAATTTTTTATTCTTTTTAGCATTACTTAAAAGTACACGCAGAGAAGATGTACCTTTGTGAAAAATGTCACAAGGGCTTTTCGACAGAGACTGCTCAGAGGAAGCATATGAGAACTTGTGGGATGAAATTCACATGTTCATGCAATTTCTCTTATGAATCGTATGAGGCACTGCTGACACATGCCAAACGCCATCGACATACATTTGATGAAAAATTCAGGTTTTATGGGAAGTTAGTATCATTTACATATACTTTCTTTCATTTAAAAATTAAAGCTCGTAACTGATGCTTAAATGTAAAAAAATGTATAAAATGCCTATGATAGGTTCTGGTAAAGCTGGCTTAGAGAAGTGTGTGTTCTGTTTATGACTGCATAAAGTTGGTTCTTGAGAATTTTGAAAATGATTCAGCATCATATTTTCACATTGCTGTCGGTCTTGCCATGCATTACATTTTAAGGTAGTATTTCATAGCTATGTCTAGTATTTTTAAGTATTGTTGCATAGTGACAAACATGGGGATTATTTTATTGTGTTATATTAATGATTCTATATTATTCTGTTTTTTATGTTACGCAAAAATTTGATAGGACAGTAAAAAATTATCCTTTTAACCAGACATAAATTTAAGCCAAAAAATTTGCTGTTTGTAAATTGTGTTGACAAAAGATTTAAGGACCTCTGGACGAGCTGTAGAGATAGCAACTCAATTTATGGAATTTTTGTTATGCTGTTTGTGTACCCATTGTTTTCCTTACTCTGGGAACTGACTTAACAATCTGGTTATAGGAGAAACCATCTGTTTAACATTGACTTCTAGCCATTTGTAATTTTCTTTCAAAAGTTATTATCAGTACTGAAAGAAGCAATAAATTGACAAAATGAAATTCAAGAACTGATTTTAGATTTAAACCCAACAAATGGAATTTAGTCTGACCCTTACTGTCTTAACCACCAAAAGCTGCTGAGCTGATTTTGATGGAATTTTCACTGAACTCATGTATCACATACACTTTGTTTTAACCTGGTTGGATTATGGAAAACAGCATTGTAATTGTAGTAACTGATGATATTTCCAATATATAAATGTCTATGGCCCATATGAGGATTTTTTCAAATACAAGTTTCTATATTTGTTCAAATTAACATCTTTTCATGGATTATTTTATTCTGTTGGTCTAGTTAACTTGCATAATATTCACCAGTCAGTGCTCTACTCCTTACAGGATTGAAAAGACCATTTTGCACAGGCCATAATCATTCTGGAAGATGTAACTGACTTCCACTCACTCCTTGCATGATTGTTGCTTAGTTTTTGGTGTGAAGTGACGGACCCTGTACATTATAACGGATTGGCACATGAAGTCAGTTATAATGTTTTTCATTAACCCACATATTCTATGTAAATTGATGGTGGAGGGCGAAGGAGAGAGAGAGAGAGGGAGAGAGAGAGATCGAGAGAGAGAGAGAGAGAGAGAGAGAGAGAGAGAGAGAAGGGAAGAAATTATTGATGTCAGGTGCATCGAGACTATATGTGGAATCAGTGGTGATGAGTGAAAATGTGTCGCAGACCAGAATTTGAATCTGAGATTTCCCACTTACTGGGCAGTAGCATGAACCACTGTGACAGTCAGACATGTCCAAAAGAACAGACGCCACATGTTCATATAGTCCAAACATTTGCTTTTACATTTGTTCAGTGCTCAACAAATGCCACACACATCTCACAAAAGGATTTTTCATAATTAATTCTTTGTATGAAAAGTACTGAATTCTATCTTCCAATAATGCTTGTGGGGTATCCTGTTTCAAACACCTTTCATTATGTATCACCCAATACCATATTGGGCACGTTATTGTCTTTATATGTGCTTGAGGTTTTGAAAGCTCTTCATGTGAATAATTTTAAAGAAAAATATGGCTATATTAAATTCAGTTTCCCATTTATTAACTGTTGGAAACTGATTACCATTCTTGATACATTGAATTGGCATACTCCTTAAAAACCTTCACAAACTTTGAATATCTATGATAAATCACTCACCCAAAAGAATTTTATCTGTTCATAATATTCTGAATTTATTTTACAGTGTGTACCAATTTGACAGGAACAAAATACTGTCAATATCAATGCCTTCTTTGTGCCAAGATAATAAAATTTCACTGTACCTGTATAGCTTATTTTATAATGTTCTAAAGCAAGATAATGATCAGCTATTAAAATTTGTAGGTATATTAACTACTTTAGCCTCCAAAAAAATAGACCTCAGGTTTGCTATGCAGGTTATTTTACAGTCATACCTATGTTCATTGAGTCTGTCTAATGCAATTTGAGTCAAAGCTACAGCACAACAATGGGACATGATAGAAGCAGACTTATTATCCAGACGTGGCTTAGTTGATTATGTTTGCACACCAGAAATTCCACTAATCTGTATCGATAAAAATTGTTCTTCAAACTCCTACTCTTCTCAGTAAGTACCTGTTTTGGCATGACAATTTACAGAGCCAAAACTAATGCTACTTTTTATGTATGCGTATGTCAACATCATCAACTTTTCTTCTTCTTCTTCTTCTTCCTGAAATGTTTCTGCTTATGCAAGTCATTCATAAGGACTCTTCCAAGCTTCTCTTTTCTCCCAGTGTATCATTTAGCATATCTTCTCATTGCAGTCCTCTGCGGTTCACATCATCCTTCACCTGACTTCTCCATCATGTTCATGGTCTTCCAATTGGTCTTCATCCAGGTTCTTTGCATTCTAGGGCTCTTCTTGGATGGATTTCTTTCTGGTCCCATTCTTTTAATGTGGCCAAACCGTTTAAGTGTATTACTCCCCATACTTTCTTTTAGGGGTTTGATCTGCAGGCTGTTCAGTATTGTTTCATTCCTTATCCTGACACTTCTCGTCTTACCCAGGGTCCCTCATAGAAAATGCATCTCCAGTACTGTTTTTTCTCCTCACATCTTTATTTGTCCAAATCCAACATTCTGATCTATAGGTTAGAACTGGCAGACAATATGACATATATGCTTTGGCAGGTATTTTCCAATTCTAATTATGTCTGATACACAATAATAAAATTTCAAACAATTTTCTACTCTCTCTGAAATTTCATTAATGATGTTTCCTTTCTTGGCTAATTTACTTCTTAGGTACTTGAAAGCATCTGCTTCTTTAATAATTTTTCCATTGCAACTTACATCCTTATTTTTTTATTTTTCTTGATGATTTTCATTATTTCACTTCTGTCACTCCTGTTTACACACAAGCTTCTTCAGTTATTGTCTGCTAGGTATTTAGTTGTTCTTCCAGTTCTGCTCGTCTTCTCCCCAAATCATCACACCATCTGCATAGACCATAATTTTCATATCACCTGCAGTTGACCCTTAGTGAACTTTCCTTATAATTTTGTCCATGACTATATTAAAAACCACTGGTGAGAGTGCACCATTCTGAATTTTTCACTGTCTGTTATAACACAATTCAGGAAATTTTTATACAGTTTCCTGATTCTCAGTTGCATTCTTTTTGACAGTTCTAGTCTATTCAGATTTTGTAATATCTTCACTTCTAATGGTGTACTAATCCTTTTTTATATATCTGAATGCAACTACATGTTTTCCCCAAATTCACATTTATTTTCCACTATCTGCCTGGCTGTAAGTTGTGCTTCCAGGTAAAAGTTCATGTTTTTCTTCTCTTAATTGTCTTATTCCTGATTTTCTGTAAAATCATCTTTTCTTAATCTCCATGCAGTGGCACAGTAGTGCTATCTTCTGTAATTCTCAAATATCGTTTTCTCATAATCGCATGTGCTGCAATACTGATTTTACTGTTAGGTGGCTGGAGTGCGTCCTTTCATCATCATGTTCATCGCCGCAGGCCATGTGATATTCACATTCCAATGTTGCAGCACTTATCATGTTACAACTGTACCTGGAAGAACAGCACATTTCCTACACGGTGGTGCAAAGCCACTGTAATTGCTTGCATAAGTGTGGTAAAGACGCAAGTATTCCTTCCAGATAGTTTCCTATTTCCTTCGCCAGTAATTATTTTCAAGATGACAGAACAAGTGATCAATAGGTTGTGCATATGCTGGATTGTGTCACAGAAAATGCTACTAAACCTCCAATAGGGCTTTTGTAGGGATCGCCTTGCAGTTTACAATCACGTTACCCTGTCAACCCTATGTCGTGGACAGCTTCCAGCATAAATGCCAGACTTTAGCCAAAGGTTTTGATTGGGAAATGGTTTGTGATGCTTGCTGGAGGATGGGACTCTACCATACATGACATACACCTACAGCTACATCTATGTCTACATCTTCATCTGTTCTCTGCAAACTACCATGCGGTTCATGGCAGAGGGTGTGTTAGTTGTTAGGGTTTCTTATTGTTCCATTCACATACGGGGAATGGGAAGAATGATTGATTGTCTCTGTGGATGCAGTAACTATTCTAATCTCATTCTCATGATCCCTATGTGAGCGATACATACGGGATTGTGGTACATTCCTTCACCCACCATTTTAGGCTGGTTCTTGAAGCTCTTTGAAAAGACTTTCTTAAAATAGTTTATGTCTATCTTCAAGAGTCTTCTAGTTCAGTTTGTTCAGTATTTCTGTGAAACTCTACCATGGATTAAACAAACCTGTGACCATTTGTGCTGATCTTCTCTGTGTATGTCCAGTATTCTCTGTTAATCCTATTTGGCATGGGTCCCACACACTTGAGCAATGTTCTAGGATGGGTAACATGAGTGATTGGTAAGCAATCTCCTTTATAAGCTCTCAGTCACACTGTATCAGACAATTTTTCAAAGTCTACATTTTTAAAGTACACTTGGGTCCTTTTTGTTCAGGACGACGTGGTAACTCTGGGTTCGGTGTTGAGTATAACCTTATTTGCCATATTGATCAACCCCATTATTGTCAGTCATCTACCAGGTGTCTCAGGCCCTCTTTTCATTGATGATTTCATGGCTTATTGCAGCTCTCGGTTTGTGTTTACTTGAGTGGTGACTTCAGTGTTGTCTTGACCACCTTTACTTCAGATGCAAGGACTTTTACTCCAAAGGAATCATCTATATGAATTTCTGGCAGTGAAAGGGATTTCGCCAACTGTCCTTACATCTCACTTTTGCTGCTCTTCTTTGTCAAAATCATGACATTCTTGGGGTTAACACCTGATACAACACTATGTTGCTTCTCCCCTATATCTTACTTGGCAGCTCGCTGTGTCTGTTCTCTGAATGTTCTGTACATTCTGTTTGACACCTCATGAGGAGCAGCTCTAGCAGTTCTCATTTGATTGTATCCTTCCTTAGTCCAATTGGAGCTGGACTATGGATGCAGCATGTATTCATCTGACCAATCATTCATTTTATAGTGCCATGACAGTTTCAATATTGCAGTATCTGTTTGGCTACTGGTATGTTCCCCACCAGTGCAGCTATGAGCTTCCATATAGGACCTGACAGTTGAACACTTTTATTCTGGTGTGATGCCCTCGTCTAGAATTACGCTCGATGATTTTCCTCTATGTTATGCTTCTGTTTTTGATTATTTTCTGGACTGCTAATATCAGGTATGCTCTTCTTTACTTTGCCCCATGGAGTTCGCTTTTATATCCTACTTTGAAAGCTTCATCTCCCATTACATGTTATGTTCCCAAGGGATAGGAGTCGTCTATCGATACTGCCCCCCCCCCCCCCCCTCTCCTCCTCCTCGTCTCTGTGTAGAGGTCTGTGCCCATATACAGCAGCTCATCATTCACTCTACATATCTGGAGCTTCACACACAGTTTGGAGAGCACATCCTGAGTTACACTTACAGCTTCTAGGATGACCATAGCATGGGATGGACCTTTGTTATTGGTTATGTGATCTTTAGATATCACCATTCAGACCAGTGCTTGAATCATATTGTTTGCCTCTATCAGGCCACCTTGTGCATGGAATTTCTAATCATATGCTCTTATTCCATCAGAGCTATCCAGAGCTTGTGTGTGGGATACATATACCACCATTTAGTATGAGGGTGATTTGAAAAGCTAGCGGAATAATCATCACAAGTCAGCAGTTGGGCAACAGTGTTCCTACGTAGTAATAGGTCATCCTTTATGAGGAGCCATGTGATGTTGTCAGTGCTCTGGGTAGAGAACTCGTGTGGACAACTCACTTTTGCTGTTCCTATGTAGTAATTTGCGAACGTGCAAAAAAAAAAAAAAAAAAAAAAAAAAAAAAAAAAAAAAAAAAAATAAATGAGCCGTGATGAAATACTTCATAAGAAAGGTAACAAAGCAAAGAAAACTAATGTCAATTTTCAGAATACACTGAGAGACTGTTCTCCTTCATATTCTACTGTTGCCAAGTGGATGAACAAATTTCAATTTCATCAGGACAGTGTAGATGATTATCCGCGTAGCGGCAACACCGACTCTAAGGAAGGCCTCGGCGCTTGTTCGTGATGTCACGTCAACTAGGCACGGCGAACGCCAGGTCTGTTGCAGGCATACTTATAATGGTGGTGCCTCCCTCTCTCACACATGAAAATGTGAAACTATTGGTGGTAGTTGAACAACACACATTGTTCAGAGAGATTTCTGCAATCAATTAATTGTGCAATTCATTACACTTCTTAACAAATAGTGTACTCCTGAACTTAAATTTCCACCTGTTTTAAGGATTGACATACAAAAACAACTTCATGGTCCAGCAGCAACAGAATTCGTGCTTCTTTACTTTATTTGTAAATCTGAGGAAGTTACGTTTGTACTAGGTTGCTTTTACAAGAAACTGTGAACATATTGGTGCTCTTCTTTAGGTATCTTGGTTGACTATGGAGTGAGGAGCACTGAATCTTAATGAAATATCTTGTGATTGTACACATTGGGGGAGGGGGTGAGGGACAGAAGAAGAGGCAAAAGAGAGATACTTATTTTATCAAATTTTTTTTTTTTAATCTTATAAAGTTTCTCCTTTCAGTTGCAGGAGGGGATCTTTTCTAATGTGCATGTTTAAAAAAGTTTAAGCTCAGCAGTATTTTCGATGTATGTATTTTGTTTCCTGTTTAGAATTCCTTTCATTGAAAATGACTGTAATCTAATGACTGGTAACATTTGGACGTTTACACATGTAAATTAGTTCACATTTTCAGTGACAATGTCAAACGAAAAAAAAAAATAAATACATAAAAAATAAAATAAACGAGTTCATTGTAAGGAGGTTGGGGTAAGTTTCGATAACAAAATGGATCAAGTAAATATAGTTACTTGAATGTAAAATTTGCGAAGCTTGCAATGGGGCAAAGCATCTTCTCATATTGATCTACGTTTGTTTCTTCACGATTCAGTAATACAGAACTATGATCTTCATTTGTAGCTTTACAATAGTAAGAAAATCTTTCATCTAAATAAAATTGCAGAATCCAAAACAATACCAAACGTTGTCCAAAAATAAGAGTTTTATAGTCATAAGCACGCCCAGGCGTTTCTGCCTGCAAAAGACCTGGTGCTCACAGTGCCTAGCTGAGGTGACATCACCAACAAGTGCTGAGGCCTTCCTTTGAGTCGGTGTTGGTAGCGGTCAGCCAAGATGTGTGACAGAAATTATTGCAATAGTGCATAAAATGGTCGTGGACGATCGCCGAGTGAAAGTGCTAAAAAATCCTGACATTGTAGGAATAGGAATGTCATCCGAACAGGGATATCACATTTTGACAGTGGAATTGTATATGAGAAAATTACCTGCTAAATGAGTGCCTTTACTTTTAACGCAAGCTCAGAGATGCATCAGACTGGAAATATCCAGACAATGTTTGACCATTTTCAGAGCAACCTACAAGATTTTTTGCCCCGGTTTGTGACCACAGATGAAACTTGGGTTCACAGCTATATCCCAGAGCCAAAACAACAGTAAAAGCATTGGAAACATATTGATTCACTACCATAAAAGAAAGCAAAGACAGTCAACTGGAAAGGTCATGGCATCACTTTTCTGGGATACAAAAGGGACTCTGGTTATAGATTATCTTCCCACTGGCCAAACAGCTTCAGGAAAATGCTACACTAACCTGTTGGACCAACTGCAGAAAGAGAGATGTGAAACAAGGCGAGGTTTGGCAAGGAAGAAAATCAAAACAATGTGCACCAACACACAAGTGCCATTGCCACGAGCTGAGATATGAATTGTTGCCGTAACTCCCTTATTTGCCCCATTTGGATCATTGACGCTTTTGTCTCTTGCTGTAGCTCAAAATTTTCTATGGGGGATGGAGATTATCTTCAAACAAAGAACAGACAGCCAAAATTGATGAGTATTTTATGGGTATAGAGAAATACAATTTTCAAGATGGATTCAAGGCCTTTGAACATCACTGGACAGAGTGTGTTTGTGCACAGTGAGACTGCATTGAAAAGAAAAAAGCCACTGAAGTAAGTAATTTCTTTCTATTCTATTCTGAGAACTTTTCAAACTACCCTCTTACAATGGATTCAGGGATGTCTTCACTCACTTGTAGATGCTGGAACTACTGTGTCATTCGCATGGGTTCCCAGAAATGTTGGCATGTCAGGAAATGAGGTAGCTGCTGCTGCCAAGGCTGTAACTGTACTTCCCAGGCCCTTTAGTTATTCTTTTGCCATGGACAATCTTGGTGTCACTGTACATAGGAACATTTTACCTCTGCGGCACAAACAATGTTTGTGTGTCTGTGGGAACAAACTCGGGGAGACTAAAAACCTCTCTATAGCTTAGGTGACTTCCTCTAAACCGTCTTATCAAGAGGTGTTAATATTAACTAGACTGAGTATTGGGTGCTGTCTTTTTAGCCATTTTCATTTGTTAAGTGGCGATTCCTTATCACTGTGCTCTCACTGTAACGAACCCCCAGTGTCACTTTTTTTAACCCTTATGCTTTAATGTGTGTTTGTCATCTGAGTTACCTTAGGTTTTGGCAGATACTGCACAAACTATAGAATGCATTCTGCTTTGTATCACTATAGCAAAATGGCGAAGGAAATTTAATTTTTGACTGTAACCCTGGTTGTCTTAGAAACTCTTCCTAAACTGCCTCTTCTAAGAGGAGGGTTCATTGTACTTGTTATTTATTCATTGTAATTGTTATTTATTAATTGTAATTTTGCCCACATACTAGTGGTGGTATGTTGTTTAGGGTGCTATGTTTTATCTGTCTTTGAGAAGTATGGTGTGCTTTCTGTAGAAAATGGCTCATTCTTAGTCAAGATTTGGACAGTTATGACATCAGCTGTTTTGCGTCAATGCCCTCCCTTCCCCCTTTCCAAAAAAGCTTCTCACATAATGAGTTCCATTTTAAAACAAATATATTTGTATGATGATAGCAGCGCAGAGAGTTAAAAGACCATTCAGTTGAAATAATAGATACATTGTTTGGAAAACAGCTGCTGAATTGTTTACCCTATAGATAAACTAATATCAAGTACAAGGTGCTATCCAAAATTTTTGTGACTGGTGCTGCCATCTGTTGAAAATCTTACCTTTGGACTAATGGTTACCATCACCCTCGAAGTAGTTCCCATCCGCACATACACACTGGATCCACCACTTCTGTCACTGGTTAAACGTTTTCTGGAAGTCCTGTTCTTTGAGGGTGTATGTCACCACCAGTGATGCTTCTTGAATCCTCTCCAGAGTGTTGAACTGATGGCCTTTCAATTTGAGTTTCAGTTTTGGGAATAGCACGAAGTCACAATGTGCCAAATCTGGTGAGTGGGGCTACAACCACCATGTTGTTTTTTGCCAAAAAGGTCCTGGTGAGCAAGGGCATGTTGTCATGATGCAGCAACCAGTTCCCTTGACGCCAAAGTTCAGGCCATCGTCGCCTCACGTTTTCACGGAGCTGTTGCGAAACATCACAGTAGTACACGTAATTCACTGTTTGGTTGGGTGGGACGAATACTTTGTGCGCAATTCCCTTGGTATCAAATAAAACGATGATCATGCTCTTCACTTTGCTCTTTACCTGTCTCGCTTTTTTGGGTCTTGGAGAGCCCGGGCTCTTCCACTGGGTCGATTGTTCCTTTGTCTCTGGGGCATAACTGTAAATCCATCTCTCGTCACCGGTGATAACCTGTGACAAGAAGGTTGTTTCATCAGATGCGTTCTGACAAACATACGTGCACACTTTAACATGGTGTGCCTTCCATCGTAAAATCGCCACACACCAAATGCAGAGTATTACGGAAATCACTGTGAACACACATCACGTCCTTCCAGCTGAATGCCACTCCACACACTGACTCATCAGATGTGCAACTCTTGCCACCTAGTGGTGCACAGATCTACTATTACTGCTTTCCAGATGGCAGCACCAGTCCCGAAAATTTTCGATTCCACCTCGTATATCACAAGAAATCTGACAATATTACATAGGTTTAAATTATTAACACAAACAAAATCTCATTTGATTTGCTTTTGCTGTTGTCATATTATGTACTAAATTTATGTCATTTTACTTTGCAGGAGCAATGTTGTTCCCAATGAAGCAGAAGTGTCTAGTAAAGATATGCCAAGGCCTTTTGCTGTCCCTCTTCATCCTCTTGCAGCAGCTACATTGAGTGAACTCTCACCACACTCAGTTGCTACCACAGTCAGTAGGGCTGTACAGACAGACAGAATTGCAGAAGCTAGAAGAACAAGAAAAAGTGGCGTCCACCCAAAGGCATCAAAACGTAAAACCTGTGCTCAGACACAGACAGGTTCTATACCTCGCAACAGGCACCCAACCACAAGTGCAGAGACTCAAACAATTGGAGATTATATTCTGAAAAAAGCAATGAAAGCTGCTGACATTCCAGTTAGTCACAGAGGTGTTAGTGTTCCTGAATTAAAGACAGAGACTACTGCAAAGAAAAGAAGAAAGAGTATGGAAACTCAGACTACACAGCCAGTGGCTAATTCAGTATTTAGTAAATGTAATGATGTTAACATCAGTATTTCCACTAATGGGTTCAACAATAATCAGATGTATAACCCTACAGAAGATTCTTTACCTGGACCAGATAATTTTACAGCACTGAATAATAGTCCCACACCTAATTTCTCTCTTTTTGATGGATCAGACTCATTTAGCTTGGATATTGATAGTCTTTCCAGCCTCTGGCAGAAAAGCTCTTCAGGCACTCAAACAAGTCCAGTTAGTACAGGCAATATTTTACTGAAAGAGGAGATGTTAAATCACAGTGTCACTCAGACTGACTGGAAAAACGTACTTCTGGAGTCTAAACCTTTCACACATTCATCCAGTAATATGAATTCAAGTTCACAAACTGTGAGTGACTTAAGCACCTACTTTGAAAATCCAGTAGAAACTGGCTTTATAGAAAATGCAAATGAAACTAATCATTTCAGTAGCCCCTCTTGCAGCACAGAATTGAATGGTGTGCCTGAATTTCATGGAGATTCAAACTATTCTGATAGTAACTTGGACAGTATCTTGACACAGACAGCAGGTCTGTTTGATGAGAATTGGTCTTGCAGCACAGAAACACAGACTGAACTTGATTTTAATAGCTGCTTTTTTAATGATGATGATACATCTTTTACGCATTACTTTAATACAGAAACTCAAACCTCTGAAGATGTCGATAATCTGGGACAACTTCTTTATTCCAATACATGTACTCAAACAAATGATATTAACAAACTGTCAGAGTTTGCAGACATTCAAACTCAGACTGCAGGCCCACATTTTAGCAAAGATTCTGTATTAATTTCAGCAGAAACTCAAACAGCAATTTCAGATACTTCTAATTCACAGATTTGCCATTCATCTAAGCAATTAGTGAGTAACAAACCTGCTGCAGCTACAGTATTTAATGAGAATGAGGCTCAAACAAACGGAAATGAGTTTAAAGACTTTATTATTGACCTAGTTAAGCGAGATATGAATGATAAACTTTTATGAGAGTTGCTAAAAAGCTTTTAGTGATGCTGACTGTCATGGATCACTAAAAGCATTTTGATGTTCAACTTGCACTGTCTAGTCAAAGCTTAACCCTGCTTATTTAATATGTGATAAAAAGCTTTAAAAGTGGCACACAGAGAAAAGACAATTATTTATGCATTTATGTGGAAAACTTGAACATATTAGTAAATACAGTGATATTTCCTTGTCTGTTGTTTCCTGTTTAAAGTCACCAAAATTATATGAAGTGCTTCAGATGTGAAAATTAATGCATATATAAAATTTAAATATCACTTACTTACAAAAGAACCTGAAGAGAGGTTCATATGAAGGTGAATTTCTTTTTAGTTGCATATTCTTTTTGTTTTCAAAATATATTTCAGTGAATTGCTTATCTAATAAGCTAAAGAATATTAGTATTGAGAAGAACAAATCAATTGTACATCTCAAACTGGATAAAAAGTCCATAAAAAGAAAATGAAAACATAATTTAATATATATGACTATTTACTGAGGGCACATGGTGCTTGCATGCGCTTACACACACACACACACACACACACACACACACACACACACACACACACAGTAAGTGAGTGAGTTTAGTAATGCTTTATAAAATGGTTTGGCACATTGCACCTGGTTGAAAAAGTGAATTGTTAAATTTAAAGAAAAAATGCTTAGCTTCTATGTTTTTAAAGTGTCTGACCTCTGTTGAATGTTGCTTACTGATCTCGTAAATAAATTATTACCATAATTTGTTGTGTTATAAAGTGTTATTTGATATTTGTATTAATGAATGGTAACTTATGAAACAGTACTGCTGCTGATAGGTTCTTTCATACAGCATTGTGTTATATGGAAAATCAAATAGGGGAGAGGTGTCATGTATACAGTAATAATTGTAAATCCACTGAGTTGCACTAAGGGTATTGCAGATTCCCATGACATATATGTAATGTACTTGATTTTTAACATACCAACTTGTGGTGCATGGCTTCAGACTCACTGAATGTAGTTCCACAGCACCTCAGTGAAGACATCATTTATCTGGTTAGAAGTTATTAATGATTTAATTACACAACCTGCCACATTGTGTATTCTTTTATAGCTGATATTCTTTAATTTTCAGTAACAAACTTGTTACAACATGAACAAATAACACTAAAGCTTTAGACAGATAATCAGGCCATTTCATCAGAATGTGTTGCTTGGATTTCATGTTAAGTTCACTAGAGTTAAATTATGAATATGACTGAGTCTGATGTGGCTGTCACTGACTTGCCATTTAGGAAACAAAGTTGTTTGTTTTTTGTTATGTAAACAGTTAATATTAACAAAATTTATAAAAAATAGAAAAATGTGCTGACATAGGAATTTTAGTTCATTTAGAAGCTGCACATAAGTTTCTGAAATGGGACTTTACAAGTGTAAACAAAGGTGAAGTATGTTAAAATGGGAAATACAGGCAAAAGTGGCAGATAAAAACACAATAGTACTAACCATATTTTGTATAATGAATATAATACTGAACACTTACGCTTACTTAGTCAAAGGGTGTGAAACAAACTGTGTTATTGAGCAAGATTGTAATATTTCACACATGGAACTTAACTGTGAACCAAACCCAACATTCATCTGTCATTCTTTTGACACTTGTGGTTACATGGCATAAATTTTATGTACTTTGTATAACAATGATGTATTGATGGTAGTTCCATGCCGCATATGAAGACACATTGTAACAGAGACTTTCCATTTATGACTTTGGATATGGCGCTTTAAAATGTGAGTGTAACTTAAGAGCTGTGTGTATTAGTATTATCCATGTAAATTGGTACTGTAAGTTATTGCATAATCAAGTTTGTTCCTTGATGAATGACACACCCACTGCATCTCGAATATCAAAGTAAAGTGTTAAGAATTATAAATTGTATAATAGAAGGAAAAAATGTACCAAACCATAAGATAATATCTGATTTTATAAATTACTTACCTTCTAGGGATTCAGAGACACATTTACTTCTAAATCCAGATGAATTACTCTAATAACCTGTTTTGTATGTTTAATACAGTAGGTTGTATAACCTGGAAAGCGGAAACAGAGTCAAGAAAATTACAAATCACTTTGTCCAGTCATATTAATGTGTACCACCTGTGTCAAAAGCCTAAATAATCACTTTTCACTGTGCAGACTGCTGCAAGATGTGCAGAAAGAAAGCCAGTGAGGTTGTGGAAGGTACCAACAGGGATGTGGAGCCATGCCAACTCCAGTGCTGCGACCAGCTGCGCTAGGTTTCGCGGTTGAGGATCAGTGGCACAAAGAGCCCAATTGAGGTGGCCCCACAGATTCTCAGTTGGGTTTAAATCCAGGGTATTCAGTGGCCAGGAGAGTATGATAAACTCATCCCTGTGCTCTTTGAAACATGCAGATGTTCTACAAGCTGTGTGACCAGTTAAATTATCCTGCTGGTAGATGCCATCATGACTGGGTAAAGCAAACTGCTTGTAGGGTTAATATATCAGTGAAAATAATCAATTCCTGTAAATATAATTGGATTGACAAAAACTCTACTCACCAAGTGGCGGCAGGAGAAAGCACACATAAAAATAAGATCTTCTCACCAAGAGGCAGCAAAAGAAAACACATGTAAAAGTTAAAAAAATGTGCGAGCTTTCAGAGCCAGTGGCTCCTTCTCCTGGCGGTAAGGTTGAAGGGGAAGAATGAAGAAAAAGGACTGGTGAGATTTAGGAAACTGGGAGAATTCAGAAAAGTCTTCATCCCATCTTTTACGTGTCTCCTAGATAACTTCTCCGAACTATCCAAATTTCCTGAGCCTCACAAGTCCTTTTTTCTTCATCCCTCTTCCCTCTCCTTCAACCCTCCTGCCAGGAGGAGCAGCCGGTGGCTCCAAATGCTTGTACATTTCTTTAACCTTTATATGTGGTTTATCCTACTGCTGCATGGCTAGTAGATTTTTTATCTATCTTACATCTTATTTTCAGAATCTGCATGTGTGGGTGGACATGGTTGTGTTGATGCATTGTGCCAGCCAGAATGGTGAGATCAGACAGGGAAAGCCACAAAAACATTCCCCAGACCATAAATGATTATGCCCTTTTGAACGGTGCTCCATTTCCGCGTTATGACATTGACTGTACTATTTTCCATGTCCGTTCAACATACTTTATAAACCTCCATTGCTAGTATTGCCACCTGCCATCTGTTAACTGGTTATTAATTGTGGATGTCAAACATAGGTAGTGGTCACATTAATGAGACTGGGCCTTGTGTAAGGTAACCAGATTTACCATACCTGTTTTCCAGTCCACTGTCATATAAAAGAAATTTATGAACAAACAAAGGAAAATCCAGGATGGAATAATGACAATATTATGAAAAGGATAGGTTGCTGTTCATCAGCATTTCAACTATATGGTGAGTAGCAATCTACCCTTTTCATAATATTGTCAAATTTCTGAAGAGTCAATTTCGTAAATCATTTAGTTATTAAAAAAATATATATATGCACATCACAAAAAGTAGGACAGCATGTTGTTACACCGTGCCAATTTCATTGCATAATAGGCCAGTGAGCCTATTAGGAAAAATTGTCTTCTTATATGCCTCAAGTAAGGCAGATGATACTACTTGGATGTAATGCTTTGTGCTGACAGTAATTATCATCATCATCTTTGTTGTGTAGAAGCTGGAATTCATGGCTTCATCCAGTATCTTTGAAGGTGAATACACTTATTCCATCAATACTACAACTTTTTTTATTTACTTTCTAGAATTAATCAAAATCTCTCCCCATGCAATAGCATTTTCTGTTTGGGAAGAAGTCTAGCTATTATGAGCAAAGCATAAGGAATTCGGCAGACTTTCTAGCAATTCGAAATTTGGTTTATGAATAACCACTATTGCAAATAAAGACTTGCGGTGATTGTAGTTTAACAAGGAAGCATTTCTTTTCATAAGATTCCATAGTCATCCTTGAGTATAAGAAGTAATTTTGTACCTTTAAGTTAGATAGTAAAATCCTCTACTGTAGCTCTGTCTCATAATCGGTACACCAAAATAGTGCTACTTGAATTAAAAAAGAGCAGAAAATTGTTTGTTGATGGTACTGTCTTTTAATTTTCTAAATTTTTGGAGATTTGTGATGTTACCTCTTCGAGTGGATATTTGTGGTGAACAGCATTGTTCTATAAACATTTGTCATCCTTATCATGAAATGATAACACTTGGCAGATTTTGAAGTAACAGTATCTTTGCTTCAGCTTCTCAAGAACTTTATGAACAAACAGTACAGTAGCAGACATAGAATGTTCTGTGTTTGTACTGTGTTGTGTGAGAACTGATTGTGTGTGTGTGTGTGTGTGTGTGTGTGTGTGTGTGTGTGTGTGTGTGTGTGGCAAAGCATTTGTTGTTGCACATTTTTCAGCATTTGTAGCAACTTCAGCTTTGCTTGCGTAAGCCGCACACACATATTGTTATAATAATAATAATAATAATAATTATAATAATATTTATTATTATTATTATTATTATTATTATTATTATTATTATTATATATTTGTACATCTGTGTTGTGCTAGGTGTCAACCATCTATCAGAGGTGAGACATGATTCCAGTTTGTCCTCTTGGCAACAATACCTGATGAGGTGGTGATTATTTCTTCTGCTGCACTCCCATTAGTGCTTTAGAAACAGGGTAGAATCAATACCCTAAGCTAACAGCACCCCTTCCAGCCCCAATCCTCTCCTAATCTTTTACAAATCTAAATCACTGCTTGAATCTCAATAGTCTTTATTTTCTCATTGAGTCACCATCTTTGTTCCTTCACAAAAGTTCTGTCAGAATTTGACAGCCTATATAGACTTCTGATTTTGCATAAACACTGCACATATTTTTGGCCATGTGCATTACACAGAATCATAGACTGAAAGAACTAGAAGTGAGGCAAGGATGAGTACTAATGATCACTATATATAAATAAATAGATGTGAGGTGTGTTATCCCATTATACAACATTAAGTTAATAATTTTCTGGTGTCTCATAGTATGTTGTGAGTTCAAAAATTAGTTGTACCTTATTACTCCATCTCTAACGACTTCATTGTATACATGACTTTAATCCTTAATCTTCCTTCCCTATGTCTCATTGTCTTTTGCACTACCATAGTAACAGACATGCTTGTAGTTTCAGCTGGACATTGTCATTTTTCTATATTGATTACACCCATCATTACAAAGACAGTCAATTTGAAACTCAATATTATGAGAATGGTAATTGCTAGTCACCGTATAGTGGAGATGTTGAGTCGCAGATAGGCACAACAAAAATATTGTCACAAAATAAGCTTTGAGCAAACAAGGCCTTTGTCAAAAACACACACACACACACACACACACACACACACACACACACACACACACACACTTGACTGCAGTCTCTGGCAGCTGAAGTCAGACTACGAGCAGCAGCAGCACATGATGGGAGAGGCAACTGAGTGGGGACAGGGAGGCATAGCCGGGTAGGGATGGGGGATGGTGATGTGCTTCTGGGGACCGTGCCGGAATGAGGTGGAGAGAGGGTACGGCAGTGAGGTGAAGTCGGTATGTTAGAGGGAGAGAGTAGTAGAAAGACTGGATGCATTGGTGGAATAGAGGACTGTGTAGTGCTGGAATGGGAACAGGGAAGGAGCTGGATGGGTGAGGACAATGACTAGCGAAGGTTGAGGCCAGGAGGGTTACGGAAACGTAGGATATATTGCAGAGAGAGTTCCCACCTGCGCAATTCAGAAAAGCTGGTGTTGGTGGGAAGGATCCATATGGCACAAGCTGTGAAGCAGTCATTGAAATGAAGAATGTCATGTTGAGCGGCGTGCTCAGAACAGTGTGGCCCAGTTGTTTCTTAGCCATAGTTTGTCAGTGGCAATTGATGCAGACAAACAGCTTGGTGGTTGTCATGCCTACATAGAATGCAGTGCAGTGGTTACAGCTTAGCTTGTAGATCATAGATCATGTGACAGGTTTCAGTGGTTGCTCTGCCTTCGATGAGATAGGTGATGTTTGTGGTTGGACTTAAGTCGGTGTGGCAGGAGCATGTGTGGGACACGTCTTGCATCTAGGTCTATTACAGGATATGAGACATAAGGTAAGTTGAAGCAGGGGTTGTCTGGGGATGGACGAGTATATTATGTAGGTTCTGTGGATGGTGGAATACCACTGTCAGAGTGCTGGGAAGCATAGTGGGCAGGACATTCCACATTTCAGGGCACGAATGTGGCGGAGAATGTATTTCAGTTGCTCCAGTCATGGATGGTACTGAGTTACAAGGGAAATGCTTCTTTGTAACCAGATGGTGAGACTTTGGAAGGTTGTTGGTGACTGGTCTAGCTAAGACACATGAGATTTGTTTTCATACAACATTGGGAGGATAATTATGGTCTGTAAAACTCTCAGTGAGACCCTCGGTATATTTCAGGAGGGACTGCTCGTGACTGCAGATGTGTCAGGCACAGGTGGCTAGACTGTATGCAGTGGACTTCTTGCTGTGGAACAGATGATAGTGGAGGTATTGCTGCTGGTAGTTAGTAGGTTTGATATGGGGAGAGGAGAAGCTGTTGAGGTTCTGGAGGAATGTGGATATTGTGTCCTCACACTCAATCCATATCACAAAGATGTCACCAATGAATCAGAACCATGTGAGAATTTTAGGATTCTGGAAGTTTAGGAAGGAATCCTGCAGATGGCCCATGGATAATGAATAGGTTTGCATAAGATGGTGTCATGCGGGTTCTATGGGCACCCATGATCTGGATCAAGGGCGAGGATACTCTATCCACAATCGTCCAGAAACTCAACATATTCTCCCACATTTGCTTCATCCTACAAGCCACCTTCCTTGATGTTGACCTCCATTTTAAAGATGGCTACATCAGTACCTCTGCCCATATCAAAGCTACCAACCACTAGCAATACCTTCACTTTGACAGCTGCCACCCGTTCCCTACCAAGAAGTCTCTTTCATACAGCTTAGCCACCCATGGCCATCACATCTACAGTGACAAGCTGTCGCTCTCTAAATATACTGAGGGTCTCACTGAGGCCTTTACAGACCGTAATTATCCTTCCGACTTCGTACAAAAACAAATCTCCTGTGCCTTGTTTTTCCAGTCACGCACTATCTTCCAAAGTCTCACCGCCTGGCCACAGAGGAGCATTCTCCTTGTAAGTCAGTACTACCCACAACTGGAGCAACTGAATTACATTCTCCGCCAGGGTTTCAACTACCTCTCATTGTGCCCTGAAATGAAGAATGTCCTGCACACTATGCTTCCCACACCTTCCACAGTGGTATTCCACTGTCCACTGAACCTACACAACATACATGTCCACCCCCACGCAACCCCTGCTCCCAACCCCTTATCTCATGGCTCATATCCCTGTAATAGACCTAGATGCAAGACCTGTCCCATCACCACATACTCCAGTCCAGTCACAAACATCAACTGTCCCATCAAAGGCAGAGCTACCTGTGAAACCTGTCATGTGATCTACAAGTTAAGCTGCAACCACTGCACTGCATTCTATGTGGGCATGACAACCAATAAGCTGCCTGTCCACATGAATGGCTCCCAACAAACTGCGGGTAAGAAACAACTGAATCACCCTGTTATGAGCACACCACCCAACATGACATTCTTCATTCCAATGACTGCTTCACAGTCTGTGCCAGGATCCTTCCCATCAACACCAGCTTTTCTGAATTGCATAGGTGGGAACTCCCTCTGCAAAATATCCTGTGTTCCTACAACCCTTCTGGCCTCAACTTTTGTTAGTCATTGTCCTCACCCATCTAGCCCCTTCCCCGTTCCCATTCCAGAACTACACAGTCCTCTGTTCCACCAATGCACCCAGTCTTTCTACTACTCTCCTTTCCCACTCCCTCACCACTCTCTGCTTTGCTCTGTGTGTCTAACCTCCCGACTGCACACAGCTGCCCTACCCTCTCTCCACCTCATCCTGCACACTTCCCAGCAGCTTCACCATCTCCTATTTCTACCCTGCTGTCCTCCCCCTCCTCACCCTAGTCTCTTCCTTACCACACCCAGTTGCCTCTCTCTTTAAGCATTGCTACTGCACTGCCAGAGACAGGGGTCGTGTGTGTGTGTGTGTGTGTGTGTGTGGTGTTAGCGCGCGCACATCTTTCGTCTATTTTGACAAAGGCCTTGTTGGTGAAAGTTTATTTTATGACAGCCTTTTTTTGTGCTTATCTGCGACTCGGCATCTCCACTATATGGTGGGTAGCAACTATACTTCATAATATTGTTACATTCCATCGTGGATTTTACATTGTTTAAATCTCAGTATTATTTACCCTGTAAACACATTTCTTTTCTAATTGTCTGTTGATACGATAAATGATACGTTCTGTGCAGAAAGCTTTTTGCCATTTAGTTATATTTAGCTTCCAGTAACACTGTGGCATTTGGCAGTGAAAATCTTGATGTGGTGCACTAAACAGCATAGTTGCATTTGTAACTGTTATGACATTGCCCAAGTCCTATATACCAAGAAGAAAAAGCTTTCAGCATGCTTCTTGGTTTTTCCTTATCATTACTACTTCTTTTGCTCTAAAAGGTAGAATTATCACCATGATTTGATGAGAAAGATCTGATTTTGTACCATGCATAACTTTTACATTGTAAATTTCTGTATTGTGCACTGTAGGAAAATAGTGTTTTGTAAGAAGACTCCTAGTTTTTGTGTTTATTTACAGTTATTTATTTTAACATATAACTTGTAGTGTTAACAGTGTAAAAACCTGAAAAAATATTAAAAAAAGTAAATCCACTTGTTGTCATTTAAGGTTTATTTGTTGAAATGAGCTATGTCAAAGCTATTTTTCACATAACATGTTTGGTTTATGGAAATATACAAATAGTTCAGCTGTCTCTGTTTAGAAATTGCATTAATAGATACAGTAATGACAATATTATAAAAAGAGTAGATTGCTGCTAACCGTATAGAGGAGATGCTGAGTCGCAGACAGGCACATTAAAAATTCTTTTTGTTGTGCCTGTCTGCAATTTAGCATCTCCTCTATATGGTTATTGTACTTTCAAGGGCATATAAAACAATTCTCTCTCTCTCTCTCTCTCTCTCTCTCTCTCTCTCTCTCTCTCTCTCTCTCTTTCTTGCTTTCATGTACATAATACTTTTGTGTTTTTTCTATGTTGTTGCTGTTGTTGTTGTAATTGTCATCTTCAGTCTCAAGACATATTTGGCGCAACACTTCATGTGGTCTATCCTGTGCAAGATTCTTCATATCTGCATAGTTACTGTACCTCCATTTGAACCTGCTTATTGTACTCAAATCCTGGTCTCTCTCTACAATTCCCCCCCCTTTCCCTCCCTTCCCGTCAAATCTTCCTCCTGTCACCTGACTTACTGCTCTTTGATGGCAAAGGAAGTGTCCTATCAACCAATTATTTCTTTTAATCAAATTCTGTCATGACTAAAGAAAGGATTTTAAGATGCAGCCTCTTTCTAAACAGCATCCACAGTTGTGATACATATTATGTAAATTGAAGGTGGAGGGGATGAAAGGAATGGAGAGGGAAGGAACTATGATGTCAGCTGCATCAAAACTTTATACAGAATCAACAGCAGCAAGTGAAAATGTGTGCCAGACTTGGATTCAAACCCGCGATCTGCTTACTAAGCAGTCGTGTTAACCGTTGTGCCATCCAGACATAACCATCCAGACAAAATATTTATCACAATTGTACATATTATCTTGGCACACCATTCAGCCAACGCTCATCCCCATCTAGTGTGACCATCCACAGTCCCCTCCATGACCTTCATGCTCGCTACTCTGATATTCCCACAGGAGGTCGAATGTAATTGTGTATCTGCACTGTGGGTGGTGGTTTCATTTCTCATCGAGGCGAATCAGTTGTATGAATGCATGGTGTCTTTTCTTTCAGCCATATCCAGTCAGGAATTCCTGTGAACAAGGTAAACAACCCTGCACTCAAATCATGTCTTCAGAAGTACATGCAAAGGCCAATCCTCGATGAGACCACTCTGAGAAAAACTCGCATACAGCCAATTTATGATAACTTTTTAGAGAAACTAAAAGAGGTGGTTGGAAACATGAAGAAGGGTTTGTTTTAGGTGGAACTGCTGATGGACTGCAAAGATATATTTTGAATGTGCTGGTTTTTCCATTGTCTAGTGAATGAGTGTAACCTATATTTCTTTTTAAATGTACCAGCTCAAGAAGGCAAATGCCTCCTCAATAATGTAATCATTCAACAACTCCGATATGAGGGCGCATACAGCACAAAAAATTCAGGTTTGTGGTGATTGATCAAGCAGACTAAGTGCTTTTGGCTTTCGAGCAGTTTAAGGGTATGTACCCTAACTTCAACCTTGTGATGCGTATTGCACATGATCTACACTGTGTTCGCAGAAGTATCGGAGAATTACTACAGGGCAAATGATTTAATTGGTGCTCTGAAGAAGATTCTGGTAAAGACTCCCAGATATCCAGTTATAGGTCAAGAAATGACAGGGGAACACTTACCACAGTTTCCTGTCATCGTAAGGTGGTGTACTTGGTGAGATGCACAGTTTTCTTGTTTGAAAACTGTCATAAAATTAAGCACATCGTATGTGCCCCAGACTCAATAGATGCAGCAGCCATCAAGCTAGCCCAACAATAAGCCAACAACAAAGACCTAGAGTTAGAACTTTTTACAGGGTATTCACACGCTATGCAGATGATACCACTTCTGTTATAAACTTAAGAATATTAAAGCAAAATGGTAGGGATCATCTCAGAGCAACCAGTAAGTGGTTCCAAATCAGTGAATTGTGTATTAATTGAGAAAAATTTTCTGTGTATTGAAGATGATAGCAATGACAGTGTTTCAGGTAAACTACTTTGGATCCATCTCGACTCAAAATTAACATTTAAGAATCATACCAATTATATATGTATTAAATTAGTATGTATGACATATTTGTTGGGTAAACTAAGGTCTTGTGGTACTGAAAAGTTATGGCTTAATGCATACTATGCCTGTTTCTGCCCCCCCCCCCCCCTTTCTCATATATCATTTTTTATGGGGGAATTCCTCCGGTGCAAAAAAAGTTCTCATTTGGAAAAGAACTTTATCAGATTCATCTGTGGAATCAGAAATAGGGCATCTGGTAGATCAAATTTCAAAAAACTAAAAATGCCAGCAGTACATCCTTCTTTATAGTAAGTAGTCTAATGCGTGTGAAAGAAAAACAACAGTCACATACTGTGATGATCTGTTCATCAACATAATGCACACCTAAAACAGTAGATTGGTGCTTTAGGAATGTTTCCTTACCTAACTTGTAAGTCAAGTACCAAAAAGTAGAGCAAGGCACAGTAGGTGCCGCACAGAAATCAATGTCCACACCTGGTCAAGGAACACATCCAATTACCAATTACGCAACTACAAAGAAACAGACAAAATAGTCTCAAAATTCATAAGTTCTGAACAAAGTCACTCGCTGGCATCGTTGGTTCTGGAAAAAGGTGTGGTGCGTTAGAAAAGGCAGACGCTGAGCAAGGTGGCAGTCTCATCCCCGAGTCTCCACAGCACAAAGATATTCCAGCGGGAAGCACAGAATAAACAGTTTTCAGCAGAAGACGTGCATAGCAGTGGTAAGGACAGTGTGGCACAGATGTCTCTAAAAACTTAACGGTACGTGTTGCCACGTGGCAGTCCATAGCGGTGCGAGGACAGAGCAGGAACCAATGTTGACACCACAAGGAGAAGATGGAGAGTGGTTGAGGCTAGGCTGGTGGAAGTCTCACTACAAACTGAGCTAATGTTCTCTACAGGGAGGCAGTGACTGTAGAGTGCAGGTATCTGACAGCTGAAAGCCCACACACCATGCACTGCAAGTGTGAATCGCTGATGCCTCCAGCGTGAAAACAGGCAGCAGGAGCTTCAGAGTGTGGCACTGGAAGAATGTGGAATAGTGCTGTTGTGGAAGTGGCATGTGCTGGTGGCTTTAGTGCCATAGCTGGCTGTTGACAGTGACGGGGGCATTCACTGCATCAGGCCTAGGTGGTACTGGGACCGGGGAATGGGCATCCTCCACATCAAGCAAACTGGTGCCTTTTTTTGTCAATGGCTGGTGAGTTGGGGATGGTGCCAGTGTAGTGCAGTGAGTTTCCCACAGTGCCCTCAGTCGTAGTGATATAGGGTGGCATTGAGGGGGCTTCGGCAACTGGGGTGCTTGGCATGCTGTCAGCAGTGGTGGCACCGTTGGGATGCTAGTAGCATCATTGTTGACTTGCATCTGCGGGGTGTTTATGAGGATTGTGGTCGGGCTGGGTAGTTTGGGATTGGGCAGCATATTGGTGGACTTGAGCCTGTCAGTCGAAACGGTGGTAGGAGAGCCGTGGAGTGGTAACGTAAATGTGTTGGAGTCATGCTCTAGAACCTGATGGTGAACGGAATAGTGCAGGCAAAGCGGGGGCTGGTGAATATGATGTGCAGTGTAATCACTGTGCATGATGCGAAGTGCTCATGAATGGATTCCCTGTGTTGCTGGGGAAGGGTGGGTTGTAGGCAAGCCATCCAGTCCTGCCAGAATGTGACAAACTGAGAGATGACATCATCCGCAGGCAGACGAGTGGGCTCCATGAAGTCGCATGGGATGCAAGCAACTGGGTGTAGGCAAGGTTGGCAGCAGACATCTCAAGATCTGCCTTATGAGTGCCGAGGAGTACAAGGAGCAGGGCAGCAGTCCAAATGTTGTTGTGGGAGGTGAAAGTGGCCTGCAGGTTATAGTGGAGCCGTTCCACCATGTCATTGGCGGCAAGATGGTAGCTCAATGTTTGGCGGAGGTCAGTGCTGCAGAGGTCTGTTGATGCACAAAAAAACAAAAAAAAAAAAAAAAAGGCAGATGTAAACTGGCATCCGTGGTCCATACTGATATGGCATGGACAACCAAAATGGGCGATCCACATTGAGACAAAGGGAGCAGCTACCGTGGCATTGGTGACATCGGGTATTGGCTTTGCCTCAGGCCAGCAGGTGAATGTGTCCAACATGGTAAGAAGGTAGCAGTAGCCATCACAGGAAGTCAGAGGGCTGACAAGGTCCATGTGAATGAGGATAAAACGATATCTGATGTCTGGTAAGATGGTGATGGGGGGGGGGGGCTTGTTTGTGGTGGCCAACCTTGGCACGCTGACATGCAGGGCAGGTGTGGGCCCAGGTCCTGCAGTTCCTTTGAATACCTGGTCACAGGAAACACTGCATCACTAGAGTGACAAACTTGTGCACGCCAGGGTGCACCAGGTTATGTAACCAGATGAATGCGGCCTTGCTGAAGACAGCAGGCAGGACTGAGCACAGTGAGATAGGGGATACATCACACCAGATACTATTGTCTGAGCCTGGAAATGGCAAACATTGAAGGCAGACTCCAGTAATGTCATCCAGGTGGAGGCGGGCAAGTTCTGGATTGTGCTCCTGGGTGGTGCTAAGTGCCTCCTTGTCCTTGGACCAGGTGATAACATAGATGTGGCTGAGGCAGTTGGCAATGACGTTGTCAGTTCCAATGACATAATGTATGTTGGTAGCATATTTGGATATGAATGACAGCCACTGGAACTGACATGGGGAATGCTGGTCAAAGTCATTTGCAAGGACAAACATTATGGGCCTACAGTCAGTGAAGACTGTGATGTTATGGGCCACCACCTGTGGCTGAAAGTATTCAATTGCCTCCAGTAATGCTGAGCAGCAGTGAGCTTACTGGAGAAAAAAGCAAGCAGTTGCCAGTTGTCGCCAGTGTGCTGCTGCTGGACGGCACCAATAGCCATCTGGTGGACATCGACCATGAAGGCAAGTAGGAAACAGAGTAGCGTTCATCATATCGCGCTTAACGGCAGAGAAGCTGTCTTCCATTTGTGGCATCCAAGGCACCAGCTTGTTCCTCTTTGTTTGGGCACTGTGGAGGGTGAAGGTGATCGGCTCCTAACAGCAGTGGCTTTCCTCAGATGGCGGCAGAAGAAGTTTAACATGCTGAGGACGCAGTGGAATGTCTCTGGGGGTGGGAAATCGAGGAAAACTTGAACCTTGCTGGACAGGGGACGTGAGCTAGTGGATGAGATGACTTGGCCCAAAAGTACAACCTCACTGGTACTGAGAAAGTAGTTACTGTCTTGATGATGATGCTGGTGTTGGATGACTTGGCCCAAAAGTACAACCTCACTGGTACTGAGAAAGTAGTTACTGTCTTGATGACGATGCTGGCATACTGGAGGTGATCAAAAATACTGTGGAGATGCTCACAGTGTTTCTCAAGGTTCATGGAAAACATGAGTACCTCATCAAGTAGGTGAAACAGCAGGCAAGCCTTGCACCACACCGTCTAAGAAACACTGCCACACTTGGGCGCATTATGGAGGTCGAAGGTCGTAAAGGCACTCCCGTACAGTCAAAGTGGCTTTATGATGGCAGTCTCCTGGATGTTTCCTTGGGTGTTACCAGTATCTGGGTGAAAGCCTTGGCACAGTCAACTGTGCTGAAAACTGTAGCCCCAGCCAGCACATTGTCGTATATGTGTAAGAATGGCACCGGTTATCAGTCAGGAATGGTGTGTTTGTTTAGCTACCATTAATCGCACATCCATCTTCTTGACAAGGTGATTGGTAGATGCCCACAGGCACTTCGAAGGATGCAGCACATCAGTGGCAAGTAGCTCTTCAAACTTGGCTTTGGCGATCATGAGTTTGTGCAGTGGTCCAGAGGCGGTGTCAATGTATTGGACAGTTGAATGACGGACTTCCCAAGACATGCTGGATGGGTGTGTAGAGCAGGAAAATGCACTAGTAGGTTGTTGTAGGGGTTTGAATACTCCATCTGCTTCATGTCGAAGAGAACACCAAAACAGGTGGTGCACTTAATTAATCTCCGGGTGTGGCTGCCAATGAAGTACTAGTCTGCAACATCAGGGAGCAGGTGGTAGTGTCCAATGAAGTCCACTCCAAAAATGGCATCAGTGACGGTGAAAGCTCATGGAAAGTCCCGTTGCAGGCAGAGGTTGAGGACGCATTGAATGCTGTAGGTGGCGATGGTGGAATTGTTTGCTGCCATCCAGAGTGTGGTTAAGGCAGTGCCAGGGTCCCGTATGAGCCACTGTAGGTAGGCAGACGACTTGTAGCCAGTGTTAATTGGGAAAGGCGTGGTAGAGGAAGCATTGTAGACAAACAGATGTTAGGAGATCAAGCAACAGATGCACATGCTTATCCCAGCAGCTGTTGGTATTTGGGTGCCAAGAGCAGGGTTCTCTGCAGTTTGCAACATCTGGGCCAGAACACTTGTTGTACCAGCAGAGACCGGCTGTGTCACAAGAAGTGTCGGCTAGGGCTGTGGCGGTGGTAGGCATCATTGTGCCGGCAGCTGGAGCTGAACGGACGATGGTGATTGTAATTGAGATGGGTCACGGTTGCTTGCAGTATTGCCATGTCAGCAGTGACGCGGGCAAGTATGTCTCATACCCCACCTGCCACGTGGGAAAGACATGTCTGAAAGAACAGGCGCCATGCATTCACACAAAACTGTGCTTATCTTGCTTCATTTCATGTCCCCAAATGCGTATATTGACTCGTCTGTATGAAGGACAGCAGCTTCTGGTAACATCATTAACAGTGCATTGAGTAGTAAGGGAAGGAGGGTCGAAATAGAGTGGTTGGCGGAGTGCCAGGTGGGGTAGGGTAGGGCTGGCTCATGGCACGGGCAAGGATGGTGTTGTCGGTGAGGGTGACATCAGTGTGAGTTGCCACAGCTGCCAGTATTGGGGCCAGGAGATGAGCTAGCCAGTTGTTGTATCAGAAGCCATTGTAAAGTATATGTAGCTCCATCAGGCTTCTGAGGTGGTGCAGGAATTGTGTGGGTTCCCGACCCCCACTCTGTTTGAGAGAAAGGATGATACGGATGTGCAGCATTTTGGATGATGTGAGTTGTGTCATGAAGCAGCACCAGAGTATCTCATAGCAGTCAGTGGCAGGGAGTGACAAAATGATGTCATGTTGCGTACATCAGCTCGAGCTAGCTGATCACAACAGCAAACTTGGTAGTGTCGTGAGTGACATCGCAGCTGGTGAAGGTGACATATGACGAGAAAAACCACAGGTATAGGTCTCGTGGATTGAAAGGTGGTAGGTGAGCCACGGCACAGCCAGACGGAGTGGTGGCAGCATGTGTGGCAATGTGTGTCAGTGCCTGGAGGCAGGGAGGGATGGAGCAGAGGCAGTTGCTGGCACAGGTGTTGGCATGGACTCTGTCACTGGTGGCTGGGCCGCCAGTGTTTGTGTTGCTTTGAGCTGGGCACAGGTCGGTGTTGCTGCATTCCAGTTCTGCGAGGCATACGGCCAGCTTGGTGATGGCGTCATGTGGTGCTGCAGCAGCAACTGCATGTGGTGAGGCATCAGTTGGGGCAGAGGGGGAAGCCATGGCCACTAGCTTGCTCAAAGGGTGGCAACATACACAAGACAAAAAGCTTGTGATGTGAAATGCTAGTGCCTGTAGCATGAAAACAGAAGTTGCTGATGGGGTGCACATGTGCGTGAGAGTTGAAACGAGCACTAACAGAACAAGGCAGCCAACACCATGTTGAAATAGGAAATTAAGTCGACAGAGTCTATTGTCGGGTCACCAGTGTAGGAATGCTTCCTTACCTAACCTATAAGTCAATTACAAATAGTAGAGCAAAGCGCGATAGGCACTGCATGAACGATGTTCACACATCTAATTAACGATTTCTGAACAAAGCCACATGCCGGCATGGCTGACTCTGGAAATTGGTGCTGCACAGTAGAAAAGCCAGATGCCGAGCGATGTGACAGTCTCATCCCCGAGTTTCCACAGCACTATGATATTCCAGTGTGAGGCACGGAATTAATAGTCTTCAGCAGAAGACATGACATGAAACACTGCCCTGCTGCATAGCAGAGGTAGTGATGGTGTGGTGTGGGTGTCTCTCAAAACTTCATGGTACATGTTGCCGTGTGACGTGTCCATAGTTGAGCGAACATGGAGCAGGACCTGATGTTGATGCCGCGAGGAGAAGATGGAGATTAGTCAAGGCTTACTATGGACTGAGCAATTGTTCTTTACCAGTAGCCAGCGACCATAGTGTGCATATATCTATCACATGGCAGGATCAACAGCTTGGGACAGAAGTAAATGGAAGTAACATGTGAAGGGAGAAATTTGCTGTCTTTGCAGACGACCGTTGTGAGCTAGGGGTATATGGAACTCCTAAGACAGCTATGCAGCGAAAGGCCACTACATCACAATTGAAAGACTGAAGACAATTCCGGACAAATACGTGCACATGGAGGTAAAACTATTTATCATTTTGCCAGTAGAGGCACATAATATGTTATGAGTATGTTTAAATATGCCACAAAGAAATGGGTTAAGAAAAGCATTTAATATAATAGAAGAGTTAAAAATGTGCCTTCATAGTGAACTTAAGTACTAACGTAGTTTCAATTAGATTAAAGTTATGTATGTGAGTATATTGAATATATCACGTGCAATATGATGGACAATTTTGTGTCTTGATAGAAAGTAACGGTGTAAAATATATTTTACACTATGTATATTACTTCTGTAATTGTAATTCTGTGTATGTGCACAGAAGGTGCAATTGACTGCATTTTTAATAAATAAATCTAAATCTAAATCTAAGAATCCAGATGCAGATTCACATGCAGTGAAGCAGTCACATCATGTTGGGTAACATATTCAGCAACTCAGTGGTCCAGCTATTCCTTGGTCACAGCTTGGCTGGCAAGAATGCAGGAACCACAAGTGAGGCTTCATTTTAGTGGGGATAGGGAAACCTTTATATTGGCACACAATAAAGAGCAAATATCCATAGTGAAGGATAAAAAATGCATAAGAATAAATAAAAATACATGGAAAACTCTAAAGAAGGATGAATTGGATTAAATGTAATGAAAAAAATGAAACTAGAGTGATTAGGACCCACAGTGAAAGTCAAAAATGAACTAAAACCAATGTTAAAATACAATCAGGTCTAAGAGAAAAATAAATAAAAAGATTATAATAGTGAGACTCAGATCTTTGGGTGGATGTGTGTGAAGAGAGAGCGAGATAGGGAGGGGGGGGGGGGGGGGGGCCTTACGTATGGAGTGCAGCGAGGTACATGTAGCATAGGAAAGACAGGAAAATATGGTAATTCCATCAGTCCATAGTAACTCTCATAACCTGCTCCTGCCTAACTGTATAAATCCGGTCCAAACCTGTTTCTCATACCATCTCTCTGTTTGTAAAATCCTCCTCCTCTGCACCCCATCCCACAGATTGAAACTCTTGCCCTCTGGGAACTAGAGCAGCATGCACAATGCCACCTCAAAAACTCTCTACCCTGTTAACCTCATACTGAAGCTTTGGACTACCACTGTCCACCACCAATACAGCAGTCTCCATCGAACATCCCCTCATAGCCACCTAACCCTGCACTGAGGATCTATTCAATTTACCACACACTTACGAACTCTCTCCAACCACATTACAGAATCTAGAACCTAAAGAGACCCACAACACCTGTCCTCCACAAACCTCATTCCCACAAAAATATCTGTCCTTTCCAAAGGCGTTACCTTCTGCTCCACTCCAAAATTCAGTTATGCTGGGCTTGTTAAAGCCTTCTCCTGATCCCAACAGTGGAAACACTTTTTTTACCACCAACCCTACCAATCAGACTCAAACCAAAACCAATGCTGAACACTGCCTGGCTCAGTTTACACCTCCATCCAACTGTGCTCCAACCTAGTGCCTCTAAGTCACACCCTGTTAACTTTCCAGAATTTATTTAACCTCGAACCTTGTTTCATCATCATTCCCCAAATCCCTCAACATGGAAACCAACCTTGCACCAGGCAGAAAGAACCATACTCCACCACCTAAAAACTGATACCAATCTTATAAATCTACCTCCTGACAAAGCTCCACCACTATGGTTATGAATCACATGGATTACATGGCAGAGAAACTCTTCCAGCTGTCAGATACTTCACCTACAAGCCCTGCCACATTTATCCCACTACAGGTATCCAGCAGAATCTTCAGTCTCTCCTCAAATACTTAGGTTCATCCCAGAGTCTCTCACCTATACCTATTTTTCTCCTCACCCCCACCACCCCCTACACTCGTACTTTTTACACACTTCCTAAAGTATGTAACCCAACCACCCAGGATACCCCATAGTGGCTGGTTACTGTGCTCCCACAGAGAGAATGTCTGCTCTTATGGACCAACTCATTCAGTTTATTACTCCTGACCTACTTTCATCAGCCATTTACTGGTCCTGACATCCAGCCACGAAGGAATGCTACGCTTATGACTCAGTATCACACAAGACTGGACCAACTGGATCACATTCTCTGTCAAGGTTCTGACTATCCCTCACTGCACTCCAAAATGAGGAATTCCCCCCCCCCCCACCTATCCTCTCCACCCCTTCCAGAGTGACACTCTGAAGCCACCCCCCCTCCCCCACCCCGATCCAATCTAAGCAGTCTCCCTGCCTCTACCTACATCATACCTTCATCCCTGCTCGAAACCCCTGCACCGAGCGAGGTGGCGCAGTGGTTAGCACACTGGACTCGCATTCGGGAGGACGACGGTTCAATTCCGTCTCTGGCCATCCTGATTTAGGTTTTCCGTGATTTCCCTAAATCGCTTCAGGCAAATGCCGGGATGGTTCCTTTGAAAGGGCACGGCCGATTTCCTTCCCAATCCTTCCCTAACCCGAGCTTGCGCTCCGTCTCTAATGACCTCGTTGTAGACGGGACGTTAACACTAACCACCACCACCACCACCACCACCATGAAACCCCTGCCTCATGGCTCATATCCCTGTGATAGATCTAGATGCAAGACCTGTACCATACGTCCTCCCACCAATACTTACTATGGTCCTTTCACTGGCATCTGCTCAGAGCTATCCTTGAAGTAACCGATTTGTACCAGTTGATTGTGTCACTGTGGTGCCAACTACTGTTCAAATTGCTATTACAGACACAGTACAGTGTGCCAGAGCCACACCTCGAACACGATGGTCTTCGCTCTCGTTACTGCCGCGTAGCCATCCAGTGCCCAGTCTTTTTGTAGCCATGACTTCCCTTGACCACTGCTGCCAGCATTAATTTATAATGGCTACATTCCTGCCAAGTATTTCTGCAACTGTGGAAGGGAAATCTAGCTTCTTGTAGCCCTATTACACAACCTTGTTCAAACTCTGTGAGCTGCTGATAAAGGCATCTTCGCTGTCTTAAAGGAACTTGTTGACTATCATCATCACTACCTCCAATCTCAAAGGTAACTAACACTCATGACCATTATAGCAAGTATTTGAAGCAAACCTGATTTGCATCCTAATAGTGGCACTAGTAGCACCACTCTTATCTGACTGGCATAAAATTTTAATAGAGGTCATCGTTTAGATTTTGACAAAGCAAGCTGGGATCTTTTTAGTTCCTCTCTTGTTTTGCCATCTGCCTCCTTAAATTCATTTTATTTTCATTTTCGATTAATAACCGTTACATACATGAGTGTAATCTGCATTTCCATAAAAGAGAAAGGTTGGCACTCAGTCTTAAAGAACATAGCATCAAATCTAATTTTGTGCTTAGTTTTGTGTATGTCATCAATTTCTTAATTTATTTTGACCATTCCTAGTTAATACCTTTTGTTATAGGGTGAAACCAGTAATTATTTCATGACTTACATTTTATTGTCGAATGCCGCATTTTTTGAGGTGCCACGTCACAGATTGTGTGGCCTCTTGTGCCGGAGGTTCGAGTCCTCCCTTGGTCATAAGCAGTATGCATAAGTTAGTTTAAATAGTGTGTAAGCCTAGGGTCCGATGACCTCAGCAGTTTGGTCCCTTAGGAATTCACACACATTTGAACATTTCTATTGTTGACTCATAAACAAATATAAATTCTGTACTAATTATAAATATTTGGGGGAGAACTACTAGCATTATTATTTATTTGGCTCCATTCAAAAACATATTAAAGCCAGTCCGTAATCAGTTCCAAAATAATTACCCGGTTTTTCAAAAATTTTGTTTATATAACTATATCTGTTAATTTCATCATTTAAACAAATAATTTGGCCGAACCCTTGTAGTAGAAGAAACTGTTAAGGAGTTTTTCTATATTTTCAGGTAATATAATGAGTTATGTTTTAATTGTAGTTTCTGTAAATTAAACATCGAGCAGTGCATGGTTTCAGTACCTATTATTGAGAGGATATATAAAGGCCCTATTTTTGTTCCCAAAACAATCAGTCCACAGCTGATTTTTGGGCGAGAAACCTGTATTGGTTCAACTTAACCGTGAAATAAGTGTAACACAAATAGGTCGTGTGTTAAAATAATGACAGTGTCTGTTCAGTAGTGTCACACATACTGTATTATTCTGCAAGATCTGAGTGGTTAGGTTTTTACGGCTCATAGATGTTCAATGGTAAACTATTGTAGCAGTATGCTGACATTAGCTTACAAACTATTAATGAGGCTTATCAAAAGTTAACCAATAGGCCATATTAATATATTGGGGGGTTGTGAACAGTGAAAGTAAAGAACTGTGAAACACAAGTGTGCAACTGTCGGCTACATCATTTACAGTAGTCCGTGTTGAACTCTGCCACCCCTCCCCCAATTTTTTAGCAAGGAGAACAATGCAGTATGTCGATACCAAGGACTATCAACAAAGAAATAAAGCAGGTGAACATCACAAGATGTAGAAACGTGCCTACCAACGTTTGTTTATCTCATACAACTCCTTCTTGGTGTAGCATTTTTTTTTGTCAGTGTATTTTAGCACTCTTGTTTGTTGTGCCTGTCTGCAACTCAGTGTCTCCTCTATGAGCTGAGTAGCAATCTATCTTTTCCTTATTGTTGTTCAATCCTGGACTTTCCACTGTTCTATCCTGTCATGGATGTCTTAATCATATTGTCCAGTGGCTTAGCAATAAAGTAAGATAAAAAAAAATTATTAATGTTATTGAAATGCCATGTATCTCTGGGATTTTAGCATTTTTCAATCTGCTTATGACTCTAGTAGTTACTTGGAATCAGATAAATGTCCTCTGTTAACTCATTTATAACATTAGCTGCTAGAGTTGAGATAGTCCTTGTTAAGACTGTTACAAACATTTATGAAGTAATTATTAAATGCATTTGGTATTGAGTATGGTGTCCTTGGGGTTATTGTTTTTATGTTTTGCCTGTCTCAAGAGGATACTCAAGATGAAGGCAAGGGGGGAGGGGGGGGGATAGGGAGGAAGAGGGCAACCTCATATTAATTTCTTGGCAAATCATGAAATAGTTTACAGATTTCATGATAAATGGATGTGGTTATGTTCGCTGCTAGTCACTATCCATCACATGTTCTGCCGTTCTTCAAACTGATACTGAATCAACACGTCTGTTGGTGTGGTGGGGCAGCGTGTGAAGGTAGAGTGTGATAATGTTTTTCACTGTTGTGACTTGAAAACTTTCAACAGGAGAAGGGCTTTGCAATCAATGGAAATTACCAAATGTTTCTTTTCAATGGTGGCGCCCATCTTTTCTGAGGACAGGCCTCTGATCTTGAGGGCTGGCTGATGTGCCTTTCCTTTTTTAACACCTGCCCCCTTCCAACCTATCCTCTCTAAAGGAGTGTAACTAATAGTTTATTCAAGTCAAACCTGTTTTGTGTGTATTACCCATATTTGGTTGGCTTACAAAGTTTCTTCAGTGTCAGTAGCAATTGAAGCTTACAAAGTTGGTGCAGATGTACTTCTGTATCTACATACATATTCTGCAAGCTACCATATGGTGTATGGAGAAGGCTACCATGAACCACTATTATTCATTTCCTTTCATATTCTATTTGAAAATGGAGTGAAGGAAAAGCAACTGCCTATATGCCTCCGTACAAGCCCTAATTTCTCTGATCTCCATGGTCCTTACGTGAAATGAATATGGTGGCAGTAGAATCGTTTGCAGTCAGCTGAAAATGCCTGTTCTTTAAATTTTCTCAATAGTCAAAAATCAAACAAGGGGAAATCCAGGATGGAAAGTAACAATAGTGTTTCACAAAAAGAAAGTATTCTTCCCTCTAAAGATTCCCATTTGAGTTCACAAAAAGTCTCTGTAATACTCGCATTTATTGGCAAAAAATTTGAGGCTTCCTTTAATCTTATCTGGTGGGCATTGCAAACACTCTAGCAGTGCTCAAGAATGGGTCACAAAAGTGTTCTTTATGCAGTCTCCTTTGCAGATGAGCTACACTTCCTTAATGCTTTCCCAATAAACTGAAGTCAACCATTCAAATGTCATTTTCTCAACCAGCACCCCAAGCATACTGTATTTGAATATTACAGGATTGTTTTGTTTTTCCTACTATATTAACTCACATTCTTCTACATTTAAAGCATGCTGCCATTCATCACAAGAAATAGAAATTCTAAGTTATCCTGTATCCTCCTATACTCACTCAGTTATGACTTCTTCTCATACACCACAATGTCATCAGCAAAGAACCATAAATTACTGCTCATTCTGTCAGATAATTTACGTACATAAAAAAACAAGAGCAGTTCCATCACACTTCCTTGGGGCACTCCTGATAATAACCTTTGTCTCTGACTGACACTCGCTACTGAGTACAATGTACTGGGTTCTATTACTTAACAAGTCTTAGAGCCAATCACATATTATGAACCTATTGTGTATGCTTGGATCATTGTTAACAGTCTGCAGTGGGGCTCCATATCAAATGCTTTCCGGAATTCTAGAAATATGGAATCTGCCTGTTGTCCTTCATCCATTGTTTGCAGGATATCGTGTGAGAAAAGGGTATGCGAGTTTCACTTGTGGCTCTTTCTAAACCCACGTGGATTTTTTTGATAGAAACTTTTCTGTCTCCAGGACATTCATTATATTTGAACTCAGGAGGACATTCAAAAGTTCTGCGACATACCATTGTTAAGAATAAGGTCTATACTTCCGGGGGACTGTTCTTTCACCCTTCTTACACGGGAGCCACCTGCGTATTTTTTCCAGTCACTTGGGACTTTGTGCTGGGGCAGAGAGTCATGATAAATGCAAGCTAAGTAATGTGCCAATGTCATAGAGAACACTCTGTAAGAATGAATTGGGATGCCATCTGAACCTGGTGATTTGTTTGTTTTTAACTCTTTAATTTGTTTCTTAATGTCAGGGATACCAATTTCTACATTCTCTGTATGAAAGTCTGTGCAGGGGCAAACTATGGTGTGTCTGTATAACCCTTTCATGTGAATGATTTTTTAAATGCTAAATTTAAAGACTGTAGCTTTCATGTTGACGTCTTCTGTTGCCACACCAAACTAGTTGATGAGTAACTGGATAGAACCCTTTCACCCACTTAGTGATTTTATGAAGGAGTAGAATTTCCTCGGATTCTTGACAAGATACTCCACAAAGATATGATAGTGGAACTTGTATGCTTTTCACAATGATCTTTTTATAGTTGCACAAATTTCTACTAACTTCTGCCTGTTGACATTTTCACATTCTCTTCTCATACTAGAGTGCAATCAATCTCTACTTCCTCAGCATTTTAAGAATTCTGTTATTAACCACATTGGGTCTTTTCCGTCCTTAATCCACTTACTTGGCACATACTTCTCCAGAGTGAAATTCACAGTCAGAAAAAAAAAAAAAAAAACATACTGATACTGAAACATGAACTGCAACTGAAAATGTTTTGGCCAGATACAATCCTCAACAGTTAGTGACTGGTTGCTGTTGTTAATACACTGCACATTCAGTTACTAGTCACAAGAGTTCTACTTATGAATTATGGAAAAATGGCAAAAATGCAGGGATCTTCATATAAAAACTCCAATTTTTACCTTGTGTGGAAGTGTATTCCATGTCAGGCATTATCTCAACAAAATACCATTGGAGCATGATGCTGATCTGTGATGTGGAAAGTAAGCACTGACAGAAAATAAGTCCTGCCCCCACTGTCTTAACAATATTAATATACACTGATGGAAAAAATTGCAATGCCAACAAATAATTAATGCTGGGTAATGAAATTTCAAGACTACATTTGTCTATATGATTAACACTGCAAGGTCACAGGTTAATGTAAGTGTGAGATAAGTCACTGTAAATGTGAAATATTAGTACATGAATAACTGATGTAACTGCCAAAATGTTGAATGCAAGCATTCTGTTTTAAGTGTGTTGGAAGCCAGTTTGTCAAATGGATTTATATGACTATAGCATTTGGGATGGTTAATGCCGTTTATGGATGATGCTGAAGTCGTCTCTGATGAAGTTCCGTATGTGCTCAACTGGAGACTGAGCTGATGATTGAGCAGGGCAAGGGTTCTGTGGCAACGACCTTATTGTAAGTTGGTAAAGGTAAATAGCTGAGATAGGATGTTTGGTGGCATAACCACCATGTGGAGTTTTAAACTGACCGACCTCCAGCCACCTCGTCCTAATTCTCATCCATATTTTTGTAAACTCAAGGCTAAGTTCTCAAATCTATTTTTAATGCTGTTAAGGGTCTACCAGTCAGAATTTTAGCCTGTATTCACTTGAGAAATAGGTTTGTAGTCCATACTAAATCTCTCTGAAGTTTATCCTAGTTTATTACATAAAAATGCCCGTCTGTCTTGCTGGAGTGTTACATTCCTTTCATTAACTGGCTTGTGGCTCACAAGCTATCAGGTATATGCCATCTGCAGCTGGCAGCTGAACTCTGACCTCACTGCTGCAAATGACTGCCTTGCCTTGCCGCTTCAGCCTACCATGCCACCGTGACCTCTGTTGTCTCAGGATCAGTATGGTAACATTTATAAGATAAGACTGAGATGCAAGAGAAAAAATATACAAGCCCCCCCCCCCCCCCTCTTAACCCCTGTGACCCCAACTCATTCAGGCAAAATAATTGCATACATATCCCTCAAAATAAAAAAAATAAAAAAATCATTTGCAAACAATTACTCTCCTTTAGCCTGTAACTTTTGTCAACATGAAACACGACTCCTGTGGGAAGGAAGATTGATGTGTGGACAGTAACCTGTTAGGAGAGTATAAGGGGGAGGAGGGGAGAAGAAATTATATTGCTCTGAGTTATTTAGTTGATGTTACTGCCTGTGGAGAGAGAGCTCCCACAGCCACAGCACAGTTGCAGCATGTGGTGGTGGTGGTGTTTAGTTTTGATGGGCACTCAACAGCACCCAGCTGCATGTGGTGCAAACGCCATTCCTGGGGTGAGGGTTACTGATGAGGGGCAGCAGCTACTAGAGCAATCCTCGACCAATAGGAGTTCACAGAGAACTGACATTGGCATTTGGATGCTGGTGGCAGAATGCCAAGCTGATATGAGGTCACTCTCTGTTACCGACTCCTGACTCGACTAGACATCATAACATAAATATTTTTGTGTTCCACACTAAGGCTGCAATGAACCTCTAGACAGTTGGCACTTCCCCAGGTGGGCTTATGTACCAATGTTCAGGTTAATAAACATCACAATGGATGTTCACCAACCAGTCCTGACCACTCCCACACTATAGTGGCAAGCCAAATTCAAACCATAAAACCACAAGAGCACCACAGATGAATTTTAAATGTTATGCTTTTATCCTCCTCTGATTTATGAAGCAATTCAAAAGACAATTATTTATCAGCTGAAATCTTATTTCTGGCAAATTATTAGCTGTGTAGAATCTTCAAGGCATTTTAAAATTTTGTGCATGAAGGCACAAATCCTGCTTGGTGCAGGGATTGATTTTCCAACTAAACTATTCTAATACACTTAAAGAAATGACCTCCAAGGGCCAATCTGGTACTGCCTCTCATGCTAACCTTAAAGCATTTACCCACATCTATAGACTGGTTTGCACATATAAACTGGATGAAAAACTGCCAATATTTCTGTGTGTTTCTTATTAGTTAAAAGTCTTTAAACTTCAATCACTGGAATAAAAAGCACTGTTGACTTATTACCAGATTATCCAAAACTGTGATAGTGGAACAGAACGTTTGGAACTGTTGACTTGTTACTCATATATCAATCAAGAAAACCTCTTACTGTTTCCATCAAGTAATTTTATTTACATTTTAATACATTATCAAAGTCTTAATTTTAAATACAATTACTACATTGGCCATAAAGTACAGCACACTTATGAAAACATATAAATAGAAAAAATAGAAAAGAGCTATGTTACAAAAAATACACTCTCATTCATTCTAAAACACTAATAATGCAAGTGGGTGTTTTATTATTTTTGGATACAAAATTTTAAATCATAGTGTCACAAAAAATACAAGCAGAATAATCAGTTACATCAAAAGAATCCACTAAACTTGAATTAAAGCTTCTAAAAATATCTTTTACAAACTTTTGCGTATCTGCAGCTTACAAACAACAGTGCTTCACATTGTGTCATTGAAATGTAAGATACCAGCAATTAACAAAATTCTGAAACTTTTATGAGATGCGAGGAACAGGCCACCATGTTACACGTTTAGTTACTGGCCTAGAAATCTCAAAAATTTCAAATCATGCTTTATATGTATCTTTACCATCTGGAACAAACATTTGATCAGCTGCTTATCTGAAACAACAAAACAATTATATAATACACTGAAAAAAAAAAAGAGAAGTAGTCTGCGTTTCATTACTCTAGGAGGACTAGCAAAACAACAAGGTTTTTCAATTATGCATCAGCGTTTTCATTCCTATAAATCAAAAAGCTGCCAAAGGAAAAAGAACACACATGAATTCACTCTTCATCCAAAGTGTAACAAAATAATGTGCACATTCTTTGAAACATATAGCAATGCAATTTAATTAAATAGTTACTATGACAGTCTAACCCATACAGTCACGACACTAGTGTTCTTCCTTGTTACACATTGTGACAGCAGTACTCCAAGCAGCTGGCAAGCTCCACTTCTGAATACGACATTGGATGAATGTAAATAGTATCATTTATATTGATTTGTAACATAGTTCATACAATGGCGAGCATATTAAGTGCCATAAAAATTGACAATAGCTGAAAAATGACACCACATTGGTCTCTCTGTAGTTTCCACAGGACTCTGGGAGGTTGAAATGGTGTTTTACAGGACAGCTTATGTAAGATTCTCTTACAACCTACAGGCATCTATTGAACATTTTCTCTTAAGAACAAAAAAATTGAGTAGTAAACAGCAGGAAACTTTACCTTTTGCAGAAACATGTCATGTATCTACTTAACAATGTAAAGGTTTGTTCTCTACTCTTCCAGTCACATACGTGAATGTGGATCACAGAAAACCATGCATGGAATGCAATACCTACAGTATCTTATGTCTCAAATAAACCACACAGAGGTTATAAATAAAACGCCAAAAGTAATAAACTGTTTCCCAACACAGAAGAAAGCAATTCCACTATTGTTTGCTACATCTGAGCCACGAATCTTCAATACGTTTAATTCTGAAGCAAAAGTAGTTACATTACAAAAATATATATAGATGCTTTGAAAAGGTGAGACAAGTGTAAGGATGTGCAAATCATAAGACTCATATAAAATTGTTACATGTCATGGAAAGTGTCTCTCATAATAAGAACTGACATTAGAAATACTGAGTGTCCATAATTACAGTTCTAGTATAAAAACACTGTAGAAAGAGAATAACTGTTCAGAACGATGTCAGATTTGAACAGCATATTATTGACACAGGGGGACATGTAAAAAAAAGATGATGATGATGATGATGATGACGAAGACGAAAAGAGGATAGATGGCACTGCAGGTGTTAATATAAATGGGGTTGCACATCACACCATCTGTACTGTTCAGTGTGCACAACTGCACAAGTTCGACAGTCAACATTTGTGGCATTGTAAGTTAGATACGGCCATCCACCAAAGCAAGGCTGTACCAGACAGGATTGGAAAAATCAGTTTTTAACTGTCCTGAGGCCAAAAACTGCATAAAAACAAAGTGATATTGGTTTCAAACTGTTGTCCACTGTTATCCACCAAAAGTTGAAATCAAGAAACAGTGTGTTCCGCAACATATCAGTGTCTTTGAGGGTCACATTCAGAATGCATGTGCAATGTGTGCCTTCAATTCACTTATGTTCATAATTGGAGCACAGAACACAAAATCTTTCAGATAATCTGTATGACTTCCAGCTGTGGTATGATTAGGCAATCTAGACAGTCAGGCTGTAAGAAAATGACCGCTGGTAGTTCTACCATTTCCAAAATGCTCCAGCAGCAGCCACTTCACTGGCTGTGGAACGTGCAGAGGAGTATGGGTTTGCATAAAAATGATCCTACCAACAGATCCACAGTGCTGAAGGGTTGGAATTATGATGGTGCACAAGAGACTCTCATGGCGAGACTTGAGATTCTCCCAGCTTATACAATGTTCAAATGACTTACACAAATGCAGAAAAATGACGTCAATGACAACTGCTGATATTTCAACAGGACCACACACTGCAATTTTCAAGGCATAACTGGGCAATCATGCCTTGCAAATGGCAGGATGTGTTCCTTTGGAAATATTGGCTGTTGTCGACATCATCATCCAGCTGCATTCCCGTAATTTATTTGGACTCTCGTAGCATTTGCCAGTGATGGCACAGGTAACAGGACCCACAAGACCCACAAGACTCCTCTACTAGAAAGAATACGGCCATACGATAAATGATTCTGTTAACCCACCCCACGCAGTCACCTTTGCTGCACTGGTTGGTGTGTGTTCAAGTTTTCCATTGCCCATATTATGCAATTCTGTGTACTGACATGTCTTTCGGCATGGAAATGGGCTTTGTCTACAGAATGTTCCACAACCATTAAATGTCCACTTCCCTACGAGCAAGAAATTCCAGTCTTTTTGGAAGTTCAGTAGGAAGCAACTGCTGAACCTGGGCGATCTTGTATCAATAGCAATGCAGGGTGCTTCATAGGATTTTATGCACCACGCTCACAGGCATGTCCAACATTCGGGCAATTCCATGTGCACTGAATGTTTGCACACCACCACTCAACCCCTCCTGGAATGCTGCAGTCACATCTTTAACAAATGTCGGGGCCTACTTTCAAACCTCTGCCATACTGCATTTCAAAAGAACCTGTCTTTTCAAATTTTTTTTATCATTTTCTCCAGATCGTTAGCAGACTTTGGACCCACACCTTTTCTCATACCCCTGATCAGCCGAAGCTTCTGCAGGGCTACTGGCACACAGTTACCATTCTTGTAAAAGAGTTTACCAGCAGCGCGTGATCCTTCATGGAGAGTCACATTCGGCATCTTGAATGCAAACTGAGGAAAATCCACATGCTGTGTGTATGTTGGTGTGCATATTCCAACACTTTCAGTGCCACCTATGAGTCAAATTTTCATTAATTTTATTTTTTTCTTTCCATGACATTTTCCCCACGTCAATAACATGTTGCTCAAATTTGACATCATTCTGAGCAGTGGTTTTCTTTCTACAGTATTTTGAAACTGGAACTTCAACTACGGGTACCCTGTATATATGATTCTCGTGGATGAAATGTGTGTTTATGTTCTCCTGATTTCAGCAGTAAAAGCTGCAGTTATACACACATTTGAAAGTATTTCTTCTTTAGCTGTTTTTACATTTCTTTCATGATCATTCAAGTCTTGATAATTTGAAGCATTAGTAAATACAGAAACATAACTATTTCATTAATGAAGCAGAAAAAGATTAAAAATGAATGTTAATCTTCAGATTGCTTTCTAGGAGCACTAGTGCCAGTTCAACGGTCAGATGGTAACAATTTTCACAGCACTGAGTGTCGCAACTGTATATACTAGACTGTGTTTACATAATTTCTTGTCTCAGAACAATGTGTACATTCTTTAAAATAAAATCAAGTGTAAACTCTTTGTTATGGGACTGTAAACAAATACTGTGAAGGTATAGTTATAACTTTAACAATGGACATCAGTAGTAAAGTGTTATTGCAAAATAAAGAATGGGAGTGAGAGTCAGCTATATTTGAGAGTTGATCTTGGAATATCACAGTTGCAGGAATCCAAAAAAAATTCCAAAGTTTGTAGAATGGTAAGAGATGTTACAATTAAAATTTATACAGGGTGAAGTGAAATTCGCACACTCGGGCTACGCAGCGCGCCTCCTCACATGCCAGCGACTAAAAAAACTCTCCCCCCCCCCAAAATTTTGCCTGGCGAGGACATCCGGCAGAAAAAGGATGTTGAAGAGTGGCAATCTGGTAACACTTTATCCACATGTACGGTGACTACCTCTGTCAGCCATATGGGTGGTACTGTGCAGTTGGTGTAGTGTATAAAGTTTTGAGTTAGCATGCAGGAGGTCAAGGGTTCAATCCTAGGGTGTTTTTTTTATTATTATTATTATTTTTAATATACTCCATTCCTTAGGTCTTTTGTAATGCTGAACATAACAAATACGTGGTTAGACAAATAAGAAATAGTCAGTTGAAACAAATAACCTGTCATAGGACAGAACAAATACAAAAACAATATTCGTTTCAAAATGCTAAAGATGCAGCACAGTACAATAACACAATATCTACTTGCCATCTATACTACATGTAATATGAGTGTTCAGATGCTACACATTAGCAACCAGTGATAATAATAATGTCCATATTAATGACCGCATGGCCTTCACAACAGAATACATTGTCCTCAGAAGAACAGATGCTCAGAGTGACCTCCCTCCATGTCCAAACATTGCGCAACTCACTGGATCATACAGCTCTGATCCCTTCGCACCAAAGGTGCATCGACAGTAACAAGAGCAGCATGAACACATGCTACCAATTCTTCCACATTTATCGGCAAAGTAGAATACATGTGCTCTTTCAGGTGTCCACACAGGAAGACATCCAGGGGATTTGGGTCAGGTGAAAGCCGTGGCCATACAACTGGACCTCCACGTCCAAGCCATTTCCCTGGAAATGTTCTGTCCAAATAATGTTGCACATTAATTCCAGAGCATGGTGGTGCACCATCACATTGGAACTATATCCCCTGTTGCACATGTAGTGGAAAATCTTCATGCGCACCAGGCAGATAGTTTGAGAGGAATGCATGATATCTTTGACTGCAGTCAATCTGTCAAGCAACATGTAGGGCCCAACCACCTGTCGCCCAATATTCCGGCCCAGACGTCGATACTAAAGCGAACTCGGTATCCATGGTCGTGGGTGATGTGTGGGTTAACTTCACACCAATGGTGGGCATTGTGCATATTGAAGACACCCTCACAAGTGAATGCTGGTTCATCTGACCAAATTACGGTGTTCACAATGTCATCGTTGGCTTCCTGTTGTTGTTGAAACCATTGACAGAATTGCATTCTCTGATGGCGATGTGCAGGATGCAGGTGTTGTACAAAAGCATAATGATAGGGGTGCAGTCTTGCTTGTGCAGCATGTTAATGACCTTGCTTTGCAAGACATGCAGCTGCCTTGCTATGCTGTATGTACTTCACTGAGGTTCTTGCTGTATAACCTCCAGAATAGCTTCCTCAATAGCTGGGGTACAGCGAGTCTGTGGACGACCTCTGTCACGCGATGGTGGAAGGGGAGAACCTGAGTCCCGAAGGTGCAGCTCCTGATGATAAAACCCATTTTTTCTAGATGGCATCAACAAGAATATCTAGCAGCATATTCACGAGCAGCAACATCAGCCCAGTTATCAGATGCACCAAGGACCAGCAGCACATCCACATATACACTGTTTGTCTATGCCGTATGTCTGCCACGCGTCCCTGTCTGGTTGGCAGCACATACAGTGTAAACACCCCATCAGTCCTGTGCGCTGTTCCAACTAATGCACATTACCCTTCTGACAGATGTTGTTCTGCACGATTCATCCTGACACTGCTAATTGTGAAATGTTCAGCTTCGAATTACACTGTTTCCCTAATGGTAACAGACATGATGTTTCCACAATCCTATTGATAGAATAATAATAACAACAATAATAATAATAAATTGAAAAATACATCCAACTGGCTTAGGAAGTCGAGGACATGTGGCATCAGGATAAAGTCGACATTACATTATACCAATCACACTATCAACTACAGGAGTCATACCATACAATATCCACCAGTACATCAGTGCAATACAGCTATATCCAAATGTATATTTACAACTACAGAAATCTGTAATTATTGATACAAGTTCAATTATCCAAAAGTTCCTAAATGCAATGTAACATATACCGTACAGTTAAAAGAAGTCAAGATTCATCAAGGTCCATTTTTAACCAGACATAACGTCTGAGAAAGGAAAGAAATAATAATAATAATAATAATAATAATAATAATGCATTGATATACGCATTAAATAGCGCGCAGTTACCAGACTCAATGTTGAAAGGCATAATTAGTGGGACCACGGTGATAACACATACAAATAGTAACTGAGTTTGGACACCATTCACAAAGCGCGTTGCTAGTCCTACTGGTAATATAAGGCCCTAACGAATTGTGATGGACCTTAATGAGTCAATAACAGTTGGTACTAATCTATGGGACCACTGGAGGAAGGTACAAAGAAAACAGGTTTCACATCTAGTAGATGAAATGGTGTGAACAAATTCATGCCCATGATGTGGAAAGAGCTTCTTCCAAAGCTGACCAGTCTTCCACTTAGATGACGGTAGTATGTAAGTGCAAATCGCTGTTGACGATTAAGATGCCAGATACCATACCACTTGAACTACATTTACCAAATTAAAACGTATGCTCAAACCAGGATTGAACCCTCGACCTCCTGCATGCGAACCCAAAACTTTATACACTGCACCAACTGCACAGTACAACCAATATGTGCTGACAGAGGTAGTCACCATACAAGTGGTTACAGTGTTGCCAGACTGTCAGTCTTTAACGTCCTTTTTCTGCCGGATTATTCGCCAATTGAAATTTTGGGAAAGACATTTTTTTTATCGCTGGCACGCGAGGTGTCATGCTGTGAAGCTTGAGTGTGCGAATGTTGCTTCAGCCTGTATAATAAAGTGTATGTGGGGTAAGTTGACAACTCCTGCAAAACCAAACACCATCAAACAGGTTTTTGTGTCTGGTGATGCCCTTTGTTCCCTCTCATGCACATTATAATGCTTGTGCAGTGATAGTAGTACTGGTTGTGGAGGTACGAGTGTTCACATCGTGGTGATCACCAGCACATGTTATTTCTCTTTTGAATCAACATATTTTTCAAGGGGGTGAGGAATTCAAGATTTTTCCATAAAGTTCTTACGCTTTTATGAATATTCTCGAATGTTAACAAGTGTTTTAATGCTCTAGAATATTCCAGAATGAAACTTGCACAACATGGTAAAGATAGACTAACAACTAATCAAAATCATGTATCCACTTATAATGAGGAACTATGGTAACAAAGAATGGTTGTCTGAGTGAACAATATTAGCAACAAAAAATGTTTTAGTTCAACAAACTAATCAGCAAATAAAAATAAGATACCAGAGGGTAAGAACCAAGATGAAAAAGCACACTTCCAACAGAATTCTTATATTTGCTCAATGTACCCAGTGACCTCCCAGAAAAAAGCTTCTAGCCAACTCCATAGAGCAGAAATCATATTCAGAAAAGAAAAAGCCGTGTCAGTATTCATATCACACAGTCCACCCTTTTCAACAAACTTACTGTTCAGCTCTAAAAGGCTCCACATCCAGTAAGATTAGTAAACCGTATGACTGTGTAAGAAGCAAAAAGGGCAAACATTCCAATATTATGGAGTGAATGTGAAAGGACTGTATTTTTTGCACAGAAAACTATAAGCAGCATGCTCACATGTCGGCAATCAAAAATCTCATCTGTCACTTCAAATGTAGTTTATAACAACATACAATCAATAAGTTAGATGATATAAAAATGACATTATTAACCACAAATATCGGAAACTCCAGGTTGGAATACCAACAACGTAAGGAAAAGATAGGTTGATACTTAACATAAAGATGACATGCTAAGTTTCAGACACAATTAAAAGATACGTAAGTAAATTTTTAGCCACAGCCTTTGTTGGAAAATGAAAAAGAAACACACACACACACACACATTTATTCAGACAAGCAACTAATGGCATTCTGGCCCAAGCTGCCAGAGATGGCAGCCATGTGAGCATGAGGTGGGCTTACTTGTGTGAATGAATGTGTTTGTCCTCCTCTTTCTTTTTCTAATAAAGGCTGTGGGGGATAGCTTGTATATAAGTGTCTTCCAATTGTGCCTGTCTTCAGCTTAACATGTCATCCTTATGATAAGTAGCAATCTATCTTTTCCTTACAATGTTGAAATTATTAAGCACACATTTTTAACAGTTTAGAAAATCAAGGAAAAAAGGATCAAGCAAAGTGAATCATCAGATCTGAAATCTGCTCTCCACACACTGTCTGCTTTCTGGAAGCAGATAATTTTTTTTAACTCCTAACATCATAATATTTCAGATGATGTGTGAAATGTAGGCAAAATCAGTATTTTTTTAGTAAGAAGAGATGTGAACAGTAGTAGCACACTTCTGGTTTGCATCCAATTGCTACAGCACCTACCAGAACATGAACAAATAATATTTTTTGTTTTTCTCCTTCTGTTGGTCACAAACGAAAATGAGTGGATGCCAGAGCTACTTGTTCAAGTGAACATCTCATTGATATAAAAAAGAATCATGAATGAAAAGATAATAAAGCAAATGCTACATTACAAACATGAAACTAAACAGACTGTGTTATGCCGAAACAAGTACTTTACACAGAAAATGGCAAATTGGGAATGAGAGCAGCAAAACCTATATACATGTACACAAAAACAAAGGTTGCAAATATTATTTATGTTTCAGCTCCCAAAACCAGTTCTGCCATCCAATTTCACAAAACATCTGTATTCAGCAATGAATTAACTGCTACCCAAAGTGCGTGTCTAAGCACCAATTTTAATACAAAAGCAACAGATAAGGTTGATAAAATTAGACTTAAAATACCTTTGTCAAATATTCAAAAACTATCATTTTTACAATGCATTTTGTGTGGGGAACTTTGTATTTGTATGGTAGTTACATATTATAATCTGATAATGAAGTAGAGTTTTTCTGCACAAGAGTTTTATTGCTTTTAGACATAACAGCTAACTTAATCCATTTTTAGTTCAGCTAAATATGTCGTACCTAAAGAAAACTAAAATCGTGATTTTTATGATAACAGAAACAACTTTTCTCTTATTTTTGCCAGGCACCAATGACCTAAGTCCCTACTGCTCAAGCATTTCACTTTTTTGGTCATTCTGGTTGAAATTGTTAATTCAGAAGTCATCTGTGGTAATAAACACATTTCTGAAGCAAGTTTTAGCAATTGAAAATCTCAACATTTGAATAAACACACAGTTTTTTGCTTCAACAGAGCAAGGACATTGCTGATCATTAGAATTTTGTTGTACAAATGTATCTGGCTTAAATCCACTAGAAACTTCATTTACCTAAAAATTTCATTTTTTGCTTCACAAATCTTGCTCTTTATGTAATCTTCTGAATTTTATTACAAGACTTTCTGAAATTTTGGAGAAGAGTAGCCAAGTGTTTTCAAATTCAAGTTGACATGACATGAAGTATGGACAAAACAAATTTGATACAAGCATTTCTGATAGCATGTTTACATATTCAAAATTCTGCATTATCAACAAAAAACTGCTGCAGTTCAGTAGAGTTGATAATGAGTAATCTTCCAACAGAAGTACTAAAGGACACATGTATACTTTCTTCACAAAAGATTGCAATCACAAAATACGAGGATGTGGTGAAAAGTAATGCTTCTAAATTTATGTGAAAACTTTTAAAACTTTTCAAATACAACAAATGCTATTACCATTCCATATCTTTATCCTCCATGTCTACAATATTTGCATGTCTCTGCTGCTAGAGGGCTCCAAACTGTAGCATGTAACATAGCGGTGTGCAATGTATCTACGTCGGTGCATGGGAAACAGCATGCTGTAATCAAGTTTCGAATTCAAAGAGTTTGTCCACTCCTGAAGAACCTCTACCACACACGAACGCTGTGACATCTTCAACAATCTTACACCTTGAGTTCACTGTCATCGATCTTTCACCATACAGTCCCGACTTGGCCCTAACTGATTTCCATCTGTTTCCAAAACTTAAAGAAAACATTAGAGGACTTCATTTTGATAATGGTGAAACGCCACAAGCAGAGGTGAGGTTGTGGCTTCCTCAACAAAGTCATACATTCTACTGTGATGGTATCAACGAACTAGTCTCTTGTTTGGAGAAATGTGTTCATTGCCACGGTGCCTATGTTGAAAAATAAATATGTAGACATGAAGTACAAAGATGTAGAATGTTAATAACAGTTGTTTTACTTAAAAAGCTTTAAGAGTTTTCACATAAAAAACTTAAAGGCATTGCTTTTCAACATGTCATAGATGAAGAATTGAAAATATTGATCCCCCCCAACTTTGCCCCCATAGAAAAATTAATTTAGCTGTACTTGATTCTGAACACAAGCTGATGATAAGATTATTTCTCAGAGAGCAATAAAAAAAATTTTTTCTGTGTAAGGCATATGATGATTTTATATGAAACATGGAACAGAATCTGCATACAAAAATTTAAATTTCCACTACAATTATTTTTTTCCAGTTCAAGAGATGACAATAACAACAGCAGCAACAACAACAACAACAACAACAACAACAACAAAAGTGTCATTTTCACTTGATCAGGCAATGCAGAAAAAATTATCAAGAAAGACTTCCTTATGTAAAGCGCAATCACACCTCATATATTAAAGAAATGTCTACATTCTGATCTGAAACGAATTACCAGAAAGAAAGTGACCTCAACTGCTTCACGATTAGACACACCTTTCCTGTTGTTATAGTTCCTAAGATGTTATATCTTAAATTTAAAGAAATTTGTCTTCAAACTTGCTATATCTTCAGTCGATAATGGTTTATAGTGTAAAAAATGTGGATATACAGTGGATTTGGAGATTTTGTTATTGTTGTAAAACTATGTTTACATACTATTTGTACTCCGTGCAAAAATAAAAACTACTTATGTGGTTGGGGTAAACCTTTTTTATTTTCAACGTCGTCTCCTTGTAGATTTGTACACTTCGTACAGAGCTGTTCTAATTTGTTGATCCCTTCCGAATAATAGGAATTGTCCAAGTTTGCAAAATAGCTTTTAGTTGCTGCAATCACCTCCTTGGGTGAACATAGTAATCTGAGGGAGCCAAGTCTGGAGAATAGGGGGGATGTGAAACGAGTTGGAATCCTATTTCCATTCATTTTGCCACCACAACTGCTGAGGTGTGTGCTGGTGCATTGTCATGATGGGAAAGGACTGTTTTGCAGTCCAATCGTCGGCATTTTTCTTGCAACTCTGGTTTCAAACGGTCCAATAACGATGAATAATATGCACATGTAATAGTTTTACCCTTTTCCAGATAGTCTATGAGGATTATCCATTGCGAATCCCAAAATACAGTCACCATAACCATTCCGGCTGAAGGAATGGTCTTCGCCTTTTTTTGGTGCAGATTCTCCCTTGGTAACCTATTGTTTAGATTATTGTTTGGTCTCAGGAGTATAGTAATGTATCCATTTTTCATCAACAGTTACGAAACAATGCTTAAAATCCTGCAGATTCTTCCTGCACTGCTACAAACCATCCTTGCACCACTTCACACGATTCTGGTTTTGGTCAAGCATGAGCAATCGCAGAACCCGTCTTGCAGATAGCTTTCTCATGTCCAAATGTTTATGAAAAATATTATGTACCCATTCATTCGAGATGCCCACAGTACTAGCAATCTCACACACCTTAACTCTTCTGTCATCCATCACCATATCATGGATTTTATCAATGATTTCTGGAGTTGTAACCTCCTCAGGACGTCCATAACATTCAGCATCACTTGTGCCCATATGGCCACTCCGAAAACTTTGAAACCACTTATAAACTGTTCTAATCGAAGGTGCAGAGTCACTGTAATGTTTATCAAGCTTTTCTTTAGTCTCCTGAGGCTTTTTGCCTTTGATAAAATAATGTTTAATTACCACACTAAATTCTTTTTTGCCCATTTTTTGACAATCACTCAACTTCCTTGATTCACACGAATGCCAAACACAAAGAAATAATAGACCAATATGGCTGAAGCTTGGTGTGCATTCCTTCCAAAGATGCAACTAACTAAGGATGACCTTGATACATGCCGGAGGTGCCATCTCTCGGACTTTTCAAACGTCTCTCGTACATGGGGATAATATTTACAATCCCCTTATGAAATATGTATTTAATGTCTTCACACTTTTATGGATTTTGGCACTTAACTACACACCATTTATCATTAACAGCTGTGTTACGAGATTTATAAAAGCTAGGATTGAAAGATTATTTACACAAATGTCAAAATAATCAATTTAAATTAAATAACATAAAATAGCTACTGTTTGCATCCTTGTAAGCATGTAAATCAGAAAAGAGCAGCAATATCCACACGATTATTGTCAGACAGAACTTGCTTACTCTTTGCAAATCAACTAAAAATAAAATAAAGCTAAAAGCTTCTGAAAGATACAATTGTTAGAACCGTACCATAAATAAGTAACACTTTTTTTTATTTCAATATAAATAAATACGCAAATACACTACTTGCTTTCAAATCCTGTCAAAATATACAATTAAAGTACTAACATAAAAATCAATTCTTATCTTACCATTCAGCACAATCAGAGATAAATGATATTGAGACTCTTCTGGTTCAGACAATTACAATGCTGGTCCAGATTCATCATCAATATCCAGGAAATCACCAGTGCGGTCATGAATCCTGTGCATATTCTCAACCGTAGACGCAATCATTCGAAGATTGTTTACACCAGTCAATAGCTGCCTAGAAATTTAAAAGAATAACAATTACTCTTTGTCATGAGCACTAACAAAATATGGCAACACACAAAAACTAACAAGAAATTAGGGAAAGAAGATTAAAGTTTAATTTTTTTAATCAGTAGTGAGGCCATTAGACATTAAAAGTTATACTAAACAGTCTCCAAGTTACATAGTCACTTGCCATGTTGTACTATTGACTTGCACCATGGGCACCTGGGGAGTCCAAGACAATGGGGCATTGTGATTGCTGTTGGGAGAGGATGCTTTGTAGGAGGAGGAGGAAAAGAGAGAGAGAGAGAGAGAGAGAGAGAGAGAGAGAGAGAGAGAGAGAGAGACGGGTGGATAGTAGCATGGAAAGCACCGATTTTAATTTAAGACGGAGGCCATTTACTCTGATTTTTTAGTATCCAACGTATGTTAACTTTTAACAGTGAAGATTGTTGTATACTTACACCAGGGATGGGAACTTGCTTCTCACATCTTTTGCATGTGATTGCTCTCTCATTATATGGGTTTGGACTAAAGTTTAATATTTTACTAATTACTTAATTACCATAACCTCAGTTCCAGTCATAATGAAACAACCATAACAGTAGAGACTTATCACAGACTCAAATAGCACAAGGACACAGCGAGAATCTAGCCACTTATTAACCAAAGAAAAATCACCAATCAGCTGTATATTTTCAAAGGTTGTTATTTTACTTACACAACCAGTTTTGGCATCTCATGAATGTCTTCTTCAGGCCTCTAAGCACTTCATATATAGAGGACCAGATACATTGATGCACACATAACCGGAGCCGTCGATAGCTGGCTTCTGTGAATTTTTTGTGCAGTGTGTACTTCTAAAGGCTTGACAACAACTCCATGCAAGCTTCGATATATCTTATCTTCTACATATGGCGTGCATAGGGGCCCGAAAATGGCATTTATGAGATGCCAAAACTGGTTGTGTAAATAAAATAACAACTGCTGGAAAAATACAGCTGATTTTTCTTTGGAAAATACCTGACTGGGTCTTGTCCCATATCCACAATGGACCAACAGAAATAGACTCTGATCATGTACTTTTCACAGGAATGAAGTAACTAAATCTGGATTGACTGGTGTAAAGTTTAATCTCATTCCCTACAAATGAGTCCAGAGCCTTAAACACGACACCAACTTGCTCAAAAAAAAAAAAAAAAAAAAAAAAAAACTAACACAGTACTTGGATTGAAAACATTTACATAAATACAGTATAAGGAGTACGATAGATTGCTACTCACTGTAAAGATGACCCATTGAGATGCAGACAGGCACAATGAAAAAACTAAGACATGCAGCTATCAGCCAAACCCTTCCTCCCCTAAGAAAAAATACACACTTCCACTTAAGCAAGCACACCTCATGCACACTCAGCAGCCACCACTGGCAGCACTGAAAAGCATACAACTGCCATGTGAATACCAATCTGGAGTGGTGAGGGGAAGGGAGAGGAATAGAAGGATACAGATGGGGGTGAGAGAAGAGCAAAGTCTGACAGTGTGTGCTTGGGTCTAGAGACTGCCATGTGCAGTGTCAGGAGGTGCTGAATATATGTGTATGTGTGTACATAGGGCAGGGTAGGAGGGGGGGGGGGGGGTGGAGCATAACAGGAGGAGAGTGGAAAAGAGGAGGAGAGGAAAATGAGGAAAGCGGAAAAGGAGGGGAGCAGGGAAGGAGAAAGGACAGAGAGGTACACCAGCTGAGGGCCCACACAAAGAGGATTATGAACATGAGAGGAGAGGAGGTGACAGAATGAAGGGGTGGAAACTGTTGAGTGGAGGGAATGGGGACAGTAGGTACCATTGGTTGAGGCTGGGATAATTTTGGAAGCAGAGAATATATTGTAAATATCACTCCCATGTGCTCAGTTCAGAAAAGTTAATGGTGGGAGGGAGAATCCAGATGGCCCAGGTAGTGAAGCAGCCGTTTAAATCAAGTATTTAATGTTTAGGAACATGTTATGCCAAAGGATGGTCTACTATGCTTTTGGCCACAGTTTGACAGTGGCCATTCCTCCTGGTGGACAGCTGGTTGGTAGTCATACCAACACAAACAGCTGTGCAATGCCTGCAGCAGAGCTGGTACACAATGTGGTTGCTTTCACAGGTGGCCTGGCCTTTAATGGGATAAGATGAGCCTGTGAGAGAATTGGAATAGGAAGTACTCCGAGTGTGGAATTGGCAGGTCCTGCACCTGGTTCTTCTACAGGGATATGATTCCTGAGGCGGGGGATTGGGGCTGCGAATGGCACAGGGACGAACTAAGATTGATGTGGAGATTGGGTGAGTGATGTAACACTATTTTAGGAGAGTTGGGGAGGATCTTGGGTATGTGTCCCTCATTTCTGGGTATGATGAAAGATAATCAAAGCCCTGATGAGTGACACGGTTCAGTTGTTCCAGTCCAGGCTGGTACCGAGTGACAAAAATGGCGCTGTTTTGAAGCTGCCCTCTTCGGCGTTGTGGGAGAATTGGGGGTGTGTGTGGAAACGGCACGGGAAATCTGTTTGTGGACTAGGTCTGAGGGGTAGTGCCTGTCTGTGAAGGCCTCGATGAGGCCTTCAGTATATTGGGAAAGGAAGTTATTGTCATTGCAGATATGCCGTCCCTAGGTAGCAAGGCTATATGGGAGGGACTTTTTCATGTGGAAGGAATGGCAGCTGTCACAGTGTAGGTACTGTTGGTGGGTTTAATGCGGACAGAGGTGTGGATGGAGCCATCAGAAAGGAGGAGATCAATATCTAGGAAGATGGAACACTCGGTTGAGGAAGACCAGTAAAGTGGATGGGAGAGAAGGTGTTAAGGTTGTGTAGGAATGAGGATAGGCTGTATGGCCTTGATTCCAAGTCAGGAAGAGATCACCAATGAACCTGAACCAGACCAAGAGTTTGGGGTTTTAGGAGCCTAGGAAGTTTTCCTCTAGATGGCCTATAAACAGGTTGGCATACGAGGATGCCATGCGGGTGCCCATGGCTGTGCCATATCTTCTTCTATTATCCAGCTACTCCCAACCACTCAACTCCCTCATTTACCCATTTCCTACATCATTCCCCATTATCCATCCCTGGCACAATGGACTCTGCTCTATCGTTCTGTACCAGTTCAGAACAGTATCCCTTTCCTAGGCTAAAACCAGTCCGCCATAATGACCTCCAGCTTTTCAGATTTCGGCAAACCCTATCTGTCACAAATCTGGTACCCGCAAAACTCATTTCCATGTCACAGGCTACCCAGAATCATCTATGCTCGCTCCACAAGATACTGCTACTGTGCAATCCCTACTACATACTTCAACATTCCTGAAACTGAATCCTTTGCTCTCCAACAACTGGAAAAGCATTCTAGATACCATCTCCACACTTTATCCAACCTGCTGACATCCTACTGCCACCTTGGGGCATCACTGTCCAATCTCTATCTGGCCCACAGTGCTCCTCCTCATCAACCCCTAATAGCACCCAGATACTGACTAATGGATCTTTTCAACTTGCCACATCAACTAAAACTCCCTACCAACACTCCAAACCCAGAGTCAAAAAAATCCTGGAATATTGTTGTTAGCCTTTCCACCAAAACCCTCAGCCCCAAAGAAGTTTCAGTCCTATCCAAAGGCCTCACCTTGAGCTCCCACAGAAAGGATTTTGACCCTCATTGACCAACACCTCCAACCAACTGCCCCTCACACATCAAAGATACCAACCACTGCTTTCACAGACTATCCACCATCTGCACCCTGTTTACCTACTGGTCACTGTTGACGCCACGTCCCTATACACCAACATCCTTCATTCCCATGGTCTTACCGTTAATTGAACACAACTATTCCTAATGTCCTTTGAATTCCAAACCCACCACCACATGTACCTAACTAATTTTATGCTAACATAAAACTACTACTTCGAGGGGAGGGTATACAAATAAATCCACAGTACAGGCATGGGCACCCACATGGCACCTTCATATGCCAACCTGTTTATGAGCCATCAAGAGCAAATCTTACTAGACTCCCAGAAACCCAAACTCTTCATCTGGTTCAGGTGCACTGATGATCTGAACTCTAAGCTGAGACACCCTACCATCATTCCTTCACAATCTCAACACCTCTCTTATTAATTTCACCTGGTCGTCCTCAACCCAGCTTGCCACCTGGCTGCATCCTCTCTGATGGCTGCATCCACACCTCTGTCACGTTACACTCACCAACAGTACCTACATTTTGACAGCTGCCATTCCTCCCATACAGCCTTGTTACCCAGGCATGGCTTATCTGCAATGACAAAAACTCCCTTTCGTGGTATACTGAAGGTCTCACCAAGGCCTTCACAGCAGGCCACTGTCCCTCGGACCTCATCCACAAACAGAATCCTCATGCTATTTCCCTATACACCTCCAATACTTCCCTCCACACCTAAGAGCCAACTACAAAACAGTGCCTCCTTTGCCACTCACTACATCCTCCATCAGGGCTTTGGGACATCCAACCCAAGATCTTTCCCACCCCTCCTAAAGTGGCGTAACATTGCCCACCCAACCTTCACAAAATACTAGTCCATCCCTATGCCATTCCCCATTTTAATCCCTTGCCACAGGAGTTATATCCCTGTAGAAGACCCAGGTGCACAACCTTCTGAATCCGCATACCCAGCACTTCTTATTCCAGTCCTGTCACAAGCTTTTCCTATCCCATCAAAGGATGGGCCACCTGTGAAAGCAGCCCCATTGTGTACCAGCTCTGCTGCAACCATTGCACAGCTTTCTATATGGATATGAATACCAACCAAATGCCCGCCAGGACGAACGGCCACTGCCAAACGGTGGCCAAAAGCCCAGTAGACCACCCTGTGGCACAACTTCCTTGATTTTAATGGCTCCTTCAACGACCCATGACATCTGGATCCTCCCCTCCACCACCAGCTTTTCTGAAATGCGCAGATTGGAGTATCATTACAGTACATTCCCACTCCCAAAATTATCAGAGCCTCAACCTCCGATAACCTACTGACACCACAACCTCCACCCAACAGTTTCTGCCCCATCGTACTATCACCTACTCTCCTCTTACCTTCCCCCACACTTTTTGTGTGCCACCCTTAGCAAATGTACCTACCTGTCCTTTTCCCTTTCCTTTTCGCCTCTTTTTCCACTCCTATCCTTTTCCGCATCTCTCCTTTTCCTCCCTCCTCTTTTGACTCTCCTATCCTTTTCCACTCTCCTCCTTTCTTGCTCCCTGTTCTACATCTGCGTCTACATACACACTTTGCAAACCCCCACACGATGTATGGAAGAGTATACCCTTCACCCCAACTCGCCGTTTCTTTCCTGTTCCACTCACAGGTACAGTGAGGGGAAGAAGACTGTCTGCATGCCTCTGTATGGGCCCTAATTTCTTTTATCTTTGTGGTTCCTACGTGAAATGTATGTTGGTGGCAGTACGATCTTTTGCAGTCAGCTTCAAATGCCGGTTCTCGAAACTTTCTCAGTAACGTTCTTCAAAATTAATGTCTTCTTCCCTAAAGGGATTCCTATTTAAGCTCCCACAGCATATTCATAACACTTACATGCTGATTGCACCTACCGGTAACAAATCTAGCAGCTCGCCTCTGAGTTGCTTCAATGTCTTCTTTCAATTGGACCTGGTGCAGATCCCAAACACTTGACCAGTTCTCAAGACTAGGTCACACTAGAATCCTATATGTGATTTCCTTTATAGATAAACCACACTTTCCTAAAATTCTCTCAAACAGAAGTCTATCATTCGCCTTCCCCACTACAAGCCTCACATGCTCTTTCCATTTCATATTGCTTCACAACATTATGCCCAGATATCTAAATGACATGACTGTGTCAAGCAGGACACTACTAATGCTGTATCTGAACATTACAGGTTTATTATCCCTACTCAGCCACATTAGCTCACATTTTTCTACCTTAAGACCCAGCTGCCATTCATCACACCAACTAGAAATTTTGACTAAGTCACCTTGTATCAACCTAAAGATACTTATCTTCAACATCACCCTGTACACCACACCATCATCAGCGAATAATCACAGATCATTGCCCAACTTGTCTGCCAGATCATTTATATATGTAGAAAATAGCAACAGTCCTATCACACTTCCCCCCTTGTCATTGAGGACAACACACTGGGTTCTATTACTTAAGAAGTCTTTGAGCTACTCACATAGCTTGGAAACTATTACATATGCACTTACCTTCGTTAACAGCCAGCAGTGGGGTACCGTGTTGACAGCTTTTAGGAAATCTAGAAATATGGAATCTAGCCTGTTGCCCTTCATCCATAGTCTGCAATATATCATGTGAGAAAACAGCAAGCACGAGTGATGAATTCTAAAGCCATGCTGATTTGTGAATATGGGCTTTTCACTCTCTACAAAATGTATTATATTCAAACTCAGAATATGCTCTAGAATTCTGCAGGAAACTGATGTTACGAATACTGGTCTGTAATTTTGTGGGTCTGTTCTTTTACCCTTCTTATACACTGGAGTCACCTGCGCTTTTCTCCGGTCACTTGGCACTCTGCCCTGGTCGAGACATTCGTGATAAATGCAAACTAAGTAAGGAGCCAATGATGTAGAGTACTCTTTGTAAAACTGAATTGCGATCCCCCCTCCATATACACCTCCTGATGCTGCACCTGGCAGTCTAGTACCTACATGCCCTGACAAGCAGTGTGCTCTTCTCTCCCTCCACCCGTACTCTGCTATCAGTCCCCCTTTCCCATCCCACTCCAGATTGCTATTCCTGTGACCGCTGCATTGTGGCCAAGCTGCCGGAGGTGGCAGCCAAGTGTGCATGAGGTGTGCTTGCTTGTGTGAATGTGTACATGTTCTGTTTGCTGAGGAAGGTTTTGGCCAATAGCTGCAGGTGTATCAGTCTTATCATTGTGCCTGTCTACAACTCAAAGGGTCATCTTTACAATGAATAGCAATATATCCTGTTCCTTATATTGTTGTTATTCCAACCTGGAGTTTCCAATGTTAGACATAAGCAATATTTAATGTGGCAAAAAGTAATTTATCAAGTTGCTGGCCATTACAGAATAATGTGCAGTGAATGGGAAACCAAGTGAGAAGTGAGTGTCAGGATTCAAGGAAGTGTGGTCATCCATAGACAGACTGAATGGAAAAACAAAGATTTGTCAGTAGAAGTGCAGTATATTCTCGATGATGGAATACAGAGGGAGTGCAATGTCATACTGATAAATGGGCTCAGACAGCAAAGTTCTTTGTAAATTTGACTGGATTTTGTAATATCCAAAGAAATACCTCATACCCTCTCTACATATGAATTTTAATTTCATTTTCTCCTCTCCTTTTTCATCAGGCAGTGCATATCATGAGCTCTGTGTCATAGTGCCAGACTACAGTTCCAAAAGTTTTGGGTTCAATCCCCAGTAAGTCCTAGGATTTTCATGTGTTCCTTTTAACTTCTTTCACATCTCTAAATGTTTGCCCAACTGGAAAAGCATCGAGTTGTACATGGTTTGTGACCCTGGTATACCACAGGTCCTCCTATAACTGACTGGGGTCAATCACTTCAAAAGCCAATGGAAGGCAATGGCACACCAAGTCCAATAGGATCATGTCTAGTAAAGCACTTCTGTGTTCAAACCAACCATCAGGACACAAAGCTTTACTTTTTTATATACACACCATGACTGACTGAATTATTTAACTCTGCCTATAATAATTTACTCCAAACAGAGTGGCACCTATTATGTTCGTAATTGATCCCAAGATCAATAATTTTGTTTTTACCACAAATCTGCTGCAAAAGACAAAATATGACATGAAAGAAAAATGACGAGGCATGTACTTCCTCCCACATACCTTGTGAAACAACCAAGACTGTAAATTACAATTTAAAATGAGGCTCACCAGTAGTAGTTCCTCTTGCATATCTACATTACTTTACACCTAAAACAGTCCATGGTCGCAGTTGCAGGTTGCCTACCTAATGGCTTCCAGCGGCAACAAGAATTTGATTTGCAATATTTCGTATAATCATTGACCAAATTTAATAACTTAAAGTGCTGCAATAATTTACCCATTAAGATGTACAAGCTTATATTAAACCTTTAACACAATACATCAAGCATTAAAGTTAAACAATGGAAAATCCAGGCTAAAATTTAACAATTTTAGAGAAGGAAAGATGCTGCTCACCATATAGCAGAGATGCTGAGTCACAGATAGGACCACCGAACCTACACAATATACTGTTCACCCTTACACAACCCCTGCTCCCAATCCCTACTTGTGGCTCATACCCCTGCAATAGACCTAGATGCAAGACATGTCCCATACATCACCTATCCCATCAAAGACAGGGCTACCTGTGAAACCAGTCATGTGGTCTGCAAGCTAAGCTGCAACCACTGTGCTGCATTCTATGTAGGCATGACAACCAACAAGCTCTCTGTCTGCAAGAATGGCCACCAACAAACTGTGGCCAAGAAACAAGTGGACCACCCTGTTGCTGAAAATGCTGCCAAACATGATATGCTCAACTTCAATGACTGCTTCACAGCCTGTGCCATATGGATTCTTCCCACAAACACCAACTTTTCTAAACTGCGCAGGTGGGAACTTTCCCTGCAATTCATCCTTCTTTCCCGTAACCCTCTTGGCTTCAACCTTCGTAAGTCACTGTCTTCATCACCCATCCAGTCCCTTCCCTGTTCCCATTCCAGCATTCTACCACCACACTCAGTCTTTTTTTATTTCTCTTCTTTTCCAGTACCCCCCCCCCCCCCTTTCCCCAGCTATCTCCTGCCACCTGTCTAACCTGCAGCACTTCGCTGTCTGCCACTCCCACTATATTATCCCTCCCCCTCTCTGTGGTTTCAGTGCCTGAGACTGCAGTCGTGCGTGTGTGTGTGTGTGTGTGTGTGTGTGTGTGTGTGTGTGTGTGTGTGTGTATTGATGATGAAAAGCCAAATTGTGAAAGTCTTTTTGTTGTGCCTACCTGGACTCAGCATCTCCACTATATGATAAGTTAGAAACTGCACGTATGTCATGAGGCAGTGTACCTAACGGTGCACAAATTACCCAGACACTAATCATCCAGTATTTGAGAATGAGGGTACTTAGCAACTACCAAGAAACTTTAAATACAATTTCAAACCTTTTCAAAACATTCTCAGTAACACTCCCCAGGAAGAAAGTTTATCACTTACTACATTTTTGCTATTCATACAGTAAAACTTCCAATAATGCATGATGTTTTAATTTATTACTTATTTACTAGTAACTGTCTGCAGCATATTTTGCAGACAGTATCCACATATACCACTGAATCACAATTGTTAGTTGGTTGGTTGCGTGTTCCACTGATCAGCTGCACTATATGGTAGCCGTTATGATGCGAGATGAAATGTCGTGTGACGAGGGCCTCCCGTCGGGTAGACCGTTCACCTGGTGCAAGTCTTTCGATTTGACGCCACTTCGGCGACTTGCTCGTCGATGGGGATGAAATGATGATGATGATCAGGACAACACAACACCCAGTCCCTGAGTGGAGAAAATCTCCGACCCACCTGGGAATCGAACCCGGGCCCTTTGGATTGACAGTCTGTCACGCTGATCACTCAGCTACCGGGGCGGATGTTATGATGTGAAACGTGTCAAGTGCACATATGAAACAAGATTTTTTTAACAACACAGAGTTAAAGATTAATATTTCTATTATTTACTCCATACCCTTAAATGGCACAAAATGCATATACTACATTTACACATTTATTTATTCCTATTCAAGAATTCATCTATGGTACAGAAAGAGTTGTCAAGAAGATATGATTTCAATTTATTTTTGAAGCTATTACTGCTGTCAGACATTTTGTTTCATCTGACAATTTGTCAAAAATTTTTATAGCAGCATATTTTACCCCTTTCTGTGCCAAAGATAGGTTGAGTAAAGGATAGTGTAAGTCTCTCTTTTTTCTGTTATTATAATCAGGAATGTTGCTGTTGTTTTTAAACTGGCCCATGTTGTTGAGAACAAATTTTATTAGTGAGTAAATGTACTGTGAGGCTGTTGCAAGAATTCCCAATCTTTTAAAAAGACGCCTACAAGATGGGCAACTATGAAGCCTACACATTATTCTAATCACTTTCTTTTGAGCAGTGAGTTCTTTTTGTCTAAATGTTGAGTTACCCCAAAATATTATTCCGTATGGCATCAGAGAGTGAAAGCGTGCAAAGTATGTTAGCTTACTAATTTCTATATCCTCAAAATTGGCAATTATTCTGATCGCAAAAGTTGCTGAACCAATTCGCTTTAGGAGGTCCAAAATATGAATTTTCCAATTAAGCTTCTCATCTCTATGTACACCCCAAAACTTAGTATGCTCTACCCTGTCTACTGACTTCTATTTATGTGCTATATTTATTGAAGAAACTGTACTTTTTTGCAGCAGAAAATTGGATGTACTGTGTTTTTTCAAAGTTTAGAGCAAGCCCATTTGCAGAAAACCAATTAATGACTCTGCCAAAGACCTTATTTGTATCATTTTCAATTGGAGTTTCTTTAACTGGATTAATAATGATGCTTGTATCATCAGCAAACAGTGTCAGTTCAGCTTCCTGTTTCAGATAAGAAACAGAAGGGGACCCATGATTAAACTCTGTGGAACACCTAATGTAATTTCACCCCAGTTAGATGAAGTGGCAAACTTATTTAAATCACTTGACCCATATAAGGAAGCTTTTTGCTTCCTGTTCTGTAGGTATGACTTAAACCACTCATACATTATTCCATTTATACCATAGAATTGTAATTTCTGTAACATATTGTCATGGTTCACATAATCAAATGCTTTGGACAAGCCACAGAAAATTCCTATTGACGACATTTTACTATTTAAAGACTATTATATGGACAGTGAAACTGTACATTGGTGTCTCAGTGGAACAGCGGTTATGAAATCCGAACTGTGATGCACTACATATCCCCTGACTGTTGAGACGGCTAACCACTCGAGTACATTGCCTTCTTGAAGATTTTTGAAAATGCTGTAAGCAAGGATACTGGCTAACAATTATTGACATCTATGGTGTCCCCCTTTTTGTAGAGAGGCCTGACAATGGCATATTTTAATCTCTCTGGGAAAATACCTTGAGTTAGTGATGCATTACATAAGTGACTCAGAACATCAGCTGTAATTGCTCCACATTGTTTTAATATCTTATTAGAGATGCCATTTACTCCAACACAACATTTATTTTTCAAAGATTTATTAAATTTACTTATTTCACAAGAGGTGGTTGTTAAATATGTTAGCTACTTGTGTAGTGTTGGTTAGGATGGTCTCATTCTCTTTAATAGTAATACTACCTACCCCAATGGTTACTTTTCCTGTCTCCCTTCTAACAAGATTCCATACTGATTTGATTTTATTGCTGGAGTTGTTAATTTCTTCTCTAACATACATATTTCTTGATTTCCTTACAACTTTTCTCAGTATGTTACAATAATTTTTATATTGTAAAACTTCTTCTGGATCTTTACTAGTTCTTGCTGTCTCATACAGTTTTCCTTTCCTTTCTGAAGACACTTTAATAGCTGAGGTAATTCACGGTTTTTTTGAAAAGTGTGTGGTGTTACATTTACTAATTTTCTTTGGGAAACAATGTTCAAAAAGGGATATAAGTTTATCAAGAAATATATTGCATTTATCATTAGCATTTGGCTCATTATATACATCTCCCCAATTAACATTTCTTAAGCTTTCTCTGAAGTGCTCTATAGATACCGGGTTGAGCGATCTCACACTTTTACTTAATGGTTTCTGAACTGTACACCCTGTTAGGTTTTGTAAGTTAATCAGTTGTCCATCATGCTCTGACAATCCATTTACCACAGGGAAAGCATGTATTTGTTTTACATCCTCTTTCTGTATAAATACATTATCTATTAGCGTGCTACTGCCTTGAGCTATATGTGTAGGGAAATTGATCACTGATTCTAAGTTACATATTGTTAATATCACTTCTAGCTCACTTTTCCTATCAGAATTACTTAGAAAGTTTACACTGAAATCACCACAGAGTAATAACATCTTTTTGTATGACAGACAGCTTAATAGGGAGTCAATTTTTTTTTTATGAACAGCCTCCAGCCTCCTAATGGGGACCTGTACACTGTAGCTAATATCGATACATTATCTAGCTGGAGTTCATATGCACAAACCTCAAAGTTCTGATCAACACAAAATTTGCTTACTTCTACAGTTTTACATTTATACCCCTGTTTTATGAAAATGGCAACTCCTCCTTTATCCATCCTAGATATACAAGTGTAAGATGCTAAATTATACCCATTTATACTGACACTATCCATGCCCACAGTTACATGGTGTCCTGACAAGAGTATATCAGTCTCATTCTTATTTTTTGAGGTCATCTAAATACACTAATAGCTCATCTACTTTATTTTTTTATTCCCCTGATATTTTGATGAAGTAAGTTAATACTGTCCTTAGCTTTACCCCTATTTACTGTACATAAAGTTTCTTTTATTCTATTTATCTTGATTGTCATCTGTCTGGACTTTGGCTTTAACCTAAAAAACCTGTCTGCCTGAATCTATTAACCACAGGGATCACCCCTTGTGTGACTGTGGACCCCTTACAGTTTCCGTTAATAGAGAAGCTAACTTATTTTTACCCATCCTATTCAGGTGCAGGCCATGTGTAGTGTATCCCCACCTACCATTAAGCAGCTGCTGGAACAACACTTATGTGAGATTTTGTCAGTGTCTGGAGCATCCTTTTCAGCTCAGTGTTAACATGCCTTACAGCAGTGTTTACCCACTGCTCTTCATGGTGCTGAATGACCTCCACAAACCCCACAATTGTGTGCTCAGTTTCTCCTCCTATTTTATCTAGGTCACTCCTAATGCTGTATCTTGGATTCATAGCCAGGCTGTTTCCTGCTACCCCAACTATAATTACCTGATCTTCCTTCTCAAAATCCCTAAATAGCTGACCCAAGTTTTCTGTCACCTGTCTAAGGCTAGTACTTGGTTTCACAAAACTTATGACCTGATACCCTGCACCTAATTTCTCCTGAAGCTGCTGGCCCACACCCCTCCCTTGACTGCCGCCTATGAGCAGAACTCTTCCTATTCTGGTTTGATCTCTACCTGTCTTTTTTCTTTAAGCTAATATTCTGCTTCAACCTACTTTCAACTACATCTGGATGAGGAGCTTCCTCCACTTCAGATAGCAAGCCAAACTGATTTACTAATTGAATTTCTGGAGTTTTTTCAAGTGTTTCCCTTTTTCGCCCTTTTCTTGCTAGCTTTTCCCAGTTCCCAGTCTCTTTTTCCTCCCTTAACCTAAATAATTCCAAGTTCGTGTTTTCTAATTCAGTCTTAAGGGCACAAATTTTTGCCTCCTGTTCAGCAAGTTTTCTGTCCTTCCTACGTAACCTACACTGCCATGGAAAAGCCTCCTTTTTTACCCTCGTTTCCTCGTCATTACATTTGTCCCCAATGAAACCATAATTTATAGTCTACACAGAACACCCCCTCTTTCAAATTTCTACGGCAACCACCACATTTGTCACACATGGTTTGATAGACAAACTTAACACAAAAGCAGAGAATAAGTTGGCACAAGACCACAGTACTTTCGTAACCTGTAGTCTACTAATCCATAAATAAAAACTAACATAAACAAAGTTTTAAACTTACTTCTAAAAGTTTTAAGTATTTAAACTCCGTATAACTGACATGAATTAATTTGACTCTGAAGCGATAACTCTAGTCAAAAACAAAAATCTACACTCGCACGAAATTTATGCCTAAAAATGTAAACAAAACTAGTGACTACCGGCCTTTTACGAAATACAAGGGTAGTCCCAAAAGTAAGGTCTCCTATTTTTTTTTATAGGTACATAAACCTGTTTATTTCTACACTGGTTTACATCAGTTTACAGCTTGAACATTTAGCTATTTTTTAACGTAATCACCACTTCTGTCAATGCATTTTTGTAGATTCTGTGGCAGCTTTTGTATGCTCATGTCATACCAGCTCGCTGCCATGCTGTTCGGAAAAGTTATAAACCTCTTCTTTCACCTTGTCGGCGGAGCTGAATCGCTTTCTGGCCAAATGTTCTTTTAAACTAGAGAACAGGCTATAGACACTGGGGGCCAAGTCAGGACTATAAGGTGGGTGGGTGGGTGATTATATTCCACTGAAACTGTTGCAGGAGAGCAACGGTTTGCCGAGCGATGTGTGGGCGAGCGTTGTCATGGAGAATGTGTACGCCCTTGCTCAACATTCCTCTTCTCTGGTTCTGAACTGCCCGTTTGAGTTTTTTCAGTCTCACAGTACCTGTCAGCATTAATTGTGGTCCCAGTCGTTCAGTTCTGACAACGAGGTGAAAGAAGAGGTTCATAACTTTCTTAACAGCATGGTGGCGAGCTGGTATGACATGGGCATACAAAAACTGCCACAGCGTCTACAAAAATGCATCAACAGAAATGGTGATTATTTCAAAAAATAGGTAAATGTTCAAGTTGTAAACCGATATAAACCATTGGAGAAATAAAATAGGAGACCTTACTTTTGGGATTACCCTCATACTTCCTTTTCGATCTAAACATAATCAGAAAAGCGAAACCTTCAATAGATAGCCTAGAGAGGAAGTATATACACTAATCTACAATGTAATATTAACTAAATTAGCTCTTATTTCAATATTAATCACTTAGCTTAGCGAGGGCTTCATATACGCGTGTCTGCCTAGCTCCAGAGACTGTATATAACAATCACTGTGTGACACATTGTTAAGGACATAGGTCTACGTTTTTTATGTGAAAGTTTGATTCTTTACACAATTAGAGGTAGTAGAGATGAGTGGTCATTCACAAATGACAAAGGAAAAGGGCAAAATTATAATGGGACCTGAAATTCCCTCTGCCACACACTTTTAAGCTGGCTTGCAGAATATAAATTTCCACGTAACTCACAGACGATTAATTTTCTATTTACTTCTAAATTTAACCCTTTCAGACATGATTTTTCATTCACCTATTAAAAAAAAATCTGACATTTTTACGTTCAGGTGACTCTCGTGACAACATTTTTCTAAGAAAAAATTTCATTTGATCTCTAGTTTTCTAGGTATTTAATGTACACAATTGTGTTCATCAGGTCTCGAACTTCATGTCATACATTACGGAGGTTAACACTACGGATCAAGTATGCCACTCTTTATTTCACTTTAAAACAGAAACAAAAAAAATAATTACAAATTACGGTTCTTATTTAAACAACAATGGTCAAATCACTGATTGTAAGGTTTCGTAAGAGACTACAAAAAAAAAAAACTGTCCTTTTGGAGACAAATGTACTTTACATTTTCTGTACATTTTGGAAATTTGCAGCAACTTTGAGCTTCTACATCATGCAAAGGCAAATGGTCAATGGAATCAAACAGTATCTCTGTAGCTGGTCATAATTCTCCTCTTTTTCTTGGTATGACTCATGTCTGAAGCCAGTCCATCAGACAGATACGCCCTCTTCTTTTCAGTCACTTTCTTCTGGCAATTATCAATCCATCTGCTACCCTGCTACGAAAGAAAAGAAGGTCCATTTGCTTCTTCTTTGGGGTAGACAGGTTGTCTGCATCTCGTCTGTATGCAAACCAACTTTGCACAATGGCTAAGTCAACAGCATGAAAAATTATAAGGAAAGGCCATTTTCGAGATCTGATGAAAACTGTGTGGTAACTTATCAATTGATCAAATAGTTCCACACCATCCATTGCATGATTATATCTTCTCAATATTTCAGGTCTTTCTACTTTCGCATATTTATAGTGTTTTTTTGTCCCAACACTCAACTTCATCCACTGAGCCTTTACCAACAAAGTTTGAACACAATACAACTGGCCTATAGTCTAACCACTTACACATGGTAATGTCATCAGCACTAGTGATTTCTTCAAAGTAACCTCTGGTTTGTTTCATTATTGTTTTATCATCTGAAAAAAGGCAAGTTATTTCCAAATCTGTTTTAACAGACAGTACCTGCTGCATTGATGCCTTGAGGTTTCAGATCGTGAAACAGATAAGGTGAAAAGAAGTTGTCAAAGTATAATTTATGACCTTTACCTTTTGAGAGTGGAACAGAAAATTCTAAACCAACAGCAGGATCTAATCCAAATTTTTTACAGTATGCGGTATTTAGTTCAGTTGTAGCACCTTGATACAAAAGGAAATCATGCACTGTTTACTCTTTTCACATGAAGACTTTGATTTGCCATTAACTTTGTTTCCCCTTGACATATTGCTTTGCAGAAAACTTCCCAGTGAAAGGAATAATTCCTTCACTGACACAGACACTCTCTTCTATAGGAAGTTCACTCCAGCATTTTCGAATGGCTGAGTAAATTGACCTGACTTTGTAAATTTTATCTTTATTTTCAGGTGGCTTTTCCAGATTGTTAACCAAGTGTAAATTTGTTCATAATTCTAAAAATCTGTCTCTTGACATGTTTTCCCAAAACACTTTTACCTTCAGGCTTGTATCCCAATACATTAATAATCTGAGAATTTTCAAGGTGTCAGTCAATACATGCAAACCAAATAGCATCTCTAGTGCTTGAGGAGTTGTCTGCTTGAATGAGGATTTGCCTCATTGTAATGCATATATACGAGTATGTGCTGCCATGCTAGTGAACAAATCATCTGGTATATATCTTATGAAATATTGCATTGGAGAACACAAGAGAGATTCTTCAAAATTTGGAGCTTTGTATGTTTCTGCAATGGTACTTCGAGGCTTTCATTTCAATTTTATGGATTCTTTAGGTGTCACCATTATGTTGTCACACAGGTTATTCAAGTCTGAGTTGTTTTCATTGCATAAAAAGATCATTTCAGCATCCAACACCTCTCCATCATCTTCATCTTAAGATACGGTGTCTCTACACACATCATTCACGCCCACTTTATTTGCTCCAACATGTTTTACTATTTGTGGAGCTTGCCTTTCAATAAGTGATACACTGTCATCCTCATCCCCACTCAAACTAATGTCAGAAACACCACCATTTTCAATTATGACCATAATCAAGTCCCAATCTTTCTCCACAGAAAGATATTCCTTATCCATATTTGTAAGTCAAAAGCCAGCAATATAAAATAAAATATGTACAAGTCACTTATTCTCTTCCTTGCTGCTGGTACTGAAATTAATGGAAAAATTACCACACGTAACTACCATAGCCATACAAATATAGCCGAGACACATTTTAGGTTATTTTTTGTATTTTACACCATTAAGGACCTGTTGTACACAAATGTGCACATTAATCGTACCTGATGCATAATTAAAATATGAACTGAATGAAATTACTGAAAATTCCACTGAAAGAATGTCTAATGTTTCCAAAAGAAGGAAACCACACAAAACATTCAATGTGACTATTATAGCAATAAAGTCAACGTGTAATGACTTCCCACATAGAGACAACACCAGAGAGTGTACTTTACTATGTGGTTCACAGACTGCTCACAAGAGAGCAGCAGGTGCTGGAGCATGGCTAAAAGAAACACTCACAAATGTGCACAGTGGGTTTTGATGCACCTGACATTTCTTGTCAGCGAAATATTAGTGAACAAACTTTATGTACACAATTGCGACCTTCAGGTCTGAAAGGGTTAATACAGCATATACATAATGGACTAAACATACCGAAGTGATGCTTCAGCAGAACCTGCAGCAGATCGAAGTTCCTGCGCTAGCCTCTGTGCTTGTTCCTCCGTGCTGAGAAAACTAGAGCTGGCAGCGCTGGCTGCTGCTGCACCACCACCGTACCTCAGCTCCCGGTTCTCTTGCCTCAACTGCAGAATCTCATCCTACACAACACGATCAGTTTACTTCATTGAACTTCCTCGCATAAAAGCAATAGTAGCCATTGAGATGACTGCATAAATAATGCATAGGAAAATACCATCAACTAATTTAAATATACTTATAAGAGGTAGGTATGCATTAAATGCAATTGTTAACTCTAATAAGAACACCAGTGTCAAAAGTGACTGCTAATTTCACTATGTGGCCCAGAGAACTCAAGTGTTCACTAAAACCATGATGGGAACTATATAAATGGAACATTGTGGTCTAGAAAGCTGATATTACTTAATCTCTTGTACATGAGGTCTGTACAAATGAGAGGTTTCATCATAGTGGGCAGCACAAAACTTCAACTGTCCATGAATGAACATATGTAATTTAGTCTGACCATTTCATTTGTACGCTGTTCCTTATTGTATGATGAATCGAATATCAGGGAAAACATAGTATCTGGACCATGTTATTTCCAGTGTGAAGTAGTAGTAGTAGTAGTAGTAGTAGTAGTAGTAGTAGTAGTAGTAGTAGCAGCAGCAGCAGCAGCAGCAGGTATGACGGCGGCCCTGTACTGATTTGGGCATATGTATTATGTTCTTCCATTGTTGCCTATTTCCACTTTGAAAGAAATGATAAATAGGAAGGCACATTATCTTTTCCTCTATAACACCTCAGCAGCTTCTTTGGATTCAAGAATATCACATTTTTATCCCAAAAAGAGTCAGGATCTTTTGCTCGCCATTTTAGGAAACCATCGATTATTTTGATTGAATGAAACAAGGAAAAACAGGAAAACGTATTGTACACTTATCGTGCAATTATGACACAGTAAAAAACAATATTTGTAAAGATCGTGTAACATGATGTACGAAAATAAATCAATCAGGAGCGATGAATACATGCACACAGTAAATATAACAATAAGCAACAAATGCCTATCTGTATATTACCCAGCACAATGTGTTGGCATAATTTTGACCTCAGGTCATTTTCAAGTACCCACATACATTCATATGCTGTTTAGTGGTAACAAAATTGAAACAGCAAATATTGCCATACTGATCTTTTGTACATGTTGTACATGCAGCACATCATTTAGTCTAGAACTTCCGAGTGCAGATACAATTAAAATGTCTATATTACTATGTGGCTAAAATGGTGCACAGCCGCAGCTGCAAGTCACTTATCTAATGGCTTCCAGGGGTAACAAGAATTTGACAATCAGTATTTTGTATAATTATTGACTGAATTTAAAAATTCAAAATGCTGTCATAATCTGGACATTAAGAGGTATAATCTCGGAATAAAGGTTTAACACAATAAGACAAGTACTGACATAAGAAACAGTATGTCTTCACGCAGTGTAACTAAAGGTGCGTAAATTACCCAGATTGTATTCATCCAGCATTTGAGAATGGGAGCACCTAGTTTCCAACAAACACATAATTTCAACCCTTTCCAAAACATTCTGTCACTGATACCACCCACAAAACAGTGAATGGAAAAAATTAAGTTTACCCCTTACAATGTTTTCGCTATTCATGCACTGAAACTTCGGCATGAGGCATGGAATTTTAATTTATAACTTCTTTACTACTAACTATTTACAACAAGTTTTTCAGACAGTAGCCACATTTACCATTGAATGTCTCTGAAAAATTATGTCATTGTACGACACACAGTGCAGTAGACATGATGTCATAAACACTGAGATGTGCAGAAAACTAGCTTTTCTTAAAAAGGGGTGTAAATTATCCAGATTATGCTCACCCAGCGTTTGATAAAGAGACCAATAAATGACTTCCAACATACTTCAAACATAACATCAAACCTTTTCTAAATATTTTTGTTAGTCGGTGGGTGAAAAATCCGAAACTAATAAAACCATCATAATTAGTGCATTGAGTCATCCACCATAAAGGTTTTACATGTTTAATGTCAAATACTTAATGCATTAACCAGTATGTAAAGTATTAACCAGTATGTAAAGTAATCAGGAAGGAGTTTTGTACATGGCCATTTGAGTCTTTAAAAAACTGAAGGTTGGGGGTTATTGGTGCCAACTGACACCATTGGTGTGATGGTGCATGAGGAGGTTAAAATTGAATTTAATAATGAAACATATAATCTCTGTTGAAAATAAACTACAAACTGAAAATTAAAGATGGTATGGAGTCATTAAAGAAATTCATGACGCCTGTGGGCTAGAGTTTGAAGAAAACCATCAGTTATTTGACTTTATTAAAGAGAAGATTCAGTTCTTTAACATTTTGTTCTGGTCAGTCTTTATATCTGAGCAAAGCTCCAGTATTCAGGTTTAAAGCTGATTTTAGGAAATGAAACAAAGAAAACTTTGACTCTATACAGGGTCGCCAACCTTGATTCACAAAGTAACTTAATAAGTGACCACCAACTCTGAAAAATTGTGCTTCACCCTGCAACTAACAGGGCCCCAATCAAGACAAACAAACGAGATTAAAAATATAGAGACTTACATAGTTATGAACATGTTGAACACCATAGTGAGGTGGAATCTGAACTATGTCTGTCCATTTAGCAATTTTTTCAGTACTGTCAACAATAGTGGTCTCATAAGGAATGGGAGACATGCACATATTTCAAAACAGTTGGTCAAAGATCTGACTTTGGAAGGAGTCACCTCATTATTCATCTGGACTGATACAGAAACCATACAATTTGAGATGAGCAATTGTAGAGGCTGCATGTAATGGTTTTCAACTAATGCATGAATACAACTATTTTCTCATTTCCTGTTTTCTTGAGGAAGACCTTCCTCCCTTCAGTGTGGATCTTTATTTTTCTGATGTATGACAACTTGAAACTCTTCCCAGGCAATCAGCTGGGTGTTGCCATGTGGATGGAGTGATATTTCAGCAAGATCACTTGTTGCCATCCTCAGGACCAGCTCAAAGGTGGATGTAAGTCAACTTGCCAAAATATTGGTCCATCTCACAGACAAAATTTCACATACACACTCATTCTCTCTCTTTCTCTCTGACACCCCCCCCCCCCCCCCCCCCCCAAAAAAAAAAAAAAAAATCACTTTCTACCTCTGCATGTGGGCACAGGCCTTTCGACAGACATGTCTGCTTCTCAAGTGATCCTCTATATGGTGAGTAACTGTCTTTTCTTGTACTATGGTTTCTAAATGTACCACAATTACATGCAACATGACACACTGCATCGGGATTATAAGATTTGATAATACAAGATTTTGAGACACTGACTTGAGATTTGAGTAGAGGAGCAGGCAACGATAGTTTGGGGAGGAGGCAACTGCCTGGCCAGCCAAGAATAGCCTGGCCAGCCAAGAATAGAGTATGAGGAGTGACTAGGATAAGCTAGATGCTGCAATCTCACACATAACTGTGAGATTTACTAAGGTTCTACAACAGCACGATCTACCCTGTATGGACAAAGCGGCGTTAGGTGTCACTCGCATTGATTCTGTGCCAATTGCTGTTACTGGGAAATGAGGATTCACAAGACACAGCTTACAACTTAATAAGCAGAAAAATATAGTTAACTGAATGATAGTTGCAAATACAAGGGAGGCACTGTCACCACTGGTAGAATCTCTGTTATTAAGGGCATGAGAGAAGCATTTCAAACATAGGTATCTCATTAAAACTGCTTTAAAATAGCTAAAGATGGATGAAGTGCCACACATAAAAAACTCATCTGATTAATCTTATTGTGATATAGCACAATTTTAGAGAAATAAACAACAGAGTTTAAATAGATTCATAATCTGCTGAAACCAGTAGTTGACGCTCAGATCAACAATTGTTAGCCTGGGCCTGTGAACTGCTGGCACTGGATTACAGTATACAGATCTCCACTGTGAATCTTTCTCTCAAAAATTTGAGTTACTATTCTGCCACTCCGCAGACAACAGACAGTATACAATAAAGCAATAGACTAATAGACAACATTTTTGTGGGGGAACACCTAATTTATGACATAAGTGCTTATCCAGTAGTGACTGACCTCTCTGATCATGATGCACACTTAGCCATAATAAGTAACTGATTACATCAATACCATGCAACCTGTTACAGTAATTAATGAGCAGTCATCAGAAAGTTTCCAGGCAGGCTTATGGGAAGCTGACTGGAGCAATGTATGTAATGGTAATGTGATATATCAGTTCCAAATTGAATGTATTTATAGATGAGTTTCTATAATTCTTTAATAACTGGAATAAATCAAATATCATGTACAAAGAAAAGCAAATTGTTTGAAATGGTTAGAGCAAATTGAGACATAGGGCCAATTAAATATTTCGAGCAATGTTTCGCTGGTGTCAGGAAATTGATTAAAAATTTCCAAAAAGATCTGTATAAAGTTGGGAATTAATAGTTCAGATAATATAATGAAATCATGCGGGCAATATGTAAGAGAGAAACAAGGAATTCAGTTAAATGTTTTAAAGAAAACAACCAAACAGTAAATAACAGCATTCGAGTAGCTAGCATATTTAATAATCACTTCCTTGAAGATTGGCATGAGAAGTTTTCATTTAACTGGACAGGAAAATGAATAAATACAAGAAAGAAAGCTACTCACCAAGTGACAGCAGGAGAAGACACGCATAAAAAGTATTACAGTTTGCTAGCTTTCAGAGCCCGTGGTTCCTTCTGGCAGAAGAACTGATGGGGAAGGAAAAGGGATGAAGGAAAGGACTGGTGAGGTTTAGGAAAAGAGGTTGCGTTCGGGGGGGGGGGGGGGGGGGGGGGAATAAAAAATTATAACCCAGAACCCCAGGTCAGGGAAGAATTACTGGATGGGACAAGAACAAAAGACTGATTCATATGTGATTAACAAGCAGGAGTGAGATTATGAAATGAAAATTCTAAAGAATAGCCTGTCCTACGAGAGCCTATTATCACATTGTGGCTGTTTCTTGAAATTACGTAATTGAACTCTGCTGCTAGAAAAGTAACAGAAATTAGATGTATGGCAACTGCTTATAGAATGGAAATAAGAAATAACAGAACTGTAATTTTAAAGTTCCATTAGAAAAGCCGATGTCTGATGGTGAAAAATAAATTGGGCAGGCACACTGCATCGCTCTGTCACTTGATCTGAACAATCAAATGTGTTGGTCAAACCTTACAGAATAACCAACCTCATTCACAGCCATATCCAGAACGTGCTTCAGCAATTGCACTAAAGATATGGTCGCAGCAACACAAAGTCACTAAGTGTATGACCCTTGAGTGCAGCTTACGTGGTCATAGCCAGAAGCTAAGGGCAGAAAGAGACTTCTACTTTTCCTGGATCTTGCAAATATTCAAGAATTCCCACAGATGACAAGTTTTCAACTAACATTACAACAAATGTGCAGCGCCCATCTGTGAAGTTTCATTCACTGACCATAGGTAACAATTTTATGAAATGAGTTATAAAATCATTTTATAAAATGATACAATCAACATTGTCCTTTAAGTTTTAACAACAGAACACGCATTGCAGATCCGCAAATAATCCATGGATAACCACAACCACAAATGCTTTTATCTGCTAATTACCGAAGTGTTGTAATCAGGCCTATCATTTGAAAATGTTAGTAATATCTTCTAGAAAATTAATGACTGGTTCTCTGCAAATGGATGGTCACCGAATTTATATAAAACACTGTACATGCAATTCAGAACTGGTCAAGGGCTGACCATTTGGTTAGAAATAATGAGCAAAGGTAAATCAATAAATGAAACAAAATAATATAAATTGTAGTAGAAACATGTTTAGCACTTAAACATGTTTGATAGATGCTTGGCACATATAAGACTGACATGTATTTGACAAACTAGGGCTTGGATACAAACAAGACATGTCACTACATGCTTAGCAGCTGCAATCCATCCCACACATTAATTTTTGGTGATGAATTTGAAAAATGTAGTACATCTATATTTTGGGCATCACTGAGAAGTCCATTCTAGATTATACATCTCATTGTGTTAGTTATTAGAGCTTGATTAGAAGTTGAACTGGAAATCATATTATTGAAGAAAAATGTTTAAACCTAGTAACTTTTGAGTTTTGGATAATATGTGACACTGGAGATGAAAATATCAAAAATTCTGATTACTTTTCATATTTTCATTCACACATGTATTGTGGTATTATATTATTGGTTAACATGACCCAACTGGACAGTCATGTGCATTAAAGCACTACTACTGGGATGAGGTGGTGTCCTAGGTCTGGATTGGACCCACTCGGTAGATTAACTATGTGGAGGTTGGTGTGCTGACTAGCCTGGATGTGGCTTTTAGGCAGTTTCCCATGACCCGCTAGGTGAATAACAGGCTGGTACCCAAGCCCACCTCAGTTACATAATTCACAAACATTTAGAGAACTTTTGCTCATTTTCACACGAATAACACTACATGTAGACACTTTGGGTACACATATTCCGTTCAGAGGAGGTGGGAGGATAATGGGGTGGTGACAGGAAGGGCTTTTGACCATCTCTTAAATTAATCATGCCAAATCCGTTCATAGCCACGCTGACCCTGTGCCAATGTGAAACAAAGGCACAAGAAAAAGAAGACTAAATCTGGGATAACATGTCCCTGAAGAGAGAAGTGTTTTGCATGGCCTTAATGTGGGGTAGTAAGTACTGATTTGTCAGGTATTCCATCATTCAATACTCTGAATATTCAGAGTAGTAATTCAAACTATTTATTGCACATATCACTTACCAATGGCCACAAATGATGCATATAAACATATGGCTTTTCTTCTTGTTCCTATATTTAGCACTAACTTCCAACAATCAGAATACTACATTCAGCACTCTAGTCTTGACTCAACATTAAGCGGAAAATGGTTAATATGAACTTATGCTTTCTTCTTATTTGCTTGATTATTCAGGCTATTTTGATAGCTTCTGACCACAATCTATTTCATTACTCATGCTCTCTCCATTCAACTCCCTCTTAATGTACTCCAAAGAACTCTGAAGACACAGATATCTTACTATTTTAACATTACAGTTTGTTGCACAGAAGCAAGTATAAGGATAATAGGAGGTGGTCCCCTGCAGAGTTTCTTGTAAACAGCTCTTTAAATGGTTGGGCACACTGACTTCAGCCTTACAGAACATTAACTTCCTTATGAAGTTTGTTGAAAACATCAGAGGTTGAAAACAACAGTAACATTCATAAATATGAAGGAGAAATACTTTCCATTATACACCCTCAGCCTTAGCGTGGAAAAGAAATGGAAGACGTATTCAACAAAAAGCTTCAACCAACTATACTGTGATGTAAAGAATTTACTGGATGGCAAATTTAGAGAGAAATTTACAATGGTAGATGTAAGTGGGGAAAAAAAATTTAACAAATCATGTAAGTTAAGTATGTTCCAATATTATTTACCGATAAAGTTTACTATGATTGTAAAACAGATTCGTTATACATTATAGCAAGAGATCACAATTAAAATAATGGAAAATGTAAATAACTAACTAATCAAAATGTTGCATAATACAACTTTTACAATTATATCTGATGATGCTTTGGAACAAAGACAAACTTTTTTTAAAATACTAAACACACTTGTTATTGTTGCAAAAAATGTTGCTGACACCATTCATTTATTTGAAATAAAATTTCTTACTAGAATTGTCAGTTTATCTTATGACATTGAAACTTACCTGTAGGGATTTATTTTCTTGTTTCAGTCTTGATACAGCATTCTCAGCAGCAACAGCTCTCCTCTAGAAGAAGATGGATTAAAAAGTATGTGAAGCATTGTCCAACAGTAATAATTTGTAACATCATCCAAAAAGAGAAAAATCTTGTACCGTAGTTCTTTTCAAGTCATCTTCCACCTGTTCAATAGCCTTTTCCAATGAAGCATTGCCTTCAGCTTCATTTGATTGCATAGCCTGCAGCTCCTTCTCCAATGTCTGAACCCTAACAATAAAAACATACATAGACATTATTTAAATTTGCTCACAGCCAGCATGGTAAAAAAAAGGTATTATACTCTTAAAGTCAGTATCTTAGACATAATTACCAAAATATTATTAAAATCTGCAAAATCAGAATACTTTCTTCACACTGTTTATCACAGACTATCTGTATGAACAGGGGTTTCAATTTCATGAGCCTATATCTCCACCAACACTGAACAGAAGTACACAATTTTACCACCACATCAAAGAGTGGAGCTCCAATATTGAGTTGATTGTTTGCACACACTACCTTGTGGGAAACGGGTATACTACTGTTGAGGCTGGGGTTACTGAGATGTAGTTTTAGTTCAACAGGCACTTATATGGCAATTTGGACATGATACCACTGTTTGTAATATAACAACAAAATGATATGAATAGTTTCACAACACCTGATACACACATGTAAAATGGAGATCTTGTGGAGCTTTTTTTTTTTAACTGTACCATGAATGAGATCAGTTCTGAAAACAAAACTACAACTTATGAATCAATAATGTGCTTCCTTCCTGTCACAGGATTCATATGTTAAAATTCAATAATAATACTCACATGAATTTAAAAATCATTAGGCCAAAATCATTGATATATATGTGTTACTTCATTATTACTACTTTATTACTATATCTTCGTCGTTTACCAGCTATGACTGGACAGACTGCGTCACAAATACAATGTTTATCAACTAACATTTATACAACACCATATAAAAAATTTATATTACAAATAAAAGAAAATATTTATGCAGTGCACAAAAACACAGAGAAAATGAAATATAACTAAACAGTAAAGTAAAACTTCATAGCAGCAAATGAAAATACCATAAAGGTTTACAAAACCACATAGATCACACACAAAGTTTCGTTTTGGCAAAATATGTACTTCAAGTAAAACACAAAATTAAATGTGCAGTTAACTGAGAACATAAAAAGAAGATTAAATTTAGGCAAAATTATATATAAAACGTAGCAATATTTATTATTTTATCCGTTCACTAGAACCACTGTTGAAAAACTCTTCCAAGGAATATAGTGGATGTTGTTTCAAGTCCTGAGCAATTTTTTCCCGAAATAATTCAGGTGGCAGGGATGACACTTCTGGAGGCAGTTGGTTGTACATTTTTAGGGTGACTGTTGGAAAGCTGTCTTGTGTACTTGGTAGGCGACACCTTGGCACTTCAATGTTCCTCTTACAGCGAGTGTCATGATTATGTATTTCTTGTCTTATGCTAAAATTCCTTTGATTTTCTTTTATATAAATGAGGCAGAAAAACAACTTAAGTGTATGCTTCTACACTATACACCAAAGACTGCCTGGCTGGTTCCTTGATTAAAAATGGATGAGCTTGTTACTTTATTACACACCATATCTCCCTCACAACAGTTTCGTTGGATTTCAGAATACATGCTGCTGCATTTCAGATGCCATTACTGACAAATGAAATCAATCTCCACAGACAGTCATCATTAAGCCAATGAAGGAAATAAATTCCACATATGAGTTCACACTTAGGCTTGTGCTCTTAATTCAGATTTCTTTGTAGAGCACGATGTAACATATTTAACTCTTTTACATAACTAAAATTAAATACATTAAAAGTACAATCCAGAGAGAAATAAATATTTCACAATTTTCTCATGCTGAATAAACATGAGAATATAGGAACTGTTGTAAAAGTAACCAGAATTTACAAACAGCAATGTTAATCATAATTTATATCCTAAGCATTCCCTGTTCAAATGGAATGTACTGATTGCATTAGCTAACCATCACTGCCTTCAACTTTAACAGTAGGATAACAAATTCAATAGATGCTCTCCGAAACAGAAAGCTCTTTTCCAATGCACTAGCAAATGAATGTACAAGTTTGTTTACTTTTCATAAATGCAAGTCAGGTAAACATACATACATATTTACCTCCGTGTCTGTTCCAAGAGCTGTCGCCTTGACACTTCTATTTCCCTCTGGAGCCTCTCATTTTCTAATTGCAACTGAAATTGAGACAAGTTTGAACATAAGTCAAATATATTCACATAAAGAGAAGATATAACGAGTTTTATTAAACTAAACTATAATTTACCTGAAAATGCAAAATAAATAAATTTGGCACACAAAGAGGAACACAAAGTTACAATTAGTAAGACATTTCCAGGAAAGTATCTAATAACATACCTGAAATTAAATTGAAACTTTAAAATCTAATACTGTCACACCACTGGACAGAAGAAAGATTTGCCAGAAGAAAAAAATTCTTGGAATATCCTAAGGCAGCTTTATTGCACATACATACCAACACAAATGGAGTGCCTCTTCCTTTTACACATTTTCCATAAACACAAATGCATTACCTCCAACAGTTAGGATCCTTTAATGGAAGGAAAAACTTGGCTGGCCGCAGTAGCCAATAATTCATGCACTGCCGACCATCTAAATCTACATCAGCATCTATACTCTCAAAACCACCTTGGGGTGCGTGGCAGAGGGTAAATCCCACTGTACCAGTTATTGGCATTTCTTCCCGTTCCATTAGCGTATGGAATGTGGAAAGAATGATTCATCAAATGTCTCTGTGTTCAGTAATTATTCTGATCTTATCCTCATGATCCCTGCATGAGTGATACGTAGGGGTTTGTCTTATATCCCTAGAGTAATCATTTAAAGTCGGTTCTTGAAACTTTGTTAGCTAATAGACTTCCTCAGGCTAGTTTACTTCTGTCTTCTAGAGTCTGCCAGTTCAGTTCCTTCAGTATCTCTATGACACACTCCCACGGATTAAACAAACCTGTGAACATTTGAGCTGCCTTTATTTGTATACATTCAATATCTCCTGTTAGTCCTATCTGGTATGGGTCCCAACACTTGCACAATACTCTGGAACCAGTTGCCTGAGTGATTGGTAAGCAATCTCTTTTGCAGACTGATTGCACTTTCCCAGTATTGTACCAATAAACCGAAGTCTACAACCTGCTTCGCAGATAACTAAACCTATGTGATCATTCCATTTAAAATCCCTGCAAATCGTTACATCCAGGTATTTGTATACATTGATCGATTCCAACAATGACTAAGTGATGATGTAGTCACAGGATACTACACTTTTTCATTTTGTGAAGTGCAAAATTTTACAATCCTGAACATTTAGAGCGAGTTGCCAATCTTTGCACCATGTTGAAATCTTACTAAGATCCGACTGAATATTTATGCAGATCCTCTCAGCTAGCAGTTCATTATAGCCAAGGCAACATCTGCAAAAGTTTGATTTTACTATTAATATTGTCTGCAAGGTCGTTAATACACAACATGAACAGCAAGGGTCCCAACACACTTCCCTGGGGCACACCCAAAGTTACTTCACAACATCTGACAATGACTCTCCATACAAAATACCATGCTGTGTCCTCCCCACCAAAAAGTCCTCAATCCAGTCACAAATTTCACTTGATATCCCATATAATCATACTTTTCACAATAAGCATACCTGCAGCATTGACTCAAATGCTTTTTGGAATTCAAGAAACACTGCTTCTACCTGGTTGCCTTGATCCAAAGCTTTCAGTATGTCATATGAGAAAAGTATAAGTTGGTCATCCTGTTCAAGATACCTCATTATGTTTGAACTCGGAATATGTTCTAAGATTCAACAACAAATTGAGGTCAAGAATATTGGACAGTAGTATTTGGGATCACTTCTACTGCTCTTCTTATAGATGGGTGTGGCCTGTGCCTTTTTCCAAGGACTGGGCATGAGTTTATTTGTTCGAGGGATCTATGACAGATTATAGTTAGAAGAGGTGCTTACACAACCACAAATTTAATATAGAATCTGAAATGGATTCCATCAGGGCCTCGAGCTTTGTTCAATTTTAACAATTTCAGCTGTTTCCCAACATCACTGACATAATACTTATTTCATTCACCTTTTCAGTGGTACAAGGATTAAATTGGGGCAATTTTCCTGGGTTTCCCTTTGTAAAGGAACATTTGAAAATGGAGTTAAGCATATCAGCATTCACTTTGCTACCCTCAATTCCAGTTCATTTGCTAGGGACTGGTCACTAATTTTGGAGCTACTAACAGCCTTTATATACAACCAGAATTTCTTTGGGTTATGTGAAAGATCACTTGACAATATTCTGCTATGGTAGTCATTGAAGGAGTCACACATTGCTCTCTTGACAGCCAAATGAGAATCATTCAGCATCTCTCTACCTATAGCCCTACACTTTATATTTTAGACCTATTCTCAGTAATCTCTGTTTCTTTAGAAGTTTCTTTACAATAACTGTGTATCAAGGAGGTTCCCTCCCATTATGAACAGTTCTACCAGGTACATGTCTATCTAGTGCATGGTGAACTATTATTTTAAACTTGATCCAGAGATTCTCTACATGCTCCTGACCTCTGCTGAACATTTCAAGTTCCTCATTGAGATATGACACTACTGATTTTTTCCTCTAGTTCACTGAACATACACATCTTCCTGCTTGTTTGAGTAGTCTCTTCTACTTTGATAGTCACTGTTGCCACAACTGCATCATGGACACTGATAAGTTTTGATCTGGACAGCCTCAAAGATGTCAGGTCTATTTGTTGCCATTAGATCTACACTTACATATGTACTCCGCAATCCACCATACGGTGCGTGGTGGAGGGTACCTCATACCACAACTAGCATCTTCTCTCCCTGTTCCACTCCCAAACAGAACGAGGGAAAAATGACTGCCTATATGCCACTGTACAATCCCTAATCTCTCTTATCTTTGTGGTATTTATGTGAAATATAAGTTGGCGGCAGTAAAATTATACTGTAGTCAGCCTCAAATGCTGGTTCTCTAAATTTCCTCAGTAGTGATTCACGAAAGGAATGCCTCCTTTCCTCTAGAGACTCCCACCCGATTTCCTGAAGCATTTCCGTAACACTTGCGTGATGATCAAACCCACCAGTAATAAATCTAGCAGCCTGCCTCTGAATTGCTACTATGTCCTCCCTCAATCCGACCTGATAGGGGTTCCAAATGCTTGAGCAGTACTCAAGAATAGGTCGTATTAGTGTTTTATAAGCGGTCTCCTTTACAGATGAACCACATCTTCCCAAAATTCTACTAATGAACCGAAGACTACTATCCGCCTTCCCCACAACTGCCATTACACGCTTGTCCCAATTCATATTGCTCTGCAATGTATACCCAAATGTGTCAAGTGCTACACTACTAATGGAGCATTCAGACATTACAGGATTCTTTTTCCTATTCATCTGCATTAATTTACACTTATCTATATTTAGAGTTAGCTGCCATTCTTTACACCAATCACAAATCCTGTCCAAGTCATCTTGTATCCTTCTACAATCCAATGTATTTCCACCACTAGTGGATTTCCTAACTATCTGTTGTAGGTAGTTTTTAGAGAAGGCGTTTAGATGTAGATGTAGTAATGGTTCACAGTATGTCTTATCAGGCCCAGCACTAACAAAACTGTAATTTTCCCAATTAATTGTTGGGCAATTAAAGTCTCCATCGATGATTACAGTATGATTGGGGAAGTTAATATACAAGTGAATGAGGTTTTTTCTAAGGTTTTCAGTTTCATCGGGAGACAAGTCTGGTGGGCGATAGAAGGATCCAATTATTTTATGCCCACATCCGATAATGTTTCTTTTCCAAACAATCTCACATGCAGCTTCAATTTCTATCTCAGTGGATTTAACTTTCTTGTCTACTGTGACAAATACATCATCTCCATTTCCCATTTGCTCATCCTTACGATATACAATTCAATTTTACCCAAAAATCTTAGTGATATTAATTTCAGGTTTCAACCAGCTTTCTGTACCTAGTATTCTGTGAGTTTTTCATGAGTGCGTCAAATTCTGGCACTTTGTGGTGAACGCTTCAGCACTTTTCCACTAGGATTTTAAAACGCTCGCCTGTTGGAGGCACTTCTTTCGATCTCACATTGACACTTCTCGGTTTCCTACAGCTAGTGTTATCTGTATTGGATGGAGAGTTGCGTAATATAAGAAACCCTTGTCTGCACCCCATACACAGTTAACTATCCGAGTAGCAGTCTCCGATGTGTAATGCGCACCTGACCCATTTAGGGATTTAGGGGGACCTTACAGTTCTCAACCTTATGGCCCAAGTCCAGGATGTCACACCCTAGCTCGTCACAGAACCTTTGAAGTCACTGGTTCAGTCCTTTCACTCGACTCAGAACGAAAGGGCCACAATCAGTTTTGGGGACAAAGCTGCAACTTGTGAGCTTCATTGAGACCTTACATGCAAGGCCGGCCTTCACAACCTTCTCTGCCAGTTGCTGAAATGTGGACCAAACATTTAGTAATCACATGGGGACTAATTTGTACTGTAAGGAGGATGTTCAAGAGATTACCAGCAAAGCTGTATGACGCCATGTTTGGTTTTAAACAATGGTAGGTCTGAGTACCCTACTCAGAAAGGTTATGGATAACAGTGACAGATGAAGATCTTGAAAAATTTGACCAAGAACTGGAGGATGGTACAGTGTTTAAGTACTCAACTGTGGATTTTATCAGGTCGCGACACAGTTTCTCAACACCCTGGTAAAGCACTGTGGAACACCCATCCACTAAATGGAACATTATAGACAATGTGAGGCCTTTAGCACAGAAGGAAATTTAGTTTTTTTCCATCAGAAATTTCCGGGTCAAGAGATTAGGATGGTAGTTACTGCATGTGCACACTTCAGCAATGTGTGCTGCAAAACATTCAGCAAGGGCATGGTATCAGTACAGATGTCACCACTGCAGGAGATGCCCGAAACTGCTATGGACAGTTGGTGGCCATAAATGTGGTAGAATTTTGACCATACTCGAGATGGTTGGGCATAGGTCTTCAAAGATGTTATGTACAGTTTCCAATATTCCTACTTCCTCTGTCTTATTAAAAACCATGACTCCATTTGAAGTATCTTGAATGTTATTAAACGTTCTGTTGAAGGACAGCACTCATGTTGTTGAAACACCCTTCTTTGCTCTATGACTGCTGCAGCTGTTTCTTCAGACCACCATGGCACAGGTTTCCAGCAGGGGTAACGAAGCCTGAAGAATAGGTTATCATTGCTTCTGCAGAGCATATAATAATGTCAAAGGTATCTCATACCACTTCTTTGATATCTGGCTCTTGATTGGCTTCAAAAGAAGCTTTGGATGTGAAACACAGCCAGCTGGCTTCCAAAAGTGACCGATGCACTTTGTATTCCATTAGTCAGTGGTTTGAGAAAGCAAGAGTGAGACAGAAGGGGTTTCTATTGCAGAGGTTGTCATGGACATTCCACAGGGTAACAGTTCGATGCTTGGGGTACGGACTGTAATGTCTATGACTGAATATTTTTCATGGGCCTTACTGAAAGGTGTTGCAGCTCCAGCAGAATTCTAGTCCTGAAAGTAACTGCTCCTATACTTGGCATCTGCTTGAAGTGTCCTTGTGGGTGCTGAAGTCCCCTAGTAGGAGGAAGGGTGAAGGCACCCATTCCATTAGCTCTACCAGCCTCTAATACGCTATGTGTCTATCTTTGTGTAGATAGATGTTACATACTGTTACCTTAATAGTCAGGTGAAGACAAGCAGTCACAGCTTCTAATGCATTGTTTCGTGGCACCTACTCATTTAAAGTGTCAGAATGTATGAGCACGCAGACCCCTCCAGATGCCTTCTCGATGTTAATTTGATTTTTACAGTAGGGTTTTAGTATTTAACAGTATGGAATTAAGTTTCTGAGAAACTTGTCTCCTGAAATGCCACAATGACTGGAGAGTAAATCAGAGTTAATAGCCACTAACTGACAGAGTTCAGCCAGGTGGCATTGGTAGCCATTATAATCCCATTGAAGCAACATCAGATTGGGATGGGAGTAAGCAGTGAAGCAGAAATGGGAGTATGAATTACTATGTTATTCAGTTGTGTTCCAACTGAATGTGTGTTTCTACATTGACAATATTATGAAAAAGATAGACTGCTGCTCTCACCGTACAAGGTTTGTTCACAAAATTCCAGAACATTCGTAATTTCAGAGCAATGGTGTGTTGGACCGAAATGTGCTTGGCATCTCTGTAAACTCCTATGTTTAATGTGTAACGTCTGCTGATCCGCTCATGTCAGGGATGTCAACGAAAATGTGCGTTCCAATTACAGACAGACAGACAGACTGACTGACAGATATTGCAGAATAGTGTAACATTTCAGCTTGATCACTTAATGAAATCCTGACACAGCATCTTGCAATGCACTGTGTCGCTGCCATGTTCGTCCCACGCCTCGTGAGTCAAGACTAGAAAGACATTTGCCTTGCAATCTGTGAAAAGCTTTTGGATCACACAAATGAGAACGAGATGTTCCTTAAGAGAATCATAATTGGTGAGGAGACATGAGTCTATGGTTATGATGTTGAAACCAAGATTCAATCTTCACAATGGGTCAAGGGAAAGGTTCTCCAAAACCAAAAAATGCTCAACAGGTCAAGTCAAATGCCAATGCATGCTGATAGTTTTCTTTGATTTTGAAGGATTTGTTCATGAATTGGCACCACAGAGAGAAACTGTTAATCAACAGTACTACTGGGATGTGTTGCAATGCTTCTGAGAAGAAATAAGAAGGATATGGGCTGAAATCTGACTAGACAATTCATGGCTCTTGCATCATGATTAAGCACCCGCACATTAATCCCTGTTGGTGTGCGACTATTGAGAGGGGGGGGGGGGGGGGGGGGGAGGAGAAAAAAAAGAAATCACTGTGCTGTCTCATCCTCCATATTCTCCAGACTGGCCCCTGTGGACTTTTTTTTATTTCCGTTATTTCCGAAGTTGAAAACCCTATTGAAAAGACAAAGATTTGCAGTGATAAACGAGATAAAAGAAACTTTCGTGGACTGCACTTCACGTGATTTAGTAAGAGATGTACCAAGACCGCTTCCGGAAGTAGAAACGGTGTTGGGAGGAGTATCAATTGCAGCGGAGAGTATTTTGAAGGAGACCATACACATTGCAGAAAAATTTTGTGGACAAAATTCTAGAATTTTTTGAACAGACCTTACATAGTGGAGATGCTGAGTCACTGACAGCCACAACAGAAAGACTGCCAAACGAGTATGCTTTTGGCCAAAAGGCCTTTTTCTGGATTAGACAAAAACACACACACACACACACACACACACACACACACACACACACACACACACACACACACACACACACGACCTTCGGCAGCCAGACTAGAACTGACAGATGACACAGAGGAAATCCAAATAACAACAGTGGAGGCAGACAAACATTTGTGCCTTGTGTGGGGATAATGCCATTGGACAGAGAAAGACAAGAACATGGTTTTTTCATTTTAAAGGGGATCGTTTTGACATTAGTGACTCCACATTCAGGAAGACCTTTAGAGTTGGATGAAGATCATTCGAACACATTAATCCAAAATGATCGACGTCAGCACACCAAGAACTGGCAATTGTAATCAACTGTGATCATTCTACCATTGTGCACCATTTGCACGTAATGTGGAAAGTAAAAAAATTGTGGGTATCACATGCTCTAAGCCAAAAATCACCAATATCAGTGGGTCACCATACATGTATTTCTGCTTGTTCATCATCAATTGGCTTGTGAACAACACTGACCATTCCTATCCTGTGCCATTAATGGTGGCAATAAATGGGCTCTTTATGCTAACATAAGAGAAAGAATAGAATGGCTAAGCACAAACAGAGCAGCAACTGCCAGTATGAAGAGCTGCACACATCCACAAAAGGTAATGTTATGCATCTAATGGAACACCAACGGTGTGGTGTACTTGCAATTGCATCACCAAGCTGTAACCATCACTGCTGACATTTACTGTCAACAACGGACACATACTGCAGACGAAATCCAAGAACAATGACCAGGAAGACTGCGCTACGTAATGCTGCTCCACGATAACACCTGCACACATTCTGCAAGACTGTCAAAAAAACACTACACAGCAGCTGGATTGGGAACTCATTCTGCACTCACCTTATTCACCTGATCTTTCACCCTCAGACTTTCAGCTTTTACCCTCTCTATTGAATAATCGTCAAGGAACTTCCTTTCTGGATCAAATTGTGCTCCAAACTTGTCTTGGTGAGTCCTTTGCATCGCAACCATGTGATTTCTACAGTTGTGGAATCAAAAAGTTACCCCAGCCAGACTCAGTCCAGCCTAAGTAGCCAGAGAATATGATCATGCGTGTGTGAGTTGTGTGTGCGCATGTCTGCATCTTGTCTATTTCTGATGGAGGCCTAGTTGTCCAAAAGCTCACTTTCTGACAGTCATTTTGTTTTGACTATCAGTGACTCATCATCTACGTTATATGGTGAGTAGCCAATATCCTTTTCCTAATAATGTTACATTCCATCCTGGATTTTCCAGTACATGTAAAGCTCAAAAGTTCAGCACGTAGCCATATTCCATGTTTACAAATTAATATGTAATTTGAATGTAAAATGATTTGTTCCGCATCATAATGATTTAATGTGCAAAATTATCCATGGAACACAAAACTAACTAACAATATACTGACAACTGTAAATGCATTTCAAATTTCTTTTCTAAGTGCAATTATTTTTAAAAGCTTTTTACAATGACATTCAAATTTTGTAGATACTTGAGTAGTAGAAAATCTCTGGATGTGGCCTGTATTCAATACACTCACTGCATCTGAGTTTTAATGAAGCTTTTCTATGAAGAGATATTTTCCTTTCATCCAATCCCTTTCTTCTGCATTCTGCTGTGACGTTCTCCATTAAAGCACTGTCTTCTAAAGCTCTATGCTGCTACTCCACCCCAATTGTGAATATTTAATTATTAAATATTTGCTTCCAGATTCTTAGGCAAACCCCCAATATAGTCGTAGGCTACCAAACTGCAGGTTTCAGAAAACATCTGATCATTTTGTGACACCACAATGGTGCATGCCAAATGATTACACTAGGGGGGGGATTGCAGTTACTGAATAAACTGGGAATATAAGAGTAGCGACTTGGTTCCATCAGTCAACTCATCTGAATCCATCATACCCATACCAATGTTTCCACAGTCTCTCTAGATGGAAGACTGCTCCCAGTACACAATCAGCATTTGCTGTTGACCTCAATTTAATATATGTTTTCACAGTTCTGTTATCAAACAATATCTTCTTAGGTAGGCCACTGGATTCCCTGTTTTCTTGGCACAACAGTTTGATAACACAACTTTCAATTGTCAGCAGTAGCAGCACCCAGGAAACTCGGTATCTCTTTGAGGCACACCTCCCTTTCTTTAGTGTAAAAGAAGAGATCATCAACGCAAATACAGGGAGTAGGAGCTCCTTGGAGGATTCGGTGCTGCCAGGGACTATCTGATGAGCACAATGGATTACTAAATCTGTTATGCCCAACTGAGCGATTTACTTAGGTAGCACTTCTTTTCCTTCTAATATCTATAATATTTCAGTTCCCTGTACTCCACAAAATATTGTCCCTTTACCTTTTGTTTCCAAGTGAAACTATTTCTTTAGAATTAGCTCTCATCTTTGAGACACAGTTTGCCAACAGCTCTGTAATATATATCCATAATTACAAACTTTACAATTAATGTATTATCCCTTCTGAATCCTTTCCTGTGCTATATCACTTCTATTCCCTGAGCATATTTATAGCGTGTCTCTATTTTTGCCTGATCAATCCCTTGCTGTAAAGAGGGCATTCCTGGCATAGAGAAATCTCCTGGTTTCAAACATAAGCCTTAGTTTAAGGAAAAAAATTCTGGGGATGGTAGTCAATTGTGGACAGTGGGAAACCAGCACTTAAAGCATGAGAGATGTGGTCCTACAAAAGAATGTTGAAAATTAAGTGAGCTGATAATATAAAAAACGAGCAGAAGAAAGGAACATAGGAGGAGGAGGAGAAAAAGAAATATATTCAGACATCAGAGAATAACCTCCTTGGCACTAGAGGAAGCTGTAGAGGGTAAAAACTGCATGGGAAGACAGAAATTGGAATACATCCAATAAATAATTGATGATTCAGGGTGCACATGATACTCAGATGAAGAGGTTGGCACAGGAGAGGAATTTGTGGTGGGTCACATCAAACAAGTCAGGTGACTTGAAACAGAAACACCCTTCCTGCAGATGAACAACTTTTCTGAAAAATTAAAAATGAAAAGTTTAACCCTGTATTTAAAATTGCTTATCTGTTACTCTTATTCCATCTGATCCTGCTTTGGTGGCTGATACAAATACTATTAGTCAAGAATCTTGTTAGGATACGTTTGGCCATATATGATGATGACAACAGTCAGACATTGGAGGTTGCCTGCCACAATTAGGCACAATACCACCCAATACACTGAGTCTAAATTAGGGGTTTAGGGGCAAGCAGAGAATCTGATACTGGGTGTCAGCTTTGACTTGCAATGAATATTGCGTATGATGTCACATATGCACAGTGTATGCCAAAATTGGTGTGTGAGAAGAATGCATTTAGAAAGCAAATATTTTGTCCAAGGTGGAGCTCTCCTCTTAAGAAACCCAAATTTTCATCATAAATGACGTATAGAAGAGCTGTAGAGAATTCAGATGATCTGACAAAATTACAATCACAAAGAATGAAACCCTATTGGTTGGATCACAAGAACTGAACAGTACAACCTTCGAAGAAGACAAAGTTAAACGACTAATGGATCAATAGAGTTAAGTGTAACTGAACAATGTTTTATTTTTTGTCTTTTTTTGCACAATGGAATTTTTGTAGCTACATATACTTTTAAGATATGTTGATTCAGATTTAATAATACCAGATGCATGTTTATAATTGCCTGTTATTTTGTTTCTCTACTAATATTATTGTTTTACTGTTAGAAGACACCATGAAATTAATTTTAGTTACACAGATTAAGAGACTACATAGGTACCAGCACTTTATTTACCTGCAGTTAACATTATTTCATTGCTAGTAGGTATCGTGGAGTTCATTGTAACTATATAGGTTAACTTCTGGAAGATTTACATAGTGAGAGGTTAATGGATTTTTCTAATTTTTTGGTCTTTGTTTATATATGGGAGAGGGGTTGTCCCTGCACAAAACCCTCAAATTCATGCAGCTGTTCCAGTAGTTGCATATTGATTATTTTGAAAATATTTTAATGATAAAATTGGTGTTTGTTTATTACTGCTGCACGAATCCCTTCATAGCTGCTGCAATGTATTTATGACAAGTTGCTCAAGTCAGTCACTTTGATAATGTCGGGGTCATGGCTGAATTATTATACTGAACAATTCAGCATTTCTTAAATCAGTGTTAACGATCCTTGACAACTACAGTATAAGTAGTTTCATCTCTTCACACGAGTGCATTCACCCAGATTTAAGTACGAACTTAGATATACAAAGCTTGTCAACCTGAACTACAAATATTCAATTGCTTACAAAAAGACACGAGTTCTTATAAAAAATATGTTCACCAAATGTATGTACTTCCAATACTCTCAAGATGTGATTTGTAAAAGGAGAACATGATTAGGGGGGAAAAGAATTAACGGGCAAAGAGCACACACCACAATTTAATCATTGCAAATGATTTATTTAAATATCTGAAAGGAGGTTGTGTGCATGGAAAAGGCATGGAAATGCTAAGTTTCAAGTAGATTACATAATAGTAACTGATTCAGAAACCATATTTTACACTGCAAAAAGTTTCCTGATTCACATGTAGACTTCAACCAAAACTTATTGGTTTTTAAAAGCAGATTAAAGCTCACAAAATTGTGCACCAGTAGGAAATTAATGAAGTGGGACCAGGATAAAATTTAACAACCAGACATTATTGATAGTTTCAAAAGGAACATTAGACAATTACCAACAGAAACAGCACAGCAGAAAGAAATGAAACAGAAGAGGAGTAAATAGTTTAAGAGCTGAAGACAACTGAAACAACTAGGCACATAGAAAGTATGAACCCTTGCATAACACAAGAGACAATTACATTGATGAAAGGAGAAAACTTAAAAATCCAACAAATGAAGAAGACAAAAATAGAGTACAATGCAAATTTGCAAAACAGAAGCAGGAGAATTTAAACAGAAGTGAACATGTACAATCAGCAGTATAGACAAGAAGAAGAGAGAAGGTTTTTGCAATGTGCTCCTGCACGAGAATGATGAAGGATTGATGGGCATATAGCTAGTTAACAGGTTATACACAAAAGATTTTGGGAGAACAGAACTTTATGGCACAACTACACATGGCCTACACTTGAATAAGAAAGAGACAGATTTAGGTTAGAATCAGTATTCACATACTCTGTAATGAAAGAAGTTAAAGTTACACAATAGTCACACAAAATGATTAAGAATGCACAGAAAAATAAGGTTAGCTTATTTCATCATAATATTAGAGGCGAGGGTAATAAAGCAGAAGAACTGCTTGTTTGTTTAGAAAATTCAGAGAACTCTTGAAAGAGGGACCTCATTTGCCTATCTGAATACCACATAACCACAGGGTTCAAGAAGCTAAAGACAGAAAATAATACACTCTAGCATCTTAATCACGTAGAAATAATATGGGAAAAGGAGGAGTTGGTGTATATATTAAGACAGAACACAACTTCAGAAACACTGAGGCAGGTAGATTTTGTAGCCATCAACACACAGAATTAATGGTTTGTGAATTAATACTGAAAAGTATTTCAGTTTTAATTGCAACTGTATATAGAGGCCCACTAGGAAAATTTGAACTGATTATACAAAATTTAGATTATCTACTACTGCACTATCTGTCAGACAGCAGGAAACTGTTCAATGTCAATTTTCTAAAGAGTTACAATGGGAAAAACAATCTGGAAACTTTATTCAATTTAACATCAATAATTAACTTCCCAACAAGGAAAAAACAGACAGCAGAACCCTAATAGATAACGTTTCCTTTGATGAGGTTCATAGCCAGGAAATAACTGTAATCCACTTACAAATGCTTTCACTGACCTTGTTGCACAGTTAAGGTAAATGAGATAGTGCCCTATAGTATAGATACACCTCAGTGGAAATATGGAGAATTAGTGACTCCAGAACAAATGTTTTTAAGAATAGTTAACAAGAGGCAATCTAGAATGAAATTTATAACGAACCAAACACTGTCTTAAAATTTAATTTATGCCATCAAAAATTCAGGTCATAATTTGAAATAGCTTCCTACACAACATAATCACAAAGGCCACTAAAAGTCCATGTAAAAAAACATGGATCAGATGAGGAATTAAAATATAAGCGAAGATCCTGCAGTAGCTGCAATCTACAAAAATTATTCAAAATCATTAAGAAGAGTTATTAATACATCAAACAACATGCACATTATGTCAAAAGTCACGTACATTATGTCAAAAATCAGTTAATTCCAACAACAGACTTAAGGCTATATGGAATGTAGTGAAATGAGAGACAGGACAACCGAGCAAAGAAAAAGAAAATATCCCTATTAATTTAAATGGAAGAGTTACAGATGATGAGTTACAGGCAGCAAATGTGTATAACAACAAGTTGTTAAATAGAACAAAATACAGGGACAAACAGTTCCAGAAAAAAGGCAACTCCCATAAAATTTAATGACATGAATTTATCACAAACTTCTACCTCTGAAATTAAGAAAATTATATGTTGCCTCAAAAATTAAAGCTCATAAGAATTTGATTGTGCCTCCAGCAGAGTACAAAAGGTTTGTTCCCATTTAATAAGCCCTGTCTTAGCTGAAATGCATAACTTCTTTGAAGCAATTTTCTGAGATATTAAAATCTGTCATCATTAATCCCCTCCACAAGAAAGGTGATAGCCAAAGACGTCAATAACCACCAACCCGTTTCAACACTAACATTATTTTCCAAAATTTTTGAGAATGTGATGCAATCTAGAATAGTTTCCAGCTAAGGAACAATAATATCCTTAGTAAATCACAGTTCATATTTCAAAAAGTTTGCTTGGCTGAGAATGTCATTTACACATTCACTCAACATGTCTTGCAAGCATTAAGCAACAATATAGCACAGGTTGATATTTTCAGTGACCTATCTAAGGCATATGACTCTCTGAAATACAATATCCTCCTATACAAACAGAGATTTTATGGAACTGGTGGTATAGTGAACCAGTGGACTGTGGCATATCTAACCAAAACAATGCAGAAAGTTTTATTCAGTAATTCTCCAAAGTAATCTCGGGAGATGCCTCTGATTGGAATATATCACAAAGTTCCCTCAGGCTCAATCTTCGATCCATCATTGTTCCTCATATATGTAAATAATCTTCCATTTAATACAAAAGAAGAATTAGTTCCTTTTGCAGATGACACTTGTATTGTAATCAATCGACACTAATATTGTAGTCAATCCAAGCACACCAACAGAAACAAAAGACATCATAAAGTTCTAAAAAGTATCAGTGACTGTTTTTTGCGAATAACCTCACTCTCACTTTTAAAAAGATGAAACAAAATCAGTTTCATACATTTTGAGGTACTGCACCAATGATAAGAACACACAGTGAGGGAAAAATAAATAGGGTGGCCTACCTTTTGGAACTCTTAAAACAATTTAGTTCAGCCATATTTGCACTCAGCATCATTGCAAATATTGGTGAGAGACAAATTCGTAGGCTGACATAATTTGCATATTTGCATTCAATGAGGTCATATGGGTAATGTTCAGGGGCAACTCATCCTTAACACAAAAAGTCTTCATTGCTCAAAAATGTGCTATAAGAATAATACATGGTGATCACTGACAATCATCTTGGAGACATTTGTGTAAGGAGTTTGGCATTCTGACCACTGCTTCACAGTATATTTATTCTCTCAAGAAGTTTGTTGTAAATAATCCACTGCAGTTAAAAAGGAACAATGATGTACATGATTAAAATACCAGAAGGAAAAGTTACATTCATTACTCTACATTCATGTTGTCTTTAGCCCACAAAGGGGTGCACAACGCTGGGGGGAAAAAAAATCCGTCACTTACCCTGTGATATAAAATGTCTGAAAGGCAGCAAAATTAAGTTTATAAACAAACTCAAACATTTTCTCTTTGACAGCTCTCCCTGTTTTATAGAAAAATGTGTCAATGGAAGTGATTCCACCTGTCTGCTTTTATCATTGACATCATTACGACATGGTGTTTATGAGTTGGTTGTGTTTGTAGATGTCGTCTTTTTTTTTTTCATGGTGTCTTCTTGTTTTCTTCATGATGTCCTCTGGGAGTGTGTGTGTGTGTATGTGATGAGTATAATGTGTTGTATTGTGTTTATTTGAGCCTTTGTGTTGGATTTTTGAAGCCATTGGTGGCAGTGTTTGTAATTTCACATGTAAGGTGTGGACGCTTTTTCAATGAGTTTGGCATTTTCGTTATGTGTTATTGGTTTGTTGTTTGTAGTGTGGTAAGATGTTTAATGCGTTATGTTTGCGGGGGGGGGGGCTGGTCTATCTAATCTGCAGTGCCGAAATTTGCTGGTGGTAAGTATTTTTTTTTTTTGCCTATTCTTCAAGTTGTGATGTTTTGTGTATTTATGGTGTATTGACTGTTTTAATTTATGTAGGGATGTTTGATTTGTGGATTTTTGAGGTTGCAGTTTTGGTTTTATTTTTCAGAGTTGCACGTGTTGGTTTTTTGGCATCAATAGTTGTGCTTGACATATATAGGTCACCAGAAATGACCAATTTTCATAGTTGTAGATATTGGTGTTCTGCTATAGTTGTGTGTGGTTGACCTATGTAAGTCAAGGGAAGTGTCCAATTCCAGCAGATTTTGTTGGTGTAGCGGACTGCTGAAATTTTTTTTTCCTTCTTTTGTTCGTAATTTTGTGTCTTGGGATCATTGTGTTCTTTTTTTATTTTATTTATATTATATTTAACTTGTACTCACCCCAAAACCCCCAATTTCTCACGGTTGTCCCGTTATTTTGATTGCATTTTTGGAGAGAGATGTTATTGTCTTATTTATAGAGACGCTTAGAATAGCCATTTCCACCATATTGATGATGACATGGGTCAAAGCAGATGGATGGAATCAGACACTTCTGTAATCCCAGAAAAATCTGTTACTGTAATACATACAAGGCGGTGTACAGGAATGACTGACACACATCTGTATATTTAATAATAATGCTGAGAAACAAGGGATAGTAAATCTGATAATGGAGAGAAGTGTGGGGGATAAAACTGATACATGCAGACCAAGGACTAAGTACATCCGGCAGGTTCAAGTGGATGTTGGTTGCAGTAGTTATGCTGAGCTGAAGGGACTTGTGTGACATGGAGAGCTGCATCAAATCAGTCTTTTGACTGAAGACAACAACAAAAAATATGCATAAACTACTTACAATGGTTTCCGCCATAGTGACTTTCACAAACTATTAACTGGCTAAAATTTTCATAGTGATCGCTAATTTGTGTGGTGTTGCATGTATACTGGCAATGTGACATGGCAACCAGAAAGCCAATAACTCATTGGTTTTTCGGCTGCGTAATAAACAAGTAATAATAATGTTGCAGTAGCACCTACAACTTGCTAACTGTTCTAATTTAGAAAATGCACCACAGCTTGAGAAAGATAATAGCCTGTGAAGGTTAGTTTACACTCTTCATTAGCAGACACATTGCTGTTTGCTCTATCTCACTGATTCCTTTAAACTACCTATCAATAGGGCATATTGCATCCGCTGTACATAAAATATGTGAGTAACATTATGCCCTTCTCCCCTTGTTACTTTAGTTATTTACAATTAAAAGTACATCAAATATGGAGTGAATGTTGGCAATGATGAATTCTGTCTGAAACTTGAAACAGCTGAACCAATCACTAAGTAGGTTTCACATGAACCCATGTTAAATGTCACAATGACAAATCTACTGACTTTGCTACAGATCACACCAGGGAAGTGGAGGGGAGGAAGGGAAACCCCTTCACATACAAGAACTACAAAGCAGGAGTTGGTATCTTCAGTCGTAAGTTACATAAGGTAACATCACAATCACATATGCTATTTTAATCACATTTGAAACATATTTAACAAAGGAAATTGTTAATTTTCATGTATTTTACACAACCTACTACACTTACTAACACAATTGTTCTATTTTCAATGACAGCAAGCCTCAATTGGAGCAATTAGAATTACATAAGAAACTTAACGCCACTTGCAGTCTGCCAATTACAGAAATAGTTTATTTGTTTTATTGTCAATTAAAAGTTTTGTCTGAAGCAACTTACCCTCTGCAGCTGTCCTTCAGGTGTATGTGGAGTTGAAATACTGTTTCTTGAAAACTCAGATGTCAAATTATCTGAAGCTTCTGTATCATTATGCCTACCACTGTGAATAGGACCATCAGAAAGAAAGTCTGGTAAACTTTTAGATACACCCACTTCAGCAACTGATGCACCATTTCTAGTAGATAATGAATCTGCTGCTACAGATGAATCGCCACTTGCTTCTCCAACGAGAGGTAAATCAAATGGTAACACACCACCAGGAACTAGGGGTCGACTTGTGCCATTCACTGAATTCCGGCTAAAATTGGGCAAATCTAGAGGCACCGTACAAATTCTGGATTTTGCCTGTTCTGGTATACCAGTCAGGTCACACTGAATGTCTGACACCAAACTGGATTCATTAGTCTTTGGTTCTTCCCATTCTCTCTGTTCTCTGCCTGCACTATCAGATATTATTGACTCTCTTGGTGAAGTATTCTTGAATGTAAAATCTGGAAAGCTCTCTAGATTAGCAGTAATGTGTGGTGAACTTATGTTACTGCTGTGGTTAAGATAACATTGCTCCATGATCAAATGATCCTGAACAAAGTCAGGTAAAACTGATGACAGCTCAGGATTACCAACGCTTCTTGATGACGCATTTCTATTATACGATATTGAATCTCTTTCTGTCGAAACCCCCTCTTGGCCTCTATCTTCAAAGTTATTTGGTGGAGTTGTTCTATAAATCTTCGGTCTAGCTCCTGTGTTCTGGTAACTGGTACTTCCGCTGTCTCTTTTCAAGAAGTGCTTGAACGAAAATGGATTTTCCTCTCTCTTTGGCGTGTCGCTAGAACCTGAAAGCATTTAGAACGGTATATTAATACAATACTAAACCTTCGTGGGGGTTCCTAATAAAGATTAGACAGCTCCTGTCTTAAGCTTTTCATTATTTCTTAACACACTCTTCACTAAACTAAATGTTTGTGGAGTGGTTAAAACATTGCGCGATATTGGTGATTAATTCGGAAACAAAATAAAATAAATCTTGGTGATAGAAGACACACTCAACCTGTTGTGGATGAATGATGTTCTGTCCCTCGAACTTGTTCCGAAACAGCTCTTTTGTCGACTTTATGTTCGTTACCTAAACCTAGGTCTAGTTTAATAGGATTCTCTTCTTCTTCACTTTCCACCTCTCCTTCGATTTCTCCATTCTTACGAGGCAGATTGCTATGGGGAAACGGCTTTTCGTTCTCCCCATTTCCTTCCGCCATAATAACTTGTATTGCGGCCCGTTTCGTGCTTATTTCTGACGCCCTGCGACATTCATCTGTTCTGACCGCGCGGAAATATTAACAGTTCACGCGACGAAAACATGTACGTAAGTCCCTTTTATATGAATTTTAGTTTTTTGTGACGGCCTTTCAATATCCAGGCCATACCTTACCCAGAGCTCAAATCCTTGTCTACTTTATTATTTAGATCAGAAGATCAAAATTCGATTGTCTGGCATTCCTATACTGTACTTTACGTCCGTCTTTCATCATTTTTGTACGACATACAGTTTACATTTTCGCGGAAAATGTACGAAAGTGTTGCTCATTTCAGTTATTCATAACCTGCATAATTTTCGCTTTCATGTCTTATAACGGATAATGCACTAAAATTCTTAAGAACGTATAAGATTGATGATGTACACACAAACAGGCACACATAGACTACAAAGCCAAACAGGGAAAGAAACTGTAACATTGCTATCAAAAGTAAATTAACGATCATCACGTAAATACCATCATTATTAAAGGACAAAACGAAGCATATGCAACTGTATCTGACACGTAATAGTCGCAGGTAATGTGGATAGAAAATTTCGTCTTTAAACACCGGAAAATCGCCCAATACAAAGAACAGCAAATGCAGAAACTTACCAACAAAATATTATTTCACAAAATATGACTCGTCAGCAAATCACAATATTTTATTTTTATTTGTTTCTTAGATCGCCTTCATACGTGTCTTCTACATACGGTACGGGAAAAGGAAGAGTTGTTTTTAACGCTCCGTTGACGTTGATGTCATCAACGTCAGACTATAAGCACGAAAAAGACCACCACATTCCAGTCGCTGCCCGTTTAAACTAAGAGCGCTTTGTAAGGAGCAGTTCTCACTGCCACGATGTGATACGCGATACGACACGTTGCAACAAAAGTTTCGCGACGTGACGGTTATCCGCACGGCACTAGCGTATCCACGGTAGCACTGCGACGAGCAAGTCTCAGCAAGCGGCAATACTAATCACGCATATGGCGCGTCGCTGGCAACTTAGTCACAGACAATTTGCAAATATATTACGTACTAGCGCCCGCTGCTTCGCTCGCGTAGACTGTATGACTTGCAGAGATGTTTTATTATAGTTTAACAGATTTTTTATATTGTTAACTAACTGCAACACCTTCCAAGCTTTTCACGCTAATGAAGGCCATATAAGCATAGTCTTTCCCGAATGCACTTCTGACCACAAAGTGACTCAGCTAGCTAAAGTCCACAGTTATTGTTAATCATGCCTTTTGCGTTCTTGCGGTGATATTTCTTTGTCTGTACCCGAGAAGTGAAATAAAAATTTTCATAAATTTAGCTTAATTTTTTTTTAATATAACGAAATATATTCTTAAAAATTTTCATCCACTATTGCACATCTTAGGGATTGAATTTCCAGAAACACTGAAAAAAGAATTTTTCTATTTCTAACCGAGAAGTCAAATACCAATTGTCATAGATGTAGTCTTAAAAATCCTTTAGTAGTTCTTTAATAATTATTTATTTTCCAAAAAATCTTTCACCCACTATTTTATCCCCCTAGTGGTTGAATTTCAAAAAAAATGCTATCTATTTTTTATTTCTGACTGAGAAACCAAATTTAAAATATTCATAAATTTAACTTTATAAATGGTTTCATAATAAAATATTTTCATAAAATATCTCATTCCCCATTTCGTCTCCTTACGTGTTCACTTTTGAAAGACAATGAAAACGTATTTTTTTATTTGTAACCGAGAAGTCAAATGCCATTGTTCATAGATGCAGCTTTAAAAATACTATAGTAGTTCTTCAATAATGATATATTAAAAAAAGCGTTCACCTACTATTTCACCCTCATAGGATTAAATTTCCAGAAATGCTGTAACACGTATTACTTATTTCTAACTGAGAAATCGAATTTTCGTAGGCCTAGATTCAAAACTGCCCTAATAACAATGTTTAAAAAAAAAAAAATAACGTTCATCCACTAACTATTTCAACCACTTAGAGTTGTAATTTCGAAAATTTTCTTCTTAAACGACACCTACAGTATAATTTATTTATTTATTTCATTCGAGTTCTGTAGACCCATTACCGATAAATCGCTTGGATGTAGAACGTGTCATTTACGTAGATTTGAGACATTTGTTTATAATAATAGTTTGTACAATGAATAATATATTACATAGAAAAAATGTTTACAGTAATTGATTTTTGTACAAAGTTACAAATTACATTGAACAGACTTACACTAGATCAAAATCAGTTCACATATTCTCATACATAAATTCGTCCAGTGAGTAAATGGTTTTACTTAGAACTTATTGTTTAAGTCGATCTTTAAAAGTAGGCGGATCAGTAACTGAAATTTTTATTATCTGAGAGAGAGCATTAAATATTTTTGTACTAGAGTAGTGTACTCCTTTTTGTACCATACTTAGATTCTTTTGTTCAAGATGTAGATCATTTTTTACCCTAGTGTCATAGTTATGATACATGCTGTTCATTTCAAAAAGGGAATGGTTTCTACACAAGAAACACACGAGAGAAAAAAATATACTGTGATACTGTTGTCAGTATCCTCAGCTCTTGGAACAGTTTCCTGACACCACACAGCATCCTAATGACTCTTTTCTGGGCTATCAGGATTTTGTTTGCCATTGGCTAGTTTCCCCAGAATATAATTCCACAAAACGGGGATAATGGAATGTAGTCGAATTAAGTCGGGTGATGCTGAGGGAATTAGATTAGGAAATGAGACACTTAAAGTAGTAAAGGAGTTTTGCTATTTGGGGAGCAAAATAACTGATGATGGTCGAAGTAGAGAGGATATAAAATGTAGACTGGCAATGGCAAGGAAAGCGTTTCTGAAGAAGATAAATTTGTTAACGTCGAGTATAGATTTAAGTGTCAGGAAGTCATTTCTAAAAGTATTTGTATGGAGTGTAGCCATGTATGGAAGTGAGTCATGGACGATAAATAGTTTGGACAAGAAGAGAATAGAAGATTTCGAAATGTGGTGCTACAGAAGAATGCTGAAGATCAGATGGGTAGATCACATAACTAATGAGGAAGTATTGAATCGGATTGGGGAGAAGAGAAGTTTGTGGCACAACTTGACCAGAAGAAGGGATCGGTTGGTAGGACATGTTCTGAGGCATCAAGGGATCACCATTTTCGTATTGGAGGGCAGCGTGGAGGGTAAAAATTGTAAAGGGAGACCAAGAGATGAATACACAAAACAGGTTCAGAAGGATGAAGGTTGCGGTAGGTACTGGGAGATGAAGAAGCTTGCACAGGATAGAGTAGCATGGAGAGCTGCATCAAACCAGTTTCAGGACTGAAGACAACAACAACAACAACAAGGTCATCTGAAGATCAGTATCACTTGCAAAGCGATTTAGAAAATTGCTGTATGGTATGGCAGGTGGCAGTTGACGCTAAATAACGAAAAGTGTGAGGTGATCCACATGAGTTCCAAAAGAAATCCGTTGGACTTCGATTACTCGATAAATAGTACAGTTCTAAAGGCTGTCAATTCAACAAAGTACCTGGGTGTTAAAATTACGAACAACTTCAGTTGGAAAGACCACATAGATAATATTGTGGGGAAGGCGAGCGAAAGGTTGCGTTTCATTGGCAGGACACTTAGAAGATGCAACAAGCCCACTAAAGAGACAGCTTACACTACACTCGTTCGTCCTCTGTTAGAATATTGCCGCGCGGTGTTGGATCCTTACCAGATGGGATTGACGGAGGACATCGAAAGGGTGTGCAAAAACGGCAGCTCGTTTTGTATTATCACGTAATAGGGGAGAGAGTGTGGCAGATATGACACGCGAGTTGGGATGGAAGTCATTAAAGCAAAGACGTTTTTCGTCGCGGCGAGATCTATTTACAAAATTTCAGTCACTAACTTCCTCTTCCGAATGCGAAAATATTTAGTTGAGGTCAACCTACATAGGTAGGAATGAACATCAAAATAAAATAAGAGTAATCATAGCTCGAACAGAAAGGTTTACGTGTTCGTTTTTCCCGCGCGCTCTACGGGTGTGGAATGGTAGAGAGATAGTATGATTGTGGTTCGATGAACCCTCTGCCAAGCACTTAAATGTGAATTGCAGAGTAATCATGTAGATGTAGATGTAGATGAAGGAATATATAAGGACCAGTTTAGATCGCTATTAACAAGTAGACCCAGGAACTTTGTTCACACCTGCTCGATATGTTAGCTGCATCTGGCACGCAGCATTGTATGACCTAATATGCACCCGATATAACTGACCAGCGACTAAATTTTTAACCGCAAACTTTTCAAAATATGCGCTGTGTTTTACTTAATTTCGAAGTAACTGCAGACGACAGCGAAAAGAAAGCCGGTTAATTATCAAGCTGTGATATTAGATTCAAATGGTTCTAATGGCTCTGAGCACTATGGGACTTAACTTCTGAGGTCATCAGTCCCCTAGAACTTAGAACTACTTAAACCTAACTAACACATCCATGCCCGAGGCATGATTCGAACCTGCGACCGTAACGGTCACACGGTTCCAGACTGTAGCGCCTAGAACCGCTCGGCCACCCCGGCCGGCGTGATACCAGATTCTAAGATGTGAAAAATTGTCTTATTTTATGGAATAGTTTCATCAAGATCGAATGAGAAAGAGTGCAGAGTGGAGAACATGCTTAAATGCCAAAACTGATATTTCAATGTTTTTACATAAGCACTAAAGGTTTTATTGATAAACTAACTACAGAGGCGGATGTAGCATTGCTTCATTTACATAAAACAATTTTCTTTAGGCACATTAGATGACCTGAAGTTTCTCTCCAAGTGTATCGTACGATACAGCTGCATGGAACAGTGTCGGATTGACCGAGGTAACGCAGTGGTTAGCACACTGGACTCGCTTTCGGGATAACGACGGTTCAAACCCGCGTCTGGCCAACCTGATTTAGGTTTTCTGTGATTTCCCTAAATTGCTTCAGGCAAATGCAGGGATGGTTCCTTTGATAGGCCACGGCCGACTTCCTTCCCCATCCTTCCCTAAGCCGATGGCGCCGATGACCTCCATGTTTGGTCTCCTCCCCCAAATTAAACAACCAACCAATCAGACAATGGGCGCTTGAAGAGTCCCCAAGCATATACCACGCGATTATTACTTCAAGGTGCAGCGCATTTTTTCGGAGCAGTGACAGCTTAAGTCAATCATTCAGTTCCCATTATAGCACCTAAACGGAAGATAACAGAGAAAGGTCGAAATACTGAATTCGGTCTTCCGAAATTGTTTCACCGCGGAAGATCGTGATACGGCCTGTGACGACAATCATCGTACGAACGTCCAAATGGCAGACACTGAGATAACCACTCACGGAATAGGAAAGCAATTACAATCGCTTAGTAGTGGAAATGCATCAGAACCAGATGATATAGCTGCAAGATTCAACAAAGATTATGTGGAAGAACTTGCTCCGCTTCTAGCAACAATTTATCGTAGTTCGCTGGAGCAACGAAGGGTACCTACTGTCTGGAAAAAAGCGCAGATCATTCGGAAAAGACGGGCAAGTCATTCTCGTTTTCAAGAAGGGTCGTAGGATAGATGTACGTCATTATAGACCTAAATCGTTGGCATCACTCTAGTGTAGAATTATGGAACAAGTTTTATGCTCAAGAATTATGACGTTTTTGGAGAACCAAAATCTCCTCTATAGACTCAATATGGATCCTGCAAATAGAGATACTGGGAAAAACAGCTCGCTCTGTTCCTCTATGAGATCCAAAGCGATTAGACAACGGATCATATTGTATCGGACCAAGTTTGCGGGTGGATTCAACACTTCCTTGTAGATAGGACTCAACACGTCCCTCTTATTGGAGAAAAATTGACAGATGTAAAACTAATTTCTGGACTACCCAAGGGAGCGTGATAGGACCCTTAGTGCTTACAGTATACGTGGTGTGTCTAAAAAGTTCGGTGAATGGTGTCATATTTGAATGGCAACTTGGCGCATGTATGCGTGCATGTGCATCGGTCTTCAGAGATTTGAAGAGAATCGATACATGGCATGCACTGCATGTGACGGGCTGTGTAAACAGACTACGACCAGTTGAACGTAGTTAGTGTCAGAGGAATTGTCACAGTGGAAAGGAGCAATGTGTAAACATCAAGTTCTGCTACAAATTGTGGAAGACTGCCACAGAGATACAAGGAATGTTGGTGCAGGTGTACAGGAGGGAAGCTGTAAGCAGAAATTGAGAGTATTGAGGCAACCTGCATTCTGGGACACTCAGCATTGTTGATAGATACATCCAAGATGGCCGCGAAGACGACATCCAAGGTGGCGACGTGTAGACTTGGCAACAGCGCATGATGTCATCCAAGATGGCGGCCATGACGTCAGCTGATGACGCAAGTACTGTTATCCAAGATGGCGGATATTGGCGGTAAGTTTGAATTTTGGTGCGAAGAAGGTAAATTGGGCTACCTCCTCTAACTTAAATGTCAACATCAAAATGAAGGGAATCAGGGAGGGAGTCAATTTTTTCCCATTGAGGCAGTATTATACTGTATGTCTGTTGAGATACCAGTGATACACGCTAGTAGACTACTGTATTTTATGGTTTTCGGGAGGACAGTGAACCATTCATCTCTAAACTTACTTCCATCTGCATTAAAGGATAACAGAGAATGGATGGGGTGATGAATTGAGATGGAGCTGTAACGAGGTACGATTTAATGGTTGACTGATGCAGTCTAGAGAAGGGGAAGTTGCTGCAGGTTGGTTGTTTTCCGATGTTCTGTCCGGATGCATAGGTTGCGTGACATAGCCTGTGTTCTACTCGTATACAGCCACATTTTATGTATGTGGTTTAAAGCACTGTCTACTTGCGATCATTAATGGTAAACCTGTTGGTCATTGTATCTGATGAAACTTGACACATTCCTTTAAACGAACTTTGATTTATGTGATGCCCCCCATCGCATCTTGGGTGTAAAGTCGAGACTTCAGCGTCATAACTAAGTTAGCGATAGGAGTTTGTGAGGCACTGCAATCCCCGTGTACACGTTTGCCTGATGTGCTGTATACAGAGTTAGTGACGGAGTGACTTGTAATTTTCAGGTCAGATGCTGCTGCTATGCATTTATATGTTTCCTTGTAGGATGTATCTCCCGCTACTATCTATCATTTTATATAGACCTCACGCAGGCATTGTATAATTTCTGAACCATGATCGGATGTGCACAGTGGACACTTTACGTCTCTGCAAAGCTATATTGTGCTTGTATAATGCAGAGCAAGTGTTTTACGGAAGTAGTTTGTTTTTCGTTTTACGATTCGATAACATAGTTTATCGTAGAGAAACGGGAAAGAAGGATGTATGTCATGCGAGTGAAGTATATTTCTCACATGGAATATTAACAACGCTACATTCCATTCGTCTGATAGGTCAGAAACGCATGCGATCTAACATTATAGGCTCTCTTACCAATACCTTCCAGGTACCGATCCTAGACTCTAGAACAATACTTTAGGGTTTATAGCTTGGTTGATTTACGTAAAAATGCGTCGAACTCCATCCGTCTGGAGCTCCATCGCATATAAAAATTAATCTTTTCTTCTTCTTCTTCTTCTTCTTCTTAACTGTCTGCTATTACATAATGGCACTTTGAAATCTATTACTATACATGAATAAGGAGTGCTAAGCTCCTCGACATTGTTGCATCTCGAGCAATCTCGTGCACTTGGACAGGGAGTGTAGCGGTGTTCTTCTGATCGGATGCAGATTAATTCGGTAACGGTACTGCAGGGTGGGTTGGTCAATGACAGTGTGCGGAAGGTCTTTCACTCTCTAATTTTACCCTAAGACAGTGCGAATGCTCTGTGACTCTCATACGCAGAGAGGAAGACCGTAAATTAGGCACTATGCTCGAGGTGTTAGAAATATGTAAGAGTGCTGTCTGGTATACTTTGATGATTTATGTGTTCGAGAATTAACACTGAATGGATGTTCTGAGGAGTCATCTATCTGCATTCGCAATGCTACTCACAAAGTAGAGAAGGTGTGGTTTCGCTATGACATTGAAACTAGGGGAGACATGCTGTCACATCATTGGCCGTGTTGGAGCTGCTGTAAAATTATTACAGTACATCAGTGGTGTCTTTTCCACCCCATCTGTGCATTGGTGCGCTGTTGGTTACCACATTATGATTGACTGACAGTGCTTTTTTGAGTTGGGGAATAAGTATTGTTTATGGATGACAACTTCTGGGGGTTACTAGCAGCGAAACAGTTCACGTACATAAGTGCAATATGAGGAATCAGTCCAAAGGGAGCGCAGAGCTATCATCTATTCTGTCAGCGTGAGAGAGGAGTCTAAATGTAGAGCTTGTGAATCACCTTCGGACTGTAGTTTGGAAGCCTATGCCAATGCCGTAAAACTCTTCCAGTTTGCTTATGTTGTAACTGTCTTTTATTTACAATCAGCTGATGTATTGCATGTTATGCTATTCGCCATAAGAAAATGATGTCACCGTGCAACGTCTAGTTTCCTGCGAAAGGCCGTGGATGAGAACTTCTTAATGTCAGTTTAGAACCTGACACAGGTCTCGAAGTCATGGCACAAAAAAGGAAATGTTTGGCATTGTACAAAAGTGTGTTAGAAAACAGTGTTTGAAACAACTAAGCAGGACCAGAGGGAACGTCTTTTGCGAGTTAGTAAGGTCTGTGGAATATGATCATTCGCTTAGAGTAAAGGTGGTCAAGCTTTAAAGTGGCCTCTGCGGTGCCTGTATATTTAATAGATCGAGCCTACACTGGGAGCAGTAGCAGCAGTTTGAGGTGTAAATTCGGTGACGGACAAAGTATACCATTAGGAATGCTTGGAGGGCTGCATGCTGGGCTATTCTGGGGAAGCATTATGAAATCACTTTTTCCGCGCTGGGCCACACCTCAGCTTTGCATCTTCATCCGAGCAATGGCGCCTAGGTGTGTTCTATATCAAATGAGCTTTTATCGCCAGCCGAGTGGTTCTAGGCGCCACAGTCCGGAACCGCGCGACAGCTACGGTCGCAGGTTCGAATCCTGCCTCGGGCATGGCTGTGTGTGATGTCCTTAGGTTAGTTAGGTTTAAGTAGTTGTAAGTTCTAGGGGACTGATGACCTCACAAGTTAAGCCCCAGAGTGCTCAGAGCCATTTGAACAATTTTTTTTAGCTTTTATAGTTCGTAATTTTTCTCTGTTTGGGGGTAGAGAATAACGATGATAGCCTGTTGGAGTGATAGATTTGATTGAACGCGGATCTGTAGTGCCTGTATCTAGGTTGGAGACGAACCACAATGTGTGCATTTCCATTGATGGTCAAAACATGTTCCTGTTGCAGTAACTCAGATTGTTCTGTTTCTACACGGGTTGCAGAAGGTGGTGGATATGTCTTTCTCCGACTTCTGCTCAGTTCCGACTTAAAATGGAACAATCACACGTGCGAAGCTGCAGAAATGGGTGTGGCTGCAAGATGCGTAGGGAGTGTCTAAAACCAGGTTGTAATTTTAGTGTAGCAGACAGGTTCGAGGAAGTGCCAGAAATATGATTCACTTGTGGGTGTGATCCAACACAGGTATGTGCTTGAATGGAAAGACCTGATTCCAAATCATGGACATCATTTCCAGCGGATAGCGTATAACACTAGATATCTGGGAATCCACTGTAAATTTTTCTTCTTATGACCTCAATCACTACATCATCTACTACTACTGTTTGTGTTCCATCTCAATCAGTCATCGCCTATAACTCAGTGGATATATCGCAGAACCTCTGATATGGTATTAAGGCATAATGCGCTACAAATACTATAGAATTCTCTTGTTGGGGGCGGTGTGATGAAATCGCAAACATACTATGTTCCTTAGCCGAAGCACTTTCAAAATGCAGTAATTTTATCCCGAGGTTGCATCGTGGGCTGATAATACACATTCCTACAATAACTGTCACTGTATTTGTCCAGAAAAAAAGAAACAACCTCTTTCAGAAGTAATGTACCTTGATTTGTAAACAGAGTATAGCTTTTAACCTGGATACTTGTGTGCACCTGTAGAACCAAGATCGTTTGTGACAGTAACGTGTAATAGTTGTTGGGATCAGATTTTTTCTTTAACATCTGGCCGATTACGTGTCTCATTCTGTGGGGCGGCGAAGAAGTTGTCGAATGAGTTGTTTGAATGTTCATTTCACGTAACAGACTATTGCCGATGCAACATATGTGGGACGGCGAAGAAGTCGTTGTTTAATGTTGAATGAAAGTTGAACATTGCCACCTTAAATCACGCGAGCCTGGCAACTAATTTGGTGGCCAGTCAGAAAGCGAAGGGAAACTTACTGACCTTAGTTCCCAGTCTGCACGGCCACATTCCTGTACAGCCCAGCTAAACGAAAAATATCCATAGTTCTTCACGGGATTAGGGCTGCTTCAATAAAATTTAAAGTTCCAAACAAGATTTTATTATCTTAAAGGCTCACACAAATTACTCGAAACTTCTGAAAATGCTAAAGACATTAAATATTGTTAATTCAGCCAATCGTTTAATAGTTCAGAGGCGACTTCTACAGCAAGTTCCTCCCGAATAGTTCATTACTCTAACTAACGGTGCTCTATTAATAGTTCGCAATAATGTTAAAAAAAAAGATTAATGCTCGCCTTAAAAGTGGAGTTAGTCACCACTTGCCACGCGGAATTATACTTCACACGGACGGCACAATAACAGTTTGTTACCGAAGTCTAAACGATCCAGGACGGTGTACAGTCCTCGCGATTTTCAATGTCCGTTTACATTGCTAAGTACGCGCATGTCACAGCCCGCTATGACGTCACCCGAGGCGAGGCGCGATCGGACGTTAAGCTCGCGTGGACTAGGCGTTGGTCTAATGCGGAGTGAGCTTAATACTGCCTCTGCCGCTCTTTTTATATAGCTCCGGCGCGTACCGCCAAGAGAGCATCTGTTCTTTCCGTTCCTATGCAGATGCCTGCAACCTCCAAATGATCGCTATCTCAGGCACATAATCTTAAATATCACATTTAATAATAGCTTTACAAACTTCTCAATTTTTGTATACATACATCTGAGCAGTACAGAAGCACGTAGAAAATCTCAGCCCGCTAAAATTAAAACTTTACTCTCTAGAATTTTTACAATGGAACTAACGGTAGATTGTTACCTCTGAACCATAGCTTTATCAAGACTTGTATCAGCTGTTAATTATGCTACAAGACTAAAACTTGGTGTAGCTTTGTTAATTGTCCTATCTGATCATTGGTCTTAAAGAATTTGTTTTATCATTAAAATTTAAAGTACTTAATCTATAATGCTTATGTACATTTTACTCACAAAAGTAGTTTTTACTAAATTACTAAAAAACTAGAAGAGGTAACTGATTGTGGTATTTCCATTATTATTATTAGGGTGAACTGAAGCATCCTACCAATTTTCAATATTGTAGCTCTATTATTTCGCGCCTCTGATTTTTCCGAAAAACGCGGATTCTGGAGTCAATTTTAGTTTTATGGTTTTGGAAACCAGCACCACTCATTAATGACTTCTTACTGCACCTTCTCACCAAATTTTGGCTTCCTAGCGTCATTATTTAGCGCCTCCTATTTTTCTTTCAAAACGTGAATTTTACGTAAACTACTAATTTTATAACATTAAGATTTGTTACCTGAAACATTATTACATAGAACTATACTTTAACAAAGTTTTACACACAAATCTTAATTTTTACTTTTATGTTAAATGTGGTGCAATACTATATGCAGGCGCGTTACGATGACGTGACGCTACTAGCAGTGAACTAGGGTAAGTCCCGTGCACTCGCTCGCCTCTGTATCTTATACATGATACAGCGCTTGCTTTGCTTCATCACCCCCTTTTTAATTTTCGTGAAAATCTATTTTTGAACAAAATTAAATTTCTAAAAGAACAAACAAGCGATGGATTACTTTAGTATACCTCTTTCAACTTAAGTTGCTTCTTCTTAGGAAATTCCTTATTACTACATACACAAAATAACCATACTCATATACACATAGAAAACCTAGTACAGAAGACATTCACAAATTATTTACATACATTTACATGGAAATATAAATTTTTCAATGGTTACAAAATAGTTATTTTTTTTTTCTTTAAAATCAGTCTCTTCCTGAAAAAGAAAATACACACGACTTTTATCACTGCAACGCACTCATTTTTCTTTTACTATAATACTCGGCACTGTGGTGGGTGTCCTATTGTAACACTCATTTAATTTCACTGATTGACAAAATTGTGGGAGGAAATTGTATTCACTGTGGTTTGCGTCTCTACTTCCAATCTCCCTACCGCTTGTTGTCAGTCATTCATGCAGCCTGCATGTCCCTGAGAAACAGACAATACAGTCTAAGTTTCTGTTTTCAACTTATATCTAAGGTAGGACAAAGTACATTTTATAGTTTATATTCTGGCACTATTTTACTAATTGTGAAGTTGTCAGAAAGACATTTAGCACTAAGTCGTATCTGATACAATAGCTCCTACTTTCTTCTTTCATAAATAATCTTTTAGGTTCCTAAATAGTGAAAATTCTTTTAGCAAATTAATATATTAAGATCTTGCTTCAACTTAGAAAATTGAGTAACCTTTTAGTTTTAATGTACTCTGGCTTAATTATCGTATGGATTAGTTCATCAAAGAAGTCATTTGCTGACCAGCACTTTGCTTTATTGTATGAATTACTAAAGAAATTAGTTATTTTCAGTATACCGATTCCAAATTTCTGCATTTTCCAATATTTGTGTGTTTCTGTTGTCTGTTTAACTATTTATTTGCCTCAAGCAAGATTTAGCGTTTTTCACCATTTCACGAGACGTGAGGGAATTATTCTTTAATCCTACATCATTTACTTCAATTTACTTACTTCACTTCTTCACCTTATTCATTTTCTCCCTTTTCTTCCAGATTCAAAATACTTCATTTCTCCACTTCTTTCTCCCTTTTCCTTTTGTCAGCCTATTGACGTCCTGTTTCTATATATTTGGTGCGATCCTCACACCACTTCCACACATCTCCATTTATTTAATTCTAAAACGCCATTGCTTGCCTCTATGAGCATTACCTTCTTACGCTGTTTTCCTTCAGACAACCTTATTTCTAGCAACATACTACCTTCTGCATAATCTCATGGATTATTCATATTCATACCGTACTTCGTATACTGCAAAGTGTCTCTCTTAGTTGTAGTTTCTAACCCTTTACAATTACATGAAATATTTTAATTTATTTATTTTAGCCATGTTTGCCTCTTATTGGTACTCAGACTTTTGTTTTGCCATTCACTAGGTAGATCCTTACTAAGAATACTTAAAACCTAATAGCATATATACAACATGAAGACATATGTGATTCTTACCTGTTATGATAGACCAGAAGAAGGGAATGAAACTTGAAAAGGAAATAAAGTTTCACCCAGCTGGGACTGCACGGTACGCCAAACCGTGTATCCGCCAAAGAGTGGCAGACTCCCTACAGTAATTAATTACTGTTAATTTTAAATTTCTTTAGGATATGTCTCTCTTCAACCTTAGCACTTTCCTCATTCTCACTGAAAACCAAATTTTCCTGCAAGTATCCTTTATTCTTTATTACTCTAATAGGCAGTTCCCAAGTTTCATTACTACCGCCTATATGACTTCCTATAAAAGACTCTCTTATCACTTTAGAGTCAGGTAAAGTTAAAATTAAGTAGTTCTGATCAAAATTGATCTTTCCCTGGTTCTTTGATAAGAAATCAGTACCAATCAACATATCAACACTTAAGCCTAGCACAATCAAACAAGGATGATCTATTACTACGTCATTTATACCAATGGGTATCAAAGCTTCGTGTTGAACTGGTCTAGAGACTTTTCCAGTAGCACCTATAATCTTTAAGCCACTTACTTTCATAACTGTTAACTTCTCTTTATTGGGTATGGTGTCAAAAAATGTTTGTGATAAAGCACTTGCTTCACTGCCACTGTCAAGCAGACAACGCACAGTGACTCCTGATATGTTTACTTTGATAACAGGGTGAGTTATTTTACATTGAACAGGTTGCTCACACACCTCGTCTAATAAATCTCGTTCTATGTTCTTCCAGCTAAAGTAATTCTGATCAGTTGCAATTACATTTACATTTACATCCTGGGGCTCATCATGCTCTATAATCTTAGCTGCTTTCTCTAATCTGTCCACTAACTTTAAATCGAAGCATCTGACGACTTTTTCTACTTTTGTTTGCTGCACATCAGCCAAACTATCCTCTACCTCTGAGCAACTGCGTCCCTGCGCAATATTGCTGTTCATAAGAATGTCGTCACCTTCAACCATTTGTGGCACGTTTACACAGCTACTAGATTGTTTCACCTCGTTACTATTTCTACCCCCTTCATTCATCATTTCCTCCTCTCTAAAGTTTTGCAGTACTGATTCTACTTCTGCTACTTCTACTTCAGCTTTTAGATTGCCATTTTCATCGAAGATGTAAGCTTTTACTTCATCATTATTCCCATCAGACTCAAACCCATTATCTATTTCTTCCCCATTATCTACCTTGAGTTCCTGTTCTTCCTTGACCCATTTTTCTAGTGTATCCAAAATACTATCCACTATTTTGTGAGAGTGGCTTAACACATCACTGGTATTATCTGTATTTATTTCGTCATCCATGTTGTCTGTCTGTGTATGTTGGCTGATTGTCTGTGTTTCCGTTACTGGCTGTGTTACTGTTACCGCCTGGTGAGCGCCAGTTTCCTCATGGACGGGATTTAGTTTCCCACACGCGGCCTGTTGTGTTCATCTGTGACACCACTAGACATAGTAGCATCATGACTCCCTTCTTGTCTTAATGGCATAGTATTTACTTCTCCACTTTCGTCATAGTAGTTGTTACGAAAGCGTGGTAAGTATCTACCCCCTCTTCCTCTGCCACGGCTTTGGTTTCGATAGTTTGTTTTGGTGTGCCTAACTTCCATATTTCTAACGTTCACGTTTCCATTATTTTGTACGTGATTGTTAGAAGATTTGTTATTCTGCTGCACCTGCTCCTCAGCAGCAGCTACTCTTTCCACTCTTTCCAGATATTCAATAAATTTGTCTATATTATCTCTAGGGGCGGAAATGATCCTCTTCTGCCAGTACCACGGCAGCTTACCTTCTAAACCCATAATGATCATATCTGGCTTCATCTTTTCTGTCAAATGTGACAGCCTTGAAACCCACTTCCTAGCGAAATCCTTTACTGATTCACGCCCTGGGAAAAACTTCTTACCACTCCAGAATTCCCTTAACACATCATTTTGTTTGTTATGTGACCAGTATTCGTTGAGAAATGCAGACTTAAATTCAGATAAAGTTTTACATTTGATCATTACACACGCTGACCATCGCAAAGCATCACCTGACAAATGACTTCTTATAAATGAAATTTTTTCTCTTTCTGACCAAGTGTTGGGGAGAACATCCTCAAAGTCATTCCAAAATTCAAGAGGGTGAATGTACTTATCAGGATCAAAGCGCAAAAACTGTCGACACCCTATAAAAGCGGCGTCAACTGAAGTCACATGCTGTACAGTAGAATGACTAGAATTAACAGAGGTTACTCTATTTTCTAGGTTAGCAATGTTAGTATTTAATTCCTCTACTTGTGACTCTACTGCTTCTATCCTGGCAGAACATCTTTGTTCCACTGCACCACGAATTTCGGTACAGGTTTCTTTTACTTTCTCAATGTTTTTCTGACAAGTATCTACTTTAATTTGTACCTCTTTAACTTTGTCAGAGCAAAGTTTGGACTCGTTGCTCAATCTTTCGGACAACCTCACTTCCAAAAGTTCATCTGCCTCTTGATAATTTTTTTGAATTTGATCTATTTCACATTTGAAAGTATTATGCATTTTAGTTAACTGTTGCCCTACTTTTACTTGAATGTCATGATGAATAGCATCTATCTTATAATTCAAACTATTCCATTTTGATTGCAGTTCTTCTTTTAGTTCTTTATTACTATTTTCAATTTTAGCCTCAATTTTATTTTGGTTTGATTCGAGTTTGGCAAACAGTATTTGCATCCAATCCGGAGCTTCTACCTTGATACTTTGTATCTCTTGACTTGACTGAGCTGGAGATATATTGAGCTCAGTTTCACTACCTGACAAAGTTAGCAACTCTACTGGCTCCCTTTTGACTTCTATTTCACTTATTGATTGCATCCCTGCACTCTCATTTAAATTAAAGTCATAATTTACTGGTGACAAATTACGTTCTAGTTCAATATTTGATGGATTAATGGAACCATCCTCATTAAACTCAATTCCTGATCCTGAGGATTCTTGGTCAGAGACAGGTTCCCTTCTGAAATGTACACTACTTTCCATATCTTTTAGTTTGTTAGCAGCAGTTAATAAATATTTTAAAAGTCTTTGACTTAACTTAAATGCTTGATTTCGACGAATGATGTCGTCGCGGTGTACCAGCAATCGTGATGCGACGCGTCGCGACGTATTGAAGGCAGCAGCAGCAGCTGTAGCGTCGAGTACCGCCACAGGAATCGCCTACTGCAATAGCTCCAGGGGGGGGGGGGGGGGGGGGGGCAGCAAGGCACCGTTGACCGCTCGGCGCAGCCGGCAGCTGTCTCGCAGATCAGCGCAGCTCCGCGATGACGCACCGTCTTCCTTTAGTCTCAGCGCCGTCGGCAGCCGCGATCCAGCATCGTCGCCTTCCTCACCATCGTCACTAACCAACGTACAGCGGTAGACACTTATTGTTTATACACTACACCCGCCTTTACTGGTAACACTGTTCCCACACTAGTTCAATTCAGTGTCCTGTTATTGCCTACCGAGTTCGTTAATTTATACCAATCGCTTTCACACATCGAGCACTTTTATTTGCTTTTAATTCAGTTTTCCCGGCCGATAAGCACCATATGTGGGGCGGCGAAGAAGTTGTCGAAATGAGTTGTTTGAATGTTCATTTCACGTAACAGACTATTGCCGATGCAACATATGTGGGACGGCGAAGAAGTCGTTGTTTAATGTTGAATGAAAGTTGAACATTGCCACCTTAAATCACGCGAGCCTGGCAACTAATTTGGTGGCCAGTCAGAAAGCGAAGGGAAACTTACTGACCTTAGTTCCCAGTCTGCACGGCCACATTCCTGTACAGCCCAGCTAAACGAAAAATATCCATAGTTCTTCACGGGATTAGGGCTGCTTCAATAAAATTTAAAGTTCCAAACAAGATTTTATTATCTTAAAGGCTCACACAAATTACTCGAAACTTCTGAAAATGCTAAAGACATTAAATATTGTTAATTCAGCCAATCGTTTAATAGTTCAGAGGCGACTTCTACAGCAAGTTCCTCCCGAATAGTTCATTACTCTAACTAACGGTGCTCTATTAATAGTTCGCAATAATGTTAAAAAAAAAGATTAATGCTCGCCTTAAAAGTGGAGTTAGTCACCACTTGCCACGCGGAATTATACTTCACACGGACGGCACAATAACAGTTTGTTACCGAAGTCTAAACGATCCAGGACGGTGTACAGTCCTCGCGATTTTCAATGTCCGTTTACATTGCTAAGTACGCGCATGTCACAGCCCGCTATGACGTCACCCGAGGCGAGGCGCGATCGGACGTTAAGCTCGCGTGGACTAGGCGTTGGTCTAATGCGGAGTGAGCTTAATACTGCCTCTGCCGCTCTTTTTATATAGCTCCGGCGCGTACCGCCAAGAGAGCATCTGTTCTTTCCGTTCCTATGCAGATGCCTGCAACCTCCAAATGATCGCTATCTCAGGCACATAATCTTAAATATCACATTTAATAATAGCTTTACAAACTTCTCAATTTTTGTATACATACATCTGAGCAGTACAGAAGCACGTAGAAAATCTCAGCCCGCTAAAATTAAAACTTTACTCTCTAGAATTTTTACAATGGAACTAACGGTAGATTGTTACCTCTGAACCATAGCTTTATCAAGACTTGTATCAGCTGTTAATTATGCTACAAGACTAAAACTTGGTGTAGCTTTGTTAATTGTCCTATCTGATCATTGGTCTTAAAGAATTTGTTTTATCATTAAAATTTAAAGTACTTAATCTATAATGCTTATGTACATTTTACTCACAAAAGTAGTTTTTACTAAATTACTAAAAAACTAGAAGAGGTAACTGATTGTGGTATTTCCATTATTATTATTAGGGTGAACTGAAGCATCCTACCAATTTTCAATATTGTAGCTCTATTATTTCGCGCCTCTGATTTTTCCGAAAAACGCGGATTCTGGAGTCAATTTTAGTTTTATGGTTTTGGAAACCAGCACCACTCATTAATGACTTCTTACTGCACCTTCTCACCAAATTTTGGCTTCCTAGCGTCATTATTTAGCGCCTCCTATTTTTCTTTCAAAACGTGAATTTTACGTAAACTACTAATTTTATAACATTAAGATTTGTTACCTGAAACATTATTACATAGAACTATACTTTAACAAAGTTTTACACACAAATCTTAATTTTTACTTTTATGTTAAATGTGGTGCAATACTATATGCAGGCGCGTTACGATGACGTGACGCTACTAGCAGTGAACTAGGGTAAGTCCCGTGCACTCGCTCGCCTCTGTATCTTATACATGATACAGCGCTTGCTTTGCTTCAATTCTAAGACACAATGGTAGCACTTGCAAGAAAAACATAAGATACATGCCCTTCCATTGTTGATTTTTGGACAGTATTATTTTGTATTGTAGGCAATCAGTTATTGACGAAGTTTTATACTTAGTACTAATGGTGGGTGCGTGATATGTTCACATTTGAGCATCAGGTTTTGTTTGTGTTTGTGTAAAGGAAATGACTATGTCCAGTCGTAAGGATGGTACAGAAATTTCCATTTCCAGAGCCACAGCCGTCAAGAGAATGTATTTCCAATACTTCGCTCATTGTCGAATGCCGTTCAATTGAGACCGCGATCGTAACATTTAATTGTAACTATAATGATGAAACATATATGTGACCGGTTTTCTGGAATAATTGCGTGTATGTATGGCCTGTGGTGGGAATGATTCACGTTTCCCGTTAACGGCAGTAGCCGTCCGAATGCAGAGGCCTGTTGGAGTGTTGGAATGTATGTGAGTTAACTTTGACGTCCCTAGTGGAAATTTGAGAAGATTGTGTATGGAAGTGTGTTTGTGCTGGACAGGTATACCCTCCCATGTAAATTGTTCGGTTGACTGTTTTAGCACATTTTGGGCCTTTAATTAGTTGAGAGAAGATCGATTGTGGTGGGTGCATCTGGCATTTGGAAGACAGGTTTGCCTGTTCTCTAGACATGGGAAAGACCTTAGTTGGCTTGTAAATCATATGGATGATTTGGAATCTGTTACATGTGCGAGATCGGTATTCGCAGGTAGACATGTCATTTTTTATCTGTTTGTTTCTAGTTAGTAAGTGGTCTAGAGCATGCTCCACTTAGCTAAACTTTAGGGTTTGTAGAGAAATAATTTCCAGTCTATATCTTCGGAATTATGTTGTGTGAGAAATCTGACAGCTACTGCTGTGTGCTTGATATCGAGAAGTACAGCAAAAATGATATAATGTTATGGCAGACGATACAGAAATACTTGTGTTCGTGTAATCCCAGAGTCTGGAGATGGGTGTAGAAATCCAAGCAAGAGGTAGGTTGGGGGCCAGAAACAGCAGCGCGTTTGTACTGGGGGGAAACGAACCTGTCTTTGCATATCAGTTCTAAGAGTTACTTCGATTGACTGAGGGCTTTCTGATGTAAAAGGGGTGATTTTGTATGACGTAGGATACCAATTGTAGGTTTACTACATTGAAACAGTACGGGTTGATATATTGCTGAGTTGGAGATCGGTTTCATGCACTAATATTCAAGCTCCTGGCACGAGTGGGAGGACAGTGTAAATGAGTAGGTGTCTTTACGTATTTGACGAGATGTATGGCACTTTGCGAAGTTTAGTTGTCGGTGCAATATAGTGATCAGTGTAAAATAGTCTATTGCGGCTGAATGCCACGTCTGTGGAAAGAAAGAAAAGGTGGACGGTGCTTTCCTAGGACTGGGGAACATCGTGACATATAGCCTGTGTGAGTGTAGGCATACCATAATTTTTTTGGTTGCTGTGCAGATATGAAAGATAACTGCACTGTTTGTGTAAAATATGTATATATTGTATTGTAAAGTTACTGTGGCGTATGTTGTATAAAATGTGAATATATTGCATTGTAAAGTCACTATGTTTTATGTTATGGAAAAAGTAGAGAGGATGTCTGTGTGTCCTATGGTAAGAGTCTTTCCGTATTTGGAGATATGTATGGTAGTTTGTATGATTTAATTGTCAGTGCCGTATGGCGATCTGTGTAAAATCTCATCTGCAGAAAGAAAAGAGGCGGGCAGTGCTTCGATATCGGCGGTATCTGTAATTCGGTGAGTAAATTCAATAACAGCCAATGATAATGCTCGATTCATTCACATCCTTTGTGCTGGGGTACAGGAGCTTCTACATAGGGGTGAGAACATTTGCGTATGTTGAGAGCAGGAAGAGTAGCATGTGATGGAGTGGGTACCACGTTAGGTCCGTGAGGAAGACTGCATTCGACGTTATTGTGCGTTATTTTCGTAAAGTGGCTCTGTTAGAGCAAGAATTTCCGTGCAGACAAGCAGTGACAAAACAAAAACTCTTACAAAAGCGCAAGTTAAGTATTTCTGGGGGACTATGCAATTTATTAGAGTTCGACTTGGTTATTATTTTAGATACCAATGTGGCTTCAGTATAACACTGAGAACATTGCTAGATGCGCTTGCAATGGTAAGTAACTACACGCGGCAAAGTGTCAACCACACGTCTCGCATAGTGCATTAGAATGGCTAAGGTGAAAGTAGCTTGTGCTATTCTGGAATGGTTTTCTGCAGTGTCTTCACCCGACCGCAGTTAGAGCGACAGTCGCGACGAACCCATGCATGCTGCCAAGCTTGGAGCATATGCGGTCTGTAAATAAATCTTCGCTCCCATCCAGAAACGTCATCAATGGCGCCAAGATGCAACTTTCACCTGCGTTCGTCAGCAGCTTGTGACTGTGACAGCACGTACGTCCCCAGCCAGTTGCACCAGGAGCTGTGTCTAGGTGAACACGTATGTGGATAGGAATTTCTCAGAAATCAAGTGTGATAGGGATGTGGTCGCCTCATACTTGCAGGACCTGAGTTGGAGCCTGTGCGTGGTTTGACAACTGACGGCCGTGTCACTTCGCGGTCTGGTGGACAGCGGTTGGCGGAGGGTGCTTGCGCGTGTTGATTGCATTATTTTGCGAGTGGGCTTGTAGGCTGTGCCATGTGCTATTTGTACAGTTTACGAGTACTGAGCGTGTCTACACATCCCTGTGCTGCATTACTTAGACATAGTCTGCAATTGTGTACTGAAATTATTTGGTTAATTTAGGAGTTGTTTGCATGTCTGGAGAGCTTCATTTACAAGTAGTTTACAGGTCTGTGGGCTGAGTGACATGGCCCCAAGCATGTCAGAGCGTGTGTTTTGTGTCAGTGTAATAAATATACTGCATCCATAAATAAATTGTTTCAAAATAATTAGAGTGCAGTCCTTCCTTACTCTATACAGCAACCGAGAGCAGGCTGAGTCATTTTCGCCCTCCAGACCATCATCTGGGATTCTGTGACGTAGAATCACATGACTAATGCAGTAGCCAATAGGAGTGCAGCATTCTAGGGGTGGGGGGTCCTATGTCATGAATGGACACTGCGCTCCTAGTGGGAAAACGTGAAAAATCTCATTTGATAATTGAATATCCAAATAGTATATTCATGTGTGGAATGTCATTAAAACTGAATTGGAATTAAGTACTTAGGTAATTGATACGTCATATGCGCGATATGGGTGTCACATGTGTTCAGCTACATTCGCTAGCATACTTCCAGAAGACTATCTGTGACGCCCGCAGTCTCTATATGCGCGGCACACGCAGTTATACACGCGTGAGAGAGAAAGCATTACAGCATCTCTCTCTCTCAGTGCTTGACTTCAAGGGCGACGTGCGTTTGATGTACTGCGAGTGACGATCTTGGATTACGGAATGGGATCGTGCAGTGGCTGTGTCCTAGAGCACATGGCGAACAAAATGTATGCAGCCATCTTGAATAACGGTACTTGCGTCATCAGGTGATGTCATGGTAGCGCCCTCTGGTGCTGGCAATTTGTACTAGGCCACATGGCGAACAAAATGTATGCAGACATCTTGAATAACGGTAATTGCATCATCAGCTGATGTCACGGTAGCGCTCTCTGGTGTTGGCAATTTGTACTAGGCCACATGGCGAACAAAATGTATGCAGCCATCTTGAACAACGGTACTTGCGTCATCAGCTGATGTCATAGTAGCGTCCTCTGGTGGTTGCAATTTGTACTAGGCCACATGGCGAACAAAATGTATGCAGCCATCTTGAATAACGGTACTTGCATCATCACCTGACGACACAGTAGCGCCCTCTGGCGGCGACGATGTATAGTAAGTCAGTTGGAGTCCCAATCTCGTGGTGAACACACTGGGTGCCACCATCTTGGGTTACAGTACTTGTGTCATCACCTGACATCATGAGAGTGCCCTCTGCTGGTAGTGATATGTACTAAAACAGTTGCGCTCTGGACTCAGTGGTGAACACAGCTGCATGAAATTGTTTAAATAATAAAGAAAAGTCCTTTTTTCCCATGATTCCTTAGGAGGAGGTGGCGGTCAGACGACTGAGGTTCATACAAGTGTCGTTTCTGTCGTTCCGTTTTCTTAGCTTAGTAGAGAAACGCGACTTGACTTTTGCATACTGCCAAAATTCAAACTTGTCACCAGTTCATAGGAAAAAGTGGCCATCCGGAGATTTAGGTTAGTGGAGGTAGCCCAAGTGACCTATGTTCCCGCGATTTTCTTTGCTTAGTAGAGATAACCTGGGTGTGGTGCATTTTCCTCTTGGAATTTGAACTTTGCTCCATTTTTCTGGGGGTGGGAAGTGTGGCAATTTCCCATCAAAATTCGTGCTTCTCACCAAAAACCGCCATCTTGGATTACGTCATCGCCGCCATCTTGTATGATGTCATCGCCGCCATCTTGGATAATGGTACTGTGCGTAGAACGTAAGTTGTCCCGATACTGCGATTATGTGGGACCAACATACGCCACTGGTGGTCATGGAAGGCACCATAACGGCTGCATGTTACATTAATGCCATCCTACAACTGATAGTGCAACCATATCAGCAGCATATTGACGAGGCACTCGTCTTCATGGACGACAATTCGCCCCCCCCCCCCCCCACTGTGCAAATCTTGTGATTGACTTCCTTCAGGATAACGACATGGCCCGACTAGAGTGGCCAACATGTTCTCCAGATATGAACCCTATCGCACATGCCTGGGATAGATTGGAAAGGACTGTTTATGGACCACGTGACCCAACAACCACTCTGAGAGATCTACGTCAAATTGCCGTTGAGGAGTGGAACAATCTGGACCAACAGTGCCTTGATTAACTTGTGGATAGTGTGCCAAGACGAGTACAGGCATGCATCAGTGCAAATAGGACGTGCTACTGGGCATTAGAGGTACCTCTGTGTGCAGCAGTCTCGACCACCCTTGTGTCAAGTTTCTTCACACTGTAAGTAGGCTGTTTAGGTTTTTTTATTGGTAACGCCGCCGCCACGTAGCGCTCTGTATGAAAAATCGCTGGCTGTGCTGTGCGCAGTCAGTGGCTAGTTTGCATTGTTGTCTGCCATTGTACTGTTGGGCAGCGGCAGCTGGATGTTAACAGCGCGTAGCGTTGCGCAGTTGGAGGTGAGCCGCCAGCAGTGGTGGACGTGGGGAGAGAGATGGCAGAGTTTTGAAATTTGTAAGAATTGGTGTCATGAACTGATATATATATTATGACTATAAAGCTAAATACATTGTTTGTTCCCTATTAAAATCTTTCATTTGCTAACTGTGCCTATCAGTAGTTAGTGACTTCCGTAGTTTGAATCTTTTATTTAGTTGGCAGTAGTGGCGCTCGCTGTATTCCAGTAGCTTGAGTAACGAAGATTTTTGTGAGGTAAGTGATTTGTGAAACGTATAGGTTAATGTTAGTCAGGACCATTCTTTCGTAGGGATTTTTGGAAGTCAGATTGCGTTGCGCTAAAATATTGTGTGTCGGTTTAAGCACAGTCTTGTACAATTATTCTAAGGGGACGTTTCAATTTTCAATTACTGTGCAACACAAAAATTCTGATCGACACAAAGACACATTTTCCGCGCGCCATTACGAATGGTTGCTGCAGGCGAAAAACAAATATGCTTGACGATTCCCTGGAGTGATAAAGTGTATATCTGATCGCTACAATAGCGAAACTAAAACGAGGGGAGTGTCATGTGCCAGATTTGGAGCATCAGTTCATGTGCGATACATCCATCAACGAGCATCCTGCTGAATGACAGAAAAAATACCACAACTGTCAAACCATAATTGAACATGAATTTTCTAAAACAAATGAAGTCACATACCTCGGGAAACGTAGTCCTATACAAGCTTTCAGGAGGGATGCAAATACGCGCATACAGTCTGCTCGACTACGTAGGGGAAAAGAAGTGTTGAAAGCAAATTTTTAATCGTGCTACGATGGTAGTATCTCACAGAGCCACTTTCTTCCAGCATTTGGTGTGGCTTATTTTCGTCAGCATGACTTTCTTCAGTATAGCAGAATTATGGTGTAAACGCTATTTATCCTTTGTTATTTGTCCATGATATAAAGCAAGTCACAGGTCTACAGCCCAAAAAAGAGTCAGTCTAGCAATCTATTGTTGAAGTATTTAAAAAATAAGTGGGAATCACGGAGGACTAGGATGAGAACTCTCAATATGTAGTCACGTAACGGACAGATACCGCTAATTTGGTTTGAAACAGCATTACACAATCATGCAGAAGAATTTAAATTTATAGTTGACGATGGGAGAGCTAAAAATTACCATGTTCGAGAGACGATATGTAAAGAAATTACTGTTCCGTTAATTGACAAAAATTTTGTGTGAAATATGCAGGCAGGAAATTTGTGATGGATTTGGTGCTGGAAATATTAAATTTTCTGAAGTCGCACACATTATTACATCATCAGTTGCAACAGTTTTTGATGTATCTGAATGAAGAGTATGGAGACGTTATACATTGCTGCAGAGAATGAAGTCAAAGTATGTGCTTGGGGCGAGTTTTCGATTTAAGACCCACTATTGTCGAATTTCTGTAGGAAAAAGGAAAGCAAGAACGAATATCAGAGGTCCAGAATGAACTGCAGACCTTTTATTTTAAACTGAGTTGACTAAAGACTGCCCTAACGAAGAACTTGCAAGGAAAGCAGCATCTTACTTCTGATTTCATGGTGAACGTGGATGCATTCAAAAACAAAACCACGTGGTGGAAGGAACAACTTCTGACAAGAAACACCTTCCTCCTCACTGGAGGCGAAGGAAATGCGAATTTCGAACAATCCACCGTGACACTGAAAGAATTACAAGAACAGCTTTTTAAATGTTTGAGGACATTGCCAATCTTACATCTGTTTTTGAGCTGTTTTCGAGACCATTTGCCATTGGAAGTTGGAAGCTTCCGTACGCATCTGCAAATGGAACTGGCCGAAGTGCTATGTAATTTCCATTTAAAAGACAAATTATTTTCCGTTAAAACTGTCCAGTAGATCTGAGTTGTTTTCATTGCAAAGATTTTCCACATCTTTGTAATGAGATTGCAGACGTGATATCAATGTCTGAATCATTATATGTGCATGAAAGGCTTTTTTCGATTATGAAATTAAATAAGTCACGAATACATGGCAACCTAAGTGACGATAATCTGTGAAACTATCTGTGCCTGTCTATAAGTCGACAGTTTGCACCGGATACAATGAAGAGCCAGATAAACTGGTACACTTGCCTAACATCGTGTAGGGCCCCTGCGAACACCCAGAAGTGCCACAACACGACTTGGCATGGACTCGACTAATGCCTGAAGTACTGCTGGAGGGAATTGATACCATGGTCTCGAATTCTGCAGCGCTGTCCATAAATCCGTAAGAGCACAAAGGAGTGGAGATCTCTTCTGAACAGCACGTTGCAAGGCATCCCACACATGCTCAATAATGTTCATGTATCGGGAGTTTTGTGGCCAGCGGAACTGTTTAAACTCAGAGCAGATATCCTGGAGCCACTCTCTAGCAATTTTGGACTTGTGGGATGTCGCACTGTCCTGTTGTAACCGCCCAAGTCCGTTGGAATACCCTATGGACATGAATGGTTGGAGGTGATCACAAAGTATTCTTACTACGTACGTGTCACCTGTCAGAGTCGTATTTAGAAGTATCAGGGGTCCCATGTCACTCCAACTGCACACGCCCCACGCCATTACAGAACCTCCACCAGCTTAAACAGTAGTAGCAGCAGTAACCGACCTGACAACTGCGCCTTTAAGAGGTGGAGCCCCTCCACGCCCACACCGGCATGATGGCCAACGCAATAGGTCTACTGCCATCTCTGCATAAGGCTTAGTATTTACTAAAGTGAGGTGTCGCAGGAGGTGGATACTGCGATGTTTGCGTACGTCTGGTTAGGGTTAACCATTCATACGCGCCCATCTGGAGATAGATTGGGTCGAAATCGAACGAAGGGTAGCGGTTTGAAGGGCAGAGGAAAAAAAAGTGCCAAGGCAAGAGCCAAGGGAAAAAAACATCTGCGATAGTTAGGTCGGGTGGTAAGAGCAGTAGCCTGCGATAGGTCGTGCAAGGATAGGCTTTGTTAGTAGTGGGTATCATGCATGTCGATACCTTTGAGGTTGTGCGGTTGTGCTGCTCGGCGGCTGGCGCTGGGTGCTGCTGCAGAGTCCTCGTTCAGCGTCAGCAACCTGCAACAGTTAGGTTTATTATCGATATTGTGTCCGATAGGTCATATACCGGAAGCACAGTGTGAGACAATGTTGGCGGATTGTTTGTGCGTCTGTGGGCGAGCTCGTCGGTGTCCCTGCTGTGGCCTGTTGGTCGGCTCTAATAGCAGCTGGTAATTACCAGTCAGTGTTGCTGATATGCAGGGGCTTGCCGACGTTTGTCGCTTGTTTGCGTATGTTAGTTTACGATAGGTGGTTATGCCCTATCTAGCAGTGTCTCTGGCCGCTTGTGTTTCCACCTGTGGTTGTGATCGTAGTTTCCCAGAGTGAGGATGAAAGGACTGTTCGAGTGTCTGCGCCAGACACTTGTCTTATATAGGCGCTGCCGACCGCAGCGCCGTATTTTGCCTGTTCACATGTTTCCGTATTTGAATACGCATGACTATACCAGTTTATTTAGCGCTCCAGCGTTTAAATTTTATGTTTTCAGTACGAGAAGGATAATCAAATGATACCAAAAATTTGTTTTGTTTGTGATCTATGTTGTTGAGAAACATGAAAAATGCAACAAAACCGCACGCCACATGTCGTGCTCTCAGAATCCTCCCCCCCCCCCTTCTCCCTCTTTCCAGTCAGACAGTAAGGCGTGGCGAGGCAGAGGGGAAGTGTCCGCTCAGGCGAGAGAGATTTGCACGCGAGTATAAGTACTTTATGCGAGCAGACTGCTCGATCATTCCTGTGAGTGAAAACACACAACCCCAGAGTCTGAGCAAAAACATTCATATAACTGATGGAACCGTCAGAGACTTGTGTCAGTCAGTTGTCTCACGTTGAGAGAGACCACTCAAATTCCTACAGTGAGTCAAAAAGATTCACTTAGATGACGTGGCCAGAGAGAATAGCATCGTTTGATTGTTTCATCTGACTGCAAAAAACCTGCTGAACGAAAAAAAAGCAAATGGCTGCCAGTCGGTTGCTGAATCAAGTCAGTTGTCTATTACTACCTTGGGTGGCAAAAAGGTATGATACAGCGTAATACCACAAAGAAAAGTGTAAGACCAAGAAATTCCAAATGCGGTACCAAGGGTCTTATAAGGTCACTGAGATGACTTCAGCCATTAGTGTTGTATTACAACTGCCGACTCACATCAAGCTTGTACACGCAGGGCATGTGTGACCCTTCAGAGCCATGACAGATGCACTTTACTTAGAGGAGTAAGTACTGGGATGAACAAATATGTAGAGGGCGCAAGAGAATGGGCAGACAGCCCCAGAACAGTTCACACACGTGCCACCGTATGTTTTAAGACCGAGGAATAGGGCAGCAGAGCAAGGAGGAAAGGGTAATTCCTGCCTTTCCTCTTCTCTAGGTCGTGATTGGGGAACCGCTACCCAGAGTAAGCCAGCGGCAGACGTCTGATATTGTGTCTCCCGCGATGGAATATTCACAGGAGGTCTTCGCTCCCTCCCTGGGCTTCCGGAAATATATCAGCGCCATACCCCACATTTTCCTGAAAAATATCAAGGTCTACTATCGTTATTAGTAACATAATTAATTCAGATTTAAAATCTTAGCCACTGTTGAGATTATTGGGAGGGCCAACAAAGACATAACTATTCCATCTGCTGTGCATGATGTACGAGACTTGCGAAATACCTCCAGACTTCAGGAAGAATGTTATAATCTCAATTCTAAAGAAAGTTGGGGTTGAAACTCCCTGGCAGATTAAAACTGTGTGTCGGACCGAATCTCAAACTCGGGACCTTGCCCTTCGCGCACAAGTTCTGCACCATCTTAGCTAACCAAGCACGACTCACGACCCGTCCTCACACCTTTGATTCCACCAGTACCTCGTCTTCTACCTTCCAAATTTCACAGAAGATCTCCTGCAGACCTTGCAGAACTAGCACTCCTAGAAGACAGGATATTGCGGAGACATGGCTTAGTCACAGCCTGGGGGATATGCCCGGAACGAAATTTTCACCCTGAAGCGGAGTGTTCGCTGATGTAAAAGTTCCGTTTGCCTGACCGAGACTCGAACTCTGGGCCTTTGTCTTTCACAGGCAAGTACACTATTATCTGAGCTACCCAAGCACGACTCACGACCCGTTTTCACAGCTTTAATCCCGCCAGATGATAGAGCTCTTTCCCCTCGAAAGGCAAGGGTCCCGAATTCGAGTCTCGGTATGGCACACAGCTTTAATGTGCCAGGAAGTTTCATATCAGCGCACACTCCGTTGCAGGGTGAAAATTTCATTCTGGAAACTAGGGGCTGGTAGCGGTGAATACTACTGAACCATTAGTTTAATACGTCAGGACTGCAAAATACTGGCATCAGTTATTTACAGGAGAATGTACAAACAGGTAGGAGCTAACATCAGGAAGGATCAGTTTGGGTTTCGGAGAAATGTGGGACTAGGCGAGACAACACCGACCACACGATTCATCCTAGAAGACAGACTGTAGAAAGACAAGCCTACTTTTTATAGCATTTGTAGATTTACACAAAGCTTTTACAGTGTTGACTGGACTGTTCTCTCTGAAATTCTGAATGCAGCAGGATAAAATACAACGAGCGAAAGGTTATTTACAGCGTGTACAGAAACGAGAGTCCAATTATTATAGTCAAATGACATTAGAGGAAAGTCGTAGTTGAAAGCGGAGTGAGAGAGGGTTGTAACTTATCCTGATGTTATTTCACCTGTACACTGAGCACGCTGTAGAGGAAACCAAGGACGAATTTGGAAAGGTAATTAAAGTTCATATAGAAGAAATAGAAACTTCAAGGTTTGCAGATGACATTGTAATTCTGTCTGAGTTGGCAAAGAACTTAGAAGAATAACTTAACAGAATAGAGAATCTCTTGAAAACGGATATAAGGTGCACAACAAAAAATGTAAAACAAGGTTAATGCAGTGTAATTGAATTAAATCAGAGGATGCCGAAGCCATTAATTAAAAAACGAGGAAGTAAAAGTAGTAGATAAGTTTTGCTGTTTAGGAAGTAAAATAAATGATGATGGCTGAAGTAGAGTGGATATAAAATCCAGACTGGTAATGACAAGACAAGTACGTTTGGAAAAGAGGAACTCCTTAACATCTAACATCAGTTTAAGAGTTAGGAAGTCTTTTCCGAAGATATTTGTTGATAGCGAGGTTTTATGCGAAAGAGGACGTGAAAGATAGGCAGTTCAGAAAAGAAGAGAGTGAAAGCTTTTGAAATGTGATGCTGGAGAAGAATGCTACAGATAAGATGGGACAACAATTGAGGAGGTACTGAATCGAACTGGAGAAAATGTCAGTTCGGAAATGCAGGGAAGTGTGGATGGTAAAAATTGTAGATGGAGACCAAGCCCTGAATACAGTAAGGAGATTCAAATGGTTGTAGGTCGCAGCAGTTACGCATAGATGAAAAGGCATGCACAGGACATGCTAGCATTGCCAGCTTCATCAAACCAGTTTTCTGACTGAAGAATACAACAAAAAAACCTTGGTAACCCAGATTAAGAACAGATTGCGAGAAAAATGAAACTAAACCAAGAAAAAAATGCACAATCTGTAGATTCCGCGCTAATTTCGGAGGGTCACGGTTAAATTAAATGTTAACCGCAGCCACATGCCACGTGACCCGTCCATAACAGCGACCTTCTTCAGTTTTGCATGAAAAATTAGTCTATGTTAACAACAGATTTTTCTTTTTTTTTAGTTCGGTGGCCACCTCTGGCGCCACACGCCAATTGCTGTATACATACCAGTGGTCTCCCTAAATAGTGTGTCTTCGTCGGCCAAAGGTTGTAAACACCTGAACTTCCTTCCTGCTATATTCAGGCAGCCCTATACCTACCATTTACAGAGGAGTTTAGGAAATTATTGTTAATTCTGCGTCTCTGGGATCCCTTACTACCGTAGTCATTTCACCTTCCACTCCGACGCTTCTTGTAGAAATCTTAGGAAAATTGTGCCAGAAAGCCAATGGAATATTCTTCATAAGTACAACCGACAAAAATCTCAGCTATCTTCAACCATTGCATCGTATTGTAGACTTGTGTATCACGACCTTATTCTCTGTGCCATGTATTTGAAAGCTGGGCAACGGGCATCCACTTCATCAGTTATTGTTCCGATGCGTTATACAACATATAATGATGTGGAATAATATCAGCAATAAATTGTGAATCAATTCATCTCTTTATTCCTCCAACAGAGGTGCACAGATCTAAGTGGGACAGTGTTGTAATAAGTCATAAAAGCTTTTGATGATGCCAGCATCAATTTATTTTCAGTGGTATATAGAAGGCAAACCTATGTTTATAGCTATTGTTTATGGAGAGAGCTTTTGACAATGTGGAGTGGAATACATCTGAAGATTGAAATTCTGAAAGTAGCAGGGTAAAACAGAGGTAGCGAAGATTATATACAACTTGTACAGAAACCAAGCGTCAGTTATAACAGTCATGTGGCATAAAAGAGAAGTAGTGACTGAGAAGGGAGAGAGACAGGGTTGTAGCCTATCCCTGATGTTATTTAATCCGTACATTCAGCGAGCAGTAAAGGAAACCAATAGAAAAATTTGGAGGGAACTAAAGTTCAGAGAGAAGAAATGAAACGTTTGAGGTTTGCCGATTACTTAATTCTATCAGAGAGAGCAAACGACTTGGAAAAGCAATTGAACAGAATGGACAGTTTCTTGAAAGGAGGATATGCGATGATCATCACAAAACCAAAAGAAGGGTACTGGAATGTAGTCGAAGGAAGTCAGGCGATATTGAGGGAATTAGTTTAGGAAACGAGACACTAAACGCAGCAGATGAGGACTGCTATTTGGGCAGTAAAATAACTGATGATGTCTGAAGTAGAGAGAATATAAAATGTAGGTTGGCAATGGGAACAAAAGCGTTTCTAAAGAAGAAATACATATTAACATCGAATTTAGATCTGACTGTTGCGAAAGTCTTCTCTGAAGGTACTTCTCTGGAGTGTAGCCTCGTATGGAAGTGAAACGTGGACGATAAACAGTTCAGTCAAGAAGAAAATAGAAGCTTTTGAAAATCAGTGATAAAGAAGAATGCTGAAGCTTATTGTTAGGTGAGTTGATCACGTAGCCATTGAAGAGGTACCGAATAAAATTTAAGAGAATATAAATTTGTGGCATAGTTTGAGAACGAAGTCTTCTCGACGGCACTGTTGTATAAAACATTCTTGGACTTTTTGCAGCGTCAATTCAGGGTAAAACCTCGAACTTTTTACGATTTCTACTGGGGCAACTGACTGTCAAAATTGCTGCTGTGATGGCCGTATATAATCTAGCTCAAAGAAGTCTTTTGATTGGTGGATAGATACGTCATGCTGACGCAGATGGTGTCAACGTGTACGCTGGTGGCGCCACCACTCCTATCATAGCGTCAACATCCCGTGCATGGGTAGCTCGCTTCCATGCACCGCAAAGATTATATGCGCCGTCAAGTTTGAAGGTGTTCTCACATATTCTTATTTCTACAGGCTTTTCAATTATAGAGTCCCAGTATGTATGGTATGAAGATAAGCATCTCCAAAACGAAAGTAATGTCAGTGGGAAAGAGATATAAACGGATTGAGTGCCAAATAGGAGGAACAAAGTTAGAGCAGGTGGACGGTTTCAAGTACTTAGGATGCATATTCTCACAGGATGGCAGTATAGTGAAAGAACTGGAAGCGAGGTGTAGCAAAGCTAATGCAGTGAGCGCTCAGCTACGATCTACTCTCTTCTGCAAGAAGGAAGTCAGTACTTTCGACCAACTTTGTTGTATGTGAGCGAAAGCTGGGTGGATTCAGATTACCTTATCAATAAGGTTGATGTTACGGATATGAAAGTAGCTAGGATGATTGCAGATACTAGTAGATGGGAACAATGGCAGGGGGGTGTCCACAATGAGGAAATCAAAGAAAAACTGGGAACGAACTATATAGATGTAGCAGTCAGGGCGAACAGGCTTAGATGGTGGGGTCATGTTACATGCATGGGAGAAGCAAGGTTACCCAAGAGACTCATGGGTTCAGCAGTAGAGGGTAGGAGGAGTCGGGGCAGACCAAGGAAAAGGTACCTGGATTCGGTTAAGAATGATTTTGAAGTAATAGGCTTAACATCAGAAGAGGCACCAATGTTAGCACTGTTTAGGGATTCATGGAGGAATTTTATAAGGGGGACAATGCTCCAGACTGAACGCTGAAAGGCATAATCAGTCTTAAATGATGACGATGATGATGAGATGAGTATGTGGGAGCATAGAACAAAACTTTTGTTTTGGTAAACAGTATTTTATGTTTGTGAGGCTGTGCTCTGTAACTCACGATTTTTAATATGCCATTGATGTTCTGCACAGCCGTCGGAAACGGTGCGGAAGGACTGAGCAGTGTAATTGCTTCCGTTTTCACAAGGGATACTGCAAATCCCAGGAATCATGATGCCGAGACTGTCCTTAACAGGGAGTGATATGTGCTTTATCTTCTTAGGAGGTCGGAAAATAGAACTGACACCTCGTCTTCTCGGGATTCTGCCTTTTTTGCTAGGAGTATCACCGCAGAAGGAAAGAAATGGTATTGCTTGCTCATCGTGAGAATGTTCATTTTCAAATTTCTTTTCTTGGAATACGCTCACTTGATATCACGTGACCTATAGCCGTTCTTTCGGAACACATACTTCAGACGAATGATTTTGGAATCCAAGTGGGCCTCGTCAGAAACAGTTTTTGCTCTGTATACCAGTGTGTTTAAAGCTGCACTCTTCTGGACTGGCTGGTGAACCCTCTAGCCGCTAAGATATAAATCAGTGTGCGCCGGCTTGCGGTACACTGAATGACTCGAGACGTCCATCCGACTTTCGTTATAGCAGAGCCTCTAAAAAGACAGCATTCCCTCTTTCTCTCTCTCGACAGTGAATTGTTTGGGTGCATGCTATTCATGTGTTCCTGTAAATGCTCAAAAGCTTCTATGACTTGTGGCCAGATCATAGACATGCCGTCAGCATAACGATATAATGAAGATGGACGAAGGGGAGCCAAATTTAATGCACGTTTCTCAAAATGTTCCATAAAAAAGGTGGTCATTGTTGGAGACAATATCCATTCTAATAGGCAATAGCCATTCCGTTCGTCATTTCGTTCAATTTAGCGCCATACAAGAAGTAAGTGGCCCTCACAAAATGTCAAAACAACTTCATTGTTTAAGGAGGAAAGTGGTCCGCCAACAATTTCAGTGTGTCCTCCACAGGAACTTTAGTAAATAGTGAGACCACTTCAAGGATGGCTAAACTATTGTTTGGGCCATCTCTAATCTGTTTAATTTTCTCAATGAACGTCTGAGAATTTTTGATGTGATGCTTACAGCAGCCAGCTATCAGAGTCATAAACTTAGTTAAATATTTGGCCAGCCTGTAGGTATAAGAACGAATGATGCTAACAATTAGCCTCAATGGAATACCTTCCTTGTGAACTTTAGGTAATCTGTACAGCCTAGGAGGTCTAAGAGGTTGTGCACAAAGATTTTTGATAACATCCAATAGTAGACCAGAATTCTTCAGGAGCTCCACCGTTTTTCTGCTATATGTCAGAGTTGGGTCCCGTTTTAGGCATTCGTGCGGGACCCATTTTAGGCATTCGTACGTGCTATCTTCCAACAACGATGCCACTGTGGTGAGATATTCAGTAGTATTAGGAACAACCATGGCACTTCCCTTGTCACTAGGAAGTACCACGAGATCATCTTTGTACAATGCATAGAGCTACTCCCCTCTCCCTCTCCCTCTGCTCTATTGATTTGGGCGGTTTGGCTGAGGCTGAAATGCGACTGTTGGTTAAGTCTTATGTCGTCGGCGCCCTCTAGTGAGAGATGCCGCACCCCCTGTTGCACTCCACTGATGAAGTCCACGATAGGTGCAGTGAGACCGTAAGATCGAAATTCAAACCCTTATTAAGGGCCGACATGAATCTTTCGTCCACGATCTTGTTCGGCATGTTGATGACAGTGCATGCCGTTCCACGCGGTGACACCAGTCTTTGGGTGGTTGCAAGTTCCTCAAATCTCTTTGTCCGTTTCGCCGTTGTACTGCTATGGTGAACCCTTATTAAGGGCCGACATGAATCTTTCGTCCACGTTCTTGTTCGGCATGTTGATGACAGTGCATGCCGTTCCACGCGGTGACACCAGTCTTTGGGTGGTTGCAAGTTCCTCAAATCTCTTTGTCCGTTTCGCCGTTGTACTGCTATGGTGAACTTTGATGAGTTGCCGTCGACATACCGACCCTCTCCCAGTCGAGAGATGAGAGGACTGCAGATAAAAAGAGACGACAATTATACAGGCTGAAACAAAAACGTACGGCACAAATAGCAGCACAAACTCCTCACACGTAGTCGAAGAAATTATATAGAAACGCTTTGTTTCCATGTTACCTCTCATTTTCTCCAACTCATTAATCATGGGAAACGCACAAATTTTCATACTCGGCATGTGTGGGCAGACGCCAATCCTCACGCAACTGTTGGAGCAAGTCATCCACAAATATTTTCTGTCAATGTTTGGGCCGGCATTGTTGGTGGCTGTTTGGTAGGGCTTCACATTTTTTCCACCCAGGCTCAACGGAAAACGTTATCACAATTTAGCAGAGAATGTTCTACCTGATCTGTTAGCAGATGTGCCTTTAGCTGTGCGATAAAACGCGTACTTCATGCACGATGGAACACCTCTTCATTTTAGCGTTAATGTTCACCGGCTTTCGAATACCAGATTCGGTAACAGATGGATAGGTAGAGATGGACGAATTGCCTGGCCTCCAAGCTCTCCAGACCTAAACCGACCGGATTTTTATTTGTGCGGGCATTTGAACGCTCTTGTGTATTGAACCCCAGTACACGACGTTCAGAGTCGCCGTGCCCATATTATGGAAGGCTGGGAAACCATGCTCAATACTCCAGGGACACACCAGCGCATCCGAGATTTACCAAGACGGTGGGTTGATGCATGTATCATCTTGTGAGAAAGAGTTGCATGTGGTACGATGATGCGTTCTGTTCGAGTATGTTTACCATAATTAATGAGTTGGAGAAAATGAGTTGTGGCATGGAAACAAAGCGTTTCAATTGGTTCAAATGGCTCTGAGCACTATGGGACTCAACATCTGAGGTCATCAGTCCCCTAGAACTTAGAACTACTTAAACCTAACTAACCTAAGGACATCACACACATCCATGCCCGAGGCAGGATTCGAACCTGTGACCGTAGCGGTCACGTTGTTCCAGACTGAAGTGCCTAGAACCGCTCGGCCACACCAGCCGGCCAAAGCGTTGCCAGACCCATGGTCATATAAAATAATTTCTTGGTCTACGTGTGAGACATGTGTCCTGCAATTTGTCCCGCGCATTTTTGTTTTCCTGTCAAACTGCATGCATTAGTAGCTGCGTACCTTGTATGTCGTATCCTTTCTTTGACAATGACCACGCTGGTCTTCCGTAAAATATTATTCACTCCTGCCGCCCTTATCTGATGTTGTACAACAGCAAACTTGGACATGATCTTCTTTTCGCGCCAGCGATGCAGAAATGACAAATTACCACGGAACTATGAGTAACTTGACTAAAAGGAGGGATTGGTTGGTACGATACATTCTGAGACACCAGGGATCACCAACTTAGTACTGGAGGGAAGCGTGGGGTGTAAAAATTGTAGAGGGAGACCAAGAGGCGAATACAGTAAGCAGGTTGAAATGGATGTAGGTTTCAATGGCTGTTCAGAGATGAAGAGGCTTGCACAGGATATAGTAGCATGGAGAGCTTCGTCAAACCAGTCTTCGGACTGAAGAGTTGAACAACAACATCTAAATCTACACACATACTTTGCAAAACGCTGTGAGGTGCACGTTGCGGTATATGTCAAATTTTCGTCTCGTTCCATTCCCGTACGGATCGTGGAAAATCTGGCTGTTTAGATAGATGTCTCTGTGTCCGCTGCAATTAGTTTGTCTTTTCGGTCCATGCGGGAGCGATACGTAGGTAGTTGAAGTATATTCGTAGATTCTTCACTTGGTACCGGTTCTTCAAATGTTGTAGATAGGATTTCGTGGGCTAATTAGCGTCTACCTTTAAACGACAGCCAATTCGGGTTTTTCTGCTTTTCGGCGAGGCACTCTCCTGAGTTAAACAAACATGTGACCATCCATTCGTTCGATATACTCTGTTAGTTATATTTGGTATTCTAGGTTGAGTCGCACGAGTGACTTGTATACAATCTCATTTGTAGAATCATTACATTTCCCTAGTACCCTAGCAATAAACGGAAGCCTGCCACCTGTTTTACCCACGACTGAGACTATGTGATCATTGCACTTCATGTCCCTACAAACTGTTGCACCCAGGTATTTGTATGAGTTTACCAATTACGAATGTGACTCACTGATATTATAGTCATAGGATACTACGTTTTCTCGTTCAGCGAACTGCACAATTTTACATTTCTAAACAATTCAAGCAAGTTGTCATTCTTTGAACCAGTTAGAAATATTATCAAGACCTGACTGAATACTTGTGCAGTTTCTTCCAGACAGTACTTCTGCACAGATAACTGCATCTTCTATAAAAAGTCTGAGCTTATTAGTAATGTTGTCCGCAACGTCATTGATGTATCACAAAGTTTCCGTTTGAAAGCGTTGCTGCAGCGTAGATACAACTAACCGCGATTCCCATGCAGGTATACAGGGTGGTCCATTGATAGTGACCGGGCTAGATATCTCACGAAATAAGCATCAAACGATAAAACTACAAAGAACGAAACTCGTATAGCTTGAAGAGGGAAACCAGATGGCGCTATGGTTGACCCGCTAGATGGCGCTGCCATAGGTCAAACGAATATCAACTGCGTTTTTTTAAACAGGAACCTCCATTTTAATTACATATTCGTGTAGTACGGAAAGAAATATGAATGTTTCAGTTGGACCACTTTTTTCGCTTTGTGATAGATGGCGCTGTAATAGTCACAAACGTATAAGTACGTGGTATCACGTAACATTCCGTCAGTGCGGACGGTATTTGCTTCGTGATACATTACCCGTGTTAAAATGGACCGTTTACCAATTGCGGAAAAGGTCGATATCGTGTTGATGTATGGCTATTGTGATCAAAATGCCCAACGGGCGTGTGCTATGTATGCTCCTTGGTATACTGGACGACATCATCCAAGTGTCCGGACCGTTCGCCGGATACTTACGTTATTTAAGGAAACAGGAAGTGTTCAGCCACATGTGAAACGTTAACCACAACCTGCAACAAATGATGATGCCCAAACAGGTGTTTTAGCTGCTGTCGTGGCTAATATGCACATCGGTAGCAGACAAATTGCGCGAGAATCGGGAATCTCAAAAACGTCGGTGTTGAGAATGCTACATCAACATCGATTGCACCCGTACCATATTTCTATGCACCAGGACTTGAATGGCGACGATTTGAACGTCGTGTACAGTTCTGCCTCTGGGCACAAGAGAAATTACGGCACGATGACAGATTTTTTGCACGTGGTCTATTTAGCGACGAAGCGTCATTCACTAACAGCGCTAACGTAAACCGGCATAATATGCACTATTGGGCAACGGAAAATCCACGATGGCTGCGGCAAGTGGAACATCAGCGACCTTGGCGGGTTAATGTATGGTGCGGCATTATAGGAGGAAGGATTATTGGTGCCCATTTTATCGATGGCAATCTAAATGGTGCAATGCATGCTGATTTCCTACGTAATGTTCTACCGATGTTACTACAATATGTTTCACCGCATGACAGAATGGCGATGTATTTCCAACATGATGGATGTCAGGCACATAGCTCGCGTGCAGTTGAAGCGGTATTGAATAGCATATTTCATGACAGATGGTTTCGTCGTCGAAACACCATACCATGGCCCGCACGTTCACCGGATCTGACGTCCCCGGATTTCTTTCTGTGGGGAAAGTTGAAGGATATTTGCTATCGTCATCCACCGACAACGCCTTACAACATGGGTCAGTGCATTGTCAATACATGTGCGAACATTACGGAAGGCGAACTACTCGCTGTTGAGAGGAATGTCGTTACACGTATTGCCAAATGCATTGAGGTTGACGGACATCATTTTGAGCATTTATTGCATTAATGTGGTATTTATAGATAATCACGCTGTAACAGAATCCGTTCTCAGAAATGATAAGTTCACAAAGGTACATGTATCACACTGGAACAACCGAAATAAAATATTCAAACGTACCTACGTTCTGTATTTTAATTTTAAAAAACCTACCTGTTGCCAGCTGTTCGTCTAAAATTGTGAGCTATATGTTTGTGACTATTACAGCGCCATCTATCACAAAGGGACAAAAGTGGTCCAACTAAAACATTTATATTTCTTTATGTACTACACTAATATGTAATAAAAAATGAGGGTTCCTATTTTAAAAAACGCAGTTGATATCCGTTTGACCTATGGCAGCACCATCTAGCGCCATCTGGTCTCCCCCTTCAAGCTAGACAAGTTTCGTTCTCTGTAGTTTTTTCGTTTGGCGCTTATTTCGTGAAATATTTGGCCCGGTGACGATCAATAGAACACCCTGTATACGTACCGAAGTGTAGGCAAGGGGTTAGTTAACCTGTGAACGGAAACTTTTTGATCGCCCCTTTATATAATATGAATAGCAAGGATCCCAACGCACTTCCCTGTGCCACATTTGAAGTTACTCCTACATTTGATGATGACTCTCCATCCAAGATAACACGCTGGTCTTCCCTACCAAAAAGTTCTAAGTCCAGTAACAAAATTTCATTTGATATCCCATATGATCGTACTTTTGACAATAAGCGTGGATGTGCTACTGAGTCAAATGCTTTTCAAAAATCAAGAAATACTACATGTCTCTGACTGCCTTCATTCAAAGCTTTCAGTATGTCATGTGAGAAAAGTGCAAGTTAGGTTTCACAAGAGCGATGTTTTCGAAAATGTGGCAAGGCGGAGGTTTTTCTGTTCGAGCTACCTCCTTGTGTTCGAGTTCAGAATTTGTTTTAAGATTCTACAACACATGGATATCAAGGATATTGGTCGGAAGTCCCATGGATCACTTCTTCTACCCTTGTTGTATACGACTGTGAACTGTATTTTCTTCCAACTACTGGGCACGGTTTTTCTTTTTTTTTCGAGGGGTCTAAGATAGGTTATTGTTGACATAGGAGCTAACTCTCCTTTGTTGACTGATTGCATTTTTCCAGGATGCTTCCAATGAACCGAGGACTAGCACTTGCTTTACCTACAATTGATTCCATGTGATCAATACACTTCATTTCCACCTTGATATGTGTATGAGTTAAATAATTCCAAATGTGACTTATTGATATTCTATTTATGCTTTGTGCTGCTTGTGATGTGCACAACTTTACATTTCTGTACGTTTAAATCAAGTTGCCAATCTTTACAAAATTTTGGATATTTCTGCAGCATTTTTTTCAGGTAGCACTTCGTTGTAGATAAGTACATCATATGCAAAAGACCTAGGTTACTGTTAAAGATTCGATCATTATTATTAAGTGCATTACAGATCCCCTTACTACCTTAACGCGATCGAAGTTGGCTGTTTGTTACAGTGACACTACCAAATCACGGAGGACTTTGGTCAGTAGAATCACCTTGGGGCAGTCTCATTTGCAATTCATAGTGTGCGACGCCATATTTGACGTCACACTACTAGGCGACCTCGGAATCGCAGGTAAGTGTTTGTGTTTGTGGTACAGCCCTTGTTGCAGTCATAGACGCTCTGTTCCAGTGCGTTAGCGGTATGCGAAGATGAACCGGATAACTGCAGGTTGGCTACTAATATAACCTTCTTTGACTGCTTTCATTTGTATAGCATGCGTAATAATTGCCAAAGTAGCAAGAAAGTAGCATATAGAATTGCAACTAGCATCTGAAGATTTCAGTCAGTCGTTGCCTTCTTACAGACTACTACAGCGTCTTCCACCATTATCCACTGTGCCGTTAACTACCAGGCCGTAAAAAGAATATTCGAGTTAGCAATTCCATCATTAACCATTCACTATTGTAACGATCTTATTATCAAACAAATCTTCACCACATAATATGCAAGCATGCTTTCATGCTTTGAGCAGCATTGTCGATTAACAGTATTGCTTTGCAGACCTACTATTTTTGTAATTTGTAGTTTGATATCTAAACATGCGGGTTTTCAGACACTCGTATCAACATCACTACATTTGCCGTAAGCGATGTCCTAGCTGTGTGCAACTGTTGTTCCTACTCTAAAAGTATGACTACAAATTTTCTATGTCGACTTGCTAACCAGAAGGTAATTTTTGGGATCTCCATTCTGGTGCTGATCGTTCCAATAGGCTACTATCACGTTCACAGTTCAGAATCGTGTGTGTCTGTGTGTGTTAAAGTATTGAACTGTTCTAGAAAATAAATTCAACGCAGTGAAATTTAAGATATACACCGATCAGCCAAAATATTATAATCCTGCCCACCGCGACATTGGATGCCGCCTGATGGCCTTGCGGGCACGTGACGCGATAGAAAAAGTATGTAAGCGGAGCAGGCACAGACGTGGGGTTCACCCTAGCAAAGATATGGACTGCAAATGGGGAAAGTCATTGGGATAAGCGACTTTGACAAGGGCAGATTATTATTTCTCAGAGCCTGTGAACAAATGTCTCGAAAATGGCGAAGATGGTCTATAGTTCACATACTATTGTCGTAAACATCTCAGTGAAATTACCACTAGTAACGGCCCCTATCGACAGGGGATCTCAAGTTGATTCCGTATTTCTAGATTTCCGGAAAGCTTTTGACACCGTTCCTCACAAGCGACTTCTATTCAAGCTGAGGGCCTATGGGGTATCGTCTCACTTGTGCGACTGGATTCGTGATTTCCTGTCAGGAAGGTCGCAGTTCGTAGTAATAGACGGCAAATCGTCGAGTAAAATTGAAGTGATATCGGGTGTTCCCCAGGGAAGCGTCCTGGGACCTGTGCTGTTCCTGATCTATATAAATGACCTGGGTGACAATCTGAGCAGTTCTCTTAGGTTGTTCGCAGATGATGCTGTAATTTACCGTCTAGTAAGGTCATCCGAAGACCAGTATCAGTTGCAAAGCGATTTAGAAAAGATTGCTCTATGGTGTGGCAGATGGCAGTTGACGCTAAATAACGAAAAGTGTGAGGAGATCCACATGAGTTCCAAAAGAAATCCGTTGGAATTCGATTACTCGATAAATAGTGCAGTTCTCAAGGCTGTCAATTCATCAAAGCACATGGGTGTAAAAATTACGAACAACTTCAGTTGGAAAGACCACATAGATAATATTGTGGGGAAGGCGAGCCAAAGGTTGCGTTTCATTGGCAGGACACTTAGAAGATGCAACAAGTCCACTAAAGAGGCAGCTTACAAGGTGGGATTGACGGAGGACATCGAAACGGTGCAAAAAAGGGCAGCTAGTTTTGTACCATCGCGTAATAGGTGAGAGAGTGTGGCAGATATGATACGCGAGTTGGGATGGAAGTCATTAAAGCAAAGACATTTTTCGTCGCGGCGAGATCTATTTCTGATCTATTTCAGTCACCAACTTTCTCTTCCGAATGCGAAAATATTTTGTTGAGCCCAACCTACGTAGGTAGGAATGATCATCAAAATAAAATAAGAGAAATCAGAGCTCGAACAGAAAGGTTTAAGTGTTCGTTTTTCCCGCGCGCTGCTCGGGAGTGGAATATTAGGGAGATAGTATGATTCTGGTTCGATGAACCCTCTGCCAAGCACTTAAATGTGAATTGCAGAGTAATCATGTAGATGTAGATGTAGAATGGTTGGACGTCGACGAATCTTCATGAGAACGTGGGATTCGGGGGCTTGTCTGCTCTGTAAAGTAGGGTAAATGGCGATCTGAGGCATCTCTGCCGAAAGAGCACGATGTTGGTGCATCCGCAAGGGTTTCGGGTTCCACAGTAGGCCACCCTCATGTGTTCACATGTTGACTCAACAACATTGTCACTTACGATTGCAGTGTGCACAGGACCATCGAGATTCGACCGTCGATCACTGGAAACGTGTCGGTTTTTGGGATGCATCACATTTTTGCTCCTCTAGGACGATGGTCCCCTGCACGAACGCCGTCATCGAGGAGATCGGCGGATCGAAACGTGCAGCGCGTCACGGACGCACGCTGATGGGAGCAATATTCTGCTATGAGAGACATTCACACGTGTTTGCATAGGATCAGGAGTAGTAAAGCCCGTCTCACTGGGAGTAAGGTTCTCCACAGTTTTGCTAAATGACGTGCATGGCTGGCGGCTTGCAGATTGGGGTGACGGCTACTTCGCATTCTGAAATTCTCACACGGTGTGTAGGCCCCCGTAAACAATCAAACATTTCGTCATGCCAAATATTTGACCGTGTGCAGTGCTGTTTGACGTGTTGGTCAAGCATCGGCCGTGTTTGACGTGTTTGAAAAAAATTCATTTTTCGCGTGTTTGCGAAAAATTTTGATTGATGGAAAGTTTGACAACATGGCGGACGTTGTTTATGTCGATGATACGCCTCATATCTACATCTACATTTACACTCCGCAAGCCACTCGACGGTGTGTGGCGGAGGGCACTTTACGTGCCACTGTCATTACATGCCTTTCCTGTTCCAGTCGCGTATGGTTTGCGGGAAGAACGACTGCCGGAAAGCCTCTGTGCCCGCTCGAATCTCTCTAATTTTACATTCGTGATCTCCTAGGAAGTAGGGGGAAGCAACATATTCGATACCTCATTCAGAAACGCACCCTCTCGAAACCTGGACAGCAACCTACACCGCGATGCAGAGCGCCTCTCTTGCAGAGTCTGCCACTTGAGTTTGCTAAGCATCTCCGTAACGTTATCACGCTTACCACACACCCCTGTGACGAAACGCGCCGCTCTTCTTTGGATCTTGTCTATCCCCCCTGTCAACCCGACCAGATACGGACCCCACACTGATGAGCAATACTCAAGTAAAGGTCGAACGAGTGTTTTGTAAGCCACCTCCTTTGTTGATAGACTACATTTTCTAAGGACTCTCCCAATGAATCTCAACCTGGCACCGCCTTACCAACAATTAATTGCATATGATCATTCCACTTCAAATCGTCCCGTACACATACTCCCAGATATTTTACAGAAGTAACTGCTACCAGTGTTTGTTCCGCTATCATATAATCATACAATAAAGGATCCTTATTTCTACGTATTCGCAATACATTACATTTGTCTATGTTAAGGGTCAGTTGCCACTCCCTGCACTAAGTGCCTATCCGCTGCAGATCTTCCTGCATTTGTTTAGTAAATAATCATTTTATTACAGTTTATCTCATTGTACCGTGAGTTCGACAACTATGGAGACTACAATCAAATATAAAATCAAAATAGCACTGACGATTACCTAAATGATAGAGATATTACATTTTTCACAGCCATGCATTACGCAGAAAGACGTTATGAACAAAATCAATATTTTACCCATAACATACAGGCAAGAGTGCAATGAAAAGAAATCTAAGTTCTCCTGTTCTTCCACGGACGATGTGGGCAATAAGTTCCCATGTTGTAATATTTTAATGAACTGTCATTAGAGGTTCAACTAGATGAGAATAAATTTTCGCATACAGTAACTTACTTGTGTCTTCTTTTTCAATGTGAGGGCGAAGTTATCCAACATTTCACTGTCCACACACACAAAGTCCATGTAATAATCGTGTGCTGTGTGTAACATTTCCGTTTACGGGTTTTCATGTGTATATTTCTCACTTTTAACCATTCCCTGGACAAGCTTCTTGTTTTCTTCTTTTTTAAACACAGTGCCAGTCTCAGTGTTAGAAATACTTTAACTGCATTTGTAGCCATTCCCACTAGTGCTAAAATGCAACATACACGAAAACGTCTGCTTCAAAAGTATGGTTAAATAGACAAGCTTTCTTGGTACGTGCACAGGCTTGTTTGACGTATCTGTGGCTCGATAAGAGCGAATTTGACAAACACGTTTCCTCTTTTTCGAGGGCCTTAACGAGTTTTTGGAAGTTTCATTGTGCATCTTAAGAAAGTTGATGTAATCATCGGGTTCTAAGAGCATTAGGCCTATTTCCTTTAGCGGATTTTCACGGGTGAATCTCTCGTTTTAAACCACTGCCTGGACCTGCGTGTTGTTTTCTTCATCTTCTTTAAACATGGCACCAAAGTCTACGTTTGTGACCATTCTCACTACTGTCAAAATATTCACGAACACAAACAACGTCTGTTTCTAAAGTGGGATTACATTGACAAACTGTTTGTGCGTGTACGGGCTAGCTTCGGAAATCCTTGGCTACATAAGACCTATTTTGTCAAACAAGTTTGATCGTTTACGGAGGCCTTATGATTAGGTGCGGAGGCTAGGAAATTTGATTCTCGCACGTCTTATAGCTTCATTTGTCAACTTCATGATGAGCTGCCTATCATTTCGCTAATGGTTATATTTATTGTGATATTTTAGGATTAAGTAACCTGTCGCAAAAACTTCGGAAGGTTTGCAGTGAAAAATAGAAGTTGCTATGAATTAGCGTTTGTTGCATGTTAGGTCATATGTTGCTCCGTATTAAATGTAGCTAACACACTGAATTCTTCTTTAAACTTTATAGGATATTGCTGTCTATCAGCAGTCTCGAGTAAATGAATCGTACCGAGCTCGCGCGCCAGCAAAAAAGCCATAATAAAATATTCACAAAATTCCTCATAGCTTGCAAACTGTTTCAGATCTGCGGGGTGTTCAAAAACTCTTTCCGCAGTGCCGTATTAATTGTTCGCCTGCCTGGGTTACTTCCCTTCAAGTGGACTCTCCCAACATTCAACTGTTTAGTTTATCTCAGTCAGCGTCAGTAATGTCGTTGGTGTGTGTTATTTTCAACAAAATGGTGCAACCGCGAATGCAGCTAGCGCTTCAATGTCACTGCTTGCTAATGTTTTTGGTGATCGCATAATTTCACAGGGCCTCTACGATCGCCTGACATAACACCACCTGACTTTTTCTTCTGGGATGCAGCGAAAGCAACTGTCTATAAAAACCGTCCAAAATCCATCGGTGAATTGAAAACTGCATATATCCACTCTCACTGTTTCTGTTACAGAAGAAATAGTACAGCTTGTGTTTGGAAACATGATTAGATGAATTGAATTGTGTATTCAACAACAGGGGAGGGGACACGTTCAACATTTAGTATGAAAATTTGTAAGTAAAAATAAATTTTCAATAAAGCAATAACTTGTATTTCACTGAGTTTATTTCGGTATATTCACTGCGGCATACGGCACGCGCGGCTAACAATCATACGGTACTGCGGAGAGACTTTTTGAACACCCCATAGAAACAAGATTTTGGCAAATGACAGTACGCAAATAGGAGAGTATTCCGCCATATCAGTAACATGCGAAACTTCCACATCTACGCGATATTTAAGCGACTACAGATTTTTTCAAAGAAATGATGTAATTTTTAAACGCCATCGTGAATCGGGAATTACTTTGAGTTTGGAACAACACTGGAGTAACGTTTCACTTTATTTTTATATCGATAACGAACATTTTTCATAAACTATTGACTAGTCTTTCTATCAGTTGCAGCTTTATGATTCTGTCGCAAATTCAACTGCATTAAAATGTTAGTGACACGAATATCCACAGACTCTCCTGTGTTTTTGGTGAAAAAAACAGATGATTCGAACATGGTAACAAGGGAACTTAATGATTAACGGTACTCAAAACTCTCCACTGATAACACCTCTCCACACAAAATAAAAGGTAATAAGAAGTTTGACGAAAATAAATGGATACTTCTGTTGAAATTTTAATGGAATCCTATATCTAGACATGTGTTTAATAATAAATTATGTGGATTGACACTGGCCAAAGAATTTAATTTCTGTATCTCAAGGATATGACAAATATGAAACCACTTAAAATTGAAAAATCCAATTAACTATCCATCAAGGTGTAAACAGATTAACTATATCTTTGAGAAACTAAAAGATGTTTGTAGTGAGAAAGTGCTGTCCCTCACTCTGTATAGATGGCATGCTATGTGCTGTTAACTGTTTTCATATTTCTTAGGTTATTGCGATGCAGAAATAAAATCCGTTGCCCAGTTTGAGTCCACATCATTCGTTATTAAAAAGAGACTGGGCTATAGGATTTCACCGAAATTTCAACAGATGTAGCGATTTATTTTCCCCAGTCTTACAATCACTTTTATTTTTCTGCAGAGAAACACATTACCAGTGACGAGTTTTGCGTAGAGGAAGGGTGGTGAAAGTGGACATGCTAAGGAATATTTTTTTTTATCTTGAAGAAAATAAATAAGAAATAAACTATATATTAACATACGATATCCTACATACTTAGCTACATAAGGCAATTTTTATTTTGGCTTTATCTCGGTAAATTATATATATATATATATATATATATATATATATATATATATATATATATATATATATTCCTGGAAATTGAAATAAGAACACCGTGAATTCATTGTCCCAGGAAGGGGAAACTTTATTGACACATTCCTGGGGTCAGATACATCACATGATCACACTGACAGAACCACAGGCACATAGACACAGGCAACAGAGCATGCACAATGTCGGCACTAGTACAACGTATATCCACCTTTCGCAGCAATGCAGGCTGCTATTCTCCCATGGAGACGATCGTAGAGATGCTGGATGTAGTCCTGTGGAACGGCTTGCCATGCCATTTCCACCTGGCGCCTCAGTTGGACCAGCGTTCGTGCTGGACGTGCGGACCGCGTGAAACGACGCTTCATCCAGTCCCAAACATGCTCAATGGGGGACAGATCGGCAGATCTTGCTGGCCAGGGTAGTTGACTTACACCTTCTAGAGCACGTTGGGTGGCACAGGATACATGCGGACGTGCATTGTCCTGTTGGAACAGCAAGTTCCCTTGCCGGTCTAGGAATGGTAGAACGATGGGTTCGATGACGGTTTGGATGTACCGTGCACTATTCAGTGTCCCCTCGACTATCACCAGAGGTGTACGGCCAGTGTAGGAGATCGCTCCCCACACCATGATGCCGGGTGTTGGCCCTGTGTGCCTCGGTCGTATGCAGTCCTGATTGTGGCGCTCGCCTGCACGGCGCCAAACACGCATACGACCATCATTGGCACCAAGGCAGAAGCGACTCTCATCGCTGAAGACGACACGTCTCCATTCGTCCCTCCATTCACGCCTGTCGCGAAACCACTGGAGGCGGGCTGCACGATGTTGGGGCGTGAGCGGAAGACGGCCTAACGGTGTGCGGGACCATAGCCCAGCTTCATGGAGACAGTTGCGAATGGTCCTCGCCGATACCCCAGGAGCAACAGTGTCCCTAATTTGCTGGGAAGTGGCGGTGCGGTCCCCTACGGCACTGCGTAGGATCCTACGGTCTTGGCGTGCATCCGTGCGTCGCTGCAGTCCGGTCCCAGGTCGACGGGCACGTGCACCTTCCGCCGACCACTGGCGACAACATCGATGTACTGTGGAGACCTCACGCCCCACGTGTTGAGCAATTCGGCGGTACGTCCACCCGGCCTCCCGCATGCCCACTATACGCCCTCGCTCAAAGTCCGTCAACTGCACATACGGTTCACGTCCACGCTGTCGCGGCATGCTACCAGTGTTAAAGACTGCGATGGAGCTCCGTATGCCACGGCAAACTGGCTGACATTGACGGCGGCGGTGCACAAATGCTGCGCAGCTAGCGCCATTCGACGGCCAACACCGCGGTTCCTGGTGTGTCCGCTGTGCCGTGCGTGTGATCATTGCTTGTACAGCCCTCTCGCAGTGTCCGGAGCAAGTATGGTGGGTCTGACACACCGGTGTCAATGTGTTCTTTTTTCCATTTCCAGGAGTGTATATATATGGTGTTACAAAAAGGTACGGCCAAACTTTCAGGAAACAATCCTCACACACAAATAAAGAAAAGATGTTATGTGGACATGTGTCCGGAAACGCTTAATTTCCATGTTAGAGATCTTTTTAGTTTCGTCAGTATGTTCTTCCACCTACGCTCAATGGAGCACGTTATCATGATTTCAAACGGGATACTCTATCTGTGCTGCTAGAACATGTGCCTTTACAAGTACGGCATAACATGTTGTTCATGCACGATGGAGCTCCTGCACATTTCAATCGAAGTGTTCGAACTCTTCTCAACAACAGATTCGGTGACCGATGGATTGGTAGAGGTGGACCAATTCCATGGCCTCCACGCTCTCCTGACCTCAACCCTCTTGACTTTCACTTGTAGGGGCATTTGAAAGCTCTTGTCTACGCAACCCCGGTGCCTATGTAGAGACTCTTCGTGCTCGTATTGTGGACGGCTGTGATACAATACGTCGTTCTCCAGGGCTGCATCAGCATATCAGGGATTCCATGCGACGGAGGGTGGATGCATGTATTCTCGCTAACGGAGGACATTTTGAACATTTCCTGTAACAAAGTGTTTGAAGTCACGCTGGTACGTTCTGTTACTGTGTGTTTCCATTCCATGATTAATGTGATATGAAGAGAAGTAATATAATGAGCTCGAGCTTTGCTCGATTTAAAATACAAAATTTAAACTGAATTTGTATACTAAATGAGAGCGTATTTTCAAAATAAAACTATTATTGCAATCGTAGAAAAAGAAAGTTTCACACTGAGTTTATTTACAAACATCACAAATAAAGTCATTGTCTTCTTCTTCACACCCGGCACAAGCCTCATGTGCCCATCGTAAACAGCGCATACACCTTATCCAGCCTTCATTTTCCCTTGACGTGGAATACAAGTCCCTGCAGAAAAGACAATCAGTATCACTCACGTCACTGTCCAAAGCATTAAACAAAGCACGCTTCGCTGATTTTGATTTCGTTTACTGCATTCCTTTAACGTTTTCTTTGTTTCCTTCATTCTTCTTCTAACTCTGTTTTCCTTTTTTCAGTTTCAGCTTTATTTTCTTAAGTCTTTCTTTTTCTTCTTTTGCGGCTACTTGTTCCATCTAGTTTAATAAGTCACGGCTGCAAAATACTAACGCGAATTCTTTACAGACGACTGGAAAATCTGGTAGAAGCCGACCTCGGGGAAGATCAGTTTGGATTCCGTAGAAATATGGGAACACATGAGACAATACTGACCCTACGACTTATTTTAGGAGCTAGATTAAGAAAAGGCAAACCAACGTTTCTAGCATTTGTAGACGTGGAGAAAGCTTTTGACAATGTTGACTGGAACACTCTCTTTCAAATTCTGAAGGTGGCAGGTGTAAAATACAGGGAGCGAAAGGCTATTTGCAATTTGTACAGAAACCAGATGGCAGTTACAAGAGTCGAGGGGCATGAAAGGGAAGCAGTGGTTGGGAAGGGTGTGAGACAGGGTTGTAGCCTCTCCCCGATGTTGTTCAATCTGTATATTGAGCAAGCATTAAAAGAAACAAAGAAAAATTCGGAGTAGGTATTAAAAACCATGGGGAAGAAGTAAAAACTTTGAGGTTCACCGATTACATTGTAATTCTGTCAGAGACAGCAAAGGACTTGGAAGAACAGTTGAACGGAATGGACAGTGTCTTGAAAGGAGGATACAAGATGAACATCAACAAAATCAAAACGAGGATAATGGAATGTAGTCGAATTAAGTCGGGTGATGCTGAGGGAATTAGATTAGGAAATGAGACACTTAAAGTAGTAAAGGAGTTTTGCTATTTGGGGAGCAAAATAACTGATGATGGTCGAAGTAGAGAGGATATAAAATGTAGACTGGCAATGGCAAGGAAAGGGTTTCTGAAGAAGAGAAATTTGTTAACATCAAGTACAGATTTAAGTGTCAGGAAGTTGTTTCTGAAAGTATTTATATGGAGTGTAGCCATATATGGAAGTGAAACATGGACGATAAATAGTTTGGACAAGAAGAGAATAGAAGCTTTAGAAATGTGGTGATACAGAAGAATGATGAAGGTTAGATGGGTAGATCACATAATTAATGAGGAGATATTGAATAGAATTGGGGAGAAGAGGAGTTTGTAGCACAAGTTGACTAGAAGAAGGGATCGGTTGGTAGCACATGTTCTGAGGCATCAAGGGATCACCAGTTTAGTATTGGAGGGCAGAGTGGAGGGGAAAAGTCGTAGAGGGAGACCAAGAGATGAATACACTAAGCAGATTCAGAAGGATGTAGGCTGCAGTAGGTACAGGGAGATGAAGAAGCTTGCACAGGATAGAGTAGAATGGAGAGCTGCACCAAACCAGTCTCAGGACTGAAGACCACAACAACAATAACAGTTCCATCTTGAAAGGGCTTGAGGTCAAAACTGTATCTGTACCATTTTTCGTTTATTTTCTCGTTTGATAATACTTGCTTTAGGGATTGGGACAATATCCTGTGGGCTTACAGTAAAAGTATAGGGCCTATTGGGCTTGGAGATTAAATCACATGAAGTACTTCAATGAGGCAGTAGGCTGGGTTGGCATTCTGAAGTAGGCCTACTTGGCTTTGCGAGTGTTTAGAGATTAGAACAAATGTAGAGTTAGGCTCTCCAGATGTTACAGTGACTTTTTGTCTGTGGTCATTGGAAAACAACAAAGGAGGTGGCTTACAAAACATTCGTTCGACCTATACTTGAGTATTGCTCATCAGTGTGGGATCCGTACCAGGTCGGGTTGACAGGGGAGATAGAGAAGATCCAAAGAAGAGCGGCGCGTTTCGTCACAGGGTTATTTGGTAAGCGTGATAGCGTTACGGAGATGTTTAGTAATCTGAAGAGGCAAACTGCAAGAGAGGCGCTCTGCGTCGCGGTTTAGCTTGCTCGCCAGGTTTCGAGAGGGTGCGTTTCTGGGTGAGGTGTCGAATATATTGCTTCCCCCTACTTATACCTCTCGAGAAGATCACGAATGTAAAATTAGAGAGATTCGAGCGAGCACAGAGGCTTTCAGACAGTCGTTCTTCCCGCGAACCTTACGCAACTGGAACCGAAAAGGGAGGTAATGACAGTGGCACGTAAACTGCCCTCCGCCACACACCGTTGGTAAAATTAGAGAGATTCGAGCTCGCACGGAGGCTTTCCGGCAGTCGTTCTTCCCGCGAACCATACACGACTGGAACAGGAAAGGGAGGTAATGACAGTGGCACGTAAAGCGCCCTCCGCCACACATGGTTGGGTGGCTTGCGGAGTATAAATGTAGATGTAGATTTCCAAAATTCTCCAATAGTTTGTTCTATGGTTTTAACTGTGATGGGTTTTATTTATGGCACATGAAATATTGTTAGATACAAATATGATTCATGGATTTATAACTCCCTACCAGTTAATCGTCTGAAGTTTAAAACTAATGAATGTTAACAATGTTATTGAGGGAGCTCACAGGTGGTTTACTACATTAACTATTGTTAATCTGATATTGTTTGTTTGTGTGTTAATAACTTCGTCGGTACCTTTTAAGACACATAGACAGCAGTAATCCAGGGATATTATCTAACTAACCTCCGTCCGTAAAGGCCTTGGAAGCCCCAACAGTACCGATCATCCACCATGTCACAGTCAGCTGAAAGGCATCATTGGATGCTGAAACGGAGGAGCACGTGATCAACACACTGTTCTACTGGCCGTTGTCAGTCTACGTTACCAGAGCTGCCACTTCTCAGTCAGGCAGCTCCTCAATTGATCTCACTAGGGCTGAGTGCATCCTGCTTGCCAACAGCACTCGTCAGCCTGGACAGTCACCCATCCAAGTGCTAGTCAAGCCCAACAGCACTTAAATTCGGCGATCTGCCAGTAATCGTTGTTGCCACTGCAACAAGGCCATTGGCAGGAACATTATATAGGTTAATTTTTTCCATGGCACGACGTTTAGACATATATAAAATGCATGTTTGGCCATCAGCTGCTTTTATTTTAAACCCAAATATCAACCAGTTTCAGTCATGGACCACCTTCACAGATAATGGTTAAAATTGTTTAAGCCACAACATTACATTTGTCATTACTTAAATAATGTGTTGAGCATGTCATGAATATCGGTACACGACACAGGATTTTTAGAAGCAAACATATTAATACCAAGTGTACACAGAACAGTGTTTCTCTTCAGTACTGTTCTGTGTACATTTGGTATTAGTATGTTTGCATCTAAAAGTCCTGTGACATATATTGATATTCATGACATACCGTACATATCTTTTAAGTAATGAGGAATGTAACGTTGTGGCTTAAACCCTTTTATCTGTAAAGATGGTCCGTGACTGAAACTGGTCAATATTTGGACTTACAATAAAAGCTGCTGATGGTCAAACACGCGTTTTATATGTTACTTGACAGCTATTGATAGTAACCTTCCAAAAATGAAATTTAGACACTCCGATAGGAACACATGGGGCCCCTCCACGCCCACACCAATGTGGTGACCAAACCAAAAGTTCTACTGTCACTTCCGTATAACATGTTAGTTTCTGAATCAGGAGTCACAGGATGCGGGATGTGATGTTATCTAGATTACTCATTAACATGGCCCATCAGGAGATAGGAACTGGACGAAAGCGATCGAAGGGTAGCGGTTGTAAGGGCAGAGGAATAAAAAGGGCCAAGGCATGCGCCAAGGGAAAAAAAAAAACCTCTGCGACAGTAGGACGGGTAGTAAGGGCAGCAGCGGCTTGCTATCTGCGACAGTGCATGCAAGGTGTGGTTGTGTTAGTTCGAGGTACCGTGCATCGTTACCTTTGTCGTTGCGGAAGTTCGTTGTGGGGCTTGCTTCAGTTGCTGCGTCCCTGTAACATTCAAGGTTGTCATACATTAATGGACGATCGGTCATAGATCGGCTCGCAGTGTAGCGGGTGGGTGTGGATGGTTTGCGTGCTGTGTACAGTACGGTCTCCCTGCGGTTGCCTGTTTTTCGGCGGGTCGAGCATCTAGGGTTACCAGCAGTAGCTGTGTTGCAGGGGCTCGCCAGTACTGTCGTGTTAGCGTCCTGTGGACCATAGATGTTTAGTTCCTTGCCAATAGTCTCTTTGGTCTATTATGTTTCCGTCTAGGATTATGTACTATATATACGAGGGCTTGTCGGAAAATAAGTTCCGATCGTTGTAAAGTGAAAACCACTGTTGAAATGAAGTCTTCCAAAGATGTGCTGGGTAGCATCTCTAGTACGCCCATTGATCGCGGAACGTCACTCTTTTCAGTTCTGAGCACACAGTGAGGACGTAAAGTTGCCTAGAAAATAGCGTGTTCCCTAAGTATGCGGACCTGCTGAGAGATTACGCATGATGTCATGCAGCCCACATAACATATCTGTCACACGTTTCGTTCTTAACGACACGTCGCGACCGCACTCTGCGGTAATGAAGATGCTCCTGCAGCCTTTCGATAGGAATTGTTTGGTCACCCACAACACAGACCTTAATTGTCTCGTCCTGTGTTTCATTCCTGCTCACATGAAGCGCTGGCTATGAAGACAAAATTTTGGCACAGACAACGAGCTGTAGACTAGCGAGAATTGTCGGAAAGCACTGGCGGCTGCCTTCTATGACGAGGATACTGGAAAGTTTTTACAACGCTATGACAAATGTCGAAGTCGGAGCGGCAATTATGTTGAGAGTTAGCTGTGAAGAGTAGCTAACTATTGCAAATAAAACAGTTTTGATTTTCACAGTGGTTTCTTTTTCGCGACCCATCGGAACTTTCCGAATAGCCCTCGTATAATGAAATGTAGAGAGATTTTACGGCTCATCGGCGACGAATTCAGTGAAGACGGAACAGTACCTTATACGGACACGAATCGACAAAGAAATTTGCGCGACGTTTTCAAGGAAATCATCCTGGCACGAGCCTTCAGTTTTTTAAGGAAGCAACGGATAACCTAAGGCTAGCGCGCACGGGTGATTTTTGTCACCGTTACTGTTTCGTCACCCTTGTCCAGTCTATGGATGTATACGTAGATGTGCACATGTTACGACGTGATAGCGGGGTGTGACTTTCGTCTGCTGACCTGCAAACAAGTCCGAGAGAAAACTGTCACTGCGCCACTAGGTTTTGATAGCTGCGTGCGCACGGGTGACAAAATCGTCACTCCTCGTGCATTCTCCACTTCCCAGTTGCTTTCCGGTTACAGGCACAGTGACATGACAATTTGTGCTCAGCTGGATTGACAGTCTCAAGCTATTTCGAAAATATTAAAAAAAAAATTCTTTTGACGTCGAAGTATATGAAATATTGTGTAAAACTTAGTAGCCTGTCACTCCAAAGGGGGTGTATGTACACTCTTTTTTATATTATCTTTCATCTTTCATGTGTTCGCAAAATCTGTATAGAAAAATGACGGTTGGATTTCAAAAAAAGTTTTGTCCTATTTTTCTGGTGTAACGTGACAATGACGGAAACTTTTAATCATGATAGCCACAAATGTTAAGTCACATAGTGTTCAGAGCCATTTTAACCATTTGTGAGGTCAGGGGGAGATACGAACCATGCTCTTCCCGCTCAGCAAGTGCTGTACCTTAACCAGTGATTGGTAAACAACGTAGAAACATGAAAGCAAGTAGCAGCATTTCTTTTCGACGTTAAGGCTCGAAATACTGATGAAGAAAAATATTATGACAATTGTCCACTGCGAGGCTGAGTGCCTCCTGGTGGTACTGTGGGCACGTGACACAGTAATGAAGGAATTCTAGCAGAAGAGGGGCGAATGGGCAGTCATTATAGCGAAGATACGGGCCGCAAATGTGGAAATCCATTGATATAAGCGGTTTTGACAGAGGGCACATTGTTGTGGCGCTGCGGTCGGAAACTGCTGGGTCCTGACCAACATATCTGGAAAACACTGATGGGTGCATCGTCCATAGCTGGCTTACTGCTGGTTCGAAATCTGTTTCTCTCTTGAATATACAGACCTTTGGAATGAAGAATTGCTAGTATTTCGCTTTCCGTCCGAATAGGCGATGGTTTCTCTGTTGCTTAATTGGAGCAATGGTGGAGTATATAATTTAAAGTACCCGGCGTCCCCACCAAATAATGCCTCGTGTTAACCACAGCCATCTCCAAATTGGAGAACAATGAAGTATAATGTTTAGCACTGAAAGTACGATTATTACTGGTACCAACGTACAGATAGACTAGAACAGAGTTGCTGGTCGAAGAGTGCTGCTGTTTATATTGTCGCAGATGAAGCTGAGTAGCACAGTTACTGTAGGGTAGTGGTTATGATACTAGACTGTTGCATGGAGGGTAATATCTGTATTCGTTTCGAATACATTCTAGAAGTAGCCACAAATATCAAGAATCATTGTACTGGAATGTTCTGTAGCTGTATATATACCGTATGTGTTCTGACTGGAGGCAGTTCGCTTTGCACTCTTGCATGTGCTAGTGCTGAATGAATCTTCGTTAAGTGATGTTAGTGTTCGTCATTCATCTAACTACACCTTCTTCTGCGTGACAATATGAACATCGAATATTCCAGAATGCACAAGTATTAGAAACTACGAGAACCTTCTAGAAATGATAAGTATTAAACAACAAATGGCTGCTGCTCATTGGATTTGAAGTGGCAACCGGCAACACACTAATCAGTAGCACTAACCGCTGCTCCACAAGGTGTGCAACATAGTTCGCAACAACATACGCCGTATAAGACACAGAGAAATGACGCGGTATTAATGAGCATTTCCCGCTGTTGTTACACTGTATTTGTCTTATCTTTTCTCTCGATGAATTTCATTATTGTTACCAAGCACTGTTTTTACGAAGTTTTGATAATTTATAAATGCTGCGACGCTTCAACGCCTTGTCCAACGATTTCTCATTTTCTAACGCAACAGACTGTACTTTGTTTCAGAAATTATCACAAAAATACACGAGTACGTTTTTAGACGTATTCTCTGCTCGCGACACGATAAGTCCCGTGACCGATGTCTTTCCTTATTGAGAATTCTTGCAACTCGTACTTCTGCGAAAATTGAGCGCATGTGCTATTTCTCCAATGTTTCTTACTGTGTTGCTTTTGGTATACTTTTTTCCGTTCTTCTACATCTACGTGACTACTATGCAATTCACAATTAAGTGCCTGCCAGAGGATTCATCCAGCCACCTTCCTGATCTGAAACAAAATAAAATAATCAGATATTAGTGTATTGGAAATACAATCTGGACTCGCCAGTGGGCCTGATCACCTTGCAGTGTTGGGGCGCAGTATCCTGGTGTTCAGGATGGGGAAGTGCGGCTATGTGACGTTCCAAACTTTCGTCGAAAATCACGAGCCAGTTGCTCGAATCTTCTCCCAGTGGTAAGGTATCTAGGTTATAGGACAGAGTTCTGCCGTCAGCAAATTCCCCTGTAGGGAACCAGAACCGTTGCGGCCAGGTGCGTGGAGTGTAGTGTAGGACCACGTTGTCACCCACGCGCCTGTCGGCGTTCGAGACTGTCACGCCAAGCGTCTGCGTGTAAATGTGAAACACGCGCGCCAGTGCGCACGCAAGAGTAGCGTGTAGAGTTTCCTCAGTTCTCAAGTCCTGCGTGCCGTGGGTGCGGCGAGTACGTTACTTGTAAGCCGCCTTCCGTGCGAAAACTGAACAAGCAAGCAATATTAGCAGTACTACAGCAGTAGGGGTGTTGCAGCTATGTTCATACACATAAAAATCAGTTGTTACTTGGGTTAAGGAGTACAATTACCATCACAAGTATATTTCTTTGACTATAGAACTGCAAGATAATTACCCAGTTATCGCAACTACACATATCAAAACAAGTCCATTATACTTGTCCGGGCTGTTATGCCGTGGTCGGTTGATGAATTTTGTCTCAATTCCCAACGTTTCGTCTCCGACTGCGGGAGACATCTTCAAGGGGCTCCGTAGGTCGATAGAAGGTCCAACACACCCACTGGCTCGCTACTGACTGCCGCTAAATTCCGTCTCCGCGAGTTCCCGCGCCGCGGTGTGACGTCACGTGTTTTGAAAACGTCAGTGCTATTGGCCGCTGTCCGTCGCCGTCGATCGCCGTTGCCATCACCCAGTAGTGGACGGGTGGTACACATCTTCTGTAACACCGGCATCCATATACCGTTTAATTTCACGCCCTCCTCCTTTCGGTTGAAATTATTTGGGTGTTTAGCGATTTCGATTGCCTCCCTGTAGAGCCTTTCGTAGTATCCGCTTGTGGCCGCTAGTACTTGCGTCTCCTCGAAACGAATATTGTGGTTCCCTGGCTGGAAAGCATGCTCCGCAACAGCTGATCGTTCCGTTTCTCCTCTTCTACAGTTTCCCTTGTGCTCTTCCAAACGTTTAGAAACCGTTCTTTTAGTTGTACCCACATAAACATCACCACAGCTGCATGGGATCCTACACACTCCAGCTTTTTCCAAAGGTTTGCGAGCGTCCTTGGCAGGCTTAAGGTATTCCTGTATCTTCCTGGTGGGCTTGTAAATTACGGTAATATTCCGCTTCGTCGAGATCCTCCCTATTCTTTCCGTTACATTTTTAACAAACGGCAGGAAAACCTTAGATTTTGCAGTAGCCTGTACGTCAGTATGGTTTCTGCGTGGCTGCCTCAACGCACGTACAAGCTACTGCAAAATCTAAGGTATTAAGGGCGTGAAATTAAACGGTATATGGATGCCGGTGTTACAGAAGATGTGTACCACCCGTCCACTACTGTGTGATGGCAACGGCGATCGACGGCGACGGACAGCGGCCAATTGCACTGACGTTTTCAAAACACGTGACGTCACACCGCGGCGCGGGAGCTCGCGGAGACGGAATTTAGCGGCAGTCAGTAGCGAGCCAGTAGGTGTGTTGGACCTTCTATCGACCTACGGACCCCCTTGAGGATGTCTCCCGCAGTCGGAGACGAAACGTTGGGAATTGAGACAAAATTCATCAACCGACCATGGCATAACAGCCCGGAGAAGTATAATGGACATGATATTTCCGGCCGTGAAAGTTTACATTTTAGTATATCAAAACAAGTTTTGCATCACCCCAATTCCCAGAACTCCTGAAGACAGACGTTGACTGTGGATATTGTTTCACAGACACAGTCCCTTTGACTGTTTAGAGATGTCACTAAACCCGCCCAAAGATGTAAACAGGCATGCATGAGCAGCGCCTGTTAGACGGAGGAGGGTCCGACAGCCGATCAGTTCCAGTTATTCCACCAGGAAGGAGGCACACGCCTCGTGTTGCCTGCAGTACAACCATGCCTAGGCGGTCAGTACCGCGGTTCGATCGCGTCCGCATTGTTACTTTGTGCCAGGAAGGGCTCTCAACAAGAGAACTGTCCAGGCGTCTCAGAGTGAACCAAAGCGATGTTCTTCGGATATGGAGGAGATACAGAGAGACAGGAACTGTCGATGACGTGCCTCGCTCAGGCCGTCCAAGGGCTACTACTGCAGTGGATGACCACTACCTGCGGATTATGGCTCAGAGGAACCCCGACAACAAAGCCACCATGTTGAATAATGCTTTTCGTGCAGCCACAGGACGTCGCGTTACGTCTCAAGCTGTGCACAATAGACTGCATGATGCGCAACTTCACTCCCGACGTCCATGGCGAGGTCTACCTTTGCAGCCACGATACCATGCAGCGCGGCACAGATGGGCCCAACAACATGCCGAATGGACCGCTCAGGATTGGCATCACGCTCTCTTCAGCGATGAGTGTCGCATATACCTTCAACCAGACACCCGTCGGAGACGTGTTTGGGGGCAACCCGGTCAGGCTGAACGGCTTAGACACACTGTCCAGCGAGTGCAGCAAGGTGGAGGTTTCCTGTGGTTTTTTGATGGCATTATGTGGGGCCGACGTACGCCGCTGGTGGTCATGAAAGGCACCGTAATGGCTGTAAGATACGCGAATGCCATCTTCCGACCGATAGTGCAATCGTATCAGCAGCGTATTGGCGAGGCATTCGTCTTCATGGAAGATAGTTCGCGTCCCCATTGTGCACATCTTTCCTTCAGGAAAACTACATCGCTCGACTAGAGTGGCCAGCATGTTATGCAGCATGTTAACCCTATCGCACATGCCTGGGATAGATTGAAAAGGGCTGTTTATGGATGACGTAACCCGCCAACCACTCTGAGGGATCTACGGCGAATCGCCGTTGAGGAGTGAGATGAGCAGGACCAACAGTGCTTTAATGAACTTGTGGATACTATGCCACGACGAGTACAGGCATGCATCAATACTAGAGGACGGTGCTACTGGGTATTAGAGGTACCGGTGTGTACAACAATCTGGACCACACCTCTGAAGCTCTTGCTGTATGGTGGTACAACATGCAATGTGTGGTTTTCATGAGCAATAAAAAGGGCGGAAATGATGTTTATGTTGATCTCTATTCCAGTTTTCTGTACAGGTTCCGGAAATCTCCTAACCGAAGTGATGCAAAACTTTTTTTTAATGTGTGCATTTAAGAATGATTTATTGCCGGACCCGTGGTCTAGGGGTAGCGTCTTTGATTCATAATCAAAACGTCTTCGGTCCCGGGTTCGATCCCCGCCACTGCCTAAATTTTGATAAATAATCAGCATTGGCGGCCGAAGACTTCCGGCATAAGAAGTCAAAGAGTGCGGAGGAGCGGATAGAGGTTCAGGGCACTCTCTTGTCCTAAGAGTGTGAAATTGCCCCTAAAGGCGGAAGAATCAGCAATGATCAACGACATGAGGATGCAGAAGGCAATAGAAACCACTGCATTAAAGACACGTAACGTGTATCCACAGGACATGTGGCCTGTAGTTGAAGAAGTGTCATGATGATCTCTCCATTGGCAAAAGATTCCGGAATAGTACCCCATTCGGATCTCCGGGAGGGGACTGCCAAGGGGGAGGTTACCATGAGAAAAAGATTGAATAATCAACGAGTCGGGACGTGGAATGTCAGAAGCTTGAACGTGGTAGGGAAACTAGAAAATCTGAAAAGGGAAATGCAAAGGCTCAATCTAGATATAGTAGGGGTCAGTGAAGTGAAGTGGAAGGAAGACAAGGATTTCTGGTCAGATGAGTATCGGGTAATATCAACAGCAGCAGAAAATGGTATAACAGGTGTAGGATTCGTTATGAATAGGAAGGTAGGGCAGAGGGTGTGTTACTGTGAACAGTTCAGTGACCGGGTTGTTCTAATCAGAATCGACAGCATACCAACACCGACAACGATAGTTCAGGTATACATGCCGACGTCGCAAGCTGAAGATGAACAGATAGAGAAAGCGTATGAGGATATTGAAAGGGTAATGCAGTATGTAAAGGGGGACGAAAATCTAATAGTCATGGACGACTGGAATGCAGTTGTAGGGGAAGGAGTACAAAAAGGTTACAGGAGAATATGGGCTTGGGACAAGGAATGAAAGAGGAGAAAGACTAATTGAGTTCTGTAACAAGTTTCAGCTAGTAATAGCGAATACCCTGTTCAAGAATCACAAGAGGTGGAGGTATACTTGGAAAAGGCCGGGAGATACGGGAAGATTTCAATTAGATTACATCATGGTCAGACAGAGATTCCGAAATCAGATACTGGATTGTAAGTCGTACCCAGGAGCAGATATAGACTCAGATCACAATATAGTAGTAATGAAGAGTAGGCTGAAGTTCAAGACATCAGTCAGGAAAAATCAATACGCTAAGAAGTGGGATACGGAAGTTCTAAGGAATGACGAGATACGTTTGAAGTTCTCTAACGCTATAGATACAGCAATAAGGAATAGCGCAGTAGGCAACACAGTTGAAGAGGAATGGACGTCTCTAAAAAGGGCCATCACAGAAGTTGGGAAGGAAAACATAGGTACAAAGAAGGTAGCTGCGAAGAAACCATGGGTAACAGAAGAAATACTTCAGCTGATTGATGAAAGGAGGAAGTACAAACATGTTCCGGGAAAATCAGGAATACAGAAATACAAGTCGCTGAGGAATGAAATAAATAGGAAGTGCAGGGAAGCTAAGACGAAATGGCTGCAGGAAAAATGTGAAGACATCGAAAAGATATGATTGTCGGAAGGACAGACTCAGCATACCGGAAAGTCAAAACAACCTTTGGTGACATTAAAAGCAACGGTGGTAACATTAAGAGTGCAACGGGAATTCCACTGTTAAATGCACAGGAGAGAGCAGATAGGTGGAAGGAATACGTTGATAGCCTCTATGAGGGTGAAGATTTGTCTGATGTGATAGGAGAAGAATCAGCAGTCGATTTAGAAGAGATAGGGGATCCAGTATTAGAATCGGAATTTAAAAGAGCTTTGGAGGACTTACGGTCAAATAAGGCAGAAGGGATAGATAACATTCCATCAGAATTTCTAAAATCATTAGGAGAAGTGGCAAAAAAACGACTATTCACGTTGGTGTGTAGAATATATGAGACTGGCGACATACCATCTGACTTTCGGAAAGGCATCATCCACACAATTCCGAAGACGGCAAGAGCTGACAAGTGCGAGAATTATCGCACAATCAGCTTAACAGCTCATGCATCGAAGCTGCTTACAAGAATAATATACAGAAGAATGGAAAAGAAAATTGAGAATGCGCTAGGTGACGATCAGTTTGGCTTTAGGAAAAGTAAAGGCACGAGAGAGGCAATTCTGACGTTACGGCTAATAACGGAAGCAAGGCTAAAGAAAAATCAAGACACATTCATAGGATTTGTCGACCTGGAAAAAGCGTTCGACAATATAAAATGGCGCAAGCTGTTCAAGATTCTGAAAAAAGTAGGGGTAAGCTATAGGGAGAGACGGGTCATATACAATATGTACAACAACCAAGAGGGAATAATAAGAGTGGACGATCAAGAACGAAGTGCTCGTATTAAGAAGGGAGTAAGACAAGGCTGTAGCCTTTCGCCCCTGCTCTTCAATCTGTACATCGAGGAAGCAATGATGGAAATAAAAGAAAGGTTCAGGAGTGGAATTAAAATACAAGGTGAAAGGATATCAATGATACGATTCGTTGATGACATTGCTATCCTGAGTGAAAGTGAAGAAGAATTAAATGATCTGCTGAACGGAATGAACAGTCTAATGAGTACACAGTATGGTTTGAGAGTAAATCGGAGAAAGACGAAGGTAATGAGAAGTAGTAGAAATGAGAACAGCGAGAAACTTAACATCACGATTGATGGTCACGAAGTCAATGAAGTTAAGGAATTCTGCTACCTAGGCAGTAAAATAACCAATGACGGACGGAGCAAGGAGGACATCAAAAGCAGACTCGCTATGGCAAAAAAGGCATTTCTGGCCAAGAGAAGTCTACTAATATCAAATACCGGCCTTACTTTGAGGAATAAATTTCTGAGGATGTACGTCTGGAGTACAGCATGGTATGGTAGTGAAACATGGACTGTGGGAAAACCGGAACAGAAAAGAATCGAAGCATTTGAGATGTGGTGCTATAGACGAATGTTGAAAATTAGGTAGACTGATAAGGTAAGGAATGAGGAGGTTCTACGCAGGATCGGAGAGGAAAGGAATATGTGGAAAATACTGATAAGGAGAAGGGACAGGATGATAGGACATCTGCTAAGACATGAGGGAATGACTTCCATGGTACTAGATGGAGCTGTAAAGGGCAAAAACTGTAGAGGAAGACAGAGATTGGAATACGTCAAGCAAATAATTGAGGACGTAGGTTGCAAGTGCTACTCTGAGATGAAGAGGTTAGCACAGGAAAGGAATTCGTGGCGGGCCGCATCAAACCAGTCAGTATACTGAAGTACACACACACACACACACACACACACACACACACACAAATAAAAAAAAAAAAAAAAAAAAAAAAAAAAAAAAAAAAAAAAAAAAACATCAAAGAGAAAATCAGTTGGAACGACATAGTTATGAAGAAGAGCATTTATTCAGTGGAACGTGTTACAATTGCTCTCAGATTTTAGGAACGGGTCACTCGCTCAAAGATTTAAATTTTACCACAGCCGCTTTCACATCGTCGCTGTCTCATATAATTCCCAAGACATTCAAAGTACTTTGGGATGCATGCGGCCAAAGCTCATGAAGGCAAATAATTATAAGTAATGAGTATTATATTAAAATTTTTGTTTACGAGGTTGTTGAAAATTATATGGAAGAAAATTCAGACAGACGTCCAAGTAAATTTTTTAGTCACATCACTGCTTAAAAGCAAGTACAAAGCCTCGCCATTCTTAATTCTCTGTGGTCAAATAATTACGATATTGGTCGTTAGATCCGTTAGGGGGAATCGAGCCTTGGCCTGGAACAGAAGTGTGAGACCGCTGCAGATGTAGAAGGAGACGAAGGAGATCAAAGGTGTTGAATTATGGAACGCTGCTGGTAACAGACTTTACACATAGTATTGTCACACTGTTTAGTGAGAGTTTTCAGCAATCCTTGGAACCTTTTTGATGCACTTTAAATAAAAGAAAGTTGTAGTACCACAAAGTTGGTACATAGATGTAATCGAGAGACCTGCCACTGCGTTTACGGTTTAAAACTTGTTTCAGTTACTCTCTAAATGGGCGTCGTAAGCTTTCTATCACTTTTCCTTTTCCTTAATAAAATTACTGTTGGCTCCGAGGACAGTTGGCTTCCCATACGCGATCAGTTTATCAAAAGCTCCAGTCTTTAAATTCTAATTTATGTAGTCTCTGGATCTCTCTTTCAACAAGTAGTGTTGCTCTTTGTACATATTTATAAATTCTGTCAAAAGTCCTATGTCGAAAAACGGGAATCCGCCACGATCGTGTCGCATACTGTAGCTTACTGATAGCAATCTGCAAAAGAGTACACCACTATCCCGTCGGGTATTGTAGGCAACTGACAGAAGAATCAGCGAGGGCGCACACACAACAGCATGCGTGACAAGGTGACGCGGCTGGCGTGTTCTTCTAAAATGCGCTAGCTGGCAAAGGTAAGGGTAGCGATAGGCAAATTCCTATTCATATATTGTATCGATATTTACGAAAGATATCGATATTATCGAGACAAAAATATCTCTATTTCCATGTAGCAGACGATATTTTCCATATTTACAGGAATATAAGAAAATTCAATCGAAGTCACAGAAATGATTAATAAACATTTAAAAATTGACAAATACCTTACTACATCTAATATTAACCAGTAAAAGACGCACAGTGTACTATAAAATCACTTATTAAAAAAACCAAATTAATGAAACCAATCATCATCACCGATAACCACTAATAGAACTCCCTGTTTAATATGTACCCCTGTCAGAATGTTTCTATTATGTAGCACAACCAAGCTACAGTTTTGGACGAAACATAAGAGACTTGCCACATTAAGTGTTTTTGAGTAATTTCTGGCAAAACTGGTGTGTACTGACGACTAAAGATCTCAGAAAACAGAGTCAGTTATTTATTAAATACAAGTGCAATAATTCGTGAGATTTTTGTGCCGAGAGTACGTTATTTTTACAGTGCGTCTATTTTTTCTTGATCCAGGCAGTCAGGCGTAAGAGAAGCGCACATTCTGCCTCATAGTTGGGAGTAGGGAGTGGATGAGTTCCACCATCTCGTACAGTGCAGACACGAAATGTGTGCATTTTGCACGTTGTACCTATCATTTGGAGTGGTAGAAATGACGAACAGGAGTAACAAGATTTCATGAATACGCAGTATAGTTGCATTTATATTCAAATCTGGTGCTCTTTATTTGTTCTGAACATGAAATAAAATTAAGCCGAAACTTCCTGGCAGATTAAAACTATGTGCCCGACCGAGACTCGAACTCGGGACCTATTTTTTCTTGATCCAGGCAGTCAGGGGTAAGAGATCGCCTTTCGCAGGCTAAGCCATGTCTCCGCAATATCCTTTCTTTCAGGAGTTCTGGTTCTGCAAGGTTCGCAGGAGAGCTTCTGTAAAGTTTGGAAGGCAGGAGACGAGATACTGGCAGAAGTAAAGCTGTGAGGACGGGACGTGAGTCGTGCTTGGGTAGCTCAGTTGGTAGAGCACTTGCCCGCGAAAGGCAAAAGTCCCGAGTTCGAGTCTCGGTCCGGCACACAGTTTTAATCTCCCAGGAAGTTTCATATCAGCGCACACTTCGCTGCAGAGTGAAAATCTCATTCTAAAATTAAGCCCATTGTAAGACATTTAAAGACAGACTGCAAAGATTGGTAGCAGTTCGAATGCGTAAGAAACCTGCTAGCGAGAACTATAGTGCATGTGCATCATGAGAAGACAGGCAATAAAAATATTGCTTCCGATATTCAGAATCGAATATCCATTAATCGTAATACCAGTAATGTAAATATTGCCTTTATGTATCGTTACTATTTCGAAGAAATACCGATATTCTGATATATCGATATTTTTTGCAATTCCCTAGGTACGGGGCACGTCTGACCGCACATCTGCTTGCTTACCTGAGACTGCATTCAGACTGCCATTCTTGCGCTCGGATCTCTATGGTTTGTCTTAAAATACGTTGTTAGGAGTGTCCGTGTAAAACCCCTAAACAGAGAGTGCTGCATAATAGATGTAAAACAAAGGGTAGGGCTATAGATAGACGCTGGATGAAACGGGTTTCGCTGTCAAGAGAGCAATGCGTGAAGCTTTCAGTGACTACCGTAGCAGAATATTGTCAAATGGTCTTGCAGAAATTGCGTGGACGTCCGTTTTGGTCGTACGCGGAAGTGCAAGAAGAATGGATGCGGTTGTGGATCCTTCAGAGGCCGAACCCGTTATACGAAACAGGAATTGATCAACTCGTCTCCCAGCGGGATAAACGTCTTGGGGCATGTGGTGGTTACTTTTGTTACTTTTGAGTCGAACCATTCGTCGTTTATTTGGGGGTGGGGGGGTGGGGGGGGTGGGGGAGGGCGTGAGGGTTCGGTTTTCATTTTCATTTGGCTGTCCCTTATATTAGCATTATCTGCCAGGTTGACAACATGAGCAGCAAGGGTCCCAACACACTTCCTGTGGCATACTCGAAATTAACTTCCCCTGCGCCAGTCGCTCTCCATGCAAGATAACATGCAGAGCGCTGCCTCGAAGAACGACACAGTTCGTCCCACTTCTGTTTACTAAGCTCGAGAACGCTACAGAGACGCCCGTCGATCTACAGTGGCAGATGCTATCAGACCACCGCCGTGGTCTGCGGTGAGGTTCGCTGTTGACATTGCTAGACCTTACGTTCCAAGAAGAGTCCAGCCACATATTACTTCCTGACACGTACGTCTAACGAAACGACCACGAGGAGAAAATGAGAGCTCTTTACTCACACGAAGCGTTGACTGCAACTGACAAAGGATTTCAAATTGATTCCGTATTTCTAGATAGCTTTTGACACTGTACAACAGAAGCCACTTGTAGTGAAACTGCTTGCTTATGGAATATCATCTCAGATATGTGACTGGATTCGTGATTTCCTATCAGGGAGGTTACAGCTCGTAGTAAATGACGGAAAGTCATCGAGTAAAACAGAAGTGTTTTCTGGCGTCCCCCAAAGTAGTGTTATAGGCCCCCTGCAGTTCCTTATTTATATAAACCTTTTGGGAGACAGTGCGAGCAGCCGCCTTAAGTTGTTTGCAGATGATGTTGGGTTTATCGTCTTGAACGCTCGTCTTCGTGCAGGACCCACAAGAAATCAATATCTAATTGAAAAGATATCCACTAAAGGTCTTAACTTTCCGCATGCTAACGACAGCTTGCTTGTATTTAAATACACAGTAAAAAATTATAAAACTCATCCGAAACATTTACTCGCTCCCCGCTGAAGACAGCTACAGGCGATCGTAAGACTTGGTATGTTACGTGTTGCGGCCTGTCTTTCTCTATGGACCTCGACCTGAATTAAGTGCCGTACAGAGTTATAATACTACAGATACATTCAGGGGCACATGTGGAAGCTGTTTGCAAAGCGTGTTGCGAATATAATTGGTAGGAAGGAATTAATAATTTGAAACGTCGTGTCTGGTGCCGAAGTGTTACACCATGAACAGCGAAAATGTAATAAGCGGTAAACCTTTTCCCTTTACCGTCAGTAACGAAAAAAAAAAAATGAAATTATGTGTAAGTTTGTGGGTAGTCACTTAGTGATCTCCGTGCGACTGCTGCGGTCGCGGGTTCGAATCCTGCCTCGGGCATGGATGTGTGTGATGTCCTTAGGTTAGTTAGGTTTCAGTAGTTCTAAGTTCTAGGGGACTAATGACCACAGCAGTTGAGTCCCATAGTGCTCAGAGCCATTTGAACAATTTTTGAACTTAGTGATCTCATTCTGAAATACTGGATGGATATAGTCCGGGTAACTGCGGTCCTGAATGCCACTGACCCAAAACTTGACTTATTGTGTTAAACTTCTGATGTAAGATTTATAGAGGGCGGTCAAACAAAAACGAGACGGATGAAATAAACGTAAGTTAACTGCTTATTCCAAAAGTACACTACTGGCCATTAAAATTGCTACACCAAGAAGAAATGCAGGTGATAAATGGATATTCATTGGACAAATATATTATACTAGAACTGACATGTGATTACATTTTCACGCAACTTGGATGCATAGATCCTGAGAAATCAGTACCCAGAACAACCACCTCTGGCCGTAAGAACGGTCTTGATACGCCTGGGCATTGAGTCAAACAGAGCTTGGATGGTGTGTACAGGTACAGCTGCCCATGCAGCTCCAACACGATACCACAGTTCATCAAGAGTAATGACTGGCGTATTGTGACGAGCCAGTTGCTCGGCCACCATTGACCAGACGTTTTCAGTTGGTGAGACATCTGGAGAATGTGCTGGCCAGGGCAGCAGTTGAACATTTTCTGTATCCAGAAAGGCCCGTACAGGACCTGCAACATGCGGTCGTGCATTATCCTGCCAAAATGTAGGGTTTCGCAGGGATCGAATGAAGGATAGAGCCACGGGTCGTAACACATCTGAAATGTAACGTCCACTGTTCAAAGTGCCGTCAATGAGAACAAGAGGTGACCGAGAGTTGTAACCAGTGGCACCCCATACCATCACGCCGGGTGATACGCCAGTATGGCGATGACGAATACACGTTTCCAATGTGCGTTCACCGCGATGTCGCCAAACACGGATGCGACCATCGTGATGCTGTAAAAAGAACCTGTATTCATCTGAAAAAAATGATGTTTTGCCATTCGTGCACCCAGGTTCGTCGTAGAGGTGCTCCTGTCTGTGATGCAGCGTCAAGGGTAACCACAGCTGTGGTCTCCGAGCTGATAGTCCATGCTGCTGCAAACGACGTCGAACTGTTCGTGTAGATGGTTGTTGTCTTGCAAACGTCCCCATCTGTTGACTCAGGGATCGAGACGTGGATGCACGATCCGTTACAGCCATGCGGTTAAGATGCCTGTCATCTCGACTGCTAATGAAACGAGGCCATTGGGATCCAGCACGGCATTCCGTATTAGCCTCCTGAACCCACCGATTCCATATTCTTCTAACAGTCATTGGACCTCGACCAACGCGAGCAGCAATGTCGCGATAAGATAAAGCGCAATAGCGATAGACCACAATCCGACCTTTATCAAAGTCGAAAACGTGATTTTACGCATTTCTCTTCCTTACACGAGACATCACATCAACGTTTCACCAGACAACGCCGGTCAACTGCTGTTTGTGTATGAGAAATCGGTTGGAAAATTTGCTCATATCAGCAAGTTGTAGGTGTCGCCACCTTGTGTGAATGCTCTAAAAAGCTAATTCTTTGCATATCAAAGCATCTTCTTCCTGTCGGTTAAATTTCGCGTCTGTAGCACGCCATCTTCGTGGTGCAGCAATTTTAATGGCCAGTAGTATATTAACAGTTATGACTATTACTTTTCAAATAATGAACAGTTTACTTACGTCTTGGGGCTCCGTGTATTAATCCCTAGAAACGGAAACCTTGCAGGATCATTTGTGTAAGTAGGCTGTTTAGGTTTTTATATTGGTAACGGCACGTAGCACTCTGTATGAAAATCACTAGATGTGCTGAGTGCAGTCTGTGGCTGGTTTGCATTGTTGTTGGCCATTGTAGTGTTGAGGAGTTGGCTGTTAACAGCGCGTAGCGTTGCGGACTTGGATGTGAGCCGCCAGCAGTGGTGGATGTGGGGAGAGAAATGGCGGAGTTTTAAAATTTGTAAGACTGGATGTCATGAACTGCTATATACATTATGACTTTTGAACACTATAAAGGTAAATACATTGTTTGTTCTGTATCAAAATCTTTCATTTGCTAAGTATGCCTATCAGTAGTTAGTGCCTTCAGTAGTTAGAACCTTTTATTTAGCTGGCAGTAGTGGCGCTCGCTGTATTGCAGTAGTTCGAGTAACGAAGATTTTTGGTGAGGTAAGTGATTTGTGAAAGGTATACGTTAATGTTAGTCAGCGTCATTCTTTTGTAGGGATTATTGAAAGTCAGACTGCGTTGCGCTAAAAAATATTGTGTGTCAGTTTCAGCACAGTCATGTATAATTTTTCCAAAGGGACGTTTCACTTGTTGTAGGTCGGTCTGTCTGTCTGTCTGACTGCTAAGGATCATTTTTCTCTGGGACATATTGGCATATCAACTTCAAATTTTATGTCAAATACTAGTTCAGTGCAATCAAAAGATGTTGTTGTTGTGGTCTTCAGTCCTGAGACTGGTTTGATGCAGCTCTCCATGCTACTCTATCTTGTGCAAGCTTCTTCATCTCCCAGTACCTACTGCAACCTACATCCTTCTGAATCTGCTTAGTGTATTCATCTCTTGGTCTCCCTCTACGATTTTTACCCTCCACGCTGCCCTCTAATACTAAATTGGTGATCCCTTGATGCCTCAGAACATGTCCTACCAACCGATCCCTTCTTCTGGTCAAGTTGTTCCATAAACGTCTCTTCTCTCCAATCCTATTCAATACTTCCTCATTAGGTATGTGATCTACCCACCTGATCTTCAGCATTCTTCTGTAGCAAATCAAAGGATACGGCCATTTATATCAGAAAATTTTGATATCTCCGAGCGGCGACTACTCAGGACGACATCGTTATCAGGAGAAAGAAAACTGGCGTTCTACGGATCGTGGCGTGGAATGTCAGATCCTTTCATCGGGCAGGTAGGTTAGTAGAATTTAACAAAGGAAAAGGTGGCAGGAGGAACAAGACTTTTGGTCAGGTGAATACAGGGTTGTAAATACAAAATCAAATAGGGGTAATGCAGGAGTAGATTTAATAATGAATAAAAAAATAGGAGTGCGGGTAAGCTACTACAAACAGCATAGTGAACGCATTATTGTGGCCAAGATAGACACGAAGACCACGCCTACTACAGTAGTACAAGTTTATATGCCAACTAGCTCTGCAGATGACGAAGAAATTGATGAAATATATGATGAGATAAAAGAAATTATTCAGGTAGTGAAGGGAGACGAAAATTTAATAGTCGTGGGTGACTGGAAACGTAGTAGGTGAACATGGATTGGGTCTAAGAAATGAAAGAGGAAGCCGCCTGGTAGAATGTTGCGCAGAGCATAACTTAATCATAGCTAACACTTGGTTTAATAATCATGAAAGAAGGCTGTATACATGGAAGAACTCTGGAGATACTAAAAGGTATCAGATAGATTATATAATGGTAAGGCAGAGATTTAGGAACCAGGTTTTAAATTGTAAGACATTTCCAGGGGCAGATGTGGACTCTGACCACAATCTATTGGTTATGAACTGTAGATTAAAACTGAAGAAACTGCAAAAAGGTGGGAATTTAAGAAGATGGGACCTGGATAAACTGAAAGAACCAGAGGTTGTACAGAGTTTCAGGGAGAGCACAAGGGAACAATTGTCAGGAATGGGGGAAAGAAATACAGTAGAAGAAGAATGGGTAGCTTCGAGGAATGAAATAGTGAAGGCAGCAGAGGATCAAATAGGTAAAGAAACGAGGGCTAGTAGAAACCCTTGGGTAACAGAAGAAATATTGAATTTAACTGATGAAAGGAGAAAATATAAAAATGCAGTAAATGAAGCAGTCAAAAAGGAATACAAACGTCTCAAAAATGATATCGACAGGAAGCGCAAAATGGCTAAGCAGGGATGGCTAGAGGACGAATGTAAGGATGTAGAGGCTTATCTCACTAGGGGTAAGATAGATACTGCCTAAAGGAAAATTAAAGAGACCTTTTGAGAAATGAGAGCCACTTGCATAAATAACAAGAGCTTTGATGGAAACCCATTTCTAAGCAAAGAAGGGAAAGAAGAAAGGTGGAAGGAGTATTTTGAGGACAATATTATGGAAATGGAAGAGGATGCAGATGAAGATGAAATGGGAGATATGATACTGCGAGAAGAGTTTGACAGAGCACTGAAAGATCTGAGTCGAAACAAGGCCCCGGGAGTAGACAACATTCCATTAGAACTACTGACAGCCTTGGGAGAGCCAGTCCTGATAAAACTCTACCATCTGGTGAGCAAGTTGTATGAGACAGGCGAAAATTCCCCCCCCCCCCCCCCCCCCCCCCTCGGCTTCAAGGAGAATATAATAATTCCTATCCCAAAGAAAGCAGTTGTGACAGAAGTGAAAATTACCGAACAATCAGTTTAATATGTCACAGCTGCAAAATACTAACGCGAATTCCTTACAGACAAATGGAAAAAACTGATAGAAGCCGATCTCGGGGAAGATCAGTTTGGATTCCGTAGAAATGTTGGAACACGTGTGGCAATACTGACCTTACGACTTATCTTAGAAGAAAGATTAAGAAAAGGCAAACCTACGTTTCTAGCATTTGTAGACTTAGAGAAAGCTTTTGACAATGTTGACTGGAATACTCTCTTTCAAATTCTGAAGGTAGGAGGGGTAAAATACAGGGAGAGAAAAGCTATTTACGATTTGTATAGAAACCAAATGGTAGTTATAAGAGTTGAGGTGCATGAAAGGGAAGCAGTGGTTGGGAAGGGAGTGAGACAGGTTTGTAGCCTCTCCCCAATGTTATTCAATCTGTATATTGAGCAAGCAGTGAAGGAAACAAAAGGAAAAGTTGGAGTAGGTATTAAAATCCCTGGAGAAGAAATAAAAAGTTTGAGGTTCGCCGATGACATCGTAATTCTGTCAGAGACAGCAAAGGACTTGGAAGAGCAGTTGAACAGAATGGATAGTGTCTTGAAAGGAGGACATAAGATAAACATCAACAAAAGCAAAATGAGGATAATGGGATGTAGTCGAATTAAGTCGGGTGATGCTGAGGGAATTAGATTAGGAAATGAGACACTTAAAGAAGTAAAGGAGTTTTGCTATTTGGGGAGCAAAATAACTGATGATGGTCGAAGTAGAGAGGATATAAAATGTAGACTGGCAATGGGAAGGAAAGAATTTCTGAAGAAGAGAAATTTGTTAACATCAAGTATAGATTTAAATGTCAGGAAGTCGTTTCTGAAAGTATTTGTATGGAGTGTAGCCATGTATGGAAGTGAAACATGGACGATTAATAGTTTAGACAAGAAGAGAATAGAAGCTTTTGAAATGTGGTGTTACAGAAGAATGCTGAAGATTAGATGGGAGATGTTGAATAGAATTGGGAAGAAGAGGAGTTTGTGGCATAACTTGACTAGAAGAAAGGAGCGGTTGGTAGGACATGTTCTGAGACATCCAGGGATCACCAATTAAGTATTGGAGGCCAGTGTGGAGGGTAAAAATCGTAGAGGGAGACCAAGAGATGACTACACTAAGCCGATTCAGAAGGATGTAGGTTGCAGTAGGTACTGGGAGATGAAGAAGCTTGCACAAGATAGAGTAGCATGGAGAGCTGCATCAAACCAGTATCAGGACCGAAGACCACAACAACAACAACAACAACAACAACAATTATATGAAATGCTGAAATCAAATTATTGTTGTCCTGAGAAGCCGTTAGGCAGCTAGCTCTCAGCTAGGATAGTGCACCATGTACTGGCTTAGCCGTTCATTATCGTACAGACCCGAAGTGCTGCTGCTCAGTCCCTAACAGTCTCGCTGTAGATGGTGCGCTAACATCCTTTTTTTTTTTTTGCATCATTGTGTAGCGCCACTCGAAAATCTGTGGCAGGCTAAGACTAGGACCCGCGTTAGAGATTTTCAGTCGTCACAAGATATTCACTGCTCTACAGGTTCACTACATCTGAGCGACTTGAGTCAATATTGTTTCACGTCATTGAAGTTCGAGGCGTACGGCGAGGAAAGTACACTCATGTTCAGAAAAAGACCACCTTGAACGGCTAGAGATAGGACGTTCATATTCACAGGACATGTGCATTGGTATGTTATGCAGAAATTATTAGCATTTGAACCACGTTGGCCCGAAGGTTCAAGGTCGACATCGATAAAGCGGCGCAACGCTACCTGCCGGTAAATGTGCCTGCAGCTCTAGTTGTCGCTATAAACCGAAGGTAATGGATGAGTGTGACTTGCGCAAACGTGCACGATGCCTCGCAGACGCATGCGCCCACTGTACCGTCAAATCAGTGAATTTGAAAGATGGCGCATTATTGTCATGAGAGAATGTGATGCATCCATTGGGGAAATTGCTGTCCGTGTGGGACGAAGTGTTTCAGCAGGGCAACGGGTGTGTGGAGAATGACTTAAGGAAGCCTGTAGAACACGATGAGATGGGTCAGGTCGCACCACCCAGACCACCTCCCTGAAAAGATGGACACCTTATCCGAATGGCATTGCAGGACAGATCTGGATCCTCCTCGGCTCCTGCGCAACAGTGGAACAGTGTGGTGCCAGGAACTACATCACTTGGGACAGGAATGGAATCAGATAGTATTTCTGGAAGAATCCAGGTTCTGTTTGTTTGAAAATGATGGCCGCATTTTGGTTAGCTACTGACAGGTGGAACAGCATTACAGTGACTGCATTCGCACAAGACATACAGCCCAAACTGAAAGCCTATGGTGTGGGGTGCTATTGGGCACAACCACAAATCAGAGTTGGTGCTTGACCAGGGCACTTTGACCAGTGTGACCTACTTGAATAATATCCTGCAATCCATAGCCATATGCTTTTTGTACAACATCCCAGAAGCCATTTTTTAGGAAGACAATGCACGACCACATGTTGCTGCACAAACACGGGCTTTCTTGGTGTCACAGAATGTCAGCCTTTTGCCCTACCCCGCCAGATCACCATACTTGGCGCCAATCCAAAATGTATGGGATTTGGTAGAGAATGAGCGTAGTGATGTGACCAAATGCCAACCGCCACAGATAAACTTCGAAACCACGTGAATGCAACGTGGATGGCTATACCAAAGGAGCCATTCGCGCCTTATACGTGTCGATGCCTTCAATTACGGCACGAGTTATTACGGGCCCATGGAGGACCCCGTACCCACTAGGCAACAAGATACATGCTGAATCGAGATGACTGAAATGCTAATCATTTCTGCAGAACATACTAATGTACACTACCAAAATTGCTACACCACGAAGATGATGTGCTACAGACGCGAAATTTAACCAACAGGAAGAAGATGCTGTGATATGCAAATGATTAGCTTTTCAGAGCATTCACACAAGGTTGGCGCCGTGCTGACATGAGAAAAGTTTCCAACCGATTTCTCACACACAAACAGCAGTTGACCGGCGTTGCCTGGTGAAACATTGATGTGATGTCTCGTGTAAGGAAGAGAAATGCGTACCATCACGTTTCCGACTTTGATAAAGGTTGCGCTTTATCTTATCGCGACATTGCTGCTCGCGTTGGTCGAGATCCAATGACTGTTAGCAGAATATGGAATCGGTGGGTTCAGGAGGGTAATACGTAACGCCGTGCTGATCAAAACGGCATCGTATCACTAGCAGTCGAGATGACAGGCATCTTTTCCGCATTGCTGTGACGGATCGTGCAGCCACGTCTCGATCCCTGAGTCAACAGATGGGGACGTTTGCAAGACAACAACCACCTGCACGAACAGTTCGACGACGTTTTGCAGCAGCATGGACTATCAGCTCGGGGACCACAGCTGCGGTTACCCTTGACGCTGCATCACAGACAGGAGCACCTGCGATGATGTACTCAACGACGAACCTGGGTGCACGAATGGCAAAACGTCATTTTTTCGGATGAATCCAGGTTCTGTTTACAGCATCACGATGGTCGCATCCGTGTTTGGCGACATCGCGGTGAACGCACGTTGGAGGCGTGTATTCGACATCGCCATACTGACGTATCACCCAGCGTGATGGTATGGGGTGCCATTGGTTACAACTCTCGGTCACCTCTTGTTCGCATTGACGGCACTTTGAACAGTGGACGTTACATTTCAGTTGTGTTGCGACCCGTGGCTCTACCCTTCATTCGATCCCTGCAAAACCCTACATTTCAGCAGGATAATGCACGGGCCTTTCTGGATACAGAAAATGTTCGACTGCTGCCCTGGCCAGCACATTCTCCAGATGTCTCACCAATTGAAAACGTCTGGTCAATGGTGGCCGAGCAACTGGCTCATCACAATACGCCAGTCACTACTCTTGATGAACTGTGGTATCGTGTTGAAGCTGCATGGGCAGCTGTGCCTGTAAACGCCATCCAAGCACTGTTTGACTCAATGCCCAGGCATATGAAGGCCGTTATTACCGCCTGAGGTGGTTGTTCTGGGTACTGATTTCTCAGGATCTATGCACCCAAATTGCGTGAAAACGTAGTCACATGTCAGTTCTAGTATAATGTATTTGTCCAATGGATACCCGTTTATTATCTGCATTTCTTCTTGGTGTAGCAATTTAATGGCCAATAGTGTAATTATGTCTTAGTTGACCCTCCCAATAATCTTAACAGTGGCTAAGATTTTAAATCTGAATTAATTCTGTCACTAATAACGGTAGTAGACCTTGCACTGAGACTGGACTCTGCAGCAATAGAAACGTGTTGCCTGATCGCATGAATCACGTTTCCTGTTACACCAAGTCGATGGTAGTGTCCGGTTACGCCGTATTCAAGGCGAACGACTGCCCGAAACATGCACCGTGTCTTGGATGCAGGCCGGTGAGGGCAGCATTATGTTATGAGTACATTCACCTAGGCTGCCAGAGGATCTGTAGTAGTAATCGAAAGCACCAGATACCTGTAGACTTCGTGAACTTTATTGCAGACCGTCTGCATCCCTTCATGTTACACGACAAAACTGTATGATTGTGATGACAATATTGTACACAAAATGTGCTGTAGCTTAAAAGACATTAAAAACAAATTGTGGCTTTTCTTTTGAAAAAAAAAAGACATAAAAAACTCTGGCATAGATTACCTTTTTAACACTGTGAAGCAAAATTGTAATATAACACGCAAAATTAATCTGATCCATACAATATATAGTCTGCTCACGAACAGAAAAAATACTGCGAAGCAACATTGTAATATAAAATGAAAAACTAATGTGATCCATACAATGTACACGTATAGTCTGTTTACGAAGAGAAGAATGAAGGCTCCCTAGTTCTGAATCGGCAAAAGTCGGTCGACTTCGGCCCGCCCTTGTTTTGTGGTTGGCCGCTGCCAACTGCAGCGATCTAATAAAGAACTTGCGTATGTAGCCACTGCGAAGTGATTGTTGTGCCGTGTTCTATTGCTTCGCACTTGAATACTATCTGTTGATGAGTGACAAAGCGGTTCCTGGCCCATCGCGGGCAGCGTTAGATAACCTACACTTTCAGCTCCTCGGTGAAGCGCAATCGATAGTTCTTTAGGGAGTGAAGCAAGGAAATAATTATGTTGCGAGCAGGAGAGCAAGAATAAAGAGCTGCTCCACCCTCCCCCAGAGTCGATGAGACTAACAGTGACGTACACACAGAAGCAATCTTAAGCACTGTGAGAAGAACAGGGAAATTTCGCGGAGTTAATACTGGGAAATCACCGGAAGCTTCCGGCAAAAGGGATGTAAAGTTCAATTTAAATTCAAGTAACCTTCCATTTGGAATGTGGCTGCACTCAACGACTGTGATATGTCTTTCAAATGATAGAGTAAAGCAATCAGTCGTTTTTTTCTTTCAGGTTTTATTCGACAAATCTAGATTTCGGCTAGTGCTTAGCCATTATCAATGCACTATTTCATGTTATTAATGCTTGTTCTAGACGTCAGTCCCCAGCTGTGTGACAGAAGCCCTTGATTTAACTGTCCACGCATGTGCGAGGGAACGGCCGTTGTCCATAGCGTTCTCATATGATTACAGTCACTTTTGAAATACCCTAGATCAAGAAAAATATCATATCACAGGAGAGACTAGTCTTCTTCAAAACACAGAAAAAGGAAAGCCTCGAAATAAGTACAAAAATAACTTACTTCGACTATCGAATATTTTGCAGTATTACAAACGCAAAATTAGAAACGTTTTAGGCATTCTTCGTGTCGTTTCATTAGCTCCGATATTTCCGTTATAAATGATTAACTTCAGTTGCCGAAATAAGTCACATAATCGGTACTCGTCGATGAGCGGTCAGGAGAATGAGAGAATCACGTATTTTTGTCCTAGTCAAGGTTCTAGTGAAGAAGACTTGCCCGTTATCTTCCTCCGACCTGTTACAAAATGTCTTGTGTGTATTACAACTTCTGTATCTCAAAAAAGTTAAGAATGCAGCAAATTACCTGTCGGAGTAACGCAAGCGTTAATGCAGTTGCGGTGTGAATATATAAACCATGCACAAACCATGGTGGGCTACATGTGGTTCCCAAGTTATGCAGCGACCATAAACCATAAAATTACCAAATAAGCAGCAACCAGTCGTAAAATCATGTTTTATTTATTTACTTTTGCAAATAGATTTCAACTGATTAACAGCCTCAACGAATATGTGCCCTGAGTAGTAACACTGTCTTAAGCAGAGGTCATTTATGCTTGACCTCTGCTTAGGACAGCGTTACTACTCAGGGCACATATTCGTTGAAAGCATCGATGATGGCTGTTAATCAGTTGAAATAGATTTGCAAAAGTAAATAAATAAAACATGATTTTGCGACGGGTTGCTGCTTATTTGCTAATTTTCTATACATAAACAACAAACTTAACTATTGTAGCATAACATACTTCGCTGTATGTTACTACATTAAAATAAACTATCCATTATCTTTCCGTTTACTGATGTATCACGTCCTAATACTACAAGTACAAAGTAAACATGTAATTAACATACTTTTTCCCCCGTCAACTTCATAAAATGACTCATAACCACTTATAATAAATCAAAGACGATGTTTCGATAGATGTCCTGTTTACCTGTGGTACTCTAGATGGTGGTGTGTGAATATTAATTGGGTTGCTTTGTGGTAAAACTGGGAATCCCTCAATTGCGATCGTGCAGTCGTCGATGTTTCACGAAACCTCCGAGACTCGAAGCATGCCGAGGTCACGGCAATTTGTTTTTAAGCAGGACCAGAGCGTTCCGGAAATGGCGCCTGCGCCACGGCTGGCGCCCCAGTTTGATTGACACGCAGTTGTTTTGTTTGACAATCGTCTGGCGGTCAGAGTTCAGGCGTGAGTCTCCCTTCCCCTCCCTTGGCGGGTCGTCTGGCGATTGATGTTAATGCGCGTCTAGCCAGCTGAGACCGGACGTCATTGTTCGCGAGGCAGATGAACCAGTAGGTCGCGCACGAGTCACAGACGTACGGATTGTCGTCGTTGGCACACAACTTCACTACGCAGACATGAGGAAATTGGCAGGTGCGCCGTAAATGTGTTAACTAAAAAAAAAGAAGAAGTACACAGTAATTCAGGGGAGACAACGGAGAGAGTTAAAATTCAATTTGTTGTCATCCTATCGTTCTAGCGTTTTTCACTCTCGGACATTTTTGACATTAAAAATTTAGTAATGCAACAAAACAAATTGTTTCACATGTAATAAGGATATAAGATAACTCCACTTAAAAACTCTAGTATCTACTAGCTTTCTTATCTATTAATGAAAATGCGAAGGTACCGGTAGTTAGAAAATGCTGAAACTGAAAAGACCACTGGACCTCTAGAACTTCTATTTATGTACATTAGATTGAAAGGTATTTGATTTCGGCGAGTAGCGATGTTCTCATAGTGCGAAAGAACTATTTGCTTTCGTCATTGCCGTTATACTAAATATTTTAGTCTTTCAAATTTATTTATGTCTGAATAGCTTGCACCCACATTTCCATATTAGTTGTGCAAAACAGCATGTAAATTGATTCGTTCAGTATTATCACACAGTGTTGCACAACTAATTCACGAATGTATAATTAACTAGAGATTTCTGTCAAAATATCCATTATCGCAAAAATTCACGTACTGTGAACTGCGTCTGAAGCTGACAGAAATAAAAATAGCTGACATCGCGCCCAAATGCTGCATCATATTATTAAATGATACCTGTTCTTACTTTATGTTTGTTCGTTACACAAAAATCTATACATCTAACACATCTAGATGGTTTCAGCCTCTATGCCAAATTGAAGTAATCCTAAAGATGCTTTCTGATGCATGTTTTCATTACCATATCATTGCTCAACTGATGGAATATACATTGTATGGATGTTGTCAAATGTTTGTACAATATTTCCCATTAAAATATACATTCCACTTAAACTATTTGATTTGATTTGATTTATTGAGCACCCGTTTTATCATGTACAATGATATGGGATTTGTCATATGTTACATACAGAAAAAATATGAATAACACATTATGTAAAAAAAAATATCAGTGAACAATCTGAATTAAATATATGGGCAAAACAATTATAGCTTACATGATATAAATTTGTAACAATATAGGACACAAATAAGTTACATATATTCTGTGTATAATAGACAACAACAAGAAACAATGATTATAATTTATAGTCCCTATATTTATGTCTACTTTTCTAATGTCATAAATTGTTAGACAGTACAATGGCCATGAACATTAAGTTACCATCTGTAGTTATTTTAAATATTTATAGTGTAATAACAGCTATTTAGTTATTTTTTATGCTTTGGCTAAAGGTGTGGAGATGATTTGCATTTTTTATTTCTTGTGGCAGTCTATTATAAAATTTAATTCCACGGTATTATACACTGTTTTGAATTTTTGACTTGTTTCTTCAGTTTAGATGTAAACACTGTATGAATTTGGTTCTGTGGTCTCAGATTGTGCTGTTTGTGGTGTACAGATTAAGAATTTTTCTTATATCTATTTTGCACACAAACACACACACACACACACACACACACACACACACACACACACACACACACATACACACACACACACACACACACCAATGTTCTACAAGCTGTGTGTTATTAAAAAAATGTTTCAGTTCTACTTTGAAATTATGAACTTATTTCATTTTCTCAATGTTGAAAATTCCTTACAGCATAGGGCCTAATAGATACACTACAATGAGTCAAGGCTGCAACAATCTCTAAGCCTTAGTATATAACAGTTACGTGGGCAGTAGAAACCTCCATCATAAAACGATATGAACTGGATAGATTGCTGCTCACCACAGATATGAGGCTTTTTTGTGGTAGTAGTAGTAGTAGTAGCAGCAGCAGCAGCAGCAGTGTCTCTGTGCCCACAGACAACTACAATTACTGTGTGTGTGTGTGTGTGTGTGTGTGTGTGTGTAGTCTAGTTGTAAATGTGCCTGGCTGCTGCTCAGTGCCTCCTCTATGTAGTGAGTAGCAATTTGTCCAATTCACAACATTTAGTTTTATAATTCAGAATTTCTGTATGTTTTTCCCATCTCCAGTGTTCATCCAACAACGTGCTTTGAAATTTTGTGTATGGGACTTTGGCAGCAAAGCACACTCAGTTTCATGCTGCTTTCAACTTTACTTCTCTTGTTGCTAAAGCTCATCCATACTGTTTTTTTTATTTATGACCAAATTGTCATTGATTGTCTTGGATACTTTTGCTGTAAATAATACTCAGTGCATCTTTTTGTAGGAATGCTTGTTTCATTGGCGAACTACACTGCAGGAATAAGAGGGATCTAACATGGAAACCGGGGCACTTACCCCTGGTTAATATTTATTTTTACCATAATCTTAAAGATGTTTCTCCCCTTCATGGCACTTTGCACCCTATGTTGTCTGCCAGAGAGAGAGAACTTGAACCAAATGTAGGCCAGTCCCCAGACCCTATGACAGTGTAGTTCCATAAGCACCAAGTTGCAACTGATTAGACAACTTCAATAAATCTATGAATATCTCACAACTTAATTCATTCCTATCTGAAGCAGTTGGGACCACTCTCATGAATTTGGAGACTGCTATTCCTGATGATCTGTTCTTCTTAAACCCATTCTGAGTACTAGTCAATATTTTATTTTTATTTAGAAAATAAGCAAGTCTTTCATGCATTACTACATCTATATTCTGCAAACCACTGTCAGGTGCATGGCAGAGGGTATGTCCCATTCTACTAGTTATTATGGTTTCTTCTTGTCCCATCTACGTATGGAGTGCAGGAAGAGAGATTGTATGAATGCCTCTATGTTCACAATAATGATTAAAATCTTACCCTTATGATCCCTAAGTGAGTGATACGGAGGGGTTGTGGTATATTGTTAGAGTAATCATTTAAAGTTGATTCTTGAAACTTTGTCAACAGACTTTTCAGGATAGTTTACGTCTATCTTAGAGTCTTCCAGTTCATTTTCTTCGTTATATCTGTGACACTCTCCCACGGGTTAAACAAACCTGTTACCATTCATGGTGCCCTTCTCTGTGTATGTTTAATATGCCCTGTTAGTCCTATCTGATATGGGTCCCATTCACTTGAGCAATATTCTAGAACCAGTCACACAAGTGATTTGTAAGTGATCTCCTTTGTAGATTGATTGCACTTCCTCTGTTTTCTACCAATAAGCTGAAGTTTACCACCTGCTTTGCACTTGAACTGAAGCTTTGTGGTCATTCCACTTCATATTGCTACAAAGTGTTACATCCAGGTGTATGTTTAAATTGGCCAATTCCAACAGTGACTCATTGATATTCTAGTCATAGGATACTAATTTTTTTGTTTTGTGAATTGCGAAATTTTACATTTCTGAACATTTAAAGTAAGTTGCCAATCTCTGCACCACTTCAAAATCTTATCAAGGTCTGACTGAATATTTACGTAGCTTCTTTCAGACAGTACTTCATTATACATTACTGCATCATCTGCAAAAAGCCTGATTTTACTGTTAATATTGTCTGCAAGGTCATTAATGTACAACATGAACAGCAAGGGTCCCAACACACTTTGCTGGGGCACACTCGAAGTTACTTCTACATCTAAGGATCTCTCCCCATCCAAGATAACTTGCTGCGTGCTCCCTACCAAATAGTCCTCAATCCAGTCACAAATTTCACTTGATACCTCATATGATTGAGCTTTTGACAGTAAGCATAGATGGGGTACTGAGTAAAAAGCTTTTTGTAAATCAAGAAATACAACATCTAACTGATTGCCTTGGCCCAAAGCTTTCAGTGTGTCAGGTGAGAAAAGTGCAAGTTGGGTTTCACATGATCAATGTTTTCAAACTCCATGCTAGTTGGCATTGAGGCGATCATTCTGTTTAAGATACCTCTTTCGATTATCTCAGAAAAACCTTTCAATCGTGATGGTGATCCAATCGTTAATGAGTACATGCATCAGTGTTAATTTTATTTTCTCTTTTGTTTTGTCTATCTGTAGGATCATTTAATATTAGCACATAGGCAAAAGTCAACTGATTGGACTAGATGTATATGTCATGCAACAAATGCAGCCTGAAAAAGGTGATTTAATTTAGCAATTACAGTAATAGCTATAACTGTAATATGAATACATGAATAGAGATGTTGACTGGAATTGAGTAACTGGTAGCATAAAGAAAGGATGGAAAAATGCTTTTGCTTTTGGATAAGGTCATCCTTCATATATATATATATATATATATATATATATATATATGATGATGTAACTTACCAAACGAAAGTGTTGGTATGTTGATAGACACACAAACACACACACAAAATTCAAGCTTTCACAACCAACAGTTGCTTCATCAGGAAAGAGAGAAGGAGAGGGAAAGATGAAAGGATGTGGGTTTTAAGGGAGAGGGTAAGGAGTCATTCCAATCCCGGGAGTGGAAAGACCTACCTTAGGGGCAAAAAAGGACAGGTATACACTCGCGCAAACACATATCCATCTGCACATATACAGACACAAGCAGACATATATAAAGGCTTTTCTGGGGCACACTCAAAGTTACTTCTACATCTAAGGATCTCTCTCCATCCCATATAACATGCTGCATGCTCCTTACCAAAAAGTCCTCCATTGGCCTTTACATATGTCTGCTTGTGTCTGTATATGTGCGGATGGATATGTGCTTGCACGAGTGTACACCTGTCCTTTTTTTCCCCCTAAGGTAACTCTTTCCACTCCCAGGATTGGAATGACTTCTTACCCTCTCTCTTAAAACCTACATCCTTCCGTCTTTCCATCTCCTTCCTTCTTTCCTGGTGAAGCAACCATTGGTTGCGAAAGCTTGAATTTTGTGTGTGTGTTTGTGTTTGTTTGTGTGTCTATCAACATACCAACGCTTTCGTTTGGTAAGTTACATCATCTTTGTTTTTAGATATATTTTTCCCACGTGGAATGTTTCCCACTAAGAAGCTGTAACTTACCAAACAAAAGTGTTGGTATGTTGATAGAGATGGTAAAAACAATAAAAAACACACACACAAATTTCAAGCTTTTGCAACCCAAGGTTGCTTCGTCAGGAAAGAGAGAAAGGGAGGGAAAGACAAAAGGATGTGGGTTTTAAGGGAGAGGGTAAGGAGTCATTCCAATCCCGGGAGTGGAAAGACTTACCTTGGGGGGGGGGGGGGGGTGAAGGACAGGTATACACCCACACGCATGCACACACACACACACACACACACACACACACACACACACACACACACACACACACACACACACACACATTACAATTTTTGCAGGTGGAAATAGACCAGATTATGGTGAAAGTCATTTATAAAATTAAAGATTGAGTTTTCCCTTTCAGCACACAATTTGTCTAGCTATTACAGGTACAAGTGAAAGGGTGAGTAGAGGACAATGAAACAATCCTAATAAACATATATCCAGAAACCAGTGGTTTCTCTGATACAAGCACAAGTCGTGCCAATCTTACAACACTCACAGTGTCTAAGGCTACATATATGCTGCAGCTCACAGCAGAAGTATGTATATACAGTACATGCATGATGGGATACCAGCATACTTTCAGGTGGCCCTTCAGGAATACGCAGCATGAATCTTTGACAACAAACAGTGTATCAGTTGTGGCTTGCCAGTACTATTGCCTCCCAAGTTCCCTGCCTTAATTTGATTCTTTTTGTTTGGCAGTATTTAAAAGCTCTGGTGCAGTCCAACCATATTGATAGTGTTGATGAACTCTGGAGACACATTATGGATCATAGTAACTACATTTGGCCCACACCTGGCAATTTGAACATGTATTGCTACAGATGACGTAGTGTGCTGAGATTTGCCTTCACACGGATGATAGTCACGTGGAGCACTTGTTGTAATGTACCGGTATTTGTCCAAAAGTGCATAATTGCAATTTGGCTCCTTGAGAACTCTTATAAGGTGTTCATATGCTGAATTATAGTATGTTATATGTAGAAAACATTGGTTTCTGGACCTATGTTTATTGGGATTATATGCTTATTTCATTACTCCTTACTCACTCCTTTGTCTTGTACCTATGTTAGTCTAACATACTGTTTATAAAAGCAGTGTTAGATGATTACAAATGTGAATTCAAGCTACATGTGTTAATATCAAGTCATTATTATTCATTCAAAACTAAATATCACTTCCATTCTGTATTTTATCCATGCAATTTTCACTATGTACTTGACAAACTTCTGCTATGAATGTAGAATCGTCTTGTTAGAAGACAATAGCTATTATTCAGAATTTTACTTCCACAGGTTTACGTTTTCTGAAGTTTAGCCAGAAAGACTACCATGCTATGGCAGCACCTGAGATGCCTCCATGTGATTATCAGCCAAAGAAGTACACAGTGAGTATGGACTGTGATCAATGCACAACAATTATCATAACTGTAAGAAATGTGCTGCTTGATTGTATCTTCAACCTCTATTGCTTTTGGGAGCAGAAAGTCTGAAGCATATCAGACATGAGCAACAGAAAATGGAGATTCACAAGTTTCTTTGTGAATCCACAACAAAATACACAGGACACCATTTGCAGATTAAATATGCTGTTAGGAGTTATTAAGCTGTTGGGACATGATTCAGATATAGAGTGTTACGTGTGTTGTTCAAATATTACAGTAAGAAAGTACTGTATTATGTAATACAGCTCATAATCAAAAAAACATAGGCCAGAAGCTGGCTGATTTCGAACAGTTCATGTAAAATTTGAGCTTCCTGCATTGTATTTGTTCACAATAATATAATCTAATACTTGCCATACTTTTTCATAACCACCATATATTTCTGATAGAACAGAGAGCAGCTGTCACAATAGAAGATGGTTGAATTTATGCATCAATAGTGAGTACCTATTAATGTCACTAAGTAACAATGACATTGTGTACAGGAAAATATTGACATTGTGTACAGGAAAATATTGACATTGTGTACAGGAAAATATTTTCATAAGAAATATGACAAAAGCCTTTGAGAGACTAGAGAGGTAGCAACTATACTAATACTCTGATTTTCAGTGCAGTTCACTCATTGTTTATTTGCATTTATTATAAATGGAAAAAAACCACTTCCAGTTGTTAAAAGAAGTGGAAATCACAGTTTACATTGATAAACTCAATCTTTTATTGCAGTTTGCTTGTTTGGTGAAAGTCTGTGCATTAATTTTATGCTATGATTTGACTTTAAACAAATAACCAGTGACTGGAGCTATGAAACAGTAAAATACTCGATTTGTAATTGTACAGGTAACAACTGACCAAATAAAACATCCACTCATAAAATAGATGAGTATGAAGGCAAAATTTCACTTCAAAAATATTAATTATTTTCAGCATTCATATCACAATATCGTGGTTCTTGCAGAAGGAGTTGAGTTTTGGAGCAGGAAAATATGTAAATTCTTTGTTACTTATCTGGTGGAATCATGGAATCAGAGGTGCTGAAGACTGTTAGACGTATTTAAATAGTGGTTATGTTCACAGCAGAAGTCCTGAAGTGATTCTTTGGGTTTCTTCATGTACTTATATCATTGTGAGGATTTTGCTTAATGAAAAGCCTTGAAACAACTCATTTTCTTTTCTTCCTTTGTTGACACAAGCTGAACCCAATTAGCTCTCCTACAGACTGACTCACTCCATACTTTCTCATTCTGGTTCTCTGCACTTGCAGCAGGGATCCCCTTTATAACTTCAACATTTCTGGCTGCTTACAGCATTCTTATAGTTAGAAAAGCTGTACAAAATTATTTAATCATGACCTTACACCCAGCAGAAAACACACAATTTTCATAATGAGTATCATAAAAAGAGACTCAAGTGTTAAATATTACATCATGAGTAACAATTAATATTACAATATATATTTTTTAATTGGAATTAAATTGATATTTCACTGCAATAGAGGCAATTCCATTGATTGACACTAATTGTTCTATGCAAAATGTACGATCCCATGCTGTATTAAGAACTGGTAATTAACACGTGTACTTTGTGAAAAACTGTCTTTTTATAAGGCTTGAACAAACACTCTGTAACTGTTTCTGTTGTATAAGTTGTCTTTGCTTAGTGTAAGTTGAAATACAAGACATGGTCGTAAATATATAACAATGTAATAAAATTTCAGTCAATAGGTGAACCTCTATTTGTTACCTTACACCAGACACATAAACAAAACTGAAAACGTAACAATATTATGAAAAGGATAATTGTTGCACACCTTATAGCGGAGATGCTGAGTCACAGATAAGCACAAAAAAAAGCCTGTCAGATTGGCATCAGCCACTAGAGGCTGTGATCATGTATGTGTAAGTTGTGTTTGCGTGGTGTGCATGTGCGTATGTGTTGTTTTTGATGAAGGCCTTGTTAGTCGAAAGCTTATTGTGTGAAAGCCTTTTTGCTAAGCTTATCTGTGACTCAGCATCTCTGCTATATGGTGAGTAGCAACTATCCTTTTCATAATATTGTTACATTCCATCCTGGAGTTTCTATTGTTTGAGAACTTAACAAGCTTTCTGACGAATCCTTTCTCAAGCTAGAGTATGTACACACACACACACACACACACACACACACACACACACACACACACACACACCAGTACAGCTACAGTGAGCTAGTTGAGGACAGTATGTCAGTAATTCAATTCTGGGGTGAGGGGTTGTCAGTTGGAGTGAGGGAATGGTGAAAGGAGACAGCACAACCCCTTGTCCCAGTCAACTTGCAAACTGCAGACCCTGCTCTGAGTATTCATCCAGCACAATGTGCCTGTATGCACAGGTGTGTGTATGTGTGTGTGTGTGTGTGTGTGTGTGTGTGTGTGTAATTTAACATAGGTATTTCATTTTTACTGAGTAATATGTCGTCATGCAAGATGTTTTTTTTATGTGTCTATGGCATATGCATTGTTCCAAAGCACTACAAATTTTATATTTTATTTCACATTTTTGTATAAAAATACCTACTGATCAAGATTAAAATAAGCAATGGAAGATCCAGAAGGATAGTTGTTACTCACCATATAGTGGAAACAGTGAGTCACAAATAGGTACAACAAAAAGACTGTCAGAAAGTGATCTTTTGGCCAACAAGGCCTTTGTAAAAAATAAACAGCATAAACACACACACACACACACACACACACACACACACACACACACACACACACACACAAATGACCACAGTCTCTGGCTGCTGAGACCAAACTGTGAGCAGCAGTGCACATTGGGAGAGGTATCTGAGTGGTGGGGATAAGGAAGCAGCAAGGGGGAAGAGGGGGAGGGATAGCAGGGTAGGGGTCTAGGACGGTAAAGTGCTGTTCGTGGGAGCATACATGGATGAGATGGAGAGAGAGTAGGGTAGCTAGGTGCAGGAGGGAGGTCAGACAGAGGTTGGGGGGGTAGTGGGAAAGGAGAGAAGTAAAAAGACAGAGTGTGTGTTGATGGAATAGAGAACTGTGTAGTGCTTGAATGGGAACAGGGAAGGGGCTAGATGGGTAAGGACATTGGCTAATGAAGATTGAGGTTACGGAAATGTAGAGTATATGATAGTAAGAGTTCCCACCTGTGCAATTTAGAAAAAGTGGTGTTTGGTAGGAAGGATCCAGATGGCACAGGTTGTGAAGTAGTCATTGAAGTGAAGAATGTCATGTTGGTTAGCATGCACTGCAAATGGATGATCTGGCTGTTTCTTGGGCACAGTTTGTCAGTGGCATTCATGTGGACAAACAGCTTTTTGGTTGTCTTGCCCACATAGAACGCAGCACAGTGGTTGCATCTTAGCTTGTAGATCATATGACTGGTTTCATAGGTAACCATGGCTTTGATGGTGTAGGTGATATTTGTGATTGGACTGGAGTAGGTGATGGTGGGAGGATGTATGGGACAGGTCTTGTATCTAGATCTATTACAGGGACATGAGCCATGAGGCAAGAGGTTTGGAGCTGGGGCTGTGTAGGGATTGACAAGGATATTTTGTTGGTTTGGTGGGTGGTGGAATACCACTGTGGGATGAGTGGAAGGACAGTGGGTAGGACATTCCTTATTTCAAGGAGCAATGAGAGGTAGTCAAAACCCTGGTGGAGAATGTAATTCAGTTGCTCCAGTCCTGGGTGGTACTGAGTCACGGCAAATGCTCCTCTGTGGTTGAATGGTGGGACTTGGGGGATGCTGGGTGACTGGAAAGATAAGGCACAGGAGATGTGTTTTTGTACAAGATTGAGGGGAGAGGTTAATTACAATCTATGATGGCCTCAGTCAGCGGCCTGTGTATTTTGAGAGGGATTGCTTGTCACTACAGATGCAACAGGCATGGTTGTCTAGGCTGTATTGAAGGGACTTCTTGGTGTGGAAGGGGTGGCAGCTGTCAAAATGGAGGTATTACTGGTAGTTGGTAGGTGTGATATGGACAGAGGTACTGCTGTAGCTGTCAAAACCATCTCCTGCCCTACTCAACCCAACAGGCCATCTTCCTCAGTGTTGACCTCTACCTCAAAGACGGTTAAATCAGTATCTCTGTCCATATCAGACCTAGCAACCACCAGCAATACCTGCACTTTGGCAGCACCCACCAATTCCATACCAAGAAGTCCCTTCCGTACAGCATAGCAACCCATGCCCCTCACATCTATAGTGACGAGCAGTCCCTCTCGACATACACTGAGGGTCTCACTGAGGCCTTCACAGACCATAATTACCCTCCCAATTTTGTACAAAAAGCACATCTCATGTGCCTTATTATTTCATAAATTTCTGCAGCTTTTTTGTTGAGATTTATGCAGAATTCGGTCCCCCATTGTTGTTTGAAAGTATCCATGATGACATGTTCTCAAAATAAGAGTGCACTAAATCAGTGATCCCAAAACCACTGATGTTCAGAGCAGACTGACCTAGGGCATGCTGTGAAGTTAAGGGTCACCACCCACCTAACTTAAATGGCCTGAATTTGGTGCAACCTGTTGGGGTGTGGCGGAAAAGCAGATTTAATGACTTTTGGGACACACCTTGTATACTTTTCAAAAGCAGCATCTGAATATGTCTCACAACCTGACTCAAAGCTTCAATCTGCCAGCACCTGTCTGCTACAGAGGCGCTTGTTCGTACCTTGCTGGACTACCTTTCTTGGGAGGAGGAACATAGTGATGTAGTGACTTAGCCAGTGCATAGAAGCTGTTCCCAATATGAATCATTCACCCTGCTGTGGCGTGTGTCCTGCAGAAATACTTGTCTCAGATGGCTCACTTGTTACGAGCATTGCCCATAAAACAGAGGTCAGGCATCAGTTCTGATAATGTCAACAGTTTTAGTCAGCCAAGATATTTCATTACATCATACATTCTGCTGCAAAGTGAATGGTAAATTCTGCCATCTTTTTCTGTATTAAATTATAATAAATGTAATCATACTTGAAACAAAATTATGTTCACTTAATTAAGTGTTGTTTTACATTATAGGTTTGTTGTAACAGGGACTACATTATGACAAGATTCAAGAAATACGAGAAGATCACCTGGTTCCATGCATTGTATCCTACTATAAAAAGCCTCTGTTAATCCATGATGGATATATGCAGTGGCTCTTTGATCACACCGGCAAACGATATCTTGATATGTTTGGAGGAGTTGTAACTGTTAGTGTTGGACACTGTCACCCGTAAGTAGCTTATAATGTCTGTTTTACATAACAATTATATTTCTAATCAAAGAGAAGTCCACTTATCAGTTGATGTAACAGGAGCCACTGTATTAGAGCTGACATGTACACAGAGTTGGGCAGAATCTGTTACTTTCAGAATTCTGTAAAACTTGTTACACACAGACATATTCTAACACCAACAAATGAAATATGTAATTGACAGTTATGGATGCTTTACAAACAAAACACTAATTTTAGTTAGGTTTGGTAATAGCTTATCTATTTTTAAACATCACTCCTGAATTTTGTTATTACATTTTTTTATTTGTAAAGAAATTCAGGTTTAGTGTAGAAACAAAGATAAAAGAAGGTTTTCAGATTTGTAAAAGATTTTCACTGTGGCCACAGGTGTGAGCATTTGGGCATTTGCATAGTTGTGCGTGTGTGTGTGTGTGTGTGTGCACGCGCGTGCATAAGAGTGTGTGCACTTTTGCTAGGGAAAGAGCAAGAGTTCGAAAGCTAGTGTAAATTCTGTATTCTCTTGTCTGTTTCTGTATTTCACACAAGTCAGCTTTGGGCAAGTGATTGCCTTTATTTTACCTATTATTCCACCTAGGAACTACCATTATTGTTAGACAGTGGTTTAGTGATTTTTGATTCTGTTGATAGGTTGCCTTTCTGTATACTTTGATGACACTGAGGAAGAAGTTCGGGTCGGTTACATCAAACAGCACACCCATTTTGCAGTAGTTCATTTATTCACCTTTTTACACAAGCAAAGCTTACAAAGAACTGACATGGCGGAACTGTTCAAAGATAATCTTAGCTTAGTTCAAAGCCGATACTCAGATCGATGCTGGTGTTGACCTCATCAGGGCCACATAGACCCCCCCCCCCCCTCTCAGTAATGAGTACTCTTGAGAGGTTGGTGGTGGGTGGGGGGCTACTATGGCATCGGCAGGGATGGTCGAGAGCCGGACCGTGGTCAGCTTGACAGCGTTGTCGGTGAGCTGTGTGGGTAGATGTCGTGAAGGAAGGTTCGGCCACTGAACCTGGAAGTTGTTGAAGCGAGCCGGACGTCGTACTGGGCGTGCTGGTCGTGTGGCGACAGGTAGGCCGGTGGCTTGTGGGTACAACGGAGCGACGACGACGATATCTCTGGTGGGCGTGGTGAACACACAAAGCATGTCCAGGTCGACATCGGGCGAGAGGGGAACACATTTCACCAGGTGGCAGGGAATGGCGGAGGCTGTGTCATGAGCACTGGATGAAGGGAAACATGCAACGAACACTGTATCATCGCATAGTATTATTGAGATGTAGTGGATTATGTCCGGGTGGACAGATACAAACACCTTGAGCGAGGGCACCTTCAAGATGGGGGGGGGGGGGGGGCGTGAGAGACCTCGGCAGGGCAAGGCAGGCAACAGTGGATATGTCGAAAAGACCGGCGAAGGGCCTGGCGGCAAGGGCGTGATCATAGGTAAGTACAACGTGGGGAGCATATGGTTACTCAACGGAGTATGTGAGACCAGAGTTGGGGGCGAGCTGGAAGTCACTCAATTGAATGTGTAAGTCCGATGTGGAGGGAGTAGTGGGAGCGTCGTGAGCCACAACAGTGAGTGGTGTCGTTGTGGCCTGAGGGGGGGATAGGAGGAGGCTCGACATGAGCAGGCTTAAGTCTGTTGAGAGAGACTGTGACAGCTGAATCTTTCATCTGGATATCATAGGTGTTGGCTGAGCGCCAGAGAACTTGGTACGGGCCGATATATGGAGGTTGGAGGGGAGCACGGACAGTGTCCTCATAGAGTGTGACATACTCGCAGTTGTCCAGAGATTTCGGGATGTGACCCTTAGGGCAGGAATGGCTGGCACGCGGAGGGATGTGGAGGTTGATGAAGTGGTGTCTGACGCAGTCCATGAAGGAAAGTAAGTCAGACTGAGGGAGAGAAGCAGAAAGGCTCATGAGTTCACCAGGGGGAACAATGTTCTGGCAGTATACGAACTCAGATATTGTGCCTTTGAGATCTTCCTTATAGATCACATGAATGCCGAGTAGCACAAGGGGAAGGGCCTCCGTCCATAGAGAGTCGTGGCATTGAAGAGCTGCCTAGAAAGTGCGGTGCTAGCACTCAACTAGCCCATTACTTTGCAGGTGATATGCTGTGTTATCGAAGCGCCGGATACCGCAAATGATACAGGGCCAACTCAAATTGTCTGCCCTGGTCAGTCGTGATGATAGCTGGACATCCGAAATGCAATACCCATGACTCGACGAAAGTTCGAGCAACAGTTTCTGCCATAATATTGGGGAGAGGGCAGCCTCGACCCAGCGAGTTGTTCAGTTGATAGACGAGAGAACATATCGAAAGCCATTAGAGGGGGGGGGGGGGGGGGGGGTGAGGCTGACAACGTCAATATGAATATGCTGGAAACACTTGTGTACTTTTCAGTGTTGGCATGCGACGCAGGAGTGTGGCCATTGCTGGCAGTACTTGTTGACATTTCTCCACATAAAGCGCTCCGCTACAAGGCAGGCGGACGCACAAACACCGGGGTGGGCTAAATTATGCAATGCGTTGAAGACAGGTCGATGGAGTGTGGTTGGGATGAGGGGGCGTAACGTGCCCGTACTGTCGTCGCACCAGATCTCACCATAAATGTCAGGGAAGGTAGTGCGGACAAAGTGTAGTGAAGAAGTAGAGTTTGAAATCAGGTTTTGTGTGTCCTCGTTGGCGGGTACAAGGTTAGGCAGTTCAGAGAGGTCTAATAGCGAATGGACGGCGTCGACTCATGGAAGGAAATCAGCAACTATATTGTCAGCACCCTTCATGTGTCAGACATCGGAGGTGAACTGAGATATGAAGTCCATGTATCTAAGGAGGCGGGTCAGCTGGCGGGTTTGAAATGGCCGCAGTCAGGGGTTTGTGGTCTGTTAAAACATAGAAAGAGCGTCCCTCAACATCAGTCTTAAAATGCTTGATCACTTCGTAGACCACGAGCAACTCCCTGTTAACCGCAGAATATTTCCGTTCTGCATTGGTAAGCTTGCGCAAGAAGAACTGCAGAGGCGATGTCTGGCCGTCGATTGTCTGGCTAAGGACAGCGCCGATGGCACTATCGCTAGCGTCTGTGGTGATGAAAAGCTGCGCATTGGGATGAGGATGCACGATGGTGCAGGCCTCGGCATGAAGATTTTTGAGGGCAGTGAAAGAGTCAGTCATAGCAGGGGTCCATGAAATGGTCCGAGATTCAGAAGTTTTGGTGCCTGCCAAAGCGTCCGTCAGCGGAGCCAGAATCTCCAGAGCCCGAGGTAGATGTTGGTGATAATAATCAACCATCCTCAAAAAGCGCCAGAGCTCTTTGAATGACAAAGGTCTGGGTAGGTTTAGTATTGTTTGTACTTTCTCAGGGGATGGTGTAATGCCATCGGCAGAGACCTGAAAACCAAGAAAAGTGACAGCGGGTTGATGTAGCTGCAATTTGTCCTGGTTGCTCTAGATGCCTGCTGCTGTGAGAGTTTTTATAACAGTTTGCACATGTTGAAAGTTGTCCTCAGTGGAGGAACTGAACACAAGATAAGCAAAGCAGAATTTTAGTCCGAATAGCACTTCGTTGACCGAAGGGCATGAATCGAAACTGAAATAACCTGATCGGGGCGGTGATTGCTGTCTTCTCAATGTCTTCAGGTGCCATGGGGATCTGGTGGTAGGCCAGTTTGCAATCAATAACAGTGAACGTGGTCACACCTGCGAGGGAACTGGTAAAGTCGGCAATGTTGGGTATGGGGTAGGTTTCCATAATTGTATGTGCGTTTATTCAATGTTAGTCCCCGCACATGCGCCAGGACCCATCGTTCTTGGGTGTCATATGAATGGGCGTAGACCAGCTGCTGGCAGAGGGTTCGATGACACTGGAGCTTAGTACTTCAGAAATCTGTTTTATAAGGTCAGAGAGGCGCTTGGGACAAAGTCGACACTGTTTACTGGAGATTGGGGAATTCCTTTGCTGCATTGGTGAGATTGAGCTGTGTTTTGTGGAGCCGGAGGGAGAGCTCGAAGTTCTCCTTGCATAGGCAAGCCACGTGTTCAAGCTCGACAAGGCACTTGTGCATCATTTCTTGTAATGTCATCGACAGAGACAAGCATCTATGGATGAGATGAGCCTGAACCAATGTGTCACAGGGGGAGGGGGAGGGGGGGGGGGGGAGAGGGAAGTGAGTCTTGGACGGATGGTGTACACGGTGTTTTGCACTAGGTCCAGTGAAAGTTTGTGGTGTGTTGCAAGAAGTCAATGCCTAGTATAGGTTTGTCAATCACGCACACTAAAAATGTCCACTCGAGTTTGCAGTTTGCGGAGAGTGAGACGACGTGTGAAGTTGAACCCGAGTATTGTAGTTAACTTGAATTCACGGCTTGCAGTGAAGTATGATGAGGGCGGATGTTCGACGACAGTAAGGACATGGGCAGCAGTGAAACATTGATGCCTGTGTCCACTAGGAAAATGTATCCCAATGAAATGTCTTTAATTTAAAGTCACCCACAATTAACCGGTCGTTCCCAGATGGAATGGAGCACTGGGGGGGTGCCTGCCATGTTGTGCGCAGGAGGCAGAACCCAAACCTACCTGCGATTGGGGTTTGGGAAGTAGCAGGGTGGTCTGCAGTTCTATGCCACTACACCAAACCATGTGTGGAAGTAACAGTATGGGTAGTGCGGTTGCATTTCCTGTGGAAAGTTCATTGCCAGTGGCGGTGACAGAGGTTCGGTGGCCGCAGCAGGTTCGGTTGCAGGAGGGGGCGTGACCATGGGCGGAGCCGGTGATGTCCCAGTTGCTTGTTTACTGCCTCCTGGAGCGAGCGGAATGGTTGGCACAGTATGGCCCTGGCCGCGTCTGGCCACAGGGCGATGAGCCTGAACCTGAGACTTGTCAGGTAGGCAGTGTCCAGCAAAGTGGAGCAGTGATGCATAGTTTAGCTTGTCAGCAATTGTCATTGTTTGCTCAACAGGTTCATGAGACCTTTGAGCCAGAGCAAAGCTGATGTGAGGAGATGTAGTTTATATGACCAGATGGCAAGGAGAGCTGTGTCAGAGAATAGATCGGCGTTGACCAGGGCACGTAGCTGTCTCCAGAGCTGGGAAGGTTTGTCGTTGCCTAGTTGCTCGAGGTGGAGCACTTGCTGTATTGCTGCCTCAGTTGAGCGTGCAAGCCGATGTAGAACTGTCTCTAGAGTGTACCAGGTAGGTGAGTCCGGGGCGTCGACCAGGTCAGCAATCAAGTCCTCATGGTCATGCAGGTGTGTGATGAGGCACAGAAAACTGGTTGACTCATCAAGTTTGTAATGGTCGAACACTTAGTCTGCAATGTTGAACCAGGTTGTAGCTCTTGTCAGGATTAAATGGTGGCAGTGTCGGAAAGCATTGTAGAATGTTCAGAAGAACAGGTTGAGTTGAGTTCATTGGGGCACTGCCTAAAACGAGCTATTGTTGCTGTAGTATTCCAGGAGAGTGTGCTTCCAGGGGATGTGGCAACGATGGCTGTTTGGGAGGAAGCGTGAAGGTGACACATTATGGTTGAGCGTGATCCGTCATGATGCGGAAGGCTGACGTGGGTGAGACACCATAATGTGTTGATGGTGGTCGTGGAAGCTCAACACGTTGCGGGTGTGTTCGGATTGACACATCGCAGAAGACCGATGCGGATGAGGCACCAAGATGTGCTGAGAACAGGAGCGGATCTTCGACTGGAGCCGGCACGAGGGCGACAGGTGAGAAAAGGTTAAAGGTTTGAGAACGCGTGTTAATCCATAGAAAGCTCGATGTATGATCAGAGCTGGGGCCACCTGTGTTGCAGGAAGGCTGTGGAGGTGCGGGCTGTCCAGAAGCAGAGTGTGGGAAATGATATCAAACATGAGACGGAATGTGTGAAAGTTCACTGTTGACACTCACTCCACTCAAAATGTTGTGCGGATAAGGTGAATGTCGTGGCACAAAACACTGAGGTGTAGCAGTGGGATGGGGGTGGAGGTCAGGCACAGATAACAAGTTATTGTTCCTGTTGCAGGCCGAGGTATCAAAGTAGGAAGGCAAGTGTGATGCTGAACTGAGGGAGGCGCAGGCGTGGTTGGATGCTGAGTAGGTTGACCTGTGAATGAAGCAGTTCTGGCCATGTGGCAGGTATCCATGTGGTACTGCATGGATTACGCCATGGCAAATCGTTATCCTGGCGGTGGTAGGTTGTCCAACGAAGCATTTGCAGAAATCGGCATTGGTCCCGCACTGCACGGAGATCCGCAAGAGGTAACTGCACCGTCAATGAGGGAGGCCATTTGTGGTGGGAACAAAGGTGTTTGATAACCGGAGTCATGCACACTCCTAACCTCACTTGTTGTTGCAGGCTCAAAAACGTCCCGCGAAATGGGTGTAATCATCGAGTGAGAGGCATCGTGTTGCAGTCCTGGTGGGTGTACATCGTCCACAACATGATGCATGTCGAACACAAAATACGGCGTTAGGTGTTGGGCCAAAGTCATTGTTCGAATGCTGTATCGATGTAATACACGTGAAAATAACTGATGCGAAGGTCGCGGACACAGTAAAATGGCAAAAATGGAAGATGTTACAACTCGGGGTCACCAGTGAGGAGGAAGTTCAGGTCGGTTACACCAAACAACACTCCCATTTTGCAGTAGTTCGTTTATTCACCTCTTTACACAAGCAAAGCTTACAAAGAACTGACATGATGGAACTGTTCAAAGAAAATCTTAGCTTAGTTCAAAGATGATACTCAGATCCGTGCTGGTGTTGATCTCATCGGCGCCACAACACTTTGAAATATATTAATTTGCTACTCACCATACAAAGGAGGCATTATTATTAAACTATTGCACAAAGTCTGCATCTAAATAGATACTCCACAAGTCACCACATGGTGTGTGTCGGAGGGTACTAGTAGTAATTTCCTTTCCAGTTCCACTCACAAATAGAGAGAGGGAAAAACGACTGCCTACATGCCTCCATATGAGCCCAAATTTCTCATTGTATGTTGGTGGCATTAGAATTATTCAGTGTTCAGCCTCAAAAGCCAGTTCTGTAAATTTTCTTAGTAGTATTTCTTGAAAACAAGGTCACCTTCCCTCTAGGGATTCCCAACTGAGTTCCCAAAACATCCTAGTAACACTTACATGTTACTCGAACCTAACAGTAACTAATCTAGCATCCCACCTCTGAATTGCTTTGATGTCTTCCTTCAATTCGGCCTGGTATGGATACCAAACACTTGAGCAGTACTCAAGAATAGGTCACACCAGTGTCCTCTATGCAGCCTCCTTTGCAGGTGAACCACTCTTTCCTAAAATACTCCTAATAAACTGAAATCAATCTATGATCTTCCCTGCCACAGTTCTCACATGCTCATTCCATTTTGTATTGCTTTGCAACATTATCCCCAGATATTTAAATGACTTGACTGTATCAGGGAGGACACTGGTAATACTGTAACCAAACAAGTTTCTTCCTACTCACCCACGTTAACCTACATTTTTCCCCATTTAGAGCTAGCTGCCATTCATCATGCCAACTAGAAATTTTGTCTAAGTCATCTTGTTTCTTCCAATAGTCACTCAACTTCAACACCTTATCATACACCACAGCATCAGCAAACAACCACAGTTTGCTGCCCACCCTGTCTGCCAAATCATTAATGTTTATAGAGAACAGCTGTCAAAGTTGTATACCTGCCCATGAGTGTCTGCAGGGGTGTGGTGGCGAAGTATAAGGGGCTGTTAGGTGCAGCATCAGGAGGCTGTGCTGGGGGCAGAAGAAGAAGAAGAAGAAGAAGAAGAAGAAGAAGAAGATGCAGATGATGCTGTGGTGTATCGAGAGGTTGCAACAATGGAAAATTGTACTGAAATGCAGGAGGATCTGCAGCGAATTGACGCATGGTGCACGGAATGGCAATTGAATCTCAATGTAGCGAAGTGTAATGTGATGCGAATACATAGAAAGATAGGTCCCTTATCATTTAGCTACAAAATAGCAGGTCAGCAACTGGAAGCAGTTAATTCCATAAATTATCTGGGAGTACGCATTAGGAGTGATTTAAAATGGAATGATCATGTAAAGTTGATCGTCGGTAAAGCAGATGCCAGACTGAGATTCATTGGAAGAATCCTAAGGAAATGCAATCCGACAACAAAGGAAGTAGGTTACAGTACGCTTGTTCGCCCAATGCTTGAATACTGCTCAGCAGTGTGGGATCCGCACCAGGTAGGGTTGATAGAAGAGATAGAGAAGATCCAATGGAGAGCAGCGCGCTTCGTTACAGGATCATTTAGTAATTGCGAAAGCGTTACGGAGATGATAGATAAACTCCAGTGGAAGACTCTGCAGGAGAGACGCTCAGTAGCTCGGTACGGGCTTTTGTTGAAGTTTCGAGAACATACCTTCACCGAAGAGTCAAGCAGTATATTGCTCCCTCCTACGTATATCTCGCGAAGAGACCATGAGGATAAAATCAGAGAGATTAGAGCCCACACAGAAGCATACCGACAATCCTTCTTTCCACGTACAATACGAGACTGGAATAGAAGGGAGAACCGATAGAGGTACTCAGGGTACCCTCCGCCACACACCGTCAGGTGGCTTGCGGAGTACGGATGTAGATGTAGATGTAGATGATGATGATGATGAGAGAAGCAGAGGACTACCATGCCTGTGTGCTGCAGGGATAAAAGATGTGTGTGTACTGTAATGGGAGTAAGGAAGGGTTGCGAACTATCAGCTTAATAAGTCACAGCTGCAAAATACTTACGCGAATTCTTTACAGACGAATGGAAAAACTGGTAGATGCGGACTTCGGGGAGGATCAGTTTGGATTCCGTAGAAATGTTGGAACACGTGAGGCAATACTGACCTTACGACTTATCTTAGAAGAAAGATTAAGAAAAGGCAAACCTACATTTCTAGCATTTGTAGACTTAGAGAAAGCTTTTGACAATGTTGACTGGAATACTCTCTTTCAAATTCTAAAGCTGGCAGGGCTAAAATACAGGGAGCGAAAGGCTATTTACAATTTGTACAGAAACCAGATGGCAGTCATAAGAGTCGAGGGGCATGAAAGGGAAGCAGTGGTTGGGAAAGGAGTGAGACAGGGTTGTAGCCTCTCCCCGATGTTATCCAATCTGTATATTGAGCGAGCAGTAAAGGAAACAAAAGAAAAATTTGGAGTAGGTATTAAAATTCATGGAGAAGAAGTAAAAACTTTGAGATTCGCCGATGTCATTGTAATTCTGTCAGAGACGGCAAAGGACTTGGAAGAGCAGTTGAATGGAATGGACAGTGTCTTGAAAGGAGGATATAAGATGAACATCAACAAAAGCAAAACGGGGATAATGGAATGTAGTCAAATTAAATCGGGTGATGCTGAGGGAATTAGATTAGGAAATGAGACACTTAAAGTAGTAAAGGAGTTTTGCTATTTAGGAAGTAAAATAACTGATGATGGTCGAAGTAGAGAGGATATAAAATGTAGACTGGCAATGGCAAGGAAAGCGTTTCTGAAGAAGACAAATTTGTTAGTATCGAATATAGATTTATGTATCAGGAAGTCGTTTCTGAAAGTATTTGTTTGGAGTGTAGCCATGTACGGAAGTGAAACATGGACGATAACTAGTTTGGACAAGAAGAGAATAGAAGCTTTCAAAATGTGGTGCTACAGAAGAATGCTCAAGATAAGGTGGATAGATCACGTAATTAATGAGGAGGTATTGAATAGGATTAGGGAGAAGAGAAGTTTGTGGCACAACTTGACTAGAAGAAGGGATCGGTTGGTAGGACATGTTTTGAGGCATCAAGGGATAACAAATTTAGTATTGGAGGGCAGTGTGGAGGGTAAAAATCGTAGACGGAGACCAAGAGATGAATACACTAATCAGATTCAGAAGGATGTAGGTTGCAGTAGGTACTGGGAGATGAAGCAGCTTGCACAGGATAGAGTAGCATGGAGAGTTGCATCAAACCAGTCTCAGGACTGAAGACAACAACAACGGGATATGTTGCAGAGAGAGTTCCCATTTACACAATTCAGAAATGCTAGTGCCAATGGAAAAATTGGATTGTGAAGCAGTTGAAGTCACAAATTCTGTTGGGTAGCATGCTCCACAACTGGTTGGTCCAGCTGTCACATGGCCAGTTTGGCAGTTGCCATTCATAATACTTGTTAGCGATCATTTTTTGAGTTATCAGTCTTCTGACTGGCTTGATGTAGCCCACCATGTATTCCTTTCCTGCATCAACCTCTTCATCTCAGAATAGTGCTTGTAGCCTATCTCCTCGATTGTTTGCTGGATGTATTTCAGTCTCTGCCTTCTTATACAGGTTTTACCCTCTGCGGCTCCCTCTGGTACCATGGAAGTTATTCTCTGGTGTTTTAACAGATGTCCTAACATCTTGTTCCCTTTTCTTGTCAGAGCTTTCCATATATCCCTTTCCTTTCTGATACTGTGCAGAACCTCCTTATTCCTTACCATATCAGTCCACATAACTTTCAACATTTGTCTGTAGCACCATATATCAGATGCTTAGATTCTCTTACATGCCAGTTTTCCCACAGTCCATGTTTCACTACCATACAATGCTCTGCTCCAGATGTACATTCTCAGAAATTTCTTTCTCAAATTAAGGCATTTTGATACTAATAGACTTCTGATGGCCAGGAACGCTTCCCCCCCCCCAGTGCTAGTCTGTTTTTGATGTTCTCCTTGCTCTGTCCATCAGGTGTTATTTTTGTGCCTAGGTAGCAGAAGTCATTAACTTCATCTACTTCATGACTATCGATCCTCATAAGTTTCTATCTGTTCTAATTTCTGCTACTTTTTGTTACTTCCATCTTTCTTCAATTTACTCTCAGTCCATATTCTGTACTTACTAGAATGTTCATTCCATTCAGCAGATCTTGTAATTCTTCTTCACTTTCACTCAGGATAGCGATGTCATCAACGAATCTTATCCTTGGTATCCTTTCACATTGAATTTTCATTCCTGAACCTTTCTTTTATTTCCATCATCACTTCTCCAATGTATAGATTGAACAATAGGGGCAAAAGACTACATCCTTGTCTTAAAACACTTTCTAATCCGAGCACTTAATTCTTGGTCTTCCAATCTTATTAATCCCTCTTGGTTCCTGTACAAGTTTTTTATTACCCATCTCCCCCTATACCCCACCACTATTTTCCTCAGAATTTGAACATCATGCACCATTTGATATTGATGAATGCATTTCGAGGTTGACAAATCCTATGAATGTGTCTTGATTTTTCTTTAATCTTGCTTTCATTATCAACTGAAATGTCAGAACTGCCTCCCTGCTGACTGTACCTTTCTTAAGGCCAAAGAGATCATCACGTAACACATCCTCTATATTCTTTTCTGTTCTTCAACAATATTATGAAAAAGAAAGTTGCTACTCACCACATATCAGAGATGCCAAGTCACAGATAAGCACAACAAAAAGACTGTCACAAATAAGCTTTCAGCCAGCAAGGCTTTCATCAAAAATAGACGTATGTGTGTGTGTGTGTGTGTGTGTGTGTGTGTGTGTGTGTGTGTGTGTGTGTGTGTCATCTATTTTTGATGAAGGCCTTGCTCACTGAAAGCTTGTTTGTAATTGTCTTTTTGTTGTGCCTATCTGCAACTTAGCATCTCCGACATAAGGTGAGTAGCAGCTTTCCATTTCATATTATTGCTACATTCCAGCCTGGATTTTCCATTGTTTGGTCTTTTCCATTCTTCTGTACATTATTCTTGTCAGCAACATGGATGCATGAGCTGTTAAGCTGATTGTCAGCTCTTTCAATCTCTGGAATTGTGTGGATGATTTTTTTCTGAAAGTCAGGTGATATATCGCCAGACTCAAGCCTTCCAGTCACCAACATGAATAGTCATTTTGCAACCACTTACCTACGTGGTTTTAAGAATTAAGATGGAATGCTCTTTATCCATTCTGCCTTATTTGCTCTTAAGTTTTCCCCAAGGTCTTTCAAATTCAGATTCTAATACTGAATCCTCTCTCTCTTCCATATCGAATCCTGTTTCTTGCTTTACCACATCTGACAAGTCTTCCCCTTCATAGAGACCTTCAATGTGCTCTTCCTATCTATCCACTTTCTCCTCTGCATTTAACAATGGAATTCCCATTGCACACTTAATGTTACCATTATTGCATTTGAGTTCATCAAAGGCTGTTTTGACTTTTCTATACGCTGGGTCAGTCCTACAAACAATCATTTCTTTTTAGATTTCTTCACATTTTCCAATGCAGCCATTTCGCCTTGTATCTGTGCACTATTTCTGACACTGCATGCCCAGACTAATAGAACATTATCATTTTGTTGGTTACTCAACCTTCCTGTATGAATAGGAAGGTAGGGCAGCAAATGAGTTACAGTGATAGGGTTGTTCGTATCAGAATTGACAGCAAACCAACACTGACAGTGATAGTTCAGGTACACAAGTGGTTGTCTCAAGGTGAAGATGAAGACACACAGAAGCCTATGAGAATATTGAACAGGTAATTCGGTATGTACAGGAAGATGAAAAGCTAATGGTCAGGAGGGACTGGAATATGGGTGTAGGGGAAGGAATAGAAGAAAGGATTGCAAGAGGATATGGACTTGGTACTATGAATGAGAGAGGAGAAAGACTGATTGAGTTCTGCAGTAAAGATGCTACCTCTAGACCACTGTCTATGCTTGATGGTGAAAGACATAACACATGTGGCAGAGATATATGCTACCATGACCCCTCTGTGAAGGATGATATTTCACAATTTGCCGGAGTCCACATTTGGCAAGCTTAAAACCATCAGCACAATTAATTAAATCCTTCTTCATCTGTTTTTAAATATGGTCATGCCCACAAAGAATTCTGCACAGTGTTGCAGCCAAGTTGGTATACCACATGACTGCTTTCACAGGTGGCCCTGCCATTGAGTGTTGTGGCAGGATGTATTGGAGAGAGTTGGAGAGTGGTGTCCAGGTTTTGGGAATTGGGGATGTTAGTGTAGGGGGAGGTGGCATCAACAGTAATGATGACCCAGGTGCCGGGTGGTAAAGGAGCTGTGGAGAGTTGATCTTAACACCAGTATTACTCCAGACTTACAGTCTCATTCCTGGTCACATCAATCAATTATATCCTCAGCCACAATTCAGTCTTACATTGAACACACTCTCCATACAGTTCAAAAATGTTGAACAGAGCATGAGTGTTATACTCATCTGCTACAACAGCATTATAAATCTGCAGTGGCTGAGCATTGTATACAGGCAAGCTATGCTTTGGACTATGAATAATGCCAGATATTAACATCCGTTTCATCCTTGTGGGATTCAGCTTTCGGGTTAGCTGTTGATACAGTTGAAAAAGAATGTAATTAACTGTGTTGATGATTTTAACATTGACAAAATGTGGGATCTAACACTGGCAATTGTTAGATCACATGGACAATGTTACGCCCCAAGTCAACCAGAATTAGTGAAACAGCGACCTTCACAAAGGGGACACAGTAGCATATTTCATCTACATCTACAACTGTACTATGCAAACCCCCATGAGTATATTCCCAGAGTAATTACCCAAAGCCGGCTCTTCAAACTTTGTAAGTATGCTTTCTAGACATAATTTACATCTATCTTCAAGAGTATTCCACTTCATTGTCTTTAGAATCTCTGAAACATTCTCCCACAGATCAAAGCAGCCTGTGGCCGTTCATGCTGCTCTTCTCTGCATATGTTCAATATCTCCTGTTAGTCATACATGGTACAGGTCCCACACACTTGAGCAATATTCTACACTGGGTCACACAAGTGATTTGTAGGCAATTGCCTTTCAGACTGATTGCATTTCCCCAGCATTCTACCAGAACACTAAAGTCGACAACCTAGATTTCCTCATGACTGATCACACCTAGAAAGTGTTACATCCAGGTATGAGTTGGCCGCTTCCAGCAGTGACTCTCTGATATTACAGTCATAGGATACTATGTTGTTTTTTTTTTCATTTTGTGAAGGGCACAATTTTACATTTCTGAACATTTAGAGCAAGTTCCAATCTTTGCACCACTTTGAAATCTTATCAAGGTCTGACTGAATATTTATGCAGCTTCTCTCATATAGTACGCCATTATAGATAACAGCATCATCTGCAAAAAGCCTGGTTCTACTATTAATATTGTCTTCAAGGTCAGTAATATGCAATATGAACAACAACGACAGGTGTACTCTAAGGGCACACCTGAGGTTATTTCTACATTTGACGATGACTCTCCGTCGAAGATAACATACTGTGTTCTCCTTACCAAAAAGTCCTCAGTCCAGTCACAAATTTCACTTGATACCCCATATGATGAAACTTTTCACAATAAGCGTAGATGTGGTACTGGGATTTTTGGAAATCAGTAAATGTGGCATCTACCTGATTTCCATGATCCAAAGCTTTCAGTATGTCATGTGAGAAAGTGCTTGTTGGGTTTCACACGATCAATGTTTTCGGAATCCATCCTGGTTGGCACGGAGGGATTGTTCCAAATGGTGCGGCACAGCATGGCATGGGTAGCAGCCATGAAGACATTGTCTTCCACAACGATGCTACTCCTTCAACAAGATGCTGGAAGTACGGTTGGCATAAGTTTGTTTCTGCTGTAGGATTTTGGTGGAGTACAGTGGAACTTTGTACAGGATTGAATCATTGAATTAGGGTGTGTGACTGAAGGTGAGATCTCAATAAAAGACTGAAATTTCTGTGGGGTTTGAAGTCATAGTGGATAAGTTGACAACTTTCTTCCGAGTTTGGTAGTACATTGGGAGAAATTTTTGCGGGGATGTGGCAGATGGAAGAGGTCTGCAAGGGAGTATTTTGGTGGTAGGAAGACTGGATTTTGCATTCATGTGGAGCAGGACAGGTCTTACTGGATAGTAGTTCTCTGAGGCAGGAATAGGAAGACTGTAGACTGGATAACATTTAGAAGTGGTGGTTGGAGTGCTGTTCCGTTGTTGGATATAATGTAAAAAGTGAAAGATAGGGGATAAGTGAATACAATAATAGAATAAGAGCAGAAAAAGAAAAGATAGGAAGGACTGAGGGCAATGAAAGAACTTATCTCCACTGGTGACTGGATGAACTTTTCATCTTTTGTTATGTTATTATGTTTGTCTGCATTTACATATTTGTGGATCTTTGTTGTGTGTTTGCAGTTGTGTGCTTCAAAGTATTATTTCATAACTTTTTTGACCAAGAAGTTAACTAAATAAATGAAAGATAACTTTCCCTTTTGCAGTACTGTAAATAAAGCAGCCAAAGAGCAGATGGAAACTTTGTGGCATACTACTAATATTTACATGCACCCAAAAGTCCATGAATATGCAGAAAAGTTGACAGCAAAACTTCCAGGAGATCTAAAGGTAAACATTCTAAAATAGTTCCTTGGAAATAATGGATTGACTTTAAGTACAGAAATTTACAAGTATCTGTTCTTCTAAGATAATAATTCTTTTGGAAATAAATAGTAAGTGTGCCTGTGTATGCTGCCACTTCAGGCAAAATATTTACTGCAAATTGTTGGAACATGTAACTAACTGTGATAATATTATTTATTGTATTTTTATTTCTTTATTTATCCTGTGGATCACATATTTTACAAAGTACACATGATACAGGACAAGTCATTTTCCTTAACAAATATGTAGTTTGGAGAAAGAAAAAAAATAGGCAGTGGACTGCCATTTAAAAAAATGTACACAAAATTGTTCATTGATGAATATAGTAACTTCACATACAGAGAATACAAACAATTTACATGGGGAACTAAGAAACATGTAGGCAATGTAGTGCTACTTTAAATTTACACAAATAATCACTGAGATGACAGGATAGTGAAAATGTCAACTGGAAACACAGCAGAAGGAAAATGTCATTTAAAAACTACATTAAAAATGAAATTAACATTGAGATTTCACAGACAATTAAGTTTTAATACTAATAGAATGTGTACTTGTACATTCATAAAGCGAGTTGAAAATTTTTGGAAAGTGAAACTGAAACATAGCTGTGTATACTAGAAATTAGGTTATTATTTTGCCTACAGAATGTTTTACTCTAATCACAGTATTTTACAAAGGAACTTTCTAATTTTTCATTTCCAGGAATTCTTGTACTGAATAGAAACAGTGCTTTGTCAGAAATGCCTTTAGTTTATTTTTAAATATTGGATCTGGAGCAGTTTTTATTTGTTCTGGAATTTTATTGTGTAATATGACACCCAGATAAGTTATATATTTTTGGTATGATGATGTCCTTGGAAAAATTTGATGGATATTAGATTGCCCTCTGGTATAATGAGTGTGTATATCATTGTTTTGGATTAATTTGCCTGTTATTGAGAGGTATTCCCTGGTGAATAGGATTGTTTCTTGAATGAATAGGAATGGGATGCTTAGAACATTAAGTTTTATAAATTGACATTTACAGGATTCCAGCTTTTTGAGGCCACAGATTATCCTCGGTGCTCTTTTTTGTAGTTTAAATGTATTTGTGCTGTGAGTTGAATTTCCCCAAAAGATGATTCCATAGTGGAGCAATGAGTGGAACTGCGCATGGTATGCTTGCATTAGTGTGGATTTACTTGTAGTAGATTTTAGTATTCTTAGTCCATAGCACAACAATGAGAGTTTCTTTGATAAGTTGTTTATATGTGTGTCCCATTTTAAATTTTGTTGGACGCATAGGCCCAAAAATTTTGTTGCATTTACATTTTCAATTTTATCATTATTTAACTTTACTTGGATAGTTTTTTGACTAGATGTGGGAATTAAATGGAAGTTGATACATACAGTTTTCCCACTATTAACAATTAGGCCTTTTTTGTTAAACCACGCAGAAAGTTTTTCTTAGAGTTATCAGATATTGTCTGAAAGGATTCAGGGCTAGATCCAGTCAACACTATGCTTGTATCATCAGCAAACAGGATAGTTTTTTGTGGGCTCATACGTTCAACAAGATCATCTATGTAAATGAGGAAAAGTAATGGCCCTAGAACAGAACCCTGGGGAACACCATATCTTACTGTTCTTTCCTCCGAGAGGAAAACTGTGTTATTTATTTTATTCTGTACATTAATATCGTATTGAAGTGATACCTTCTGTCTGCGGTTTTGTAGGTAAGAGCATAGCCAGTTGTGAGCCACACCTCTTATTCCTCTTCTTTCCAATTTAGCAAGCAGTATTTTATGATCTAGTACATCAAAGGCATTAGAGAGATCTAAGAAGATACCTGCAGCTATATTATGTTGGTCAATTGATTTCAGTATGTGGTCCAACAGTTCAAAAATTGCTGTCTGGGTGGATAAAGATTTACTAAAACCATGTTGTTGAATGCTGATTGGTGCGTGGTTTTTTTATGAAATTTATAAGCCTGTCATAAAAAAGTTTTTCCAGGATTTTTGAAAAGATGCTTAATATGGATAATGGTCTATAATTGGATACTAAATCAGGGGAACCTTTCTTTAGTAATGGTGAGACTTTAGCTTTTTTGAAAGCATCTGGAAAAATGCCAGTTTTTAATGATTGGTTGTAGATGGTTGACAATGGCTTTACTATATGGGAAGCACACACCTTTAATATGAGGCCAGGTACTTCATCATAGCCACTAGAGATTTTATTGCGTAACAATTTTATTATGTTTATAATTTCATCAAGGTTTGTTTCATAAACAAACATTGTAGCATTAGTGCTGTTTGACGTATTGGTGGAATTGAAGAACGATACCTTGCAGTTTGCCTGAATGAGATCTTCTTCTAGTGAGGTGAAATATTCATTGAACTTGTTTACAACTGTGTATGGATCTGTGGCCTTAGAGTCATTAAGTGTTAGAGAAATGTTTTCCTTTTTAGGTGTTGAACTACAAGTTTCTTTTTTAATAACTTTCCACATAGCTTTCATTTTGTTTGAAGAGTTTCTTATGAAATTGTCATTCCATAAAAGTTTTGCCTGTCTAATCACTCTAAGATAAGTTTTTTTGTAGGCCTTACATTAGTCAGAAAATTCTTCAGTGACTATGTATTTTTTGGAGCAGTATTGGAGAAATCTGTTTCTCTCACTCGAATTTTGATTCCTTTTGTTACCCACGACTTTCTGTTTTGATTGCTTGAAGTTTTTGTTTCAAAAGGAAATGCTGTATTAAAGTAATAAAGCAAAGTGTTATGGAAGCGTAAGAACATATTATCAACAGTTGTTTGCATGTAAACAGTCCCAATTTTCCTTAGCTAATAGGAAGTTAAAAATCCTAATATTGCCATCTGAAAAGTTTCATCTTTGAAATACTTTTTTGGGGCTGATTTTACTATTTTCTATGTTAACACTCAGTAGCTGAGCATCATGGTCACTGTATCCCATGCTCAGTACTTCGCCAGTGAATTTGTAACAAGTATCAGTTATGAAGATTTGATCAATTATTGAATCAGTATGCTCTGTTGATCTTGTTGGAGAGTGTGTATTGTGGGGATCATATTAAAGGATTTGATCATGTTTAACAAATCAAGTTTATCATTACTGTTTTTTGTTAAATCAATGTTAAAATCGCCACAAAGTATTATTCTCATATTTAATGAGCTGACACTATTCAGCAGAACTTCTAATTTGGTCATAAAATTTGGAATATTACTACTTGGTGCTCTGTATACATTTATAATTATATAGTTTAGTTCAGGCAGCTTAACCATAGAAAGCTCAAATTCCTTATCTTCAGATAATGCAATCTGTTCATTTAGGCCTACCTCACTGAATTTTATCTGGTCCTTTACAAATATAGCAGTACCGCCATGTGTGGAGAAATTCCTACAATAGAAGCTTGTTAATGAGTACCTTGGAATAGAGGTTGACTGAATTTCTTCTTTAGACAGCCAGTGTTCGGTAATACATATTACATTTGGATTTATTTGAGACTGAAGTAACACTTCCAGCATTTGAATCTTATTTCTGAATGACTGGACATTATGGTGTAATACAAGAAATGATGGACTTTGTGACTTTTCAGTTAAGGGTTTAATTAATTTCTTTTCTAAAGGTATTTCTGACACAGCACTTACCCTAAAAAATTGGCCGAGATATTATTTTTGTGTGTGGCTCCTGACACGCAATTTTCAGTAGCAGAGATGGTTTTGAGTGGTTGACACAGTTCTGCTTCCATCAAAGCTTCTGTTTTTGGCCTAAACCATTTTGTAATTTGTGGTTGTTTGGCGATCTTGATACTTGGGGCTGATTTCTTCAGGATATGATTTCGGAGTTTTTCTACTATTTGGTCTTTTCCTAACATATTTAAATGTAGTCCATGAGCTGTATGAAATCTTCTTCCTAAATTGTATGTATCAATCATCTCTATATTATAAAATGTAGAACATATTTCTGATATCAGTTTGTTTGCAATGCAAATTTCTTGGTTGACACAGGACGAGGAAGGCAAATCATAACGATGAGGAATGTTAACAACGAGTACATTTGTATGTAATAGGTTGTTTAAGCATTCCTTCATTTCTTTTGCAAACCCTTTTGTTTAGAAATCCTAAAAGCTGTTACTGTAAGTTACATCAGTAACCAATAAAATTAAAATGACAGATTTTGTATGCAGGATGTGTTACCTGTAGTAGTTAGTTTTATTCACCCATGAACCACTTTTACAAGCACATCGCAGGTCAAGAACAAAAAAATACGTCAGATGTACAACTTGTATCTTCTGGTTTTAAAGGGACAGCAGTAACTTAAGTTTTAGGGGAAGGAGCACCACAAATTGAAAATTATTTGTGCACTACATCTTTAATGCTACAAGATGTACTGAAGAAGAAAAAGGAACATAGTTTTCATATTCACATTTAAACTGTATTGAAGTGGTGGTTACTTTTAAATTAAACTTTATAAGTTATGGTACAAAAGTTAAACTGTGGTCAAACCTATGTACAAGCAAAGGTCGGGAATATAACACCACAACAGGAATCAGAAGAACAAACTAGAGATAAAAATCAGTGTTAATAATGTAGTTACTTAATAAGAGAGTTCATTGAGAAGTAGAACAGAGTGAGAAAGAGGCCAACTCTTGTCCATGTCAGTCTTAGATCACATTACTAGCTAACAGGAGCCGTCTTATGGATGGTGGCCACAAGGCAGTGGTAGTTGACTAAGCCTTCAGATGAGACCCTGCATACAAAATATTCTGTGATGACCTGCATCTTGATGAACACAACTGCTCTGCTTAGCAGGTGGGTCATCAAACCATCTTCAGACTGTTTCTCTACTGTTCCACTCTCAAACAGCATATGGCAGAAACAAAACACTTACATTTTTCTATGAAAACTCTACTTTCTTTTATTCTAGTACAATGATAATTTCTCTATGTGTAAGTGATCAACAGAATATTTTTGTATTAGGAACAGAAAGATGAGGACTGATGACCGCAAAAAAATCTTGCTGCAAAATAGCCTTTGTTTTGATGATTTCCACCCCAACTCACATAATATGTGTGTGACACTTTCTCCTCTGTCTAATGATAATACAAAACAAGCTGGCCTTCTTTGAACTTTTTCAATGTCCTCCGTCAATCCTGTCTGGTAAGGATCCATAATGTGTAGCAACATTGCAAGAGAGGACAGACGAGTGAATTGTAGGCATCTCTCTACTAGATCTGTTGCATATTTTAAGTGTTCTACTCATAAAATGCAGTCTTTGGTTCACCTTCCCTACAGCATTATCTATGTGATGGCTCCAATTTAAGTTCTTCATTATTGTAATCCGTAGGTATTTAGTTGAATTGACGGCCTTAGATATGTGCGATTTACCGTGTAACTGAAATTTAGTGGATTCCTTTTACTGCTTGTGGGCCGGTGGGTTGCTTGTCATAATAATAATCATTGGGCATAGTAGGAAATTAGAATTGTTGTAAATATTGTTCACCGTCTCTTACTAGAGCCTGGCAACTATTTCTGTGGTCAGCCAGAAAGCGATAGAGAACATACTGACCATAGTTCCCAGTCTGCAAGTCCACACTCTTTTTCCAGTCCACTGAAAGAAATGTTCCTATTCTCTATTTGCTCAGCGGAATCAGGACTATGATTATAAATGAAGATTTTTAGTTCTAATTGGTACATATATTTGGTAAAGTTTCATATGCACAACAATGTAATATTCATTATGTTCATACTGACAGTAAATCTCTCTATCCTAAAGAGCACTATGAGCAGTTCAGAGGCAACCTCTACGGTAAGTTCCTACTAAAATGTATTTCATCCTGACTACTGATAATCAAAATAAATGCTTGCCACAAAAGTGAAAAATAATTGTCACCACTTGCCACACGGTACAGTCCTTGCGAGTTCACTATCTATTATTAAAGAAAATAAGTGTTTCGTAACACTGTGTCTCTGACGGCACCTGGGGCAGCATGCACTCTGGCATTTGACTGTCACAGATCTTATGGTGGCTGGGTGCCAAGTGAATTCTAGTCTTGCCTCTTGGGCTGTATTTATATGTTTGGTGCAACGGACGCCCAAGAGAACACCTGCGGTCATCCACCATATGCACACAGTAGCAGTCTCTAAGTGAGCACTTTCTCGGACACACAATATTTAATAATAATGTTATGAATCAATTTAGAATCTTTATAATTGCTGTATGAATGTAGGTAGGGTAGTTAAAATCACAGAAAAAATTTTAGCTCGCCTGCATTAAAACTTGAGACCTTGTATTGGTTGTTATTAACATCAAGGTCCTAAAATTTGTTATAGCTGTAATATTTAACAGGTTTCATCAAGTGCTGTAACCAAAACATTCTAGCTTTAATATAACAGCTACTTAATCTACTAGAAATAAGGACGTTGTGGCGCCAATGAGGTCGACACCAGTATCAATCTGAGTATCGTCTTTGAACTTTATTTTTATTTATTTATTTATTTATTGTTCCATGGGACCACATTAAGGAGAAGTCTCCATGGTCATGGAACAAGTCAATACATGAAATTATAACACGATTGTAGAAACAGATAAAATGAAATATAAGAAACATATTCAGGTGACAAGTCGTTAGTTCAAATAAAAAAAATCAAGAATGTAACACTGGAATTTGCTTAATTTTTTAGCTCTTCCAGGAGCTCCTCGACAGAATAGAAGGAGTGAGCCATGAGGAAACTCTTTAGTTTACACTTAAAAGTGTTTGGGCTGGTGCTAAGATTTTTGAGTTTGGTAGCATGTTGATAATGGATGCAGCAGAATACTGCACACCTTTCTGCACAAGAGTCAAGGAAGTGCATTCCACATGCAGATTTGATTTCTGCCTAGTATTAACTGAGTGAAAGCTGCTACCTCTTGGGAATAAGCTAATACTGCTAACAACAAACGACATTAAAGCCCGTTTTTGAGTCAAAAATAACCTTTTAGAATCAGAAGAATTAGCCCAAAAAATAATACCATATGACATAAGCGTATGAAAATATGCGAAGTAGACTACTTTTCATGTTGAAATGTCACTTATTTCAGATACTGTTCTAATGGTAAATAAAGCGGCATTTAGTTTCTGAACAAGATCCTCAAATGTCATGTGACGAGGGCCTCCTGTCGGGTAGAACGTTCGCCTGGTGCAAGTCTTTCGATTTGACGCCACTTCGGCGGCTTGCGCGTCGATGGGGATGAAATTTTGATGATTAGGACAACACAACACCCAGTCCCTGAGTGGAGAAAATCTCCAACCCAGCCGGGAATCGAACCCGGGCCCTTTGGATTGACAGTCTGTCATGCTGACCACTCAGCTACCAGGGCGGACATAACAAGATCCTGAACATGGGCTTTCCACAACAGCTTACTATCTATCCGAACGCCTAGGAACTTGAACTGTTTCTTGTTTATATAAATGATATGCCTTCCAGTATCACAGGTGATTCAAAAATATTTCTGTTTGCTTATAATATGCCCATTCTGATTAAAATATCAGTTCTTGTTGAATTGTGAGTTAGAAACTGTAAAAACTGAGTCTTACTGTGATTTAGCATCAAATTATTTTCCACAAGCCACAAACTTATTTCATGAACTACATTATTTGATAATGTTTCAATATTACACACAAGATCTTTCACTACCAAGCTGGTGTCATCAGCAAACAGAAATATTTTTGAATCACCTGTGATACTGGAAGGCATATCATTTATATAAATAAGAAACAGCAGTGGCCCCAGCACCGACTCTTGGGGAACACCCCACTTAACAGTGCCCCATTGGGACTGAACATCACTACCACTCTCAATATTACGGAGAATTACATTATCTTTGTTCAATTCTGCCATTCAGTTCTTTGTAAACCTTACTTGTGTAAAGAGGTGAATAAATGAACTCCTGATTATAAGGTGTTGTTTGGTGTAACTGATAAGAGCATCCACCTCACTGGTGACCCTGAGTTGTAACGTCTTCCATTTTCACTGTTTTACTGTGTCCGTGGACTCCACATCAGTTATTTTCATGTGTGTTACTTGAACACAACATTCGAACAATGGCTTCAGCCCAACGCCTAACGCCGGATTTTTTGATCGACATGCATCGTGTTGCGGGCGATGTACACCCGCCAGGACTGCAACATGATGCCGCTCACTCGGTGATTACACCCATTTCACTTGGATGTTTTCATGCCTGCAACAATAAGTGAGGTTAGGAGTGTGCATGACTCCGGCTATCAGATTCCCACCACATGTGCCCTCCCTCATCGATGGTGCAGTACCTCTTGCGGATCTCCGTGCAGTGCGGGATCAATGCCAATTTCTGCAAATGCTTCGCTCGATAACCTTCCACTGCCATGACAACAGTTTGCCAAGCCGCAATCCGTGCAGTACCATGCGGATTCCTGCCACATGGCCGGCACTGCTTTGTTCACAGGTCAACCTCCTCAGTATCCGACCATGCCTGCGCCTGCCTCAGTTCAGAATCAGCACATGCCTTCCTGCTTCAATACCTCGGCCTGCAACAGGAACAATAGCTTGTTATCTGTGCCTGACCTCCATCTACATCCTACTGCTACACCTCAGTATTTTGTGCCACGAAATTCACCTTATCCGCACACTGTTTTGAGTGAAGTGACTATGAACAGCGAACATTCACACATTCCGCCCGACGTTCGACATCATTTTCCTCACTGTCCTTCTGGACAGCCCACACCTCCGCAGCCTCCCTGCAACACAAGTGGCTCTGACTCTGATCATACGTAGAGTTTTTCACAGAATGGCACGGCGTTTTCAAACTTTGAATTTTTTCTCACCTGTCGCCCCTGTGCCGGCTCCAATTGAGCTTCCGCTACCATTCTCAGCACATCTCGGTGCCTCATCCACATTGGTCTTCTGCGACACGTCAATCCAAACACACCCGCAATGTGTCGAACTTCCGCAACCGCAATCGACACATTATGGTGTCTCACCCGCGTCGGCCTTCCGCGTCACGATGGATCATGCTCAACCACAACGCATCACTTTCACACTGCCACCCGACCAGCCATCGTCACCACATACCCTGGAGACAAGCTCTCTTGGAATTCTGCAGCAACAGCAGCTCGTTTCAGGCAGTGCCCCGACGAATTCATCTGAACCTGTTCTTCCGAACGTTCTACCGACACTGGCGCAGTTCAATCCCGACAGGGCAACAACCTGGTTCAAAATTGTGGACGAAGTGTTCAACCATGTCAAACTTGATGAGTCAACCAGGTTTCTGTGCCTTATCACCCACCCGCACGACCAGGAGGACTTGATTGCTGACCTGGTTGACGCCCCGGACTCACCTACCTGGTACAGTATAGCCAAAGAGAGAGTTCTACGTTGGCTTGCGCGCTCAACTGAGACAGTAACACGGCAAGTGCTCCATGTCGAGCAACTAGACAATGACAAACCTCCACAACTCTGGAGATGGCTACAGGCCCTGGTCAGCGACAATCTATTCTCTGACACAGTTCTCCTTGCCACCAGGTCAGATAAACTACCTGACATCCGCTTTGATCTGGCTCAGAGGTCTCCCGTACAGGTCGAGCAATGAATGACAATTACTGACAAACTACATGATGCATCACTGCTCTATTTCCGCAGCCACAGCCTACCTGGCAAGTTTCAGTTTTCAGGCTTCTTGTCTTGTGGCCGGGGCCGCACTGCACCGACTGTTCCGCTCGCTCTGGGATGCAGTAAACAAGCAGCTGGGGCGTCAACGGTTCTACCCTCAATCACACCCCCTCCTGCAACTGAACTGGCTGCGGCTACCAAACCTCAACCACCGCCTCTGGCAACAAACTTTCCGCAGGAAATGCAGCTGCACTACCCATACTGTTACTTCCACACACGGTTTGGTGAGGTGGCACGGAACTGGAGACCACCCTGCTTCCCAAATGCCAATCGCAGGTAGGTCCGGGTGCTGCCTCCTGTGCACAATATGACAGGCACCTCCCAGTGCTCCATTCTGTCCAGGCAGTGCTCCATTCTGTCCGGGAACAATCGGATAATTACAGACAGCTTTATATTAAAGACATTTCGTTGGGATACCTTTTCCTAGTGGACACAGGCATCGATGTTTCGCTGCTGCCTACGTCCTTAGTGTCATTGAACATCTGCCCTCATCATACTTTACTGCTAGCTGTGAATTCAACAAAACTACAATGGTTGGGATCAACCTCCCATGTTGTCTCACTCTCCACAAACTGTAAACTCAAGTGGACTTTTTTAGTGTGCAATATTGAGGAACCTATACTAGGTATTGACTTCTTGTGACACCACAAACTTTCACTGGACCTAGTGTGAAACACCATGTTTCATCACCTGTCCCCCCCCCCCCCCCCCCCCCCCACTCCACGCCCCCGTGATACATCGGTCCAGGCTCATCTCATCCGTACATGCTCGCCTCTGTTGATGACATTACAAGAAACAGCGCACAAGTGCCTTGTCGACCTTGAAAACGTCGGCTCACCTATGTAAGGAAAACTTCAAGCTCTCCCTCGGGCTTCACAAAACTCAGGTCTAGCTCCCCAACACAACAAAGGAATTACAGACACTGCAGCAAAGACAAGGAAATGTCAGTGAGTGTGCCGAATCTGCTTGTAGTCACAGTAATTGAACCTCCGTGTGCTTACCTCCCACTACCCCTCGCAACTGTGCTATCAAGTCTATCATAATGTGTAGTGACAGTTCCACAGGACCACACCCCCCTAACATGGCAGCATTTGACACTCGGCCAGACATGAGTGCGCATGCGCGATTAACATTACGTGTTCCTGAACTGACAGCTCCTACCCTCGCCTCACGGACAGCACCTGAAACTGTGCAACTTCGGCTCCTGCGCACCGCCGTGCGACCACCAATGACAACACAAACAGTGCACTCGCACCTAGCACTTCACCCGCGACCTTGCTGCCACAGGCCGTGCCCTTGGACAATGGACTCACTAACACTTCACGAGCTATACTGAGCTCACCCGACCACGGTGCCACTGCTTCAGACCGGAGGACTGCTGAGACACTTCGCCACCCGTTGGATCCACCAAGTGGCTCCAAACACCACGACCTCACCTTACCTGCCCTGCCCACCTCACATTGTAAACAAACCGACTCCCTTGCTGCCGGCAACATTTCTGTCATCACCAACGGCATGGTAAACAAGCTTTGCCTTGTGCCAGGCCCCCCGATCTCCAGTAAACCACGTCAACTTTGTCCCGAGCATCTCTCCGACCTTAAAAACAGAAACTTCTAAACTCCGGCGTCATTGCACTCTATGCCAGCAGCTGGTCTACGCCCATTCATATGACACCCAAGAATGATGGGTCCTGGTGCATGCGCGGGGACTAACGTCGAATAAACGCACATACAATTATGGAAACCTACCCCATACCCAACATTGCCGACTTTACCAGTTCCCGCGCAGGTGTGATCACGTTCACTGCCATTGGTTGCAAATGGGCCTACCTCCAGATCCCCATGGCAACTGAAGACATCGGGAAGACAGTAATCACCACCCCGATCGGGTTATTTCAGTTTCCATTCTTGCCGTTCGGTCAACGAAGTGCTATTTGAAATAAAATTCTGCTTTGCCTATCTTGATGACATTCTTGTGTTCAGCTCCTTCATTGAGGACAACATTCGACTTGTGCAAACTGTTATGAACACTCTCGCGGCAGCAGGCATCGAGACCAGCCAGGACAAATTGCAGCTACATGAACCCGCTGTCACTTTTCTTGATTTTCAGGTCTCTGCCGACGGCATTTCACCGCCTCCCTGAAAAAGTACAAACAATACTAAACCTACCCACACCTTCGTCATTCAAAGAGCTCTGGCACTTTCTGGGGACGGTTATTATCGCCATCACCTTGGGCTGCGGAGATTCAGACTCCACTGACGGACGCCTTGGCAGGCAACAAGACTTCTGGATCTTGGGCCATTCCATGGACCTCTGCTATGACTGACTCTTTCATTGCCCTCAAAAATCTTCTTTCCAAGGCCTGCACCATCGTGCATCCTCATCCCAATCAATACACAACTTTTCGTCACCACAGACACGACTGATACTGCCATCGGCACTGACCTTAGCCAGACACTTGACGGCCAAACTTCGCCTCTGCAGTTCTTATCGCGCAAGCTAACCAATGCACAATGGAAAATTGTGTGTTTGACAGAGAGTTGCTTGCAGTCTATGAAGCAATCAAGCATTTTAAGACTGACGTTGAGGGACACCCTTTCCTTGGGACGCTCTTTCTATGTTTTAACAGACCACAAACCCCTGACTGCGGCCATTTGAAACCCGCCAGCTGACCTGCCTCCTCGCCGCTTCAGATACATGGACTTCGTATCTCAGTTCACCACCGATGTCAGACACATAAAGGGTGCTGACAATATAGTTGCTGATTTACTTTCAAGAGTCGATGCCGTTCATTCGCTATTAGACCTCTCTGAACTGCCTAACCTCCAACCTGCCGACAAGGATATGAAAACCTGATATCCGATTCTACCTCTTCACTACACTTCGTCCGTACCACCTTCCCTAACATTTCTGGTGAGATCTGGTGCGACGACAGTACAGGCACGTTACGCTCCCTCATCCCAACCACACTCCGTTGAGCTGTCTTCAACGCTCTGCATAATTTAGCCCACCCCAGTGTTTGTGCATCCGCCCACCTTGTAGCCAAGCACTTCGTGTGGAGAAATCTCAACAAGTACTGCCAGCAATGGGCACACTCCTGCGTCACATGCCAATGCTGCAAAGTACACAAGCACACTTCACCCCCCACCCCCACCCCCTCTGCACCTTTTCGATCCCTCCTGGGCGTTTCCAGCATATACATATTGACATTGTTGGTCCTCTCCCCCCCGACTGCTTTCGTTATGTTCTCTCATCTATCGACTGAACAACTCGCTGGGTCGAGGCTGTCCCCCTCATGGCAGAAACTGTTGCTTGAGCTTTCATCGAGTCATGGGTATCGTGTTTTGGATGTCCAGCTATCATCATGACTGACCAGGGCAGACAAGATTTGTAACATTTGCGGCATCTGGTGCATCGATACCACAGCATATCACCTGCAAAGTAATGGGCTAGTTGAGTGCTGGCACCGGACTTTCAAGGTGGCTCTTTGATACCACCACTCTATGGATGGAGGTCCGTCCCTATGTGCTACTCGGCATTCATGCGATCTATAAGGAAGACCTCAAAAGCACATCAACCTCCACATCCCTCCACCCGCCAGCCATTCCCGCCCTAAGGATCACATCCTGAAATCTCTGAACGATTGCGAGTACATCATGCACCGAGAGGACACTGTCCGTGCTCCCCTCCAACCTCCATATACCAGCCCGTACCTAGTTCTCCGGCACTTAGCCAACACCTGTGACATCCAGATAAAAGATTCAGCTGTTACAGTCTGTCTCAACAGACTTAAGCATGCTCATGTCGAGTTCGCTTCTACCCCCATTCAGGCCATGACCACGCCACTCACTGTCATGGTTCATGACGCTCCGACCACTCACTCCACGTTGGACTTACACTCTCAGTCGAGTGACTTCCAGCTCCAATCATTGAGCTTTACTCTGACCTTGCCCTCTACTCCAGTCTCACGCACTCCGTCGAGTGATCACTAGCTTCCCACGTCGAGCTTCCCTACGATCACTCACTCGTCGCCGAGCCCTTCTCCGGTCCTTTCGACCTCTCCCCCATCGCCTGCCTTCCCCTGTCGAGGTTTCTCATGCTGCCCCCCCCCCCCCCCCCCATCTTGAACGTGCCCTTGCTCGAGGTGTTTGTGCCTGTCCTCCTCTGGACATAATCCACAACATCTCTATAATACTACGCGATGACACACTGTTCGTGTGTTTGCGTTCATCCAGTGCTCATGACACAACCTCTGCCATTCCCTGCCACCTGGTAAAATGTGTTCCCCTCTCACCTGATGTCAGCCTGGACATGCTTCGTGTGTTCGCCACGCCCACCGGAGACGTCGTAGTCGTCGCTCTGTTCCTCCGCAAACCGCCGGCCTACCTGTCGCCGCACAACCAGCATGTCCGGTACGATGCCTGGCGCGCTTTAACGACTTCCAGGTTCGGTGGCCGGATCTTCCTTCAGGACATCTACCCACACAGCCACATATTATTAGTAAAAGTTTTTTCCCTGGGGTCAAGGTCACTTCACACTGAGATCATAGATATTTCCCTTTCAGTTGGTTACATGCATTGTTACAGTCTAGTAACCATTTGGAATGAGCACCATTCTTTTAAAACTTATTCAATGGCCCTTCAGTGCTGCTACTTAAAGGATAAATCTAGAAAATTCATTAACTCTTCCCAAAAAGTATTGTATTTCCATTAAATTTCATATTTTTGGTAGTTTCTCAAAGGCAGGCAGATGCTTTCTCATAGGTTTGTTGCTCTCTTTAAAAAGGGTATGGAGAACAGTAAAACTTTATCGCTAACTCAAAGAGTATAAAAGTACACGATAATGTTTGGTTCTGGACAGCAACTGAAACAGCTTCTGAATGAATGCAACTGTAAAGATCATCCTGATTTGATGAGAATTAGTTTAACACAGTCTAACACCATCTAACATAATACAGCTCTTGAAGATAGAAACCGAGCACACAGTAGGGAAACACTGCATAAGCAAAACCCATATATGCTGCACTAATGGGGCTTAGGTTCTGACTGGCATGCACTGTGTCATAGTGAATAGACTCGCAAAACTTCTGATGTCAAGTGTTGAGGCCAAGACGTCACGGTCGAGGCTGGAACTTGTACTGGCTAGCGAGGTGCCAGGTGGTGCCTTATAAGGCCATCTGGTAGAGGAATACTAGGAAGCTGGGCAAGTATCATGTGGCTCATGGAAGCAAGCTAGTGCTGGTAATATCCGGCAGATGTGGGGACCTCATATACTATAGCGGCTGCCACAGGCAGGATAAGCTGTGGTTAAGTTGCAGGTGGCTTTTTGGGGTGGCAACCCACAGCACTCTGTTGTGTGGCTTGTGGCTGCAGCGTAAGATGCCAGCCAAGACGCAGTATCCCTGTTTCTTATGGAGGAGATGGTAGAGCCATCTCTCTGTGTACTCAGCAGCTGTGATGTTGGTGACAGTTGATGATGCAGGAGTCAGCCTGGGGAAAAAAGTTTCTTAGGACTTGAATTAAAGCCTTCTACTTCAACATCATGAATGAGACCCTTAGGTTAGCTTAGGTTTTGAGGCAGGAAGTATGTCTTATGATATTTTTAGCTAGACAGTTTTTACAGTGGCTGGAATCAGCTGTTTCAGATTTTTTAAATACTAGTGAAAAATCACAAAAGGAACTTCTTTCAGGAAAGGTAGACATATACAGAAGACTAAGCAGAATCATGTGTTCATCATAACTCCTAACTTCTATGGACTGTCTCTCAGACCGATATGTTTTTATTTATTTATTTATTTTTTTGTGCTATATTTCACACACCGCTGCAAATAGAAATGGACTCTTCTGTGTACTTTCCTATTGGTTGACAAACTACATGTGCCAGAACTCTTGTATTGTTGCTGCTGTTTGTTTCTTATTTATGGGCTGTGAGAGGTCTTACAGACATAACATAGTGTTTGTGTGTCATTGTTCTGCTGAATGCTACCTTCTATGGAACATCTCTTATGTAAGACAGATGTGGTTGTTCAAGAACATCTCAGGGAATCCTCAGATGAAGACATTGATGACAGTGATAATGACCCTGATTTTGAGATCTTTAGTGATCACAACACTAATTTAGAGCAGGAAACAGTAAGTGATGAAGATGGACAGCTGAAGAAAATGTAGAAGCTTACTTCATCCCTGGAGAAAACATCAGCCGCCAGCTACACATATTGTCTTGCAGCTTCCTGGACTGTGGCAGATGACAAAAAGCCTTGGGGAAAAACCTGCTGTTTTAGAGGTATGAAAACTCTTCTCTATCCATGATATTCCAGATGAAATCATTCTATGGGCAAATCTGAAAATACCTAAGCCTAAGCTTATGGTCGCATATCCTACCTACAAGATACTGACGTCACTGAATTGAAGCCAATAATTGGTGTATTCAGTCACTTTGAAAGTGGGAAACAAATCGGTTTACATCTTGTTTGCAACCAATGGCACAAACAGAGATGTTTTCAGATGAACTGTGTAGCAAAGAAAGCTTTCTGTTTTTATTATCTGCATTATGCTTTGACAGCCCAGACGATAAGGGGAAGAGAAGGAAAGTATTGCCTACTTTCAGCAGCAATTTCACAAATTTTTCTGTGTTTAATTGGAAACATCAACTTTGCTACTCTGAAGGTGCAGCAGTGTGTTGATGAAATGCTTGTACCCTTCTGTGGAATGTGTGGGTTTAGAATGTATATGAAAAACAAACTGGCAAACTATGGCTTGAAAATTCAGTGCTAGACTGAGGCTTGAACAAATTACTTGTGTAGTGTGTATATGTATTCCGGAAAAGAAACTACAAGAAAGGCCACAGTCTTCCTAACCAGGCTGTACTTTGAATGGTGAATCCTATTGAAAACACATGGAGAAATATTATAGGTGACAACTGGTACTCATCAATAGAACTAGTTAATGAACTTTATGAATGAAGGTCTCACATACATTGGCAAGCTGAAAATGAATGAAGAGGAGATACCACAGCAGTTTCTACATAATAAGACATGAGGTGTGAAGATAACTGTTTTTGGTTTCACAAAGGACATGACACTACTTCCTTTGTGCCGAAGAAGTCAGACGCTGCAATTCTGATCTCTTCTAAGCACCATGCAGTAAGTAATAAACCTGAATCAGGAAAACCTGAGAGCATCATGTTTTATAATATGACAGAAGGCAGTGTGGAGTGTCTTGACCAAAGATGTGCAGCATATTCATCAAGTTTCCTTAGCCTTCAGCTATTTTCTTTAAATCAATGGATGTTGCTTGTGGTGTGAATTCCTATGTGGTACAGCAAGCTTATCCAATGGCAGAAGTGATGATTTGATCTTCATGAAGACTCTAGCAAGATATCTTGCTGAGCCTCATATGAAGTGTAGTCTTTCTATAGGACGCTTGCTGCCAGAGCTGAGTGACAACATCAGAAGATTACTTCATATACGAGATGAGCACCAGACACTGAAAGAATTATTTGAAAAATGAAAAACATGTTTTGCCCTCCTCATCTGTGGAGGGAAACAAGATTTCCCTGTCAACAGTGTGTGTTTCAATTACTTTTGAGTGTTCTAGGAAGGTCAATGTGAAATATATGCAAATTAAAAGTGAGTGAAATATGATTTAGGACCTCAGAAAACTACATAATTAATTTTTACTTATTCTTTTAAAAGTAAAATGTGGCAAATTTTTTCCCTTTATTGAGTTATGGAGTGCAATAATGCTCTGAAATGATTAGCGGTCAACTCAAAGCTGACTTTGCATCCAATTTATCATAAATGAAGTGTGTTTTCCCAACTAGCTATTTTTGTAAATCAGTAATATTATCTCTGTGATAATAATCAGTGAATGAGTAGAGAGGTAACTATGTATTATTATTTTAGTAACATACTAATTAAAATATACTGCAAATTTTGCTGCGTTTTATTTACCTAAATGTTTAAAATTCTGTCTGTGTATGTACGGATGGATACGTGTGTGTGTGTGTGTGTGTGTGTGTGTGTGTGTGTGTGTGTGTGTGTGTGTGTGTGCGCGCGAGTGTATACCTGTCCTTTTTTCCCCCTAAGGTAAGTCTTTCTGCTCCCGGGATTGGAATGACTCCTTACCCTCTCCCTTAAAACCCATATCCTTTCGTCTTTCTCTCTCCTTCCCTCTTTCCTGAAGAAGCAACCGCTGGTTGCAAAAGCTTGAATTTTGTGTGTATGTTTGTGTTTGTTTGTGTGTCTATCGACCTGCCAGCGCTTTTGTTTGGTAAGCCACATCATCTTTGGTGGTCTCATAGACCCCTCCACATAATCATGTTCTTGTCAATGTTCATAGTAGTTAAGACATAATTATGTTTTGGGATTCAACATCAAGTGATACAAGTGATAGATGCATATGTGCATCACCACATCTTTTTTAGAGGAGCAGTCATTCTTTTAATTTTATGAGTAAATGCTATGGTCAAGAAATCAATAATAGACTTGGCACTAATTTAGAAGTCTTCATGTAAGCAAAGAGCTTATGAAAATTTAACTTATAGAAGTGTGCATTGGCCACAAGCTGTATAAGCCACATAAAGTGACATTTGTGTCTGCAGACTAATTCTTCTGTGGTTATTAATTTAGAGATAACACACTTAATATTGAATACACATTTATTGGTCACTCTTGCATATGACAAATATGGCAGTTGAACATATTACACACAGAAAATTCACACAATACTAACTATTACAAAGAAGGAAGGTGCAAAAGATACTGTATTCTGCACCAGAGACACCACAAAGGCGCCTCCTCCCCTCCCTTTGTAGAGCGGAGCACCACCAACTGGCCTACCTGCTGTGCTGGTTCCACACTACTTACAGGGATGCTGTGTCGCAACTGCCACATGCCCTGAGTTTACGAGAAAGTGGATGCCGGTCGAGATATCTGTGGTATAGATGCGTTGCATTGCTAAAGTGGGTGGTGCAGCATTGGAAGATACGCACTGTAAAGGTGCGTGGCAGCAAATGGCACCTAAACGTGCCCGCCGCTCTCATTTGGATAGGCCAATTGAAAAGCCTGACAAGGAACAGCACGCAGTTGTATCAGCCAGTGCCATAACAGTAACCACAGTACAATGGTTGCGGAAACCAGCGCAGTCAAGGTGACCAGCGATGCTGGAAACGGTGTGCAGGAGGGGGGGGGGGGGGGGGGGTTTAATGGGAATGGGAATGTGCTACCCTGTGCATAGAAATGTTCGATTCACCAGTGTCTTTAACTGGAAGGTCCTCTATGTTATGGTTAGGCAGTGGCAGGCATTATCCCTATTGTGGTTGTCGTGCTGCCGTATTAGACAACAACCATGTTAAACTGAGTAAGGTTAGATGGCCGCCGGTGTGGCTGGGTGTAAATAACTGTTCACTTTTAACCACGATCGGAAGAGGTACACTAGTCCACACATGGTCATAATCGGCAGAGTTGATGGGGCCTGTTACACTTTCACTGAAAGTCACAGGCAGATCCATTATGGCATAAACAGTGCAGTCTGGCATGTGATGTGAGTGAATGATGAAAACAAGCACAAATAACACTGGCTGAGGCGTTGATGGTGTCGGGGTCACCGCTGGGGTTATTACGGAAGTTTAGTTGAGAAATAACACACTTAATATTGAATACACATTTATTGGTCACTCGTACCTATAACAAATATGGTAGCTGAACATGTTAGGTGCTGAAAATTCACACAAGACTAACTAGTTCAATGAATGAAGGTGCCAAAGATAGCTCAGTGTGTGCCAGAGACACCACACTTCTTTTGCTGCAAGTTTGTGTGAACAACACTTGAGTTTTGGTTATTATTTAAGAGTAGCAGTCTGTTTCAGTTCCTTCATTCATTCCTGTCACACACTGCATTACAGTAACCCCTTCATGGAGGAGAACAATGAGGATGCTGAATGAGTCAGGTTATACACCTAAAAGCAGATGTGGTCTCTGAAAGGTAGAACTGTAAAGCATACTAACAATGAATTACAGTTAGTTTCAATCAACTCTCATAGTTAATTAGATTTAATTTATGGAAAAAACAGTTACTTTGACAGAAGCCACTCTTACACTCTTACACTGCCTGGCTGTTGTTTTCAACTGCTACTTCACACTATGGATATATGTAACTTTACTAACTTCAGAGATGACTATCAGCTGTTTATTAAACAAGAAAGTTAAATATATTTAATAAAAACATTAATGTTACAAAAGTTTACATCATTGTGTCAAAATTGACATGCCATTCAAGTGTTAATTTTCTGCCAGCAGTATTTCAAATGTGACTCCCTCTGGCGTGATGTCTTCTAATTCTGATGTCTGATGATGAGCTTTTCTATTTGATTCACAACAGATAGTGAAATCGTTTGAGACTCCTCAAAAAACAGTTGACATTTGCAATATGAACATGCAAAATGGCACTTGTAAGATAGTGCGTGAAGTTCCATAGCCTAAGCCTGACGAGACTTCTTTGGTTCCTTCTGCTAATGGTGGAATTCACTCCTCTCTGATGATAAAGCTTGTCTTATGATAACACAATTGCAGCTGAAAATTGCTTCAAAAGACTGTGACAGTGGGTCATTTAATGGAACCAACTTCCTCCACAAACATATATTTTTCTGTCTTTAGCCTCAAGAAAACTGCTTTGCTTAAGATACATATCTGTAATGGTTCAAAGTGCTGTTTTAAGTACTATGTATGAATCTGTGGAGAATTTCCTACCAAATGACAGGAAACATCCCATTAACAGTTGACATCCACATTTGATTATGGCACAGAACACACTGAAGTTTTTTCTCCATCCCACAGATATACCTCTTCTTGTTTGCCAGCAATACATGTCACTATAGGTATCACTAAGTTATCCCTACAACCCCCTTCCCCTCCCTTCAGCACAGAAGGGAAGACATGAACTGCGTTGCTGTTTAGCTGGACTGATGTGTCCATGTGTGCATGACCAGCTGTGTCGTGGACTGCAGGGCACAGCTGGATTGTTGTCATCTGCAGTGCTGGAGCTGTAGACCTGGTAGGGGAGCAGGTGGCATGGAATGCAACTGGTGCCCCCACACCTGGGCACTGGTGGCGAAGGGAGTGGTGAGAGCGGAGTTGTCTTTCAGTGGGATCGTCCTCACCCTGCGATCGTGAGAAGACCCTTTGGCACGTGACACTGAGGATGCCATCTGTTGAAAGGGGGAATGATATGGAAGTGTAGTCAATGTCACTGGGGAGGGTAGTATACATGTAAGCAAGGTGTCAGATGCATATTACATTTTGTGTCAGCAAATCTTCGCTATGAGCTTTGTGGCACAGATAGTTACCAATGAGTTTGATGGTTATGTCATCCAGGTTCAGTTTGCTAAGATTGATCCAAATGGGACAGGGTGTGGTGTGTCAGGGTTGGCCATCTGCACTCTGGTTAGTGGTTGGTGGTTGTTGCCACTCTGCAGTGTTTGGGGTAATGTCCTCCTAAAATACTCAAGCTGGTTTCAAGTGTTTAATTGAAACAGTCATTTGTTTGTCATTAATCAGAAAGTCAAACATGTGTACCCTTCTTAAGGACATTGAAGGAACCTGTGTATGGGGGATGTAGTGTTGGCTTGACAGTGTTGTCTTGTAGCATGACATATTCACAATTTGAGGGCGCTTTATGTAGGCAGGGACTGGCACATGTTTGATGTGGCCCCTCAGTCCCTGAACTAGAGCAGGTAGGTCCATTTGCTCTTGGCCTTTTGGGGGCAGGACGAAATCAGCAGGGAGAACTAGTGATTCACTGTATAGTATCTCAGAAAGGGACAATTATAAGTCCTTGTTGAAGACTGTTTGGATGCTGAGAACAACTCGAGGTAGTGCTTTGGTTTACTCTCTGCTGTTTTGAGAGTCAAATACTACCACTTGACTAACCCGTTACACTGGGGATGATAAACTGTAGTGTGGTTAAGTTGTAGTGAGGAGTAGGCCACACGGTTTCACAATCACCTTTTGAACTGCACACAACATAGAGCAGCCCAGAGGAGACTCACACTGAGAGTATCCCAGGATGTCTCAGAGAACTACAACACCAAGAAGGATTGATTCTCAGCTTTATATCACCTTTAAACCATTGTCCAACAGACTCTGTCTCATTTATTTTCCACTGATGTTACACAGGGCAACAAATAGTGCCAATTCCAGCTGGTGGCCTTGGTCTGTAGTAAACACATCTGGTGTGCCAAACCCTGCTACCCATGCCTCAACAAAGGTGTGGGCAGTGGACTCTGCCATGATGTCCTGTTTCCACCCACTGTAATGCTCTGTCTGTCATTGACAATAAGGGTATTTGAATCCCTGCCACTAAGGAAGGGGTCCACCAAGATTGATGTTTATATGGCAGAAGAAAGCTGTAGGAATTTCAAGCAGACCTAACTGTGGTTGCACATGTCTTCTGACTTTACTACATGGACACAGTAAACATGCATGTGCCCAGGTGTGGCAGTCCCCCACATGAAGCATTCTGTTGTGAGATGGACAGTGGGTCTCATGCCATGGTGAGAAAGATTTCTCATTACATTGGTAGTGACACCAACAGACAGATCCTGTTGAAAGAAATGTCACAGAGGCTGGTGTTTGTCCATGGAATGGTGTGTGATTCAATTCATAGGCAGGTAGTGTTGTATCTCACTAGTTCCACTATGCTCACATCATTGTGCTGGTTGGTAGCTAGCTTCTCAGAGTCAAAATGGAGGGAGATGGTGCTGACTCATGATAAGTAGCTGGTGATGAGACTGTGTGTGCACCATGATGGTGGCACACAGTTGTCATGTACTGGGTGATATGGTCCTGATGTCAGTTGCATCAGGGACTGAGATCCTTCAACAGGGGGTTAAGGGATTGAGGGGTTTGTAGTTTTACTGACTATAACATGACAGCCTTCAATATCTTCTCAGAAGCAGAGTCCACACAGGATACTGTGTACTGTGCACCATGCTGGGTGTCTTTTTTTTTAAAGGCGAGACCGACTTTATTTATTGATTTCTGGCCAGCTGTGCTGACAGAATTGAAGCTCACACCCTGAAATTTTTCTCAAATCATTTTACAGAAACTGTTTAGTAAAGTAACTCCATTTTTGCATGACTTAGGCAAAATAATTTCATTTTTCTGTTACTTACAGCTTTATATGTCACATTCGTGATGACATGTCCATCATTTCATTAGTGGTATGAATAAAATAGAGAGAAACATTCCATGTGGGAAAAATATATCTAAAAACAAAGATGATGTGACTTACCAAACAAAAGCACTGGCAGGTCGATAGACACACAAACAAACACAAACATACACACAAAATTCGAGCTTTCGCAACCGACGGTTGCTTCGTCAGGAAAGAGGGAAGGACAGGGAAAGATGTGGGTTTTAAGGGAGAGGGTAAGGAGTCATTCCAATGCCGGAAGCAGAAAGACTTACCTTAGGGGGAAAAAAAGGATAGGTATACACTCGTACACACACACATATCCATCCGCACATGCACAGACACAAGCAGACATTTGTAAAGGCAAAAGTGGTTAAGAAGTCAGGCGAAATAATTAGCTGCTTTTGCTGCATTTCCAGTCGAATTCTTTTTGGATACTAACCACAGTAGAGGTGACAGCAGATTGTCTTGAATGGTCACCATGCAAGTGTGGGGGTGGAGAGGCTCAACTTGATATTCACAAAAAATATAAGTGTAGGCTACAATTTAGAATTGCACTTCCCGTCCAGCACTTGGCATTTCTCCTACAGTGTGCTGATGGCTGGCCCACAACCCCCACCACTACAGCTCTCTCCACACTTGAGCTGCTGACTGCACAACTACTGGCCATGTTACTCTGTGTATGCTCTACCCCATGGCTTTGTGAATGGCAAGAAGTCCTCGATCAAATGCTCACCATTTCGACTGAGAGGTGGTAAGTTTTCGCAAGCAGAGTCAGGAAGGCTGTGCCTCTCTGAGCACCAACTGTTGCAGTATGGTGGCAATGGCAGTGTCACTTCTCTGTGATGACAGTGAGTTGCACATCTGGAATGGGATGGACCAACATGACTGCACATGCAAGACAGTCTTTGTTGAGTTGAAATGCATCTTTCATCCTTGTGGTCTACTCCACCTTCCTCTCTCCATGTTTGTTAGATCTCACTAGTGCGTCAATGAGAGGTGCTTGTAAAGCTGCTGCTAGTGGTAGGTGGTGCTGGCGAAAGTTCAAAATTCCTAGGGAAAAGATGGAGCCCTTGATAATTCTGGGGAATGGGAGCTGTATAATGGTGTTGGCCTGATCTGGGTTTGGTGTGATTCCTGCAGTGCTAATTGCCTGAGGAATATAACTTTTACTTTCTGTAGCTGTGACTGGGTTCTGGGTAGCTGTCAGGCACTATACAGGCAGTGAGGACCCACAGCAAGGTCTCAAAGTTCAGTCTATTCTGTTTGTACTAATTTGATTGGCAATGTCCACTGTCAGATGGGCAAAAGATGCCTACTCATAATATATCATCAGCTGCTGCGTAAATTATCTAGAGCCAGTCAGTGCATTTTGTGATGTACAGATGACCTAACAGTTGTTAGGGTATGATGCACCATGCCATTTCATTTTGCACATGCTTGTGCTGCTTTTGTGGTCAGGGTGAGGCCTACATCCGAGGCACTGTGAGTTAAGGCAGAGTACACAGTACCAACGTTAATGTTGGTGTGTTTTGTGTGTCGGTCTGTGCATTGTTGGCTGCACTGCAGCATGGACTGTAGGCAGAGGGGCATAGTCAATCAGCAAGGGTTGGTCACATGTACTTACTTGCCCACACCGGAGCAGCAGGTGTGTGAGATGAACTTCTGTATTGTAGTGCAGGGGTGAGTGTTTAGAATATCCAGTGAGAGGCAGAAGTGACGGAAGAAGAAGAATATTCCCATGACTGATTTTGTGATGTCAGTGACACAGAAGGTCCATGTGAGCTGTTGCTGAGGCAATAGTTGTAAGCTGCATGTGGTGCTTATGTGCACCTTGGTCTTTAAATTATTAGCCACATGAAGTTGTAGCACTGACATTTTGTTGAATGTTGATGTGCTCTCCAGCAGT